>NC_142393.1:25033701-25663880 GCF_059441095.1 Idiotropiscis lumnitzeri
AACAGAAGTTAGCGTTGTATTTAGGTTAATAAGGTATCGCAAAAGGCGGTGTAACGGCCTTTGCTGCTTGCCAGAATTGGAATGAGATCATTTGGAAATTCAAGTTTCATTGTTCAATGTTGGTGACATACTGTAGCCACACCACGTTTGAATACTGCTGACAAAAAGTCTCATTTAGTTTTACAAACTTAATACACGAGGTGCTTGGCTTTCCTCAGGACGTAGGAAGAGCATTATCTTCAGTATATGGAGGCATTTTTCAGCTATATTAAATTTGCCAACATGATTTAAGGATAACTGACAAACAACTTGGCATGGTATTTATTTACAATAAAAACAACAACAAACATTTGCTTCATGAACTATAGTTGATTGTGATAAGGCAATTGAAATGATCCAGATAAAGTACAGATCTTCCCTTTTAAACAATAGACAGAAAATTATTTGGAACCACTGTAATCCAAAATCTCTCAAAAATACAATTTCAAATGTACAGCTCTGAACAATAATACATTGTTGAGTTGGGCAAGCCAAAAAAAAAACAAAAAAACAACAACTATTTACACACTCAGTAGTTAAATTTGGAGCATTTTCTTTTTAACTTCAAAGCAAATAAAAATTCAGGTTTTCATTACTTGCGCTGAGTAACAAGTTGATGTCTGAATAGTTCACAGTTCAAAACATTCAAAATCATTCTAAAGAAAAAGAAGGAGCATCGCCATCGAGAAGGACATCACTCCAAAAAGAACCATAACAATCAATAAATAAAACGTTGAAAGAATAGCAAACTTGAAAATTAAATAGAAAATGATCACAAAACACAAAGCATTAAAACAAGTCAACGGTGGATGCTTCCAAACATTAACATCATATATGGGCTGCACGTGAGTGACTCTTGGAATCAGGTACTGCCTTGCCTTCTATCGTTGGCTGCAGGACCTTTTGAGTACATGAAATGAAAATGGGCATTCAAAGAAGAGGTGGGGAAAAAGTGCAAACACTGTCAGATGTAAAAATAAATACAGTGGTGCCTTAAAATACAAGTTGAATTCCTTCCATGACCACTTGTGTCGAAATGAATGGAAATGCCTCAGGGCACCACAGTATCACTTTGGCTACAGTGCTGGAAAACCAATTTGTCTCCAGATGTTTTGAACTGTGTTGTATGCTTTTATTGATCATATAGTTTTTTTCCATTGTGCATTTTGCAGTTTTATTTAAATTATTCTAATCTGTGCAGAAACATCAGACAAAGGGACTACAGATGAAAATGAGCCTTGCAGCAATCTTGAGTGCATTTATATCTATTAAAATGTTAATTAATGTCCACTGTCCCTTTTCAAATTTAAAAAAGTTTAAATTGAATGGAACTACTAAAAAATCTGCAAGATCATTATAACGAAGAATTCCACGGCCCCCTCTTCAACCTGTGGAGTCGGAACACTCAAGAAGACAAACTCAAACGTGTTACACATGAAAAAGGTTCAGGTTGCATGAACCGAGAGTGCGCATATCGCAGCTCAGCGACAAAGAAAAGAGTGCCCGGAAATCACACTGTGCAAAAGTTTGGCCCTCCTGACGCGCCACCCGACGTATGCGTTGACGCGTCACACTGCGGCCTTCACCGAGCGCCCGTCAGGCGAGATTCCTTTCTCGCCGCCTGCTGCTCTTCTCCCACGTTCGGCATAACAGTCATGGCCAACGCCTGCACTTGGCTCATCTCCCGAAGGGACCGTGGCTTATGGGAATGCTTGAGAAGAGGCCAAAGACAGGAATGTCAGTGAAAGGTTGCGCATAAATAAAATAAGTGTCAGAGATGACGATCCAACCTGAAGATGGAAATCCACGACGCAAGCATGTGGGCCGAGCTAACAGTTCTGCACAAAAAGTATTCAAAGCGCAACCAAATGAGAGTAGCACTGGGCAAACAGCGGTGCCTTGAGATATGAGCGACTAGCAATTTTTTTTTTTTGCTTTGGCTTGTAAGCGCAAAACTGAGGTTCAAGCGCTGTATGATGGTAGTGAACTCAACTATATAATTAAAGAAAATTACATGATCAGTATTTTAGACAACCAGACAGCCTTAAAGTCCTCTAGTTTAATGCTAACACACAATGGAAAATGCCACCGACTGGCATCAACAGTCAACGTGCAATAACAGGAGCTGGGTTTAAAAAAAATTAGCCCTTCTGGTATCTTACTCTATATGTGTTCATGAGTTTTAATTTGTGTTCTAATTGACAGCTAATTTATATTACACCATATGTAAAGTGCTTTGTTACAGCTCCAGCTGTAGTGAAATGCGCTATAATAATACAGTTGTATTGTATTGTATTGTATTGCATCATGTCGAGTTGGATAAGCAAGGCCTCTGTTTGCTTCGTGGCAAGGCCTCAACGCTAATGTGCTGTAATAAGCCGTTTTAGCTTAAATATGTCTTGGTAAAAAAATTGGTTAAAACTCATTGGAGTCCTAAGTGTTGAACACTATTGTTACGTCATATATTTTACTGTGATAAAATGAGTAGAAGAGGATGCAAATTGTCGAGTAGCAAAATGCTAACGATAAATCTTGAGTGGCTCACCACTACGCTTGCACATGTATTACAGTTACTAGTAACTGTAGGTACCTGGTTGGATGCTAATTGTGAAGCTACCAAAGCTAAAAATCCATTATTAATGAAATGTTAGTTAATACATTTTGGTTATATAAAATTGAAAAAAAATGTAGACTGTTCATTGAAAGCGATTGATCCATTTACATTAAAATACAGAACATGAAATGCTATTCCAAAATTTTGTGTAAGGCTACCAAATTATTTTATTATGATATATATTGTATTGCCTGTGATGTTTAAACTGCACATGATAGATACACTAAGTAATGGAACGATACTTTGAGTTATAGAATTAGATTTGAGGATATATGACAAACATTAGAGATTGATAGTGATTATATATTTTCTACACTGTGAGTTGATGGATTTTTCTTTGGATTAGAATTGATCTTGGATTCTGAACCTTGAGTGGTTCAGTGGTGAGCCAAAACCCAGGACAAAGACATTGGACAGGACAGTACAGGACCGTGGTGAGTCTATCCATGGCATCTGCCCTGAGTATCTCAAAATTAAAATTTATTCTTGACACTGACAAAACCTACTCGGGTCGTAGTGGAACAATCGGAACAGTGCACACAGACACATTTGAATCACACTTTTCAGTTTTTATCTTCATAGACGAGCTCTATATACGTTTCCTTTTCATATATTTTGTTTGTTTGCCACATTGTGTTGTGAAGGCAATAAATACATGCTGAAATAAACTCATGTCTCAAGGCTCCACTGTATACCGTAAACGTTTTCATCGCGACGTTTCATGTATGGTACTTCCGGGTGGTAAAAGCTTCAGAATTTGCTGTTTTAAATATCCCTTCCATGACAGGTGACCCAGGCATCGCCTTTGAAAAAACAGGTGAAATGGCTTAAATGATGATCTTGTAATGTGAATGTGTGAAGTGTCAATCAAAAAGATGTTACATGAGCTAAATTGTTTATAAGAGTGATGGAACACAAGTCATAATTTACAATTTGATTGATACTTAAGGGACAGATTAATTCATTGACTTTTCTGTTGCTCAAGTTTATTAATATCCTCCTCACTCACAAGTTTTATTGGATTAATATAGATTTTTTTTTTTTTTTGACGGAAATGGAAAACACAATCCATTGTAGCAATATTTGTCACTTCGACCCCAAACACAGCAAACCTTAGTCATGTTTTTCACGCGCCACCCGGAAGCACATTGACGGCCATCATAACCGGGTGTACTCACCGATGACGACTGATGATTGTGAGGTCGCTCGAGTTTGATGCGAATGTCTGTTCCTTTCCCTCGCTCGCTTTTAGCAGGACCTGAACGATTGTTCAGCAGACACACAGCATCATCAATCCTGCTTTTTGCGCTCACTTATCGTACAGTGCGTTCGGAAAGCAATCACAGCACTGGATCTTTTCCACATTCAAACCAGATGAATCTCGCCAGCAGTATTTTTTTTCCCAGTATTTCCTTTCCACATAGAGTAAGCACAAGACTGAATAGAGAACAATGAGTCGCAAAGCTGAGATAACGCAACACACATGCAATTTAGTTCATCCTTCCCGGGAAAATCATGCCTGCCACTCAAAGTGCACGCCGGCTCACCTGGTGAGCTGCCGCGGCTGTTGGTGCTGGCGCTGCTCATGCTGTCATCCAGCCACGTGCTGTACGTCAGAGAGTCTCGCTTGTGTGGTGTCCCGGCGGACGACAAACTCTCCTAACAGATTGTAGGCCACAAGTCAACTCACATTTGACTTTCAGGTGAAATGCACACGGGAGGAAACAGCATTCATGTTTTTGTTCTGAAGTGATTGTTCAATTAAATTCAGTGGTGCATTGACATATGAGAGCTCCGACAATTTTCAACTATCACATAGCTTCGTCCTAAGAAAGGCTGCTTGGCTGCTGATTTCGGGGGTAAACTGGAACAGATTAATAGTATTTTCATTCATTTCAACGTGTTTCAAGGTAAGAGTGTTGTCACTGAAGGAATTAACTTGTATTTCAAGACACCACGGCCTTTAAAACTTCATAATGTTCGTCTGTTGCAATGTCATAATTTTGAATTGCATCATTATTTTCATTGATGTCTGATTTATAACCAAATCACATCTTTCTAAAATGCCGCAACTTAATTACCATTACCGTCCCTTTGCAGCATGAGGAACCCGGAACTCACCATGCCTGTGTCGTAATCCTCCACTGCTTCGTTCTCCTCCACCACACTGGTAAAGCTGCTGGCGTTGGACGAGGAGCGCGAGAGGTCGTTGGCCTCCGGGATGGATGGCGTCCTGCCACAAAAAAAAACACATACAGGCTGCGTTCAACCGCAAAACCGCCTCATGACTGGATTTGTCAGAAAACACAAATGGCGCACACACATTTCCGAAATCAGGCTCCGACCAAAGCCAACCCTAACCCAAAAATCTGTGTCTGAACACAAGAATCACAAACTATGCGGACTTAATACTTACATTTTTTTTAGCATAGATAGTAGCAAATCAGGGGATCACATATTAAATGTCTACAAAGAACCACTTGGATGAGTCTTATCTGGAAATTCGGCATATCAGTAGAGGCACCCATATTCTGATATTCTGTGTGCAGACTTGATTTAGGAAGACGGGAGGATAGCATGTTATGTGGGAAATTAAACTGCTGCAGATTTTTTTGGGTACTTTTTTTTTCACGCTGACAGCACTGCACCTATTACATAACACACAATTATATTAACAGATTATTTTTTAATAAGATAGCGTTATTGACTGTGGAAACATTTCTTCCATTTGACCTTTCCACTGGAAACGTGTCATTTGTTGCTGAGCATAATAATCATTGAAAATGGGTGAGGGGAATAATGATACTTGGTTCCACCAAGATCTTAAGTCACACCTGTTCTTGGCAATGGTGAGTGCCTCAGGTGAACTCTGATTAGACGAGTTGTCCGATTTCTGGTCCTGAGAAACATGGCCGCTGTCTGGGGTCTTTTGGGTGTACGGGGAATTCTCTCTACTGCACCGTCAGACACACAAAAAAATGTAACACTTTTGTGATTCTGTTTGAGGCAATATTACTTATTCAAATTGCACCTTTTCTCCTGAACTTCTTGAATGTTTTCAATCCCAATGGCACTACTTCGCCTGGAGCTGAAAGGACCAGACTTTTTCCTAGTGGGGCTTTTTCCAGGGATGATCAAAGACTGCCAAGGAAAGAGCGACAAAAACAGTTAGACACATAAAACCTACTCATTGACTCACATTTACATTACTAATATGAAGAGCTGCTTCTTATTAAAAAGGAGTATCACTCATGGCGCTAAATAAGGCAACCAAAAAATTAGAAGTGTTAATCAAAACTTTGTCTTTCATTAAATTCAAGGCACCACTACTATTTACATTAGGAATTTGGGAATTATTCTGTTAGTAGCAAATAGAATGAACAAAAGGTCCATTTTGCATACAATCATAGAACCTGATAATTCTGCAGTATTCTCTTAATACATGTATTTATCCTTAAAGTTACATAACGGTTCTTTCAAGTTAATAAAAAAAAGAAAAAACATTGGCATGAACATGACAAGGACTTGGCCATGGTGCAGTGGTGCAGAGCAGACAGACAACAAAGAACAAAAGTTGCTTGAAATATAGTGAGAATTAAACATGAACCTCTTCTACTGATCCTATTCCTATGGCACTGCCTCGACGTCCATATTTACTGGGACTTTTGCCTGGGACAAGCAATGACTGAGCCAGGCAGGAAGAGAGAGATGGAGAAGGGCAGAGAGAGGGGGAAGGGGGAGAGAAGATGGTGACAGTCGACAAAGGAGGGTCAAAACAAGATATATGCAAACACATGAGATTCCATGCAAGTCGTGTTGTTCAAACAAAATACAAAGTGTGCATCATTTCGATTCCGCGCGGACTGACACAAGCTGCTGGATGAGACAAAGAAAAGGTGAGCCGGGTAAGTAGGCCTGTGAAGAGATGAAGATGCTAAAGCAAAATAGTGCAGCACAGGACACAAAGTTGCAGTTATACATTCGGGCTCACACCAATGCAGCGTTTTAAATCATTTCAGTACAGGACCATTGGTATTGTTAGTTTGGTAACCTGGAAGTGATACACAGTGAGGCACCTGTTTTTAAATACTAAATGCAATTTTAAAAAGCATAGAAGGAAAAATACAAAAGCAATACATTTTCCATGTAAAGCGAGAGCCGTGGGAACCTTGGTCAGATTTACGCTAAATTGTGAGGTCATGATGGCTCTTTTTATTATATGCTGTGGGACACAACTGTTGGCATCATGTTCCCCAAATCACCATTCTTTCCCCATAAAATGAAATTAAATGTTTTGGAAATTAAGCACGTCGTAAAGATGAAATGAGTGCTAACTAGGGATGTGTATATGGCTGCCACACCAGAAAAAAAAGTTAATTATTCATGTTATAACGTGATAAATCTCATGTAAAAAGGTGATACATTTGACTTCCACATTCCATAAAACAAAACAAACGTACGATAAAATAAAATGGGTTACCTCGCAAAATAACGGTTATTTCTTAATTATTGCGAGGGAACGCAGTTTTTTTTTTTTTTACCTGTCAAAGGTTGTGAAATGCTGTCACATTGCGACACAAACACACACGCCAAGTAACCTATGAACATACTCCCCCACACCCACATCAAGGCGGTACAGTAATCCACCCTCCATTGTGGATTCCGTGTTCACAGTCCTGCTATTTCGTGGGTTATTATTTTTTTGTACAGTTTGCAACTGTATTTTGCTCTGCCGCCTGTTATTTGTGTAATTCAACTGTCCAGCCCTAGAGGGCAGCACACTGTTAAATTTGACAAAAATGAGTGAAAAACGAGAAATGGGCCTATTTCAAATATAGTTCAGTTTTTGCTGAAGTTCATTGAATGCTAAATACGCTTCAATCCTGATTTGTACACCCACAGAATGTGACGACTGTAGGGTCACTTAATGTTGTACATCTTTTGGCATAATTGACATATATTGTGAGACGATCATGTGAGTTTGTTGGAAAAAACGGGATGTGTTTGCTGTAAACACAGAAAGATTGGCACACTAAAACGCTGTTCAATAATTTGGTTTTATCCATTGCACTGGCTCTCTTTCAATATACAAAGTATTATATGTGTTTAAATGTCTTTGTATTGCTTTAAAACTTAAAGTGCCATAACTGCTATAAAAATTTGCCTGGGGAGTATTTAAATATGGTATTTCTATTTCGCGGATTTGATTTCTCACGGGATGATGGAGGGCAGATTACTGTGTTCATCAGAATATAAGCGACAACTTATTCAGAATGTCACAAAACTCTCAGGTGCACCTTTAAGGAGGTGCACGACATCACCTCACGCTGCTACAAGTCTGCCACTTCTGTGACGTGAGTGTCACGGGCTTGTGTTGGCAGACAAACATGCATGGCTTGTAAAGTGAGAGCCGAGCCCCACGAGACACACGGCTTCAGTCAAGCGAATGTGCCGTGCTTCACTGTGAGACGTTAGTGCAGCAGGCAAGTGAGAGGAAGGGAAGGCACGAGCTCTAGTAGTTCTATGGGAGAAAAGAGGGCCCGAGGCGCAGCTCCTCAAAGACCAGGAGGAGCGGGGCAGTACTTACTATCCCTGGGAATTTGGGGCTCTCTGCGGATGTGCTGTGGTTAAAGTTTCCGCTGAGGCTAGCAGGCACCGCGTGTGGCTTCTTGAAAGTAAGACCCATGGCATCCAAAGACTGGCTTCTGCTGCGTATCACCCGCTACAGAGAGGGACGAGGAGGAGGACATGCATTGAGATGGCGACGGCCCCTCCGCATCGCTGATAGATGACGGCAGCCTCGGGGCTGACCCTCAACACTATAGGAAGAAAGCCTGATGTAGGGCTGCACGATTATGGCCAAAATAATAATCACCATTATTTTGATCAATGTTGTAATCACAATTATTCATTATTTTAGAGGAAAAACATCTATTTTTATTGCATTCCTTTTCAACAAATTATATTTAAACTTGGAAAAAAAAAAGGAAATGCACAGATTTTCACTATTCACAGGCCAGCTTGGTCCCTTTTGAATTGTACATTGAATAGTAAAAATCCAGTATAATAAATGCACATTTTTCCATTGAAAAACTATTACAAGAAAAGAAAAATTATATTTGAAAAAATAAATTTGTGTGCCAAACTGCATGTAGGCAGGGGTGCACTGTGCATGATAAAAAATTACAAATGGCTAACTGAATAAGTATACTATTAGAGAGCACAGTGACGAAGTCGAGACAACGGCTGTTGCTCCCTCTGGAGGCACTCGTTCCTCAACATGATGCTCCCCATCTCCAATTTTGACTTTCTTCTCTTGACATGACACTCTCTGATCATCCCACAGAGGGACTTGATTCTTATTTACTCAGATTCATGAAGCCAAAATCATGCATTCACCTAAGGGTGGTTGGGTTGAAGAAATTTGAGATCAAATGTGCTGAGCCCACACTTGAAAAATAAATCTGGCTAATGCTCGGGTTCATTCAACCATGGCAGCCAAAATCATGATCAAATCGTGATTACAATTTGATTAATTGTGCAGCCCTAGCCTGGTGTTAATTCACCCTGACAGAGAAGGAAGCAACCGTTACGTGAGCCCGCAAGCCCACATGATGTTTCATGAGCTCGTAAAGGAAGCAAGGGCAAGCGGCGCTCTGCGAGAAAAAGCCAAGTGTGTCGATATGCAGCCGTAGCACAGAGTGGAGAGGCATCTGGAGGTGAAAAGCACGTCAAAAGCAAGGACGCATGGGAGTAAAGAGACGATGAAGGAAAGAGTGGCATGATGCAGTGGGATAGAGCACCGTCCTGCTAAAGTCATTAAAGAACAGCCAGAGAAAAGTCAGTTTCATGTGTCATCCTATATTACAGTGGTCCCCAAATGCTGGCCGTGGCACTCGTCTCAAACAGTCGGCCTTGTTGAATAGAAACAAGGGTAGGCTGGGATCGCAAAGATTACATTCAATAACAACATTCAGGGTAATGATGAGTGCAGTTTAAATTTTTTTTTTGTTTCTATGTAGGTTCTTTAAAATACAGTGGTGCCTTGAGATACAAGTGACCTGACTTGCGAGTTTATAAAAATATGAACTCCCTTTTGGCTGCAGAAAAGATATTGTGTATTTACAACAACCACATCGTTGCTCAAAAAAATATATACAAAATGCTATAAACAACTTTATGAAAAGCACAGGTGTTACAGCGTTATAACCCATTGAAGCAATGCATATACCGATACAGACGTAAAAAAAAAGACACCAAAAAGGCTAATTACTTTAGTTTCAGTGAAGAATGACTAAAATTACTGAACTTACTGAAAACCTTTTTTGACACGTTCTGAGGCAATTTTTGTCGTTTGCCCAATTCGCTGAGAAGGTTGAGATAAACTTTGGCATCACATCAATCCACCTCCAGCCTTGCTTAGTTAAGCTCTTTTTTAAAATTTGTTACCTGCAACGCCCCACCCCAAAAAGGGGCACCTGGCCGGGCTGGAGAGTCGCACTGTTCCGCCCCCGGGACGGACTGCCCAGCGCTGTATAACAGGAAGGTTCCCGGTACCCGGTGTGTGTTTCCCAACATGATTTTGTGATAAAAATGTTTTGAAATCATATATTACTGTGCACGCCTTTGTATCGCTAAATGCTATTGATGCTGGAGAAATAATCATGCTGTTCTGTAATATAACAAGAAATTGCCGGTTCACTAATTTGACTGCATTTATTGTCATAATGTTTTGACATTAGAAATTGGATCCGGCCTACTAACAGTGATTTCTTTAAGTCAAAAAATTCAAGTCGTCAGAAACACAAATACTCTTGAAACAGCCAAGTAACGACAAAATAAACTAAACTTTTTTTTTTTTCCATTGCTTCACCTCGCATCTCAAGGCACCGATGTATTGCTTTCTATGAAACTGTTTGTGGCGCAAAAAAGATTCTGAATCACTTATCTTAAAGGGAGAAAAGGCATTTTTTTCGTTTCATTCCAATGAGACTCAACTCAAAACACATTTCCATGAATGGCAAACTATTTTTTTCCTTCGTGTATCTATTTTTCCTCTGAGGCAGCATCATTTGAAAAGGAAGTGAGGCTGGCTGTTTGTTGGAAGCCTCTGCTGCTGCCTCGCCAGTTACCTTGAACGACTCAAAGAAGCCTCCTCCGCCTCCACCGCCTCCGTTCTCCAATTTGTCGTCATCGCCTCCGACGCCCATCATGGCCTGGCTGTTCACGTGCAGCTCCTCGTAAAGCGTTTCCAACAAGGCCGACCTCGTTCGTTCCTAACTCAGGCACACACACATGCGCGAAGGACACACTTGTTATTTTTACCTGAAAAAAACAAAACACAATGACGAAGTAACACCCACCTCTAACTTGGCAAACTTTTCGGCTTTATAGCAGGCGTATTCAGCATTGATGAGTTTAGTGAAAAGGAATTCATGAAAATCAAGGCCCTGCACGAAAAAGGTTGATGAAACAAAAATACTTAACGTGGGAAGAGACAGTCTGCATTTACAAGTTGTCACTTTCTTACTTTTCTGAAGACAGCAGGGTTTGGGAGGGCGGGTCCGAAGAAAGGTACGTCATCTCGTGCTGTCACAGAGACCTGTGAGTTTTAATGTGAAAGATTATGCCCCCACAAATTCCAAAAAAGATTATGCCATTTCCCCCCACAAATACAAATAGAGTTTGCAAGACTCTGGAATTATTTAACATTTGTCACCATTTTGTAAGTGGTCTGTTCAAAGCGTCTGCTTTTGGGGTAGGCTGGCCTATCTCATGGAAATGAGCCATTGCTCAGTTAGGTTTTCTGTTACCATGGCAACTACTGAGCATTAATCACAAGAGAGAAGAAAATAGAGCAGCGCAGCCAGAGACAGCTCTGGGAGAAAAGAGAAATTACTCCAAAATCAGCTCTGGGAGAAAAGAGAAATTACTCCAAAATCATCCATTTCTGTGGTTTTGCTATTTGATAGGAATATGTTTAAGTAAAATGAGCATTTATTTTAGTCTATTTACTACTGACAATGTAACATTCCATTTTATTTTTAGTTCTTTTGCAGAAAATGAAACATGGCCAAAAATATTGACAATGATCCAATGTTTTTGTTGTTGATAAATTAGAATTGCCACATAGGGTGGCTTGGATCATGGGATGCTAACTACGTACACAGCAACTTGCTGCAATGCGATTTCTGTTGTTCTTATTGGAGATGAAGAACAAGGTTAAGAATCTGGACTATATTGTTCTATATTTTACTCTTTTAGCTGGCCTAGCTAGTTACTGTGAATTAGAATAATACAAAATGGAGAACCGGGCAAGAAATAAAGGAGAGATTGTGGTTATTTGAGAGGCTCTCTGCCATGGTCACCACTTTTATTAACTTTTAAGCCAGACGTGTAATTCCATATAAGTACTGTTGCAAAATCGGAGTTAAAACAAGCAAGAATGATATACCTTGTAAAGAACATTGTCCGAACATGGGTTGACCACTTGGACCACAATGTAGGCATGGAGGAAGTTGGAGGCAATCATATCCGGCACAAAGGGAGTATTTTCTTCTTGGAATACAATTGCCACAATGTCGTTGCCTATATGCCTCTTTCTCTGCAACTGTAATGCGAGAGACACACAGCCAAGTGGATTGCCCTTTTAAGGTATTCCTCTGTGGCAGAAAAAGATGACAAAACAACTGCAGCAGGCCATGCAATTAATAGCTGGACCTTAATCCACCTCTTAATACCACTGCGATAGCCGTTATAGAAACTACTATAACTAGACAAAAGTGCAATATAACAACAAACAACTGTGCCACATAGAGTACAACATCTGGACTAGTTTGCAATGAACTAATAAGGTAAATAAAATGTAAGAACATAAACGAATCAAACAAGATCGGCTGAGATATTGAATGT
The DNA here is from genome assembly GCF_059441095.1 of Idiotropiscis lumnitzeri. NCBI lineage: Eukaryota > Metazoa > Chordata > Actinopteri > Syngnathiformes > Syngnathidae > Idiotropiscis > Idiotropiscis lumnitzeri. The sequence goes on from NC_142393.1 coordinate 25,046,267, forward strand.
TCTGACATTAAATGTTTTATTAAGTGTGCAGATGACTTCATATATTTTGCCAGATGCGCTTGGTTTGCTCCGACCAACCACTCAGAGGACAGATGATATTGTGGTGAATTTGAAATTTGATTATATGAGTGTGCTTCAGAAAACTGCTTGAAGGGTCTCACAACATCCGACCACCATCAAGTCACATATATTTCCTTGCAGTGGAAGCACAACATCAGCTGGCGGTGCTAATGCACCATTAAGATGATTTGCCAAGCATCAACAGACAGCACAAAAGAGGAACAAGGACTACATTACAGTTGTTTTGTACACGCTTTTTCCATGTTTACAATCCGAGCAAATAAAACATTTAATTTTTGTCTTGCTTTGGGTGGCTGGGATGTATCAACTACGATTCCATTTCAAGGCCGAAAGATTATTTGAGATATGGGTGTTTTGAGATACAACAAGCATGCTCACAGAATGAACAAAACTCGTCTCTCAAAACACAACTGCCGAAGGAAGTTAGTTGTAGTAGTTGAAGTTACATGGACCAGCATTACTGATTGTTAAGGCAGATTTGACTCAGATCTGACAAGGGAAAAGCTATGAAGTGAAGAAAATACAGTGGGGAATAAATCAATTGAATTTCACAGACAAAGATAAGAATAGTGGTGCCAATAGGAGATCAGTGCTTCTGATTGTGTTGCACCATTGGCGAAAGAAGACTTTGCTGACTCTGAAGGTTACCACTGTGCAACACCACCAGGGAGTGCAGTTTTCCACTTCTACAGTTGCTCTGTGCTGTTGAGTCCTTACCTCCCTGTTTCTACAACCCCAATTCCATTGAAGTTGGGAGGGTGTATAACGTGTAAATAAAAACAGAATACAATCATTGGAAAATCACGTTCAACCTATATTTAATTGAGTACACTACAAACACAAGATATTTCATGTTCAAACTGATAAACGCAATTAAGAGCTGGTATCTGAATGATTGGGTTTCCCTGAATTGCTCAGTCATTCACATAAAAAGATGGGGCAACGTTCACCTCTTTGTGAGCACCTGCATGAGAAAATCGTCAAACAGTTTAAGGAGAATGTTACTCAACGTAATTTGGAATTGGAAGGAATTTAGAGATTTCATCATGAATAGTCCATAATACCATCAAAAGGTTCAGAGAATCTGGAGAAATCTCTTTATGTACTGTAAGCGACAAGGCCGAAAAACAACATTGAATGCCCGTGACCCTCCATCGCTCAGGCGGCACCGCATCAAAAACTGACATCAGCGTGTAAAGGATATCACATGAGCTCAGGAACACTTACAATGCAATTTGGTGCTACAACTTCAAACTCTACTATGGAAAGCAAAAGCCATTTATCAACAACAGCCAGAAACGCCGCCGGCTTTACTGGGCCCGAGCTCATTAAGCCAAGTTGCTCTGTAAAAGAGTTCTGTGGTCTGACGAGGCCATTTTAAATTCATTTTGGAAATAGTGGGCGTTGTGTCCGCTGGACCAAAGGGGAAAAGAACCATGTGGATTGTTAAGGACGCAAAGTTCAAAAGCCAGCATCTGTGATGAATGGGTCTGTGTTTGTGCCAATGCCATGGGTAACTTTCATATCAGTGAAGGCACCTTTAATGCTGACAGGTACATGCAGGTTTTAGAGAAACATGCTGCCATCCAAGCAACGTCTTTTTCATGGACACCTCTGCTTGTTTCAACAATGCCAAACTACGTTCTGCTCGTGTTACAACAGGTGCAGTGCAGGTCCTATACTGGCCTGACTGGAGTCTGCCATTGAAAATGGGTGGCGCATTATGAAGTGTATCATACGACAACGGACACATCAGACTGTTGCTCATCAAGCAAGAATGGGAAAGAATTCCACCTACAAAGCTTCAACAATTAGTCTTCTCAGCTCCCAAACATTTATTGAATATTTTCATCGTAGTCTGTTTTTATTTACATCGGAAATTCAAAGAAATTGGGGTTGCACAAAACATTCTATTTAAAGCAGTGGCCCCTGTTTAAAATCACAACGGGAAAGCACTGCTGCTGATATGAGATTTCCAGCAGACTGCCACGTACAACTTATTTGAAAACATACTTCTCCATCTGGCTCCATGAAAAGTGACTGCATGAGGAAATGACACGTCCGCCACACAAAGGTGTGTCAGTATTGTATTACAGTACCTGCTGTGTGTCCCCTTCGGTGTAAGGCAGCTTTGTGGACACGTGGAACATGACCTCCTTATTGCCATAGTTGCAGTAGATGGATTCTGTGCCAGTCTGGCCGTGAGTCACGTCCAAGCCTCCACGGAATCTAACGCACACACACACACACACACACCCACACACACACACAAACCCTATGATTCGTTCACAAACTTTTTACACCACGTATCATCTAAAAAGTACTCTCCAAGTACCATGATGACCAATATTAAAATACAGAACACCAATGTAAGAGGCAGTTTGAACATGAGCGCTGCACTTCAATATAGAAAAAAAAACTTCAATGTTAAATACAACCAAAAAGTGTACAATGTTTTCATCAGGTATCACTAGCGAGAGCCCACAAAACACCAGCATGGGTAAGGGGACCACAACTATCGTCATCATTAGCCACTAGAGGTTGAACTGCCTCCGATTTTCAACGATGCTCAGGTGATGGGAGCTGAGATGACATTGACTAATCAGTGACAACTAGCTCATTATCCAATCACATTCAGACATCTTCATCAGAACTTAGAGAAATCTAACACCAATTCAGGTAACACAACTGCAAGGTCACTACGAGATGCAGTAGCCTACTACAAGAAAGAAAGAAAAAAAAACGATTTCAATGAGCTCTGACTGATTCCGATTGAAGGTGTCTTGCGTGTTGTTTGTGATTGGATGAGTGAGTCAGTTGGTGAAAAACGTGATAGGAAATTAGTTAACTTCAAACTCTAACTATTGAGCACAGAGCAGTATGTATTAATTAGCGGCTTCAAGTCATGGTTACCCTTTAAAGTTGTGAAGCTCAATTTTCTCTCCGAGGAACGCCAGGAATTCCACAAAGGAGGGACTCTCTCGGCTGTTGCCAAATAACTCCTCCTCGGAAGTCTGCATCAAAAAACGGGAATTAGATACAATATTTAGTGTGTACACACGAGGGATGTCTGAAAATCAGGATATGTATGACAGGTCTGTGGCGGTCCCCACATATTTCAAATGTGAACATAATAAACTTTTTAAAAACATCAAAGTGAAACATTTATATGTGCTTTGTTTATAAAATGGCATAAAAAATTCAAGTGTTGACTACGGATTGCAAAGGAATGTAATCCTCAAATAAAAATATTTTGGAATTAACTGGAATCACATATAAACTCGTTTAGTCTGTGACAGGGAAATGAAATGTAGTTGAGAAAAATGTCTCACATGTTGTTCTTAAAAACAGCCAATAATCAACAGGGTAGCTTTCAGAAATATTATCTTAAAATGCATATTTTTGTTCTGGTAAGTGTGCTAATTGAAAAAAAAAATGTAAATAATGAATATATGACACAATTTGTATTAACCAATGTAAATTTCGCATCAGTTCCATCCATTCTTATGGAAAGTGCCAAACTCTATTTTGAGTTTTCCCAATCTGAAGTTGCGAGTGCTCTTCTTCAGCCTATGAAGTGGAAAAGAGGGCATGAAGGATTACTGAAAGCAGCTGCGCTGACTGAACGCCATAATTAAGACGGAAGCACTGAACGTTCCTTGAGGAAATGGAAAATTGGGATTTACAAACACGAGCGTCATCATTCCTGCATTGCATATAAATGACATAAACAAGTGGTGCATTACACCGTATTTTAATACTAAGTACCACCTAAAGAAAAATACTTAGCTCTCCAAGAACCTCCGTCATTACCAATATCAAGATATTGCAAAGTAGTAGGCCCACATGTTTATTCGGAAAAAAAAAGAAAAAAAATGATTTTTTTTTTTTGGGTGCAGTTGCGAGAAAGTAAATTAGCATTGGAAGCCACTTAACAGTTGGACCAAAATATAGGACGATAAAATGACATTGTACATAATGTTTCAATCAGAATGTATTGTCCATAAAAGTTAAGCATGTTTGAAATCTAAGAGCTCTTAAATGACTAAATGCAAATGTATAGTTTGCATTTGTATAGTGAAATACAACCGCACTGTACTCTTCACAGAGAGACTTTTGCATACACTGGATGGCGACATGCGGCAGACTTTAAGCACGGCAATGAATGCGTGGGTACATTTAAATGCAAGATTCATCTCTTACCTGGCCAAACTTCTGATAAATAACCCCAAACTTGAAGTTGTTGCTGATGACATGCTCATCAAAGGTCACAATAATTCGCGAGGCCTGTAAAAAGAGTATGAAGAGACATGTGGGAAAGCAAAAGGGAATAAACAGGCGAGGAAAGACCCAGTAAAGTGAATTCAGAGATTTGTTTCAAAATTAAAGCGTAAAGTCGAGATTAATTTGACATTTTATTAAGGCGGTTTTATTCAAATTCAAATTCTGCACCATATCAGCTGTACATCTTTCGCACTACATCATCTCTGAGCAAAACACCCTGCTCAAGTTACCTCAGGGCCTTGCAAACCAACACTGCAGGAGTGTGGTGCTTGTGGGCAGTTTTGAGAACTGTTTCTAAGAAAAATATCTGCAAAGATGTCTCCGTTTAGATCATATTCAAGAATCAAAGAACAGTCTTTGAATTAAATACTTTAAAGTCACTTTCACAGTTGGAACATATTTCACTTACTTTTGGATAAAGCACCGGGTAGAAGCGGTCCACGTTGACTTCCTCACAGACAAGCTTGGGATAATTAAGCAGGACATGTCAAATACAATGTTGTGGTATACATCCTTCAATCAAAGACTCACCTTGGCCATTTGGACTACATTGGGAAACTCAGTGAGGCAGGAGATGGGGATGACATCATGGTATGTTTTTTGCTTGGTCCTGGTCAAGTCATAAAATAAAAGACAAATAATAATATAAAAATAAGAATTTTTATTGCATTTCTCAGAATCTATCAGAGAGGATCCGGTCTGGACCATTATCAACTTCCCCACCCTTCCTCTCTCGCTGGCTCCCTCACTCAATCTCCACCCACTCACTGGCCTAAATAGTCCATCTGTTGCCCCACTGTGGAAATGACCCTTCTGTTGACACGCTCTTATGCTTTATGACTTTTGTGATAACATTGCTAGGGGGGATGTGTTGATGGGCTCACTACCGAACATGTTAGGCAGCCAATTCACCTTTTTCTGTTCTGAAAAGCTGAAATTCTCTGCAGCGAGTATGTGTTACCTAAGCATTAGTCGCAGATGCTCCTGGTCACCGATCACGTCGTACTTTAAAGAGAACACCAGATGTCCCAGGGCGCTGTCCACTGAATAGTAATTAAAGTGTTCCTGAGGGCACAGTGCAAGGGTAAGGCCATTACTAAATATCAGACTCCGAAACACACACACACACACACCCCCACCCCCCCCCCACACACACACTTTGTGCAGCGTCTAAATCACAATCAAATTTGTTTACATTATACGCTCACAAGAACAGGTGGCTGGGCTTAATATATTTCAACTTGCACAAGTACAGAAAAAAATGCACGTTGAGGCAGTTCGATGCCAGTCAATTGCTTATTAATTATCTCACTTTAATGAGCACAAAGTGAAATTGATTGTCCATGAAGGTAATTTTGCTCATTTGTGCAGGACATGCACTTGTTACATATTGAACAGTTTTTGAGTAGTGATGGCTCAAATCATCTTTCTCCATTGAAATTCATGGAACTACTAATAAAATATATTAGAGAAATATATATAAATAGAATAGATTTTATGTCATAAAGATACATGCAATATCAACACATACAGACATAACATGATTGATTATAATTTAAACAATTAAACAGTTTATGCAACATAATTAATTCATTATGGCTCGTTGTGTTGTATGCGCAACTTGGCCACCGGGCATCAGTATAATACATTCACCCAAACAAAGGAGAGTTTTGCTAAACTACTGTAAGTGGCTCGATAATCAGCGGTAATGTTATTTGATTTGAGGAGCTCATTAGCACAGCACAAAATTGTCAATTCTTCACAGAGGATAATTAATGTGACTGTGAGAATTATATCGTGTGTCGACATGCGTTTCTGCACCGTTTGTGTATATTCATTGCTTAATAACTCCACAACATGGATGCTAGTCGCATAGCGTGTCCCAATATGTATTAGCATTAAGCTAGCAGACTGACTTTCCAAACATATAACAGTGCTAATGACAAACCTTTGCCAGGAAGTGTTTGCGGTAGAGCGTGGCCGTTGTGTTACATTGCAGCTTTGTGCGGGTGTCCGGGGACAAAGTCTGCAATGGCTCCAATGAGTCCGAACTATCCGCCAGCTCATGATTTGTTCCCTCAATCCAGTAACCACCAAACTGCGGCAGAAGGATGAGAGGAAACGGGCTCCTCCTTCCCAAAACCTGCAAAAACATGCCAAAAAAGCTGAAGACAACATAAAGGGACCAAAACAATGTCTTATAAATTTGGCACAACACAGAAAACAGACGTGTTAAGAAGCCAAATTTGAATGAATAAAATAAAAACAACAACAACAACAACAACAACAAAAATCACCTAGTACAAAAAATAAGGATCCAAAGACATGAACTAAAAGAGCCCGCCTTGTAGCTACAGGATTGTGACGACGTGTCCGTTGAAGCCGACCTTCAACTGTCACTCAAATTCGTTTGTTCGGACAGTATAGGCTTAAAACCCGTATCACGCTGAGGCATGAATGTTTGCGAGTGTTGGCGAAGGTGGCGTATGTTGAGTCCAAGTCAGGGTTCGTTAATGGCTGCAAAACATTCGCCAAATGTACTCAATTGAACATGTTCAAAATTTCCTTGGGACAAGAAAAAACATTCAAACTGTTGGCGAACATGTGGAGAATGCTTGGAACCTTATACAAACTTTGATGAGAACTCAACCTTCACCAACATTTAGTGGAATACAGGTTTGTGTGTCTGTACTCAGCTGCAGGCTGAAAAACACACATAAACATTTAACTTTCTCTCTGTTATGTGGGGATCCACACATAACGGCACAGAGTAAGGTGCTAACGTATTGGATGTCCTCATTATGGGGTAGCGAACGTAATTAACAGTTAACTTTCCCGATTGGCTGTGGAGTAGAGCACGAGTGTTTGAGCTGCATGCTTACGGTTACGCTAGGATACAATTAAGGGGCAAAGTCGTTAATGTATTCTTTGTGTGTGCACAACAATAAGTACAACAAGGAAACTGGGAATAACCTTTCACAGGTAAAAAATGTTTTTTGAGACTAATTTTCAGTGTCCATACATTAGCTAACAGGCATGGCGGTTAGCCATGTTGCTACAAGCTGCTGGGATATTTAGCGTTCATATCTGTGCTACTAAGCTACTAGCCGTAATTAGCCTGCCAATTCGGAGTGGAACCGTCAAACTTGCCAACTTGGGGAGTTGTAGGAAAAGCTAGATGGCTAACTGCACACCGCTCATGCACGGGGCCCAAGTGCGTCACTGGGTCCGATTTAGCCTCATTCAAAAAATCCGGACAAGAAAGAAGGTGAAAAACAATTGAGTACTAAATTGTTGAGTCTTTTCATATGACCTCAGCCCTTATCCTCAAACATATGTGATTAATTTAAAAACAAATCAGGAAAATTACTTGGGCTTCAACAAATCCATCACTAGCACCAACAATACTGACACCAACCTACCTCGTGGACACTTGGATAGGGAATATAGTCCTCCTCGGTCTGAAAAGAGAGCTTTGGTTTGTCATCAAAGACTCATCATGAATATATAATACAATACATTTTTATTTATAGAGCGCTTTCACAACAGTTGCAGCGGCAAAACAACAATAAACAGCAAATTAATTATTGATAAACAAGTACATTTTTCTTCTCAATGGTTTTGGGCTGCTGTTGCTGAGAAGCATGTAAGCTCGCAGTTTTAATGATGTTTACACTGGGGTCACATAAGAATAGAGGATGATGAATTGGAACAACTGAATGAAAAATGATTTCAAGAATTAATGCACTATGGCTGTATTACTACGTAAAGATTAGCTACTTTCTATGGTTTGATGAATATCCCGCCGTTTTTCATGAAGATTCGTACCTTGAGTGGAGGTGGAAAGGTGCATCTCTGCTCATCCATCCTGTTCCCCTGCGAGATGAAGAAGAAAAGAAACAGATGGGCGCTAAGTCATTCATCAAGCTCAATTCTAAAGTGCCAAAGTGTCAAAAGTGACACAGCGGGTAACAAAGCAAAAAAATGAGAAAAACAGTCAGGGAGGGACAGATGGAAGCATACAGACAGAGCAGTACAGGACGTTAAAGTGTCTGTTAGCACGTAGAGCAAGTGCGATGAGCGAGGCCGGGGGCGTGGGGGGTTTAAAAAGATGCAGAGATAAGTGACGCATCCACACTTCAAGCATCTGTTGGAAGTGGCAAAGAGAAAAGGCATGAATGCTGTCGACAAATGAGGAAGGCCATTCAGCCAACAACCGTAACACTGGGAATGACATTAGAAGAAACGTAATGCATGATGTTCAATTTTAACGTTTGCCTTCTTAGATAGCCACATGTGACTGCTACGGCTAAGTATCAAATTATATGAGAAAACGCTTTCAGACTAATTGTGATGCAGTTGCCCATGTGTTCACAGCCTGCAACAACAGCTACGCTAATTTCCTCCCTAATTTGTACTTATCCACAATTTGTTGTCGTTCTGTGAATTGCGCATCGTGCTATCCTGGTTAAGACTAGTTTCAGCGTTTTTGGACATCACATTCTTTGGTGGCGAGTATCAGTGCTTGATGGGGTGTGAGCCTTCACCGGCAGCCTGTTTGCAACAGCTCTGTTACTTTTTCCCTTATTTGACACGTTCCAAGCTTTCCTTTTTGCACTATTGCAGCTTTTTGGTCATGGTGTTTTTGTGAGCAGAAAATACTGGGGCTATTGAACTTTGGCCATTTGTCTATAATTCTACAAGTGCTAGGATCTTCACACTATTTGGTGAAGACTGAATCCCGGAGGAGATACGGAGAGGGGAGAGAGCTGGTGGTGAAATGAAGTAATGCCAAGTGAGAGAGTCACTTAAATAGGACAGGGAATTTGAACCATTTCGCCTTTGTGTTACGAGCAAAGTTGGGCAAGTTACTTCCAAAGTGTTATATATTACACATTACATGGTACCTGCATGTGAAAGGAATAAGTTCCTTTACAATATTACTGTCTTTATAGAATAACCCAAATTGGAGTTACTTTGATTTATTTATTTATTTTAAATCGGGGATTTATTTATTTAGTATTGATTTTGACACTTTAAAAGGAAAATGCTAAATTTTCTACCATACGGTCGCTGACAGTTAACTCTTAACAAAGCTATTTAACTATATAATGTGTATTATAATATTAAATGTTTCAACTCTACGGTGGAGTTCACTAACGTTGAACAATTGTATCAAGATTTTTTTTTAATATAACTATTCCATTGTGTAAATTATCAACATACTCAATTTAAATTACACATAAAAAATAGTGCAAGATGACGCATAATTGATAATTCTAACAAAGCAGATCGATAGATTGAAATGGCATGTGAAATGAAAGCAAAAATACTCTATGTATTGATAACGTAAAAATTGACCTGACCACAGTTTTTTCTTTTTCATTAAATGTATGGTAATTCAAAGTTTAGTGAGTTGGAGCGTTGTAATTCTCTGTACTACATTAATTACATGAATTAACAAAAATATGTAACGAGCGTGGCGGCACAGTGGCCGACTGGTCAGCACGATGGCCTCCCAGTGAGAAACAGTATTGGTCGTGGGTTCAAGTCGGGCTCCAGCCATCCTGTGTGGAGTTTACATGTTCTCCCCGTGCCTGCGCGGGTTTCCTCCGGGTACTCCGGTTTCCTCCCACATTCCAAAAACGTGCATGGCAGGTTGATTGGACACTCTAAATTGCCCCTAGGTATGACTGTGAGTGCGGATGGTTGTTCGTCTCTGTGTGCCCTGCGATTGGCTGGCAACCAATTCAGGGTGTCCCCCTCCTACTGCCCGAAGATAGCTGGGACAGGCTCCAGCACCCCCGCAACCCGAATGAGAAGAAGCCGTATTGAAAATGGATGGATGGATGGATGGAAGGAGCGCATCAGACTTTCATTTAATGCCGCGTATTGTAGTTTGTCCGATTGGATGTGCCCAAGTGTGACATCATTGGCCACCGCAGGTCTTCAGCTTTGAGGAAGACGATTTGCATTTTGATTGCGAACAGCCAATCAGAATGACCACTGTCACGCGTTACCCACAACACCGGTTACTAGGCAACAGGCAAAATATCAGTTGTAAGAGAACTGCAGTTGTTAGTTTACATCCGAAATTCAAATGACGGCATTTTAACACACTACTGCCCTCATGCTGGTTGGAGGAGACTTCAATGTTAGTCCTCTTTCTCTACTACCAACATTTATATGCTACATGCCAATAAAAAGGGAGCTCTTGTATATTTTCATTGGAGAATATATTTAATTTTCCTATTATTTTAATTATTGATATTTATGTAGAACAGTCCTATTGTTAAAATATAAAGTCGTGATGCAAAAACTAATCGTAGTAGGAGAGAAGTGGAAAACTATAGTACATATCTCTTAGAACAGGGGTGGGCAAACTTTTTGATTGGCGGGCCACAATGGGTTCTAAAATTTGACACAGGGGCCGGACAAGGAGCTGGATGGAGTGTTTTGGTAACCTCACCTCATCTGAGAAAAAAAATCCATTTAATTTTAAATTAAAATGAACAAAAGCATTACAACAAAATATCTGTGTTTGACAAACCACAGTATTTAGAAAATAAAACATTAACAAGGTTTATTCATTTAATTTTTTTCAAGTTTGGCGGGCTGGATTGAAACGTTTAACGGGCCGTATGTGGCCCCCGGGCCGTAGTTTGCCCACGCATGTCTTAGAATGTCTGTTACTAAAGTGAAACTGGTTGTTAATATCTTTCTTTTCTTAGAATCGCATTCCATTAAATTGTGTTTACATTTTTTTTTACACCACTTTATTTAATATATTCATTTATGCCAGACATGAACGATTACCACACAAGTAGTTCATTTAATCATTCGATGATGAAGTGATTTCCGAATTGATGACGCACACGCGTGGAAAATGATGAGCTCTATTTTAAAACTCTTCATTTGCATTTGTCGTGAGCCAGCCGGATTGTCTGATTAAAATAAATGTCGCTTCGAAGCCTTCAGAGACCAGAGGAGGGTTTGTGAGGTGAGCTAAAAAGCTTACTTTACAGGGACAAACAATGTTAATAAAGCAATTTCATCCATCTTGGGAACAAGCAAAATTCAAGACAGATTAGAGAGGAGGCGCGCTGCTGCCATGTTAGTTGCTTGGACGGTTAACAAAATGTAGCGACTGGCGTGTCGCCTTACCTGCATCTTTTCAATCATTTCAAATAACTCCGCAGTCTGGAGAGAGGAAAGGAAATATTTTGAGTTGTGCTCTTGTTCATTTGCTTCTCTGACTGATGGTCTTCCAAGGTGTTCAACTCTCTAAGCGTGGATTATCATTGAACTCCATTCAGCAGAGACAAAGGAGAGCACTCAGCACTCCAGCATTGCGCCACGCCTACAAAGATCACTTATGCTCAAATCAACTCTGGTACTGCAACATTAGTTTTCTTTGACGTGTGCTATACAACAAAACATGTACTGTGTTGTTAACTGTCAACAGCAGGTGATTAAAACAATTCAATTCAAAACAACATTTAATTCATACTGCTGTGCCTGTGTGAGTTTTCTCCCACATTTCAAAAACATACATGGTCGGTTGATTGGACGCTCCAAATTGTCCTTGGGTGTTACTGTGTGTATGAATGCTTGTTTGTGTATGTCTGTCCTGCGATTGGCTCGCAACCAATTCAGGGTGTGCCATATGGAGTAAGATAGCTGTCAAAAAGACATAAGTGTGATTAATGATTCGTATCCGTAATTGTGATCATTTGTGTTTTAATCATTTCCCCGTGCGAACAAATTAAAATTAAGAGGCTAGATTTTTTTTTCCATGTGAGAATAAATCAAAAGGCTGTGAGTGTATTAAACTTTAAAAAGTTTTTTTTTAATCTCAAACAGGGTGTTTTAAAGTTATGTTTCTGACAAGTTTTGGCAGAAGTCTTTCAGCTTCTTGAAAATGTCATGATGGTGCGTGACTTGTCTTTATCCGCTGATGTTCAATGAAGGCATGATTTGACAGGTGAGTCACGCCCTCTGCTGTTCGTTCGCCCCCTCGAGGATGTTACTCCAGGTGGTAGTGAGCATTTATGCTCCCTGGTCCCTGTTGATAGTCCTCAAGTCCCGCTATCTGATCTCGATGGCTGCCCTGATTCAGTGCTGGTGTTTGTTGTCTTCCGTGCAGATGACGCTTGCGTTTTCCCAGTCCATGAAGTGATTTTCCCTTTTATGGTGATGGATGATGGCTGACTTGTGGTGTTCCTATTGTGCCTTTTCTTTTATTGCTCTTGTTTGTCTAGTTGCCGTCTACTCGCATTCATTTTTATGTTCCCTCTTTTTAGGAGCAAAGCTCCTTCCTGTCTCCCCGCTGTGCGTTTTATTGCATGGTATTTCATATATGGTGTTGCATTGGTTTTCTTAGTCTAACATGTCCTTGGGATGAGCCAGTATTTGATGGAATGTTGCGTGTGATTTGGCGGGTGTGTTTGTGTTGTATTTTTTTCATTGCTCTTTGGATACGTTCTGTGACTCATCTTATATATGGCAGCGCTACTATTGTTTGCCTCTTTTTTTCTTTCCGCCCTGTGCTGTGTTCTTTTTGTTTTTGACGAGTCCAGCTCCTTTGGTTATTGCCTTCTGTGGATACTTACATTTTTTCAGTGTGTGTCGAATGTGTTTGTCCGCACGTATTCTGTTTTCCGTCCGTGATTATTGTTGTGGGTTTATGTAAGGTTCTGACAATTTCAGGATGATGGGCGGTTCAGATGTCCACAGGAGGTACTGATCGGTGTGTGTGTGTGTGTTTTTTGTGTACTTTTATTTTGATGTCTCCATTGTCCGTGTGTTGTATGTTTACATCGAGAAAGGCTTTGCATTTGTGTGTTTCCTCTTCATGTGTGAACTTAATGCTTACAGTGGTGTCTAAGGTGTTCAAGTGGTCCGTGAGTTGTTGTGTGAATCCTGTCTTGACTTTTTCCACAGTGTCGTCCACATTACTTTTTAATAGTGATGTCGGTGTGTGTGCCAAATTTATGTATCCTGGGGTTTGAGTCGTGCCTTGAGTTTATTTCTCTTGTCTTCAGTTGGGTTTTTAATTTAGTACCTCGTAGGTGGATCAGAGAAGCCATTATGACAAGGAAGCGGGTCCTGAGGACCATCAATAGAGACCAGGGAGCATATAAGCGCCTTACCGCCTGGAGCAACATCCTGGAGGGGGTGGATGAACAGCAGAGGCCGTGACTCACCTGTCAAGTCGCACCTTCATTGAACATTAGCTGATAAAGACATGTTATACACCATCATGTAGCGAAACACTGCTGTCCAAACATGCCAGCTAAATGACAACCTAAAAAACCGGCTGAGATAAAAGAACTAACGAGTTGTATTTTAAATAAGAGACAGAATGAACTTTATTCAATCACTGTGACTGAATAAACCAACTTTTTATGAATAAGGATGCTAGAGTGAGGACGGAAGGGTCCCCAGGTCACGGATGGAGGGCACGAGACGGACCGGCAAAATAGGGTGAATTGCCCTTCTATGATATATTCTCCCTACCTACAATGCATGCTGATGACCACAAACCACAGAGAATCCACTGTTCATTTGCATTTCTTGTTAACGCTTTGTGAGACAGACATCTACCAACATCTCTGATTTATGTTAATTTGAAATGCGAGCAAGAAGCAACAGTGTTGTCTGTTCAGATATCTGCGTGCATTTGCTGACCAACCATACGAGTTCTGCAGTCAATGTGGAGTCAAGGCAGGTCAATTCAGCTAGTAAAAACATTTGTGTACAGAGCGATTGTATGCTAGCTTTTAGTGTTAGCACACCTAACGTCCTCCACCATGTGCAAACAATAGTCATAGCCCATAGCCACAAACCCTGAAGGTAAACAAAAGCTGACTTAAACCATATTAACCAGTGATTAAAGTTACAGCATCTGCGGACTGAAGCAAAGTCCCTAAAGTGTGTGCCACTTATTTAATTTCCCCTAAAACCTCAAAAAACTAAACAGCTGATTTAAAAATTTCAAAAACACATCTTCAACCTGAGATCAGATCAGCTACCATTCAAATGCATTTGCAGTCAGATTCCAACCGCCGTCATCTCTGTGGTTAAGCTCGCAAATAAAAAGACTTACATGTCTTGGTTTGTTCCAGTGGGACCGGGTCACCATTGCAGAAGACATACTCCTTCAAAAAAAACTAAGATGCTTCAAAGATGCCGCAATGTCATCAAATTTTCTATGTGACAGTGACCATTCCTGGCTCACAGCATCCGTGACCATGCGTCACAGCAGAAAGTTTTGTAAATCCACACCCAAAGTGGTTAGAAGTAGAGCTGGTGGTGTCTCATCAGAAATAATTTTAGCACGATGAGCCAACCCCTAAACTGAAGTTAGCACTCACACCTACATCTAGTCCAGAGGTGGAGCTCATCTCCTTGCAACCTTTGAAACAATCACCTGCTCAGGTCTGAAGCCATCAGTTCCTGTTTAAACATCGGTGAGTCTATCTAATCAGTCATGTAAATATCACAACTAGGACCTAACGTCTCAATTTCAATTATTTACAGAACAAATAATAATTTAATCACACCCGTATGCTTCTGCACTGCAAGAGAGAAATTATATTTCTCAGTGCCATCATTCCTGGTGTAGCAATAAGTGATGTCAAGTTCCAGTATTTCTCAATTGCTGAAAGACAAAACCCTATGAGGGGGCTACACTTTTTCATCTCTGGCACTTACAGACATTGGAACATGCACTTTCTAACCAGATTTATGTCAAAAATGCTATTTTAAATATAGAAAATATGTGCGTCAGAGTGCAACGCATGCTCGTAATAGTTGATTTTTTAATAAAAGATCCACTATCGTGGTTGGCACATGCAGATAACGAGTCATTGTGTTTATCTTTCTGTCGCCAATAAATGTGTTTTATCACACATGTACTGCATATGTTGACACTCAACAGTTTGTTTAATATGTTTAAAGATGGGTGTGACATGTTTAGTTACTCTTAAGACCAGAAAAGTGACTCAAAAGTGCACGCTAGAGCCCAGATGCAACTTCCAGCATGTGGAGGTGCTGCGCTCTATTGGCGCAATGTGGCTCTTTGTGGACCAGCAGACTAAGCCGGCCGCCATCTTGAACTGGGAGTCCTCGGTGAGCTCGTCCATTCACTTGTATTAAGGTAACTGTGTTAGGCTAAATATAAAGGGACGATAAATTATTTAATTATTTTTTTTGGGGGGGGACAAAAAAGATTTGCAAAACAACAACAAACCAACAACAATAAATTTGACCAGATATTAAAGATTTTTTTTCTGGCTATCATATTGTTGAACAGTGTGGAATTGATTGAGACATAATTAAAAGTTTTGAAAACAAACAAAATTAAAATTCCGTTTTGACCTTATTTGAAAAATATGTTTCAATGAAGGTGAAAATTACAATATCGGCTAATCTATTTTGGCTGCATATTTTTTTCCATCCAACTCGAGAGGAATATTGGCTCACCAGTCATAAACCTCACCACAAGTCACTGATTGTCATGATCCTGTGTTTGTCAAGAGCGGTTTCACCTGAGCAGGTGGAAGGGCAGAGTGTCCAGCATGCACCAAGTTGTAATCATAGTATGGTTCATAAGTGCTGGAAAGGGAGCATCTAGTCTCCGTAATATTAGTTTGTCTTTGCCAGAGCCTGATTATGATCGTGTGCTTTGGAGGCATGGAGGGGCGGGGGCGGTTGTGCCTAAAAGAGTACTGCATGACGCACTTTGGAGAAAGACACCTATCCTGTTGCCCAGCTGTGCATGTCTTCATTAAATGTGAGCAGCTATTTTAGGTTGAGCTGGTCGTGCAATGTGATTCCAGCAAGCTTCATTTAGCTCTCTCATTCCAAACCGAACGACAGCAAGAGTCATCTTTGTCATCACTCTAATTGCGTGTTTTATACCCATTTTGATCCGCATGGAGCTGATGGCAATCATCTTGTCTTGAAACGTAACACGCGATGCTTTTAATGAGTTTATCACCAGGAAGTGAGCAGAATGAGGACCTCGATGCAATATTTTCACTTGAATAAAGCAGCAGCCAAGAGACCCACTGGGGTTAATTGCAGATTGACCTGGTTTGCTGTAGGCAATGATTAAAGTGTTTACAATCAGTGCACCCATTATCACACTGTCCTTCCGCGTCTTCATCAGATATGTTTATGTGTGCAGTATGTATCGGTGAGGTCAAATCTTAAAATGTAACAATTTAATAGCAAATGGTTGAGTTCACGGGCTGCCTGAGCTTGTCTGAGGAGAGCAGCCTTGTTTGTACTCAACTTTATCAGGGAGGTCTCATTGAGAAGTACGCAAACTTCACTTTTGGACAAATGTATTTTGAAGACCTAGACATGCACTGGGAAGCCATGCATACAACCATTTGGAAAAAAAAATACTCCCAAAACATTTAGGACATGAGCTGGAACAGTACAAGTTTGTAGAACAGTGGCAGTCTGACAGAATAAAATCCACTTCATAAAAGAACTCAACATTGAGAGCCAGATTGTCAGGTGATCGTTTTTAACCGGCTGAGCTACGGGGGAGGACTAGATAAGTATTGTACTTCTTACTTTGTGTAAAGCGCTTTGTTACAGCTGTAACTGTTATGAAGTGCTCTATACAAATAAAGTTGGATTGTATTGTATTTTTCCTACTCCCTTTGAACATGTAAACCGAGTTTCTCTATGACATCTACTAATCAATTTATCTCCTTTCTTTCTTCCATTTTATTATCTTGTAATGTATTTATATGTTCAATCAATCAATCAACCTTGAAGATTTTCTGTACCCCCTCGAGTCAACGGTGTACCTATCTTGCGTAATGTGCCTTGAATACAGATATATCTCACTTGAAAGCAGGCATTGCTCTGTGTGCCGAGCACAGTCAGGAGCAGAGGGAAGGAATGTGTGGATCAACTGCTTTTGAGCTGGGAGTGAGGGGGGCATGGAAGGGACTGTAATTGTGATGATCAGATCTGGCATTTCATCCAAGTACTGTATTGTAATGCAATTTTCTCAATTATTTCAATAAAATATACTTTAAAAATAAATACAGAAATAAATAAATTGAATTTGAGGGGTGCTGTGCATCAGTTGCGAAATCCCGAATAAATGCATATAATACAAACCAAATTTGCTTTGTTGGGCCTCATTAAATGATGTGACGGGCTGGATGTGGCCTCCTTGGCCTTGAGTTTGACCCCTGTACCTGAGTGCATGTTTTGGATTTTGAATTGGGAAACACCCCATTAAAATGTGCACAATGACTGCAGACAGATAGTGGCGTAATGCTGAGGTCACCTGCATTTAAGAAAATGGGCAGAAGTGTCAAGAATAATAATTATAATAATAATCATTATTCACCAGTTTTATAATGTAGGCAGCTCAACTGTATGTAATTTCATCTTCGATTCTCTCTTCTTTTTTTTTTTTACATCATCACTGAGCTGCGCAATTTAGTAGAACACTAATTAATCTTAACACTCCCAAGTCACCACTTTAGAAAAATGTGATAAATACCTTCGACCCGACAGTAGAAACACAAGTGTTCCCCAAATCTTTCCCCTAAAGTCAGATTAACAACAGATGGTACCATGCCCATCAACATCATCAGAAATGTGAAACAACTGGATCCAAATTCTCTTCTAATCTCTCTCTCTCTCTTCCCACAGCTCTCCTTAGAACAAGTGAGTCGCATAAGCCCCTTTCCAAAGTTGGAGGGACCTTACAAAACCAATCCAACGCGAATGAGATCGTATCCTCTTTTAAATTAAACACCACGGAGCTCAGCTCTTTCGCTCTTGGCGTTCCTAAAATATCCCTGGCGGTTCTCCCACGCCAGTCACTGGTTATTAGTGATAAAACGTCCTGTCTGGCAACATAACGATGAGGAAATGGATCTGATATGAAGTATGATGCTTGAAATAATAAACATACTGATGACCCAAAATCGTATTTAGATTCCTTAAAAAATGTTTCAATACATTATCTCATCCTAATTCAAAACGTAAAACCTAACATTAATTAGCTTGTTGCTCTAGAACTGCTACAAATAGTTTAGAATACCAATATACTGACTTCCAAGTTTCGTGACTTAAATACAGTGGCGGCTCTATTAATATGTTCTGTGTATACTCAAACCCTCTTTTCCTCGTGAAATGAACAAAAATGCTATTAACCCATTACAGCCTCCCTCACCCCCCCCAAAAAAATATATAAATAAATAATAAAATAAATAAAGTGACTCAGTAAATAAATTTGCTGCTGTGAGTACTGTGAGCTCTATTTTGCATCGCCGCAACTACAGATGCCATCTATTAGCATCTTTTGTATCGTTTGTTAGCATTAAGCTAAGCTGATTTTCCAAATCTATGTGACTAATTGCCAAAATCCTTCAATCGTGAAAGTGAGTTATGTTCACTACCGCCTTACAGCACTTGTATGTTAACTTGTAAGTCAAAGCAAAAAAAAACATTCCAAAAACAGCCAGATGACAGCCAACTTCACAAAAAAAAACGTCTTGTAATCTATTTACTTGTAATGGCCACCTACCTTCTGGGTTGTCACTGTGCCGTGTGCAAGCTTTGGCTGGAACAGCTTAGGCTCTAGTGCGCCACAAATTCTGGGCTCACTCCCTTCATGTTTCCTGCAACGGGAATCAGACACAAGAGAAAATCAGCCAGCATACTAAAAGGAGATTGCTCTCATATAGCAACAGATTGTAGTCAGCAACAAGCAACTGCCCGATAAGGTGTTTGTTGGGTCATAGGTATTGAAGTGAATATCTTAAAATACAATAAAATAAAATGAGCACAAGACATACAGCAGAAGGTGATTTTTTCAAACACCTCAAGTAGCATAACATCGCTCAGGTCGGAGGGTCGCACGCACGTTTTCACATCACAAGTGAGCGATGACATTGTCATGAATCCTCGGCTCTTGATTCGCTATCTACCACGATGGCTGTGTCCCCGCTGAACCACCGATCGATACCTGATGCTCCATTGACACTGACACCGGGACAGTTTGCACAGCGGCCTTTCAATTTGTTCCATTGATTGAGTCCGTCTCAAACACGCAATGCGCTCAATCAGCGTGAACCTTGAATCATTCCGTTGTTGAGCTCACACACACGCACTGGGAAGTTTAATTACAGCTCCTGCTGATCCCAGTAGCCGCTAATAAAACTAATGTGAGCAACAGTTCTACAGGCATTCACAAGTGCACCAAAACTCCATCCACCACCACAATGCTCTTTTGCATGGTCAAATAGTCAATGAGCCATAATGGACGTGCCTCGAAGCAAATCAGTGCTAACACTATGGACAGCATGCTGAAACATTCTTCCATCCATTATGCGAGCCGCTCATCCTCACGTTGGAGCCTAGCACGGTTGTCTTCAGGCAGTCGGAGGGGTACACCCTGAAATGGTTGCCAGCCAAACGCACGGCACACATGCACGCACACGAACACCTATTCACACTTATGATAACACCGCAGGACTATTTAGAGTGTCCAATCAACCTATCATGCATGTTTTTGGCATGTGGGAGATATTGTGTCCCAAAATCAGAGAGAAAATTTCCAAGGGACCATTCTTTCTCAATTGCTGATTTTTTGCAATTGCTGGCTGCCTCTGCACCTTTGATAGGCCATTTAATTTCCCAGTTTTTAAATTCTCACTTAAAACTTGTCCTCGCTTTGAGAGGATGATTTTATTCATTTATTATTCAATTTTTTTTTAAATTGTCTTATTTTTTAAATTGGTATTTTTTATTTTGAATGTATTTGATTACCACTGCATATAGCATGCACTGGAATATACTATCCCTGAGAGTTGGGTAAAAATGCATTTCTTTCTGCTTTTCCCTCTGCATGGAACTACCTGCAAGCTGAAATAAAATGTCAGACCTTGTTGTACTGCTCAGAATCAAAGAACTTAATACCATTGAGGTTCCTCAATGTTTTTTAATCAGATGGCTTGGTGGGTCTACGTTCCAACCCACACCTGCGGTCACCAGCTGCGGGTCGTGACCGAAAGAATAAGATGCTGATACAAGCGGTCGAAATGAGTCATCCGAGAGGAGCTCAGAGTCGAGCCGCTGCTCCTCCACATTGAAAGGAGCCAGATAAGGTGGCTCGGGCGTCTGATTAGGATCCCTCTTGGATGCCGCCCTGGTGAGGTGTTCAGGGCATGCAAACCGGCACGAAGCCCAGAGGACAACCCAGCACAGGCTAGAGAGGCTATGTCTCACGGTGGGCCTGGGAACGCCTGGGCATCCCTTAGGATGAGTTGGAAGAAGTGTCTGGGGAGAGGGAAGTCTGTGTTTCCCCGCGAACCAATCCAGAATAAGCAGTAGATAATAAAATGGATGGATGTCACACTCCCGGACGACACTTTCTGAAAACTGTTAGCCTTTATCTAATAAGAGAGACCATATATCTCAATAAGCATTTTCCTGGTTAAAGGTTACATAAAAAAGAAAATCTAAAGTATTACATTATTCGAGTCATGGAACAAATTAAATTATCCCAAGGCACCACCGTATTAGAAAAAGCACTCAGTGAAGTGTACACCAGAACCCCCACATTACTGAACATACTGTTCAGGAATGAAGCACGCACATTGTGTCAAGAACAACAATCACAATTGAGGAAAGACGATACTTACAGAACACTGTGTCTGCTTCTGTGAGTTCGTAAATACACTCATCAGATCAAAAGTGAAGGATGAAATGTCCCTTGACGCGCAGCACACAGATCCCACACTGCACTACACACACACACACACACACACAGACATGCACACCTGTGTAGTTAGCACGTACTGACCAACCTCCTGCAGCTCAGCAGCACTAAGCCACAGCTTCATCTCGACAACACAACAAATTACATAACACAGCCCAGCTGGTAAGCGGCCGCGCTAGGAAGTCCCAGCATGGCGTCTGGATGCGCTGACGTCATCTGCGTGCGTGTGAGAGTCAAGTAGAGCAGCCAAACTTACTGGCGGCGTGGAAAGCACCCTGGGAAGTGTGCACAGTGAGCGGATGACTCACAGTCTACGTCTCCCTCACTGCAGTTAAGCTCTTGACTGGCGCGCTCGTCCCCTCACGCTCGCACTTCTCTCGTCCCCCTGTAGGCGTCACGGCCGCGTTGCATCCAGCTCACTTCCGACGTCCACCTGCCGGATTCACTCAGCTCGTCGCACTGTTGCGCGCTGACGGTGGAGTGAAGCATCTCCTGCCCATCCCTCCCTCTCCGTTTCTCTGCGTCCTCCCACTCTGTCTCTCACATGCACATATGCACTCACTTGTCACTTCCGCCCTCTGTCTGCTCTCATGATCATGTGGTCTGCACGAGCAGCCAGCACAAGTCTCAACACCCCTTGAAAGGCTGGAGACCCTCCCGACTGTGCTTTCAAGTATCAACGGAACTCTGCCACTCACAGTGAGAAAAACGAGCAGGGCTCATTAGACTGACGGGGCTTGCTGCCACCAGTCAGCTCGGGCAATTGCCGTAGCAACTGCATCAGCCAAGTGATGGTGGGGGGCAAAATGCCCACATGATTGTTTCCTAATGCTGTGACCTGTTCAATATGTTCATAGGAGGAAGTGTGTACACAAGGATTTCTTTGCTCTAAAGCACAGGTGTCAAACTCGAGACCCAGATAAGTTTATGTGGCCCGTGAAAGCAAATTATGGGTTTCGACTTTCTGTTTCTACTTAAAATAACAAAATTGACTTCACTTTTACAAATATTGAGATATGCCAAGCTTTTGTTGTTCATGTAATATAAGGCCCTCCGAACTACGCTGTGACTGGTGACAAAAATGACTGATACGCTTCTCAAACTGGGGGAATGCAAAATATTTTTCAGATGTTACAGACAATAATACAGTGGTGCTTTGACATAAACGTTTCATGCTCTTAGCTCAAAACACGCGAATCATCTTTCCACTTTGAAATGAATGTAAATAAAAGAGCTAATTTGTTGTTGGCCTACTCAGAGCATTCATATTTGGAGGGGAAGTGAGAGCAACTTATTGGTGAATACGAAGGGCCACTACTAGTGTGGTACGCACTTCTGAAGTAGTAAATTTAAAGTTATTTGGGTGCAAATCCTCCCCTTATCGTTGTTTCTCCCACTAGCTTTTGTCCACAAATGCTATGATTTGGTCATTCGCTACAATGACACACAGTCATACCTAGCAGCAGGAACGTCGCCAGACCCCTTTTACTGGGCCACGTGCGCTAGTCTTCATGAGATGTGCCCCAGTATCAGGTGGAGCCTGGACATTGGACTGCCCACGATGGCCAGAGTGGGAAGAGTGGGAAGAAAAAATAAATTGCTGCACAGTTGTTCATGTCACAGCCACCTACAGTGTTTCCCGACATTCAAGAATTTGCGATCAGATCGCGCTACGCTCTTTTTCCTTGCCCTCCATACCTTATCCCTGCCTTTACCTCTCCCGCTCGTTGTATGTCAAGCAGCACTGGCAGCTGGACCTCATCGCCGACAGACGGCTGATAATAGTCTATATCAAGGACACTACTCTAAAAAGTCATTGCAATGACACATGCAGCGTAGGAGAGGCCTCTATTGGCAGGCTGGTTGAAAATATGTCAATAGCACATCAAACTAAGATACTATGAAGCAAACTTATCAGGACACGCACAAAGAAGGGAAAAAAAAACAATATAAGAACAAAGAGATAGAGATGGTGGTGTTTGATTTAAATGTTATGTGAGAAAATCACTGCAGCCAGTTCGTCCCAGTCTCACCAACCATCACAATGTTGACTGCCCGTTACGAGCTCTCACATTAAAAAGCAGTCCAGCCGATGAGACAAAACAGGATGTACAATATCTGCTCTGACAATGGTCATTTCTTCTGTGAGCAGCATTTGCTGTCAAATGCTAAAATTGATACCAACCACAAATTTTCTGTCAAATATATATATATAAAATATATCTCCTGGAATTGGGAAAGGCCAAATATTATATTAAACAAAATATTGACGTGAAGCATTGGAGTTATTACTGTATAAGGCATAAACAAATTAAAGCGAGCTGACAACATATAGATTGCATGCTATTTTCTCCTTTCTTCAAGGAGCTATGAAATATTTAAATGTACAACAACAGCAGCAGCAGCAACACTCTTCAAATCGAATTAAGTCTGTTTAGAACTAACTTTATATACGTGTGGGTGTGAGTGTGTAGCTGAACTATTGTTCTTGTTCAGGGTTTTGTTCCTGATATTTAAAGTTTAAATGCCCGTTTCAAGGGGACAGGTTGAAATGAGCTTCAATGTTTGAAGTAAATGTTAGGAGTTTTATTTTATTTTTTTTTCAAATATATATATTACTTGTTCAATTTCAACGGAACATACATTTTTTTGATAGAAGAAAAAGAAGGTGAAGAAGACAATGCCTCCAAATTAAATGTTCAAATGAAGGAGATGGAATAAAGTGACCTTGATTTAAGAATAAATTGCATAATGTTCTACTTTTTGAAAGTCATCCAAAACAAGTAGGACAAAAGGTTCTGGGGTACACAAGAAAAAAAAGGTTGGGAAACACCACCACTCAACTATGTAATAGGCACAGACCACAATGTGTGTTTCTTTGCAAAATGCCACATGTTATTTGTGTATGTGAGAAAACTTGAAAAGTGCTAACGGGGGATTACAACATTACGTGCACCAGTGAAACCGACGCAATAATCTGCTCACTCGCCAAAGCTTTGAAGCAAACAGTATTATAACATTAGACAAAGTCCAATAGTCACATTAGCTACCGTCTGTTTCGGGGTTTGTATTCAGGATTAAGCGAGTGACGGCAAAGCGCTGTTTTGGATAATAATGCTTTATCCACAAACATTCCCTGAGTGATTTTAGCTTTGTAATGCTCTCAGCAAACGTTTACAATGCCAGTCATCTGATGAAAGCAGACTGATTTGGATATGTCCTGGTTAAATGCTGATTAGCACAGAGTGGCATTCAAACACGGATCATTGCAAACGGGTCGATCAAATCAATGTTGCATGCATTTGAAATGAGGCCCCTGTGAACTCGGACATGATGGAAAAATAAGGATCAGAAAGAGCAACAGAAAGCGCTTGTTGAATTTGTTGTGGTCAGGGGAGATACTAGGGCAGGAATTAAGAGCATCCTCCCTCAGTAAATCCCCTCCAGCTGGTGCCTCTGGCGCAAATTCCACGCCACATTAGCCTACTCAAATTGGGCTGCGGTCACTCCCCTCACCTTCTCAACACCCTTCATCCCCTGAGGATTGCTGCGGCTGTCCTCTCAGCAAGCTGCCTCACTTTCTCTTTCACTACTCTGTCAAGCCACTAGAAAACCCAATCCCGTCAAATCATAGATGCAAGCAATTCAATCACCGAAGGCTGCATGCGTGACCACCCAGTGACAAAGTCACATTTTACACTTGCAAGATGGAATTTCTGCCTCTATTGTTGGTCCAAGGACCAAGCTGCGGGTCATGACCGAAAGAATGACCCAGGACACGCAGTAGAGACTATGTCTCCCGGCTGGCCTGGGAACGCCTTGGGGTCCCACCCGAAGAGAAGTGGCTGTGAAAATGGAAGTCTGGGCTTCCCTGCTGAAGCGGTTACCTCCACGACCCGACCCCAGATAAGCAGTCGATGGATGGAGGGAAGATGGAATCATGTGATAAAATCAGGGACAGATTTTACCAGAGGTGGGCTGTGCATTTCGTCGTTTGTAGCACTTTATGTTCATGGATCTGTCCGTTTGATACTTTCTGATTGATGATTTGTTCTAGTTCTTTAGCTTTATACTTTTCCCTCCCCGTTTGGTAGCAGTTTTTCAACAACCGACATTTTCCTTCATTGCAAGTGATTTCCCTATGTCACTGAATTATCTCACAGTAAATTGTGTCATGCTCAAATCACAACACCTGCTGTTTCTCACTGATATAATCAAACAGTACACAAATAGACACCCAAGAATTGACCTTTTCTCAGACCGCCTAAATGCATCAGCGCTAAGCCCTGAAGCATGCGAACAAAGGAAAAGATAATTGCCTGTGGCGTAACGCTCGATGATGATGGTGGTGATCGGGGCACAGCTGAAACCACGCTCCTCTTAACTGTTAGTCAAATACCACTCCAATGACCTGTAAAAATTAACACTACTTGATCTGGCATTTTTCTTATTCCTACATATGTTTGCGCCACTGAATTATATCCACTTTAACACATGGACACACAGGGGTGCAAGGCGGTCTCCAATTGCCCACGCCACATGCGGGACGACTACATCATCCGCAAGGGCTAATCTTGCAATTGCGGTATAAATGAACTTTCGCAATTTCACCCACTGTGCGTCGGGCACAACAATAGGGACCTTTAGCTCCACAACCGAGTACAACGTACTTTTCAGTCTTTGCATGGTTTCAGTATGTGTCGAATGTATCATGTAAAATGGATTTGGAATCTAATTTCTGGATTCACTACACTGGACTATAATGATTACCGCAACCGCAACGGTCTGAAATGCTTTTGTTTACTAGGTGTGGCATGAAAAAAATGTTGTACGAGTTTAAAAATAGAATGAAACATTAAACATGAGGTAATTGTAGTGAGAAGAGATAATGAAATCAGTGTTTCCATTAAAAGGACAGCGAAAGTAGGTGTTTGTTATTCTTCTACATGTTTATTCTTCCAGGTGGCCTACAATATCAGCCCACTCATCTCTAACAATATTTCCTTGGCAACAAGTCCACTGCCACCCTCATCATCACTGCGGGGAAATCACAGCCAATGTGCCTCCTCTACAACAGACACAAGGTCAACGTGGGATTATTTGATGTTCTTTTGAGTTTTGTTTTAAATCTCGCAAGTATACTTGCATGCTGTGCTGAGCAGCAGTAAAGACGTCTCAGCTTGTGTTCTTAAACAGGCTACAAGGAAAACAAATTAGATATCTGATGGAGGAATAGGGCAATAGAAAAAAAAAATAGGAGAATAGAGTTGAACTCAATGCATCCCCCATCACAGAATCCAGGTGTTTACTGCCAACAACATATAACTGTGAAGTTCGTTTTCAACAAGAGGGTCTTGCCTAGCTGGTCTGTGAAATTCAGCTTTGTAAAACACAGAAATGACTTTCCGCTGTACGTTGCATCACATTGGATTTGAGGTCAGCACAGCTTTTGAATCGAAGATAACGATCAGGCGGTCAATCTCGGCTTGACATGTTGATTATGAGGGAAAGAAAGGCCAACGTGGAAGCGCAGGAACTTTTAACTTTATATAACACTCCACCTCACAGGTGATCTAAACCCGTAAGTTTGCCCTACATCAGCAGTCAGTGGTTATCTAACATGTTGTAAAAAAGTTGATTTAGAGAGTGAAGGGTCACCAGATAAGAATGAAGGGGAGGAGAGAAGCACAGACTGCAAATTAACGACACATTAAGTGCAGAAACAAACATTCAGCCAAAATGCTAATGCGGAAAACGGGCGCAAACTCGCCATATCATCTGGCGTTATTTTACATTTAAAAACTACTTTGTGTAAATTTTGCCCCTCATGGAGCACCCGAATGATCCAAGAGCGAAAGACAACTTGACGTGAAGAGGACTGATTGTCATACTCGCTCCGTGAAAGTAAAATGGGAAAACAAGCAAGCAGGATGTTGAACTATCAGCTAACTTTGGGGAGCAACACTTTTTGCTGCTGTTTGTGTTAGGTTAGTAGAGCCTAATAACTAATTGTATAAATTGCAAGTTGCTGCTGCCTGTTATGTTAAATAAATGGTGCTTGTAGAACTGTTAAATCAAAGCAATATCACACTCAAGTTGTTGTACAGCATGTCATTACAACGATATACAGTCCAAGATCACTCCCTCTCGTGCTAGATTTCTTAATTACGACTCTTAATAACTCCCTTGAAAAAATTTACAAATTTAGCGTTGAAGGATTGCACCTTTATTCTTGTAGTATACTTTTTATCAGCCCCAAAACTATTTAAAATAAAAACAAAAAAAAATTAAAAAACGTTTGAAAGACCTTATAGCACGTAATCGTTTTTTTTTTTTTAACCTAGAACCAGAGGATGCTTCACTTGACAGTTGACGAGTTTAACATTGGTTGTGAAAAAGCACGATCTGACAATAATAACGTGAAAATGTTTTCCTGGTTGTGTTATCCTCCCAACAAGCTGCTGTCATGTGGCCTTTAGGATTGCTCAAGACATGTTGCGCTCTATAGCCGGATGGCAGGTGGATTTGAATTTAGGAGTCGCTTGTCACTTTGCTTCTGTATTTGGTCAGTCGGCAGGAGACGCACACAGCAGACGTTTTGCTGCAACCATCCTTGCCACTTTGCTCCCTCCCTTTGACAGAAGAAGTAGAAGAGCGCGCACAGGCAAGCTGCCACCCAGCACGAGCTTTGCAGACGCACATGTGCATGTGAAGACAGACAGACAGACGCGAGGGTCATGCTGAGTGACATCTGATTAGATTTTAGTGAGCAGGAGGCCCTGCATTGTTCCTTAAATAATCAGAGCCTGCTTCATAGCATAATCCACCCCGAAGCAGTGACGGCGGAGAAGCGCCAGGTGAGGAGCATGTTGTGCAAAGCCAACCCGAGGAAAGCTGCCGTCCCTGACAGCATCTTAGCTGGCTGGCGTCTTCACCATGCTCTCGAACCAGTCACTGAGTCCTCCATCATCCCGCTCCCCAAGCAGATCCCCATCCTCGGCTTTAATGACTATCATCCAGTCACACTTCTGCAAAGCTTCTTCCGTTCAAGCGCAAGTCCATTTCAAGAGCCTGGACTTGCACTTTTCCTATACATTATATAAACAGTACTCTACCCGTTGAGACATTTGACACACCATATGTTTACTGTGAGTAAACCTAGAAACACAAAAGAGGAGTAATTGATCGATAGCGCTGGCTGCATGACTTGCGAATGTCAATGAAATCCAGGAAAAAGTGAAAGCACACTTTCCAGTTGAAAACTGGAAGGCATGGTTGGACAGGGAACCGTTCCCCCAGAACACATATCAGTGACAGATTTGTGTGAGGGGGAGGGGGGAAGCTGAGCAGCTAAAAAAAAGGGACCAACTGCTCACCTTTTTTACACACAAAATATGGCTTATACAAATTGGTCTGCCACCAAACCACCTTCTGTCATTCCATCAGATTTGACCCTTACTCGTTTGCCTACAGTGTTTTAAGATAGTATCCACGGATGCCATCATCACAAAGCACTGACACACCTGGAGGAGCAAGGGAGCTACACAGAGCTGCTCTTTGGGGATTTCAACTTGACATTCAACACCAAACGCCCCAATGGACTGTTCAGTTTTGTCTGACTTCGGAATATTAGAATCCACTTGTCTCTGGCGTGTGGTTTTTCAGCCGCAAGCTGCACGGCAGCAGACAGGAAAGCACTCCAATGGGTCGTCTCAAAATCCCTGAGGATTACTGGCTGCTCCCTGTCTTCCTTGGTGGAACTCGACACTTCTCGCTGGCTCAAGAAGGCATCGTAACTCCACAGGGACTCGAGCCACCTTGAACACTGGCAGTTTATGTTAATGTTAACCACTTGTAAAGAGTTCAGGACATTAAACGTCAGAACCAACAAACTAAGAAACTGACCGTTGCCAAAATTATGTCACTTGAATACAACGCACCTTCACTTATGTACCGGCAATAGCGACAATAAAGACACTCTTATTCATGTTCTTCCTGATGGACAGAAAGAGAGCGGAACACAAAGTGAGGTCCAGGTTTTAAAAGGCCCCTTAAATACATAATCACGTCACACTTTGCAGGGAAAAATGGCAACAGGCTTAAAATAACCCAGGAATGCCTTGGCCCAACCACAACAGAAATAAAAATGAAAGGCTCCCTTATTAGAAGGATATAGTTCATACTACATTACTAGTTGGTCATGAGCTTCATTTCTAGATGAGTGAATTGCTCATTAATTGTAAAAAAAAAAAAAAAAAAAAAAACTCAAATAGTTTGAGGTCTAAAGAAGACGAGGCTATCAGCTGTTATAGATATTCAAGCAATGACATCTACGATGAGATGAGCCTCAAAAACTGGAGCTCAGAAAATTACTTGCCAAAATAAAAAAAAAAATTGTGTAAAATATGAACAGCTGACTCTAGTCTTTGTAGAAAGCCTTATTGAGCGTAGTCGGTGTGACGGGAAATGAAGAATTGAAACCACAGACTTCAGAAAATGGATGAATCCTCCTGGCTTGTCAACGAATGCTGCATTCAACTCGGCTAGGAAATACAACAAACCTCCGTGTAATAAATGATAGCAAATGGTGGTGTGTACATGTTTGCCTGGCATGCATGCAAAAATGTTTGCAATACACCTTGTCAGAATGTTTGTAGATAATAGACACCAGCAGACTTCCACGTGGTAAAGGAATTATATAATTTGGTGCGCTTGCGTTCCACCATCAGATACACTTTCCCGATATGATTAATTTTTCTTTCGCTGTCCTTATAAAATAAATAAATCCAACAGCGTAAAATGAGGATAAATTGAGTTGTTGTTGTCCTATCAGGAGTTGTCACAGCAAGTCACTTGCGTTATTTGTTTTGAGAGTGAATTGACACGTGATGAAACCCACCAATTTTTCTCATCCGGGCTAGAGACCAGCTGTGGCTGGGTATTTGAGCACTGGCTGAAAATTGATCAGACTGGGAGGGGAATCATCCATCATCTGGTCAGTGGAAGACATTTTCTCACAGGTACACTATATAGCAAATGCCTTTGGGTTATTAAGTCATTTCAGAAAATGCCAAATGAAATCAAAGTCAATTAAACATAATACAAAAAAAGAAAGCATGAAAAAAACAGCTGTATGGCATATATTCAATAAAATAACCATTTTCCAAGTGAGATTTAAAGGTGCTGCCTGTTGGCTTTCCATGTCATAAGATGCCTGTGCTTGTGTCCTTTTGAGAAACAACTAACAATTGCTAAGCAAAAAAAAATAATATATATACATATATATATTCTCAGCTGGTTTGTTTTTCTTTCCAGACGGCTGTCAAGAGAGCATCTGTCTATAATTCCTCCTTGCTAACCGAACAATCCCCCGTGAATGCGCGGGCCTGCCCAACATGAAGGTCACTTGTAGAAGCGCGGTGGAAGAATGAGTCGCGAGTTACACAATGGACAGCCGGACGCAATAATCCATCACGCTCCAGGGACAGCGAGGGGTAGTGCACTTTGTGGACGTGTCTGCGTGTGTGCGTGTGTGTGCGTGGGTGTGCGTGTGTGTCTGTTGGATGGGCTTTTATAAAACATGTCATCCACACAAACCCTTTTCCACTCTGTCCTCCCATCCGGGGAGTTTAGCTGAACAGGATTACCACCAATTAGAATCCTCCCATGGAGTGCAGAGGATCATTTGTTGGCCCACAATGACCATTTAACATTTTAATCAAGTGCACACGATGAAAGTCAAGCAGTTCCTGACATTAAATACAGATTAGATCATATGAAAGCCCCTGAGTTTATAAAAACTTATTAGCGCTGCATAATGAGGGGAAATGATCAAGTGCGCATGGAAGGCAGAGCGATGAACACTCAGCAAACACAACATCAACTACAACTAGTCTCATGACAAACTGTCCAAAACTGATTACTGACAATAAAAAGGCGTGATCCATACTTATCCTCAAGAAGTTCAGGGCCTATATCACTAGCGATGAAAATATTGCTTGCACCCACAGTCTCACAAGGCAATGTCTCGTGGAGACCAATTTGCCTGAGAGCTTCATTACGTCTTGAAAGAATTGGACTTCTCCAACTGACAAATGGAGAACTGGACAAAGAAAAAAATGAATTCACTTTTTCTACATCAGCAACTTTTACACTTAAAAGTTGTCCAAAAATGTATTAAACAGTAATTAATATACAGCACCTAAATTTCTGTCTTGAGTTGTTCTGTTTACAATACTGGACTATTGCCTTACAGTGCGGGAGAGAGTTGGACAACACACAGGTCGATGACTTTTAGAACGTTGGCACAACATCAGCTTTTTGGATGAGGCCATCCGTGACATTTCATTGCGGGATAGTCGTTGTTCATTAAAAGGAGAAATCCATTGTTCCACAACAACTATGTCAATAGTTCAGCAAATAGAAACCCAAATCTTAGTTCGGAAAATAAATTCAGATTGAAACAATAACATGTCTTGGAAGCCTTAAATCTTTCCAACTAGTGCATCCATTCAACTCTAATTTGAAACTCTACGTGTTGTTTGGAACCTGGATTTCCTCCAACGCATGTAACACATGATGGCAGGATGTGCTCTTTACTCTGCCAAGCTTTGGGAAAAAAAATGTCACACACAAATGCTAAAATGAACAAATATTCCTAATTTCAATGAAGAAAAAAGAATGAATGAAGGGCAACAAGTATGAGCATCCTGTAGGCTATATTTGGAAAGGTGATTGCATAATTAACTTATTTTCAAATTTCAAGCCACACTCTTTCATGAAGATCAATTTTGGATTTGGCTTTGCATGCGACTTTGATGTCAGATTTTAAAGTAATCCTTGATCTAGCTGAATATAGGCACATATACAATAGTTATGCATGTAAAAATGACATCAGTACAGTACAATGCATTTTTATTTCTGTAGCACTTTCACAACCGCTGCAGCTGTAACAAAGAGCTTTACAAAACAAAATTAATAAAATAATATTAACATTCTGTCTCAGCTGTTACAGCAGGGAGGCAAGCAGTGTCTTATTGCTTGATTTATCAGTTCTGTTTTAAATGGCGACCGATTGCCACCAAAATTCAAAGGCACATTACTACGCTTGTCCACTCCAACCTGTGAAAGTGTTCTGTGCAAAATTTTGGATTTCTTGACTGCCTTTCCCCAGCCACAGGGTTCTTGTCCAGGTTTGTATCTTTTTTCATTTTTTTACTTTAACTTCAGTACTCTTTGTTTTGATGATTTTTTTTTTTAGGTCTATCTCTCCCTTTCAGGGGACGGACATAAGAGTGCGGGAGCATGTGCGGTATTTTGGGAGACTTCTTTGACATCAGCACGTGACCAAAATGAAAATATTTAACTAACCAAAATGGCTGAGTGAGAGAAGTTAATTTCCATCACCGATCTAGCATCGTTCAGCAGACACACTGAAAAGACGCTGGGAAGACCCTCTCCTCAATGAAAATACACAAAAAAAAAAAAAGTTACCTTGGCTTCAAACATACTTTTAAATCCCAGCCTTGGCTCAAAAGCATAGACTCTTGTTTGAAACCCTAACCATGCTAACTTTGCCTTGCAAACCCTAACCTTAGTTTGTAACCATGACCCAGGATCGAACCCTAACCTCTATTTGAAATGCCACTCCCTCACCTTTATTCACCTTCCTCACACTCATCTTAAGGGCCTCATGCACACATTTCAATCTGTTGGGCAACTTCATCAATAATAAATAAAAGAAATGCAGATTGAAATGATCAGAAATTATCCAATTTCACCTCATTGGTTATTGTTTATTAATTACAAAAAAAATAGTAAGTAGTGTTAAGGCAGAAATATCCAATGCTCTTCCACAAGATGGTAAAAGGCACATAATTAACCGTGTTCGTAACTTTTTTTGTTTGATGGTGTGCATTGTGCAGTGGTATTTTTTCATAAGTTAAATATACTGTCTTTGCTCAATAAATGTTTGAGAAACAGTCCCACACACCATCAAGTAACAAATTAGGAAGAAAACCAAATAACTCACCATGCGCTCCTTGCCTTGGAGAAGGTCCTGTCCACCCTGGAAATAAACATACGAGTACAGTGAGAAGGCCCAGAAAAAGGGGAAAAAAAGGCACCAGGACAAGCGATGTCATTGCTTCAAAGTCATACATTTTCCCGCATTACCTGCTGAATGTACAATTAGTGTAGAAGAAAGTGTTCTGGATCTTCCCTTTGCACATGTAGCACTGGCCTGACCTGATTGTCTGTGATATGCATGCTGTAGGCCGGGTTACCCTGAAATAAATGCGGCCATCTGTTGAAGCCGTGTTTCCACCACCAAGTATGACAAGCCTGCTGCTTGTGTAGGTTTTAATCCATGCTGTAAACCGCTGACACCGTCCACAATGCACTGGCATCTGTCCTTAAATCACTCACTCACACCACTGACAGCAGGAGTAGCTTCTCAGGACAACAGAGGGTGCTGTGCACACATGACACTGCCACTGCTCACTTGTCTGTGGAATCGATTCTTCCAGAATTCAAGGGCCACAAAAAAAAACTGAATTTTAATGGGAAATTCAGCTGAGAGTTCCCAGCTCAAGTACAACAATCAATTAGACATACAAGGAACACGCGGCTATCATCAGTTCATATATTTTATATATTGTAGCGTCCAATTTGTTAGAGTGATTTGTTTTCCCCAGAGGTGCGCACTGCGCAGTAGCGCCACCCTGTGGTCGTTGAATAAAATCCACCAGACACGACCCGGTCTTCCTGCTTTATAATGCATTTTGTTTTCTAGCGTAAAAAGAAAAGCAACCTACAAGTGCCACACATTTGTGCAAAATTGTGCAACAGAGTAAGGAAGAACTTTCTAAAGAATATTTTATCACCACTGAAGAAAGAATGCCATAAGTGTGTTCAGCTTTTACGTCTGACTTTGGTGGCTATTTGAAGCTCAGTCAAAAATGTTAAAATATATTTTTATTTTTAGAGTTAGAGTCACATTGTCTTTTCATTGGTAGATTCGATTCCATTAAATAAAAAAATATATATATTGTTTAATTCTTTAATTATTAATCATTTAATTTTTTAACTTCTTTAGGCAATTTTAGCCAATTTGAAGCGATGAAAATAGCAAATACACAAATACAAACATGCTTGGAGCGCAATGTATGCAATTATGCTGAGCATCTCACCTGCTCATCAGATATACCAAAGCACTAAACCTGCTCCATTTACAAACGATTGCACTACTCAATGATTCACACCTCAGCTCGGCTAAGCTGCAAACACGTGGAACACGGAATGTTTAGCATGTCAGGACTCACACGGCGCAAATACTAAACAAGGACAAATGAATTAACATTGATTTGCTGCCTAACCTGACAATTCTAATTGAAAGCAGTGAGGTCATGAACTGGCCCACATCTGAAATATCTGGCTAGGCAAATCTATTTGTATTCAAAAGCCTCTAGTGCTTCTCAAACATTTTATCTCAATACACCTTGACGAACCCTTACTTACCACACAAATCGTAATGAGCAATATTAAATTATAGTAGTGTAGAGTAGGTTGAAGCATTAATCAAAATCGTGGCAAAGGTTTTATTCTTAAAGTTGGATAATATTGTAAATCACTGCAGCAATATGTTTAGTTGCAGCATTAACACAATAGTTAATTATGGAAAATGAAAAATTAAACTAAAAAAATAACAGTAAGTAGTGATTCAATTAAAATGTATTGCACATAAAAGTACATTAAAAAAACTGTTTCAAAGTAAACATTTTAAAACGATTAAATGAAAATGTGTTGTTAAGTTAGAGTTAAGTTAAATACAATTTCACTTAGCAAAAGTATTGAAAAGTATCAAGTTGAAGCGCCCAGCAACATTAGGCACCGTTTGAACAACTTGATATATCCTTCGTTGCCAAGGTACTCAGAGTGTGAGGAAGCATGTTTTTCGACAGAATAACTCCCAAATCTCATTTGCTGCTTCAGTTTCTTGGCATTCCTACCAATTGACTCAGCCAGGGCGCGCCGACTTGACTCCAGGAGCCAATCCAGGACATTTTCATTAGAACGAGCCCTTTGGTCAAGTACTCAATGTAAATAAGACCTCCAGTCCAAACAGTGAAACATTCGAGGCTCCAAAGTGTCACAAGGTCATAAAGAATGCAATTGTTTCTTGTCCTGACATCATGGGGTGCGTGACATGAACTTAATAAGATGGTGATTTCATCACACATTGCTCCTCTGCACTCCAAGCAAAACAGAACTTTTCCCAGTAACCTTCAGCACACTCAGCACTCAACAACTACAGGACTTAAGTGGTACATCAACGATGTGTTGAAGTACACGTAAGGGCTAGTCGTCAATCGAATCGGAGTTTAAATGTAAACCATTGCTAAATGTTTCATTCAATTCAAATGTGATGACTTAAACACAAAGCATTTTTAATCGCATCCCACTGCTATTAATAATGCAAATCTTAGGAAACGTAAGGCAAAAAAGCAATGCAGCAGAATGCCATATATTAAAAAAAATTAAAAAATGGGGAAACAAATAGCAACTAATTGAAACTAATAAACTAAACTTCGAAAACTAATTAAAACTGAATTTAAAAATAAAAGCCAAATTGAAATAAAAAGTAATTCTAAAAAAAAAAAAAAAAAAAAAAAAAAAAAAAAAAAAAAAGTAAATCACTGATTCCGACACAGTGGAAGTAACTTGGTGAACACTAGCTGCACTGTGCATGTTGGGTTTTTTTTGTTGTTGTTCTCTTGTTTCCCATCTGCTATACACAAACAAACAAAGGCGAGTCTGTGTGATATGTTACGATGTACAAAAGTGGGTTATAACAAATGTGCATGTGGTTCATGTGTTATATTTGCACAGTGCAAACAGTGTGCATTGCCTGCTTTTCGCCTGGTAAAAAAGTAGATCAACTTGATGAACTGGTTCATTTGTGTCAAAGGGGGAAGCGATATTGCTCCTCACTCCCTCTGCCCTCTTGTCAAGTGATCACACATGAGCCGTTTCCATGGACACGGATATCAGGAACTCAAGGCCATTGCTTCTCAAACTGGTGTCTCCTGGTGAGTCCATTTAGCCTAATGCTAACCCAACTAACTAAAGCAAATCGGAAATCGCCATCGAGGGCTAACTAATAGCCTCACAGCACTGGTGTGCTCCAGTAATAACAATGTCCGTCTGAATACAAAAAGTGCAGCAACACACGTAGGCTGACAATAAAACAATACTCACATGCATATATTCTTTATCTTTTCCATAAACAACTAGTAAAACTGCATCTTACTGAGGCCCAATGTATAACCATAATCTGTATAATACTGCCACCGGGTGGGTGGAGCAGTACAATGTCCACTGAATTTAAGCAAAAATGTCTTGATATTCTATTTCTTTAAATCAGTACCATATTATATTATAAACTACGGCATTTTTAATCTTGACATTACAACTTCACAGATGTTTTTAATTCCTGTGGTCGTTATGTGTAACAAATTAAGAGGAGGCTTACCAGGCGTGTCCTAGAGCCGAAAAGTTGGACAAATCCTGTCTAATTCAATGTACAAGCAACTTCTTTGCTCCACATCTCCAACGAGCTGTGTTATGTTCTGTTATGTTATCAACTAAGCAACATGGCTTCTTGCAAGTAGGTCAGCAGGCTCCTGAATAAATCCAGCTTAAAGCAAACAAGTTTGCTGTTCATCTCGCAATCAGCAGCACTGACTTAGGCTGGAGGCAACATTCTACGAATGAAATTCAAGAAGTTGTGCAAATTCAAGATGCGTGAAACAAACACATCTTTCACCGAATCATTTTCAAAGGCATCTCAATCTTGTGTTTCGCATTTCTCACAACCGTGAGAACCTCCGGGAATCTAAAGCAGTCATATCAAGCCAGCCATCTTTTTTTTATTTTTTTTTCTCGGACTCTTGATTGTCGGATTTCATCGCAACAAAATTATGATTCAAAACCTGTTGGCTGATTTTATTTTAGTTACTAAACTGGCATAAATTGAGGTTATGAATTATATAGACTACTAACTTAAAAGGCCTTGTCAAAGTGAATTCTGAGATTTGTTTCAAAACACATGATGCATGTTTGGAGGCCAATGCTGCAAATACAGAGAACTATGGAATACTCATCTTTTTCAACATTTCAGTTTTCCGAATTTCTGTGCGATGCAATTGGGCATGGCATTATTCACATCAGTGGTTAGCTAGCTAGCTA
This sequence comes from Idiotropiscis lumnitzeri, assembly GCF_059441095.1. Taxonomy (NCBI): domain Eukaryota; kingdom Metazoa; phylum Chordata; class Actinopteri; order Syngnathiformes; family Syngnathidae; genus Idiotropiscis; species Idiotropiscis lumnitzeri. Next base: position 25,083,648 of record NC_142393.1, read on the forward strand.
CATATGCCGACACTCCAAAAATACATCTTTGCTAGCAATAACTCCTTGGCTATAGTGTTTAAAAGTGGACAGAACCTTGTAGATTTTTCACGATTTTAAAGCCTCATTTAACATACTCTGCCATCGTTGTATCATTAAAATGTGTCAGGGTTGTTCACAACACTCTTGTCTGTGCTCTGCCAAACTTAGAAGACTTATGCAGGGACTTTAAAGGGTCAATACTCAAAGTCCAAAAGTGTTCTGACTGCATGTAAATAAAAACAATTTTACTATTTGCGACTAAAAAAAAAAAAAACATGTGTGAGAATCGAACATGGAGTAGATACCGTCAGCACACAGAAGGAAAACAAGCCCGAACTGTACAGGAGACTGAATGAGCCTTTTGACAAGCGTGTGTGTCAAATAGCTGAGTGTTCTCATTTAGCGCCATTACAAGTTCTAGTACAGTATGCGAATGTGCACACACACACACACACACACACATGCGCGCACATACGTCAAAGGGCCATCCATCAGCAGAATTACAACAAACAAACTCATTATGTGGCCAGTCAGGCAGCAGGTATCAGATGTGATGGTCAATACTGATATGGTGCGTTCATTCATATTGATATGCATCAGAAAGCATTTAAACAGCTGACATCATAAAAAAAATGTCAAAAAACAGTAGGTTCAAATCCATATCATTCTTTTCATGAATACTTTCCTAATACAAGCATATTTTACTAAACATGAAAGTAAGTTGTGGTGGGATGTAATGGAGTATATTTACTTTGAGTATTTTTCAGAACTCATTTTTTGAAAATATAATTTGTTTTCTTTTAGCTTCTTAAAAATAGCCTCATAACTTCAAACTTTGGGGAAGACGACAATGTACAAAACACAAAAATGGAGAGAGTTAAAGCTAATTGCGTTAATTTATCTTGGGGACTTGTCTTGGTGTTCGCCAAGAAGCAGCATGCAAAAATGACGTCTAGTGCAAGCTTGTCCATATTTGGAAGTGCTTGCATCAAAGCCAACCAGGAAGTAACTGGGAGGCTTTGACAAATTGCGGGTAGCAAACATCGAACGTCACGGCGGCGCCGCTCTCAAGTTGAAAATCTCCCCCTCCTCAATGCTGAATGGATTTAAAAAAAAAAAGAAAAAAAAGTGAAATGGGAAATGTATTTTGGCGTTATTGTAAGCAACAATGAAAAAAGCTTGGAGCAGCTTGAAGACGCCGAAGCGCACTTTGTTGTGGCGTCCAAAAAGATAGAAGTAGCGCAAGAAGGAGCGTGAACTACCGCAGATCATGCCATGCCTTTATTAGATGACCCGTTCCTTTTTTTGCTGCTGTTAATAGTCTCCTACTTCTCAGTCAAAGAAAATGAAACAACAAATCCATTTTGACAAGTTGCAGCCTACTTCACTAAGCAAGGTGGAAGAGGAACCAGGCCACTTCCCGATTGGTCACTTAGCAACTTGACCAGGCTCCCGGCTTTTTAACTAAAGATGAAAACTAGTGCAGTGCAAAACGCTCCATTACAAGCAAAAAACTTAAAATGGGACAGAAGGAAAGTCAACCAGAAGACATGAACAGCAGCAACAGATTTGGAAAAGGAACATATTCTCCATCTGTGGTCCGAGTTTAAGAGAATAGTTTGATCTTGTTGGCTAAAAGAACGATTGGTGGCAAATGAGTCATGTCTCGTGTCAGCCTCAAACGACCAGCTTCTGGCATTCAAAAATTCTGCGTCTCATGAAAAAATGTTTTGTCTGGCACTAACAAAACACTGATAACAACACAAAAATGTCGTTAAACAGTCAGGATTATTTTTGGAAAGTTACTATATGTAACAAAGACAAATGCAGATGTTAAAAATACATATTTTGATTCTAAAGTGAGTCATTCATTTTGTTAAAAAAATTTAAATAAATCGAATCAAACCAAAATCGTGAACGTTACATTCCAAGTCTAATGTAAAAAAACACAAAAGCAAAGTGTATTAGTATTTCAGTTTTTGGCATTCGCTAATTTCGCTTTTTTTTTTACTTTACGTTACTCGGTTCTAAAGCAAGCTATGAGAAAATAACTTGTTTTGATAGCGTAAAAGTCAATGCGATGCTTGCTACAGTAACAACAGGCGACGTGATATTCCTCAGTAGGAGCACTTCATAAGTACAGCAGTTCAATCAGTACTTCTATTTTAATTACAGACTTTTAAAATATTTTTTAATGTACTTAAGTCCAGCGTGAGCACATTTGCTCCCTCTTTGATACGAGTCTGTAAGAAAAAACATGTAGAGCAAGAGTTGTGATGTTTCACAGACGTAAGAACACCCCTGACTGTGGCGAAAGCAAAGCATCCCGTTTTGTCTCGTGATACACGAGCATATAACACAAAGGATTACTGTATAATCGAATGCTACCTAATTAGAAGCATGAAAAAGATCTGAATCTGGCCCAGTGTCTGTTTATCGGCAGATGGCTTGAAAAGCATCGAAGAACCGGTACATAAATATGCAAGGTGAACTGCCTGAGTAGGCGCTGAAGAGCCCTTCGTGAGGCCTCCATCTCCTCTGCCCTTGGAAAAGCACTTGAATGGCCTCCTGTCCTCAAGTAGCCCTGCCTCGCAGTCTCATCATCATTTGTCATGCAAACAAAAAAAGAAATGCCCCCTCATCCACGCTTCCAGTCTCAGTACAATACGTGTCAGGCAGGAGGACATCAAAATCTCTCTCAGCAACAATCGGCCATCTTTGCTTTCATACAGCGGGCTCATTAGAACTTGGTGACTTTGAATGGGAATCAAGATTAACGGTGAAGTCGTCGTGGGCGCAACTGTGTTTATGTTGAGTCACACTGTATCAAACCCCGGAGGAATCAAAAAAATGAAAAAGCAAACATTAAAGGGGAAGTCAAGTCAAATTTTTTCTTTACATTAATATGTTTTATGCAGCGCCACTAGTCTAAATACGGAATTCTGAATTTGTAAAATAGGATTTTAGCAGCAAAATCCATCCATTTTGCTCCTTGTAAAAATGACATCAAAGTGTTCATGAGCTCAGCTTGTGAACGTCACATGACCAAACTCAGAAAACAAGTGAGCCGGGATTGGTCGCGTTTGGCCTGGACGATCACAGATCTGAGCTGTGAGGTGGGCACTTGGAGACCGACTTCCACCCGGACTGTTTGTGTCAATCTGTGACAACCACCCCCCACGCACCGCCGCCGCATAGCTGTGCTGTGGTTATAAATCTATATTAAAGACAATGAAAATAAGTGCTCAATGAAGTGATTTTGACAACGATTCAGAGGGTTTGATGCACGGTGTTGTCACATTTATGAATAAAATGTGTTATCCACCGCACACGTCAACGGAGCACAGAATCTGTCTGCCTGCACCACAATCAAATCCACTAAAATGGCATTACACCACCTGTGCCACAACTTAGACCTGCTCCAGGCTGGTCTCAGGTCTTGTCTCGTTTCAGGCACTAACTTGTCATGTGCCATGCATGTTTTTGGGAATATGGGAGATACTCGGAGAAAACCCACGCAGGCACGGGGAGAACATGCAAAGCCATCATGCTAACCAGTTGGCCGCCGAAATTATTCAAATTACAAAAGACAGAGCTATTTCAGACATATTAATGGCATGTCTGACATCTATGAATGGATTTTCTTTTTATGTCATTATTGGTTACCACTGTCCCATACGTATCTGGGATGCAGTATTACAATTTCAAGAATCCCACCATTACCACTATTTTCCTTGATTTAACAAATTTGTTATGTTCTTTTTTTTTTCCTTTTAACAAATTTGTGTTACTCCTTATCATAACTATAGTATTTTACGGCACTTTTTTAGGTAAATAATTTAGTTCAAATTAACACTTTTGGCGTGTCCACGTTTTCTCTCCGCCCTTTTAACCTCTCTGAAAAATGTTTAATAAGTCACAGAGTCACCAGGAAGTTGTATCTTTCACATTCTCTGCAAGCCGTAAGATTGTAAAAAGTAAGTTCACTCATTTATTTTTCATATTTCAACTAATAAAAGACTCTGTCCTGGTACTTAAATTAGCTTTTGATGTTATTTGTTTTTTTTCTTTTGTTTTTTTATTGAAATCATGTTTACATGCTTAGTGTCATCATGCTATCAACAGTCCGCTTTCAGTCATGTGACTAAGAAGAAGAGATTTGGTACAAAAAAAGACAATGATGTCAAAAATCTCAGTTTGCTGGGACGGGCCGACATATTTTAAATAGCTCAATATGTCCATCAACAGATTTAGTGTTGAAAAAAGATATTGTACAGAAATGTGCATTTATTTTGAGACAGTTACAATAACAAAATGTCAGAAATTTGCTGGAATGATTTTCAAGGTAAAATCCTTATTTATTTATTTTTTTTAACAACTCCGATTTGTCCCAGAACAGCCTTGGTGTACACAAACTTTGGACCACCTGAAGAATAGAATTAAGTTTTTCATAGATAATGTTTGATGTATTTTGGCTCACTTTCGGGAAAGTAATCGTTAACGGCGTGCAAGGGTTAAAAAAAGTATTTTGTTTTGTTTTTTTGTCATCTGAATGAGACTGAATTCTTCCTACATGACGCTAAGCATCACATTGCTGATGTCACCTGACCGTGTTCCCCTCCCCGAGGCCACAGATCAGCATTTTGCTCTTCTCAGGACAGAGCTCATCCGTCTATTTAGTTCACCAGCAAGTGCACATGAGGGGACGAGCGACTGAGAATATACTGCACGCCATTATCATGCAGGCATGTGACCGGACCAGCACAATTTCGCATTGCATTCAAACTTGCTTTAAATCATCCCAAGCGAGGAATCGTAGCTAACACTGTTGTTGTAGGAAACATCTGTGACCATGGAGGAAGTTTTGTGCTGAAAAGTATGTTTTAATATGCGCTTTCCATTTTCAATCAAAAATGAACGTTTGAGAAATGAACTTAAAACCTCCAGATTGGCGATGGCTACTCAACACCTGAGCTATGGCTCTGTGACATGGGGTGCGTATATTGCTGGTATCTCCAAAAGTAGGCCAAAGAACATCACAGATATATATATAAAATCGCCACACATTTGCATATTTCAGTCTGCTAGCTTAAAGTTAATTCTGAAAAACATTCCATGTTGGGGCGCTTTAATCCTTTTTGCAACTGATTGCACACAAAAAGTATTGTAAAACATGTAGAGAGACAATTCAATAGTAAACAATTCAATGAGTGCCGGACTGATGAGCATTGAGGAGTTGAGACGCTTCAATGATAGTCTAGCCATTTGCCATAGTCTCATCCTGTGCCACAAGTGGCCAAGGCCAGGAGCAGCACAATGGCCATTCCAATGTAGTGTCTACAAAAAAATGTGTTAACCTTGATTTCATTGTCATTACTAAGTTTTTATGAATGCATTATTATGGGTGTGTTCATAGGAAGACTTTATATGCAATCGTACACTGAACAAATACACAGTTCGATATAAATCAGCACAGATGAATTAGTGCACCTGTTGGCTCTCTGTAAAAAGTGAACCACCAGTGCAGAGTAGTTGCAGAAGCTAGTGGCACACACCTGGTTCATTAGCTTAAGTTTGCGGCACAAACAAATAAGCAGGAAATTGTCATGAATAAAACTAAACTTCGCAGGGCATACTTCCAAATCATCACTGGGCAGAAAGCCGCAGCGATCAACGCGGCAATACAGATATGGAGCCACATACGCGCACACACACACGAGAATGTGCAAAGTCATCAAACCCCGGTCTCAGTCCGAGCTGCAAACCAAACACGTTCTATCACGCGTACGTATCATCATCACATGCTTCAGCAGAGCGAGCGAGTCTCTTACCCTCCATAGGCTCCAAACGTGAAACTCCTCTTTCGTTGCGGCATACCTGCTGCGAGTGAGTCCACCGAGAACTGAATGGATTCGTCACTTCGTGTTGGCGTCTACTCACCCCCACCCGCCCCAAACGTGCACTGCCTTTTCCTTGCTTACACGCCTCCTTCATAAACAGGGAGGGAAAGAGGATGGCGAGGAGAGGGGGGGTGTATTGCGGGTGCTGACAACGCCAATCTCCTGGGAACTAAAAAGGGCAGTGGCGGGGTTTTTCCCATTCACGCGTACTCAATGGTGGACGTTCCTAAATTTGTCCATAAAATGATTTTTTTTTATTTTTAAACGGTCAACATGCTTCTCAATGTTTTCAGTACATGATTGAGGATTTAAATTATTTAATTGGCCAATCAGCGTTGTTATCTTAACATAATCTACATTTTTTTCTTGAACCAATCAGATTTTAAATCAGATTCACAGAGCCATGACGTCATCGTTTTGCATCATTTCATTGGTTAGGGGGAGCGAATCTTGTCACGGCCGAGTTGGACTAGCAAAACACGCCCATTTTTTTCTTATTCGTTTTTAAAAAAGGTTTTTGGAAACTGTTTCCTGTCAAGAAATGTGAGTCCAGAGGAACATCAATGCTAAAATTTACCCAACACTTTCTCTCATGTGTATTCTCCATCTCCACTCTTTGCTGATGGTGAGAAGCAAATTATATTTCTGGGTCCACTGGATAGTTTTAAGTTGTGATATCGCCATTCACCAATAGATGGCAGACATCACTTTGTAGCACTTGCACCAAGTCCCACTCTGTACTGTTACGTGAGTACGCGTATAGGGACACTTGATTGGGATGAACGGTGGCACTTATCCAATAGGTCTGTGAGTAAAAATTATGTTAGTGTAGCACTAAAATTAAAAAATCTGCAGGGCTTTTTGTGATACCTAAAACTACAGATTGGCACGCCCTGTTTTAGTACATAGTTTTGTTTTGTTTTTTCCTAATTTGCGGCGAGGTGGTGAAAGGGAGTACCTCAGAGACAGAATTGAACTTCTAGGACAAAGTAAGTCAAGATAACACTCTTAGAACGTAATGTGTTAGAGTATCTTGATGACTTAAGAAGGAAAACGACAGATGTGATAGAAACTGCACCTAACCTAAACTGCACAAAGGCTGCTCATTTCATGCGCTTTTAAATCAGCCATGGAAAGGCTAATAGTTTTGTGATGTATTTTAAGATTGAAGTTGGCCTAAATAGAGATGTCCACATACATTTGGGACCCGATTGAGCCCCGTTATTTTGACAATATCAGCGAAGGATGTGCAATGTTTTTGAGTGAACACATTGTGATTGGTCCCTTCATTGACTCCAATCCAGACGCGGAAGGAATGGAGGGGGCGTGGCTATACTACTCATTACCAGGTGTTTTTGAACTCCTTTGTTTGGTATTGGCTTCTCCAAAAAAATGATAACTTTGAAAATGCATGCTAATATCATTTTACTGATTAAAAATATACTTTAATTGAGTTTATTGTCAAGAGGTTGATGATCCCGACTGAATGATCTCCTTAATAATCTATATATAACAATTTGAGGGGATTTGGTATAATTTGCAAGATAAATATAGCACTTGAATAATATTACAATTTTGGGGGAGCTGATTTTTGTGAAAATATGCACTAAAATGAGTTTTTGCACTTAATTTTGGTTTGCTGTTCAGCAATTTTGTCCTGTCTGTAATTGCCACTTGCACGGAGAAAATAAAAACCACAGTATGTAGTTATTTTTTTCCACTTTTATACATGCATTAAACAGATACTGTGATGTACAGTGGTTCAATAAAAAACAGACAAGCACATTTTGTCATTTCTGTCATAGATCTGGTAAAGTAGTGTATGTTCTTATGGTCCACCGACATGTTGAAAGCCCTTTGAGGTACTTTTTCAGCTCTCCAAAAGACAAGCAGTCAAACGCAATCGTCCAAATCACGGTCTTCCCTGCTACACGCCTGCACACTGAAGAGCACGGCCGCCTAACAAGTTTCTAATCACTTCATGCATCTGCCTCGTGTTTTTGTTCTGAAACATCTGGAATGCATTCCAAAGAAAGAATCATGAGAGATAGTGTTACCATTGTGGCTGTCACTTAAACTGGTCCTTGTTTCTTTCTGCTCCTGGACTCCCTCTAGAGTTTTAAAGTGTGATTTGCTTTTAAAGGAGGACAAGAACCAAGTACAAAATTAATATCAGTCGGGCCTGAGTTCTTCATTCCTTTCCATGACATTACTGCAGTCACTGACGATGGTAGGAGATTTTTGTGACAATTGTGTGTTTTTGTGTCACTGGCCACCAACCAAGTAGCTGATCCATAAAATCGTGAAAAGCCCGCAAAGAGCTGCTTAAGGAAGGAGGCTCCTTTTCCCCCACAATATTTATCCTGTATGGCAATGAACACACCGCCTATTGCCACTGTATACTTTCTAAATATTTTGCAGAAACTTGAGAGAACTAGACCGCACATAGAAGGGGATATTTGGAGAGTTTGCAGAAAGGCCGTTGTCCAAATATGTACACGTATTCAAAGGGCAATTGTCCTTTGAAGTCAATGAAAAGAAACCAGGCCTTATCTCACCTTTGCTTTTTACTTTGTCATTATTTAAAAATATATATTTATATATGGATTAGGATCATTGAATAGGATTTCTTGCTCATTTAGTGCTGCTTACTAATTTGTGTGTGGAAATGACCCCACTTTCGCATCGTGTGGACAAACTCGGTATTGAGACTCCTTTGGCCCAGTGCCGAAAATGTTGAAGAGATGGCTTTGTTGCTAAAGCGTCGCACCTTCCCCAAACGCACCCGCCCGCGCGCACACAGTCTCTCATTCCAAGGTCTGCATACGATGACGAGGAAGTAGTTATTACCGTACTCTCTACTGTACTTGAGTCCCATGCTGCCTTGAGATACAAGTTCAGTTCATCTCAGACCATTTTCGGGACTCAAATAACTCATATCGCAAATCATTGTTCCCTCATGATGGAGTGTCATGGGCACACTATGTTCCCTGTGACCCCCTTCATTTTATGAGTTTCATATATATATATATATATATATATATATATATATATACATATATATATATATATATATATATATATATATATATATATATATATATATATATATATATATATATCAGCAGTATTTTGCGAAATTTTAGAACCTTTGTTTGATAATGACAATGCCAAAAAGAGAAGAAGAAAGAGAAATGGTAAAACTGATAAAAGGTAAAACTGTAAAGCAAGAGGACAAAAAGATCCAAAATAACAAGTTCCATTAAAATGTCGCAAGTGAAACACAAGTAGATGGAAGTAGGGTAATAGCGCCCTCTTCTGGAAGTGGATAAGACAATTATGGGATGTTCAAACCTATCTTTTCAAGATGTCTAAGCATGATTTGTAACCATCTAAAGAGTAGTGAACACTAAGGGGTTAATGGTGATGCCGTTAAGTGTTTCTCAAATGGGAGTCCATGGTGTGAGATCGTTTCTCTACCTAAATAAGATGGTAACGGGACTTTTCTCTCTAATTCCATTTGTTTCACAAGTGTCATTAATTCTATTTTAATACGACCCATTTGCATTGTTAAAGGTATTGGAGGACACTGTTATTCCAAATTTATCATGATCTACATTCTTGTCGAATTATGAGGCTCTGGGATTTCAACTGCCAAACGCCATTAATTCCTTAATAATGCTTTCATCGTGAAACTTAAAATATAACAGAAAGCTCATATTTGTCTCAAAGGGTAATTATAAGCCAAAATATCGAGAACGGGTCTATATAACCTACAGAACGAGCACCCAAACCCAAAAACTGTCTAGTCCAGCGAGGAATAGATGGGAGTGGAGTGTGTGTCCGCTGGGGCTGCTGAAAATGCCATTAATCTGTTTCCGCGCCCCCAAAAATGTTGGGTGTTAATAAAAATAGCATTCTACATTATTGCACTGAATAATAACCGCAGGTGATCCATATTAACAATTAAATAGAATGTTAAGAATTAACAGTTTGTGTCATGCCATTTTCAACACCGCGGGTGGGTGCTCAAGCCTTTCCCAGCTGACTTTGGGTAAAAGGCAGACCAGACCCTTAACTGGTCCCCAGGCAGTCGCAAGGCACATGCTGACACCGTCACTGAGCGGGAACCAATCCTACACTGTCCACACACAAGGCAGGCGAGTGTACCACTACACCATCAGCAGCCCAACTATAGGAACCACCTTCACGACGTGTTGGGCCCAACGAAGAGTTCCTGGCAACAACGAGATACAATTGGCCCTCAACCACAACAACAACAACACCATCAGCAACCTAACAGGTCGTGCATCATGATTTCATGTTTCAATTCAATTTATTGTGCTGCTCCTGGTGTGCCCCTCAATGGCCACCGAGGGCAGTATGATGCACTTGAGTCAGCCGCCACTACACTCAGGGGTTGTGCAGCTACCATAATAGTACACAAAGGACAAAGAACATTTTCCTGATTACTTTTCTTACATATGTTGCTCTTTATGTTTAAAAAAACATTGCTTTAATAATAATAATAATAATGACAATGATGCTTTACATTCATATAGCGCTTTCCTCTACATTTAAAGCTGGGTTACATCTCCCCCGTGATCACTTTGACACCATTCACCCACTGAATGGTTCTTACATCAGGTTTGCCATGTGATGACACAGGAAACACAAAAACATATGCTAATAGATGTCAGATCAAACAAGTATACATGTACAAACTGGAAAGGACTCCATGGGTAACAGTTCAAAGGCGGAACGTGAGAAAGAGAATACATTTCGAAGCAGGGTGACTCATTGAAAAAGCATCAAAGAGAAGCCACACTTTTGGTCTAATCATCGGTTTCCGGCAGTCCTCCTGACATAAACACAAAAACATGAATAATTCAACAGGGAGGGAAATTGTGAATAACAGTTCTGCTCATAAAGGAGTGGAAAAGGTTGCACCGTGAGATCTTATTACGGTAACAAGATGGATATTTTTGTTGAAGCCTTCAAAGTACAAGAATGACTCTAAAGATGTGTGAGATTTGTCAGATGTAAATGTATGATAGTAATAGTTAGTGAAAAGAAAAATTAGAGGTCCAGGAATTTCTTCCAAGGAGCCCCTCATAATTTGAATATTAATTAAACACAAAAAAAGAAGTTGAAATCTTTACAAACTCAAGGTTCTGTTGTTGGGACAAAACGCTGTTACATTTCAAGAATAAAGTTGTATTTTTCCAAGGTAGTCGTAATATTATAATTAGACTTTTTTGACTACTTTTTATTCTTTTTTTTCATTAATTCATCTTTATTCTAAAATGGGATGATTATTTCAAACTGCAGAGAAAATGTGCAAACCTGAGCTACTTATGATTCAGTCACTAGTTTGGTCCGTAACATCCATCAGAAAAGATGCCTTTATTTTCTCAGAAATACTACTACATTCTTGTAATATATATATATATATATATATATATATATATATATATATATATATATATATATATAGCTGCCCTTCATTCACCAAAAACAAGGACTTTATTCCTGGAATAAGACACATTCTTTATGAAAAAAATTAAGATTAAAAAAAAAAAAGGATGACAGATTTAATGTTACATTTGCTACATTACATAACAGAGCTTTTAATTGACCCAAAGCTATGGTATAGGTTTACTATTTGCCTTTTATGGCGTGCCGATACTTAAAAAACAGTTCTTAGAATTATTTTGTAGCCACCCAAAGCCACGGATCTTGATTTCTACCTTGCTTTTCACTTGACATGGTGTGCTGTCCACAGCCCCCCTGATGGTGTTCATGCTCACAAAAGAGTGTATCTCTCGTGCTGCGACACGGACGCGGTTGCAGGCAAAACGACCTTTACCAAAGCATTAGACGTCAAAGTGGAGCACGAGGTCACAAGAGTGCAGTGAAATACAGAGCCACACGAGTGTCATTGCTCGTGGCAACTAAGCCGAAGGGGCTGGCTGCATGATTGGCAATGAAAGAGCGACGCGGCCCGCTGGCTTCACATAAATAATCCATGGCAAAGCTGCCGTGGCATGTGCGGAACGTCACTTGTTAATATTCTCAGACTGCATAGCTACTGTTTTGACAGTAATATATATAATATTCCCTAAATTTTATCCTTCCATCCTAAAAGTTGTTTTTTTTTAATGGCACACAAAAATGGAGCGAAAAAAATATTCTTTCTTACTTTGGGCTACTGAGTTTGTGTCCACTGAGGGTGTCTATGGTCAAATTTGACACGTTGACAAAAACGGACATTAGATTTTGTAGTGTGTGTTAAATGAGGAACACTATGTGACTAGTGGGAATCTTGAAACCCCAATGTTACATTTTTTTTATAGGACAGTATGGTTAGTGTTTAAGAGGGAGCTCGAAATCGCTCAGAGAACTGCCTGTTACCTTCCCACCACATTTGCATCGTTACCCGCAAAATAATGCACCTGCTGCTCATTGAAGGACTATGGGGGAATCTCAAAAACAGCACCAGAAAAAAAAAAGGAAAGAAAAAGTGACAGTCATGTATAATTATTATGGGACAGTGGGAGATGGTGTTCACAGGGGAGCTTGAAACAGTCCCGAGAACTGCTGTGTTCCCAGTCCACCACATTTGTACGTTCCCTCAGAAACATCGAACGCTAGTGGTCTTTTGAGCATCAAAGGGGATTGAATAAGGATTAATCGTACGATAATTGATGTCAGAAAGCTTATCAATATGTTTTCAAAATGTCTGTTGTTCATAGACACTATATTATTGGCCGAACATATTGTGTGTGCAAGGAAATGAATTGTACGGAAAGGTTAATAGACAGTGACCAGCTGCAACAACCCTTGAACAATATAATGTTACAAGAAATGCTTTTACAGTGTTTTAATGATGTCACCCACTTAAAGTACTGCAATGATTGCAGTAATTTTCCTACCTACACACAAGAAAATTGTTTCTTGTTTGTTTTTAATGTAAAACACATTTCTACTTGTGCTGCTCTACCGATTGTGTTCAAATATCCGTTGCTTAAAGGCTCATAACAATTAAAGATAAATACATTTTTGGAATTGTGGGATTACATTTTTATATAATCTCCTCACAAAATAACTATGCCACACTCGAGGTAGAACATTTTCCCAACAGCTGTTTGACACAAAAGGTCTTTGAGACAGGATTTGATCCAAACCCACAGACAACATTGCTTTGATTAAAAAGATAAATAAATAAATAAATTAATAAATAATAATAATAATAATAATAATAATAATAATGAATTATCCCTAATGATGTAGTGTGACATCTGATTAATGAGTGCACAACAACTGCCTCGCTTCAGCACATTGGCAGAGCCAATTAGTTGGTGACTGCAGGGCCCTTCCCCATCATGCTCATCTCGACCCAAAATGGATGGCTGTCATGCACAAAGGAAGATATGAAGATCGGATCATATGACAACAGAAAAACAAATGTGATACATGCATACAGGTCTTAAAGTCGAGGCCCAGGGACCAGATCCGGCCCACCACATCATTTTATGTGCAACCCAAAAATGAAACTAGAGCGCCTCGTTGTTGACGCGTGAGTCTGCACACCGAGAAAGATTGAGGGGGGGGGGGGGGGGGGAGTCCATGGTGAGAGCCAACGTGTGGACCATGACTTTGGGCTGGGCTCGGCACTTTAGAGTGCCTTATTGTCACGGTGTGAAAATAAATACTGGAGGCTTGAAGCAGGTATATTTTGATAGGAAGACTCTCATACTGATTTGATGTGGTTGTGCTGAGTCAATCATATTCACTTTTGAGTGAAAGCATCACTTGCTTACAATATTCACAAAAGGTGATTGACGACAACAGAATTGTCTGTTACGTCTTTCTATATGTGACAGTCATTTTGTGTGAAACACACGTCATGGAAGGAATATTCAAATTTGAATTGTAATTGTACAGGTAGGTCAGTGTCTTTGATCAACATTGACCCAGCCGAGACGACCTGACAGGCCACCACCAGTGATTTTCACAGTCAACAAGGCCCTCCGTGTGTTGACACCTGACAGCTACACAAACAACGCAAATGTTTGCTTTCTGGCTTCCTTCCCGTGCGCATCATCTTGCCGCAGGGAATCCTTCCATCATCTCAGGGCTGTAAAAGTAAAGTTACATTTAATAATACAAGAGGCTGCTGGTAGGGGGGGTTGACAATGCTCTGTGCTTCCAACATAGCATCAGTAGAGGCACTCAACTGAGACCGATGAGAAATAAAACGCGGGAGGCACAAAAGGAATGACGAGATTTAGCCGTGAGCATATGATGGGAAGGGAGGAGGATGAGAAGAAATTAAGTGCCGTTGAAGTCTCTTTTTTGAAAATTATTTGAAGAACTTCCTAACTGCTGCATAAGGTGAAGTGAGTTGAATTCGCTGCCACCATGCAGCACTCCTATCTCGAGTTTGCGCTCGCAAGTCACAGCAAATCGGCCAAATGAAAAACTTGTACGTTGCATTTCAAGGCAAAATGACGATGCTGGTGTGATGCTGAACTGAAATTTTGACAGTGAACATACGCAATGTGCTTTTAAACAAGCCCTCTGTTTCTGTTCATGGATATGATTCCTGTATCAAACATATAACAATAAGCACCATTCAGGTTAGGACCGCCCCTGCAAGGCGCACGCAACACAGGTCAGCATACGCATGTACCACAGCGTCGCCAATAAACATGTTTCGCACACCAAAAAATATGCAGCAATGATGTAAGCGCTTGATGGCAGAAACAGGTCACGCAACTAATTAGTTACTTCATGCGGAGAGATTTGCATTCATTATTAATATGCGGCCAAGTCATTTGTGAAAAATTGCCTCGGAAACTACAGCAAGATCCCTGCAGTGTACGCCAATTTTCCTAACTGCTAAAATTCTTTGTTGCCAAAAAACAAAAGCGAGCAGGATGGAGTAGAGCAGCATGCAGAGTGCGTTACCTTTTTTCTGCTGTCTGCTTGCAGGCGGGTGGTGAAGTGAATGAGTTTGTTGTGCAGCGTAGAGCGACGACGGATGCTGCGCTGCTTAGCAACCATGCGACCAATGAGATACACCAACAAAAAGTGCCCCGGTGTTCACGTCAATCCCACATGCACAACTCACAAGCAATGCTAAGCTTACCCCGTAGCGACCGGGAGACGTGTGCAGGTCGAGTAAACGGCACACAGTAATTCCTCTCCATCAAAATCTTCAAAATCTGCGATATAAAAATACACAATTAAATACTGCCTAGGCACATTTTTTTCCGGTCATTCAACATAATTGAAAACAATACACTTTTAAAATGCATATTGTGGTAATACTGACAGACAGCAAGATAGCAAATGACAATACACATATACAAATAATCATGCGTGAAGTTGTAGATTCTAAAATTAATTTATATATACACAGCTGTTGTTGTCATAAAAAACAGGATTAAAGATGGTTTGACAGTCAATCATCATTAGCAAAAACTAGGAAGAGCCGAAATACTTCCAGTTTTCATTCTTTTTCTTTCAAATGTATACAATTAATACCAAACAACGTAGTGTGCTGCTTTTTAGCGGTCGACATTGGAATTACATCCAAAATAAACTTGAGGCAGAACAAAATATGACCCGGAAGCCAGGAAGGGATCAGGGGGTTGATATTTACTGTACTTCCTCTTTGTTAAACTCAACCTTACGTGTGTCAATTTCTATGCACACAAAACATGTCAAATGTGATATTTGAGATTGTAACACAGGTTTTAGTGTGCTTTTGGACCTTTTAACCATAAATCACAACAGGTGGTTTCATTTGAATAGGCGACAAGTGACTCCAGTCTGTCTGCTCAAGAACAATATTGAAAGTTGGAGGCGTAAAGTTGACTGCATCCATTTGCGACTGCCCTATTGAGACCTCCTGCTTTCTTTGACCAACTAGTTGGCTGTCTGTAGCGTAAGCTTTGATCTTCTAATTTGAATGTGGGAAAATATAAAAAGAATCACAATTTGAGACCAGTTCGGCCAGCCCTTCAAGAATTCCATGAGCTCTTTGCAAACTGCCCAATTTATTTTGTCTTCAAGTGTTTGGTTGACATTTATTACACAACAATGGCCAATCCTCATTGTAATTGTCTATATGAAATTATAAATTTCTAATGTAAATGATAAACTCCATGTTTCTGCGGAAGGCTGTGCAAGTGTGCACTACATGACTTGGACGTTTTGACTGTTTCAAGTGTTATTTGAAACTTGAAGGACCAGCAGGTGCATGTTTCTATGGGAACCTGCACAAATGAGTGGCGGAAATGCAGACAGTTCTCGGAACTGTTTCCAACCTTCATGTGAACACTGCCCCCATTGTAGCATAAAATTTACCTTATGCACAGTTTCAAGTTTCCCAACATTTGCCTTGATTTACAGTAACCCTCACAAATGTCAAATCCATTTGATTCGTTTGGTTAGAGCCGCAGTATACACAAATGTTACCTTTATAAAATATATATATTTTAGCTCCCATTTTACATGTATCTCACTTTAAATACTCCAATTACAAAATAAAGGCTAACATTAAAGGAATGTTACTGCTGTCAGAATGGTCAAATTTGCCTCATTTGGGTATTTAATGGTTAAAATAATTCATGCACGCTTACAGATTTTTTTTCTGCTGAGACATTTTATTGAAACGTACATTCATGAGATGCATTGCCACGGAATTCAGTCGTACTTGTGTATAGGATAATGCTCGTACAATGTGAGTAAATGTGAACAGCAACCATTCAATAGTATTTGAGATGATTTCGAAGTGGAGCATCCACAAGAATCCACATTATTATCATTTCTTTATTTTTAGCAGCTGTTTAGCGTTCTCACCTAGTCACTATTCTACTTCCTCACCAAAGCAATGGCAGCGTTTCAGTACAACACACAACCGCTGGACTTTGTGATAAATAGACATTCGGACTTTGCCATGAACAAACCAAACTGGCTACTTGAACACGAAAACACGACATGATTATCCACAAGTGTATCTTCAATAAAAGCCATTTTTGACAGAAAAAACTATCAAGGCCACACTGAAAAGAAAATACACGCGATGAGAAATAAATCCTAATCTTACATGATCTTCAATCTTACAAGTTTAAACACTTTCCAAGGGGAGAAAAAAGGTACTGAACTTTATTTTCTCAATGCAAGCGCACCTAAATTTTTTCTTGAAAATACAACTTGTTTGATTAAAATTTTACTCCCGCATAGGCGCCTCGAGATACCAGATTAATTCATTCATCGACTTCACTCATATCTCAAATCATCTTCTGCTACAAAAATGAATTAAGATGCAATTTTTTTTTTGGTTTTGCTTCTTCTGTGGGATTTTAGCACCAACTAATAATGTTCTTCCACAGCAAGGAAATCAATGTAATTGGATGGTGGTGATTTTACAGACGTCGGTGGTGCCATCTAGTGGAGGAGGTCTAAAATACACGACTATGTATTTTGAATTTTGCTCCTTTCGTATGGAAAAAAAAAACTGATCGCAAGTCAAGGGACTTGTACCTCAAGACACAACTGCATTCTGTTTTCTTTCTTTAAAGTGTGGTCTTTGTAATTTCCCCCATGTGGTTTCCTTCATGTAAAATTTGCAAAAACAATGAAAGATGTAAACGCCAGTGAACTGCGCATGCACTATTTATGCACACACTAGTTCATTGCCACAACAAAATATCTAAAGCTAATTGTGCGTGTTTAGTTTTGTTGAAGCATCTTACTTTCTGCAGGCTGTTTTTAATCTACTTCTTTGGCTAGACTGGTCACTATGTACAATTCTGTGCCACTTTCCCGCACCTAAACATGTCGGTGTCGTAGAAGGCAATAGAGTGTGTGAAAAATCTATCCGTTCATCGAATTTGCGCCATTTCCTCCAGGAAAGGCGTTTTCATGCATCCGGTGCAGAGCTGGTCCATCCACAGCGGCGCCTCGTGCTGCAGAGGGGTGCGCCTTGGGTAGAAGGTGTGCGCGAGGTCATAGTTCAGGAGACAACTGAGGGAGGCCATGTAGAGGTCGGAGAAGCGAGACAGGCGTCGGGAGAAGTACGTGGGGTTGTGGCACGTTCGGAAGATGCTGCCAAACTGAGGGTTGAATAAATTCTTCGTCATCACCCTGGGAAAAAAGTTGAAAGGTTGATCAAATCAAATAATTTGTCAATTTTGTTTTAGTGCAATTTTGATGTGCAATGCACACAAGCAATCCCCTGCCATATCGCGGATCACCTACATTGCCCCCCCTCAGATTTTCTGTGTGGAAGCTTTTTATATTGCACTTGTCTTTCACAGAAATTCCTGTTTTATTGCATTAATCTCAGATTTATAGCCCACAATGACTTCGAGTCAGAGTAGTAGCAAGCCAAAAGTGTCACTTGTAGTAGTCTACCAGGAGTGGAAAAACACAGCACTGCCTAAATTGTCTTACTCAATGAGCGCAAGGACCGCAGTTGACACTGACAGCTCGATGTCAAATGATTGCTCCAACTATAAATGCTAAAAAATGTGACTGTTGTTATATTGTAGTGATATTTTCTGTAGATACATCACGCTGTCAAATCCCTTCTTGTTTTTTTATTTTTTATTTTATTTGGTCGCCGTGTTTTGCGGGGCTGGAACTGATTAATACCGTTTCCATTCATTTCGATGGCAAAAGATGTACTAAGATACACGTTATTTGAGTTATGGAATGAATTAAAGTCATAAGTCAAGGTAACGTAAGACAAAATGGTAAAAATAACACACTCACACTGAAACTTATTCCCATCAAATCCATGTGAGCATCTATTCAACATTGACATATTTCAAACTGCCACTGAAAGTCTCAACCACTGTAATTCTTTATCCTCAATGTATTTTGACCAAAGAATGACACAGTCGAAGAGTAAACATCATCGTGACAGAAGTGAATGAGACGACCTTCGAATGAGCTGCTATAAATGATGTCACTCACCTGAGTTCTTCCCGCTCCTTCTGCCACTCGTCAAGCACCTGTTTGGAATCCGGGTCACGGTGCATCTGGGGAATCAAGTAAGAGTCAAAACAGATAGCCATGCGCATCTTTGCATGCCCTCCACTTTTATTTTGATCTGAAAATCTCACCTGTAATCGTTCCATCAGGCCGGTGAGGGCCTGTAGCCAAGTGAGGCTAACAGCGTAGCGGTCCGTGCTCACGACTTTGGTTTCAAGCTCCAGTTCGGGTACAATGGCGCCAGTGCGCCAGCCGTGTCGTAGTGTCAGGTCCTGGCGTGAAGAAAAATTACATGCTGTACATGAATGATATATTTCTCGTATGCTACACAATAAAAAAAAATCTTGCAGTCATTCAACTTTGTTTAGTTGTGATTTTTAAATGTAAAAGACATGTCTTGGCAAACACAGTACTGAATGAACATCCACTCAGCCATTTGTTAGCAATTAAGAAGCTAATAAAAGACACGGCAACAACAGCATGAGGTCATCTCAAGATGCCCGTAAGGTTTTGACACTTACCGCCAAGTCACTATAAAGATGGTCTCCAAAATAAAGAACCTTCGATCCTCGCCAGCCCGTCAACCGGAGAAAGTCAATCAGGTTTCCCTGCGCGACAAAACAAACACGCAAGTCACTGACGTGGACATCACTGATTGATGTGGAAACGCCACATTTCAGCTCACCACATTACCTGATGAAAGTCGCCCACTCTGATTGTCAAAGCACTGACCTGTTTGTAGATTTGGCCTTTGTCTAAACTGCTGATCTTTTCCCAGCGAAGGTCCCCATTTCCATCCAGACGCCGGAAGGGTCTGCAACGCACACGCTGAACATTAACACTGCCCTTCAACTCACAAAAATAGAACATTTTAAAATAGACTGCACATAAAAGGTCAATAAAAACATGATACAGTAAAGTAAATATTTATAAAATTGTTGGTAAAGATTCAATCCAACTGAACTGTACTTAGGCAGTGATTTTATTCATGCACCACTAGAGGGAGCCACACTTTGAGAAGAGCCTCTCTAGAAGAAGCTTCACGCAATCCCAGGTGAGTTTATCATCCCCAGCCGATTACTCGGCTGCTGCTTTTAAGCACAGCAGCAGACCCCAACCGTTTTTGTGCCACAGACCTAAAGAAATATTTTGACGGCCCCGCAACAGCACACAATTTACCATTACAATGAATGAGGTGGTTATGCACTTGTTTCTGTTCAACAAGCCGGTCCCATCTTGGGGTAAATTGAGACAATGGCACCTGAAGTGTGTTACTTATTGTGACTCGACGGCGCAATTTGGTTTTGGTTGGCCGCTTCTGAAAGATAAGGTGCTTCCTGGTTCGGTTATTGCGGATTTACTTTGCTGTGAGTTTTCATTTGTGACCATAAATTCATTAATTGCCATTTTACCTTGTTATTTTGGCATGCTTTCTTGCAGAAAAACTATGATGAACACGGGCTATATGTAGCAGTTGGGAATTTATTCTACATTTTGCCTTTTAAAAGTTACATTTTTTAAGTGTAACAAGTATTGAGAGGCGTAAGAAATGTGTGTGGGTGTTGTTTTATAATTCAGGCATAAATACCTTAAAAAAAATTGATGAACCACAAATTTATGCGACAAATGTTTATATGCACGATGTAAGCAAGAATTTGTGTATATGCACGGTTTGTGAAATAGTCCCATCTCGAAAAAGCAACTTGATTTTTATATGAAGCTAGTGTGTCTAATTTCCCTTTGACAAAGACCTTTTTTTTTTTTAAATAAATATCGAACAATATAGCCGCAGTTTGACATGTACAGGGGCACAGTCAGATGAATCTGATTTCAAAATGAAACTTCTTTCACACTCTGATGATGAATAAAATATTTTGTGTTCATCTGTGTGCGGCTTGGTGGTTGGGGTGCGTCGCACTGCAAGAAACATCGGTACATACTTGACGCAGTCGGTGAAGAAGTGAGGTTTGTCCGCCTGCACGATGACCACGTCAAAGAAGTCTCTCCACTCTTTGCCCACCATGTGCGTCATGCCTTTATCCCTACAAACCAAAGTGAGAGCATCACTTAAAACTCTTGCGAGTTCAAATCGTTGGCCACAACAACACTTACACAAAGCTGAACGGACTGTTGGTGATGAGGAAAAGTTTCTTTCCATGACTGAGGAGTCGGTGCAAAACAGCATCTGTCTCTTCTCCTCTCAGAATGAACTTGTCTAGACACAAAGACGACAACTCACAGACAAAGTGCTGCATTGTCCTGACTTAAAAAAATCTTACCAAGGTCTTGCATGATCCACTTGTACATGAAGCCTTTGATGTGGACCATGCCAATCGCTTCCTGAAAATGACAAAGGGAGAATGATATTCTGTGCAAGCTGCTTACCCTCATGCACAATCTGTTTCTTCCGTGACTCAGCACAGATAACAAATCAGGCATTTAACAGTTTTGCTCACACTGTGTGTGGTGTGTTCCGATGATGTTGAGACAGAGCATCACACACATTAAGATTCTCACTTATCTCAAAATGAAAAGATCTCACGAGGACACACACGATCGCACAAAAACAAAGACAAACAGACATTTGTGGGAATGCGCTGATGCTTGTCAAACGTTTCTGAAAATGACCAGAAGCGGGAGTGTTGAAGATGTCTTCAATAAAAAGATTTGCTTTGCGGCCGTCAGGAAAAAACACGTTTAAGCAAATAAACAAAAACAAAAAAATAACATCGGGTAGGGTACATTTCGTTTCGTTTACCGCTACTTGTTCAATCAGAGCATTTCTTTGGTCCACCAAGTCAAATGGAAATGTCTGCTTTCCCCCCACACGTAGATATTTTTTGTCAGGATATTGAATACATTTAATATTCAAGGTTATCGACCTGGCCCATTTCAGACACTATTATCAGGACAAATCCACTCTTAACACAACTCAGACACAATAATAATAATAATAATAACAACAATAATAATAAAAGGAAAAATAAAAGAATAATAAAAGAATAATAAACTAATAATAAAAGAATAATAAAAGAATAATAAAAGAATAAGAATAAGATGCGAGACAGTCAACTGTGGTTGTCTTTGGTCAGAAAGGGTAACATCGGGACAAATACAATTGTCTTGATGCATGGAGCCGGGCGTAGTTGTGTTTCACAGCAAGTGGAATACCTTTTCAATCAAGGCCAAAACTTATTATTCTTAGCCCAACCAGGTTGGTTGACTCAGCAGATTCCTGTGCTTCCCGCTGAGGAATCGCAAAGCATTATTTATTTAAAACCTCACAGAAGGAGCTGAAGGCCAACAAAAATAAGGTGCGGCAGGCTCAGCTCATGATCGTGAGATGTGGCTGAAGCTATGACAGAAACCACCGAGGAGATTACGATACCTCCTTAATTTGTCGTGAAACTCAAAATACATGAAATCCAAATCCAATTGAAAACAAAAAACAAAAAAAGCATCATTGCTCACTCAGTAAACTGCAGTAATTTTATTTTTTACAGAGGATAAAGAAATAATTAATAATTAATTCCTGCGAGTGTTGTTATATTGTCTGTGTACATGTGTTGCCCTACCATGTTTATTCAAATATAACATAGCTTAAAGGTTTATAATTGTACAAATACTATTTGTTAACCTATCAATGGTGTGTTACATCAGTTTAACTTAATACTTTCAAATAACTTAAGCAAATCTTTTTTACACACACACACACACACACCCCTACACACGCACAAATTGTTTTGTTTAGTTTAACACTAAATGTCAACATTACACTTATTTGAACAATCCATCTACCAAACTACTGCTTGTTGTCAAGAGAGTTGAGATGAGTTCACTGTCACCATATACGCTCATATCTCAAGTTTGCCGTCACAGGCCAAAGCAAAAAAAAAAAAAAAATGGACGGCCACCCTTATGTCAAGGTACCCCTGTGTCTAGTGATGTGTTTGGAAGCAAAATCACTTTAATGCATTAATAATAAAACAAGTACTTTTTTATTTGAACATATATTGTAGATTCATGTGTTTTGCATGCTAGACGACACCGATTTTTTTTTAAATTAAATATCTAATGGCATTTTTACAGGTGGGCAGTTTCCACCCACAAAAACTGTAGAAGGGTGTTATTTTGAGAGGGCAGTTAACTTGCACTGTCATACAAACTGCACAATGACGACTTTAGATTGTAGCAAAGTGTCAAAAAAAGTCCCAAAAATAAAATATTTTCAAATATGTGAGCGGTTGATACACTTTAGAGAGTTATTGTATAATACCAAATAATTGAAACCCACCAATGGAAATGAATATGGATATTATGAACCCTTAATCCCATAATACGAAACAAAAAAACTGCTCAAGGATTATCGAGTAGCACCAAGAATAAAGCTTTGAAAATTGATGAAGTAATCAATACGGCCTTTCACCTCATCTCCGATGAGCATCTTTGGTCAGACATACAGTAACTTCTGATCAATGGGGGGTTTGCTAAATGTGTACTATTGATCGAGCTAAAAGAGGTCAAACAACAATAGTTTTGAAAAGAAATTGCACCAATGCAGACGAGGGGTAGACGTGCCACAATGTGGGGTGTTTACTTTTCCATTATCACAGGCAGTAAAAACGTGTGGATTTCAAAGTCTAAATTGCAATACTTACAGAGACATCTTTGGAGAGGTGAACTGGATCGTATTCAATGTTGTTGGTGATGAAGAAATCATTTGCCACAGCCAAGAGGGTCATTTCAGGGATGGAGAAGATGTCCATGAACTGCTTCACCTTCGGGCCCTGTTGCAAAGTACGACATTTAGGAAAAGCCATCAACATCCGCAGCCAGATTTAATTGACCCCCCCACCCCAACAACATTCATGCAAACATGAAGAGGCTGAGCTGAGCTCCGTTTGACTGAAGTGGTTTTGAAAGGGATTAAAACATGAAGCTGGAACACGTATTCACATTCCAAACATCAGTGTGAGCTTCCCTAAGGAGCAATTGGGACAAACAAAGCTTTGTGACGTCCAACAGACTGGACCCGGGGGAGACAATAATCTGATCTAAAAACTCATTATGTTTGCGGAAAAATCTACATTGACATTCCTTCTACTTCATGACGACAAAGGCCCAAACGAGATCATAAAACACCACCATGATCGTTTATGTAAGCACACAAAACAGACATTTGAATGTTTAATATAATTATATAATCCTTACGATAACAGAGTTTGAGATCAAAACTGAATTTGTTTTATACATTCCTGAAATATAATTCAAAACACTCGAATACAAATCATCATACCCTATTGACAAAAAAGGTCAATGAATCTGTTCCAGCCTGCCCCTCTAAAAAACCCACACAATTCGGAATTCTGTTATGGTTTGTAATTAACAAAAAAGATCGCACTCTGTAATATTGTACTTTATATATTGTATACTGTAACGGCATAATCAATCTTTTTGAATCCTTTTTTTTTTGGGACTGTGCTGCTCCTTAAGGTCTTGGCACTTGGGGGGACTATATAACACAGATATACAGATATGCAGGGAGCTGGCCAAATTCCTCAATACAATGCAGTGCTAGTAGTAGTTCTTTGCAGAGAAAAAAAACAATATTGCGAGTATTGTTGGATTATCTGTCTACAAGTGTTGTTCCACCATTTGTGTTGACTTATGAGTTGCTTAAAGCGTTAGAAGACCATGACACTGATGCTTTTTCTCAGGCCGTCTATAATGTTTTGCATGGTTTCCTAGAATTAATTAAACGCGGGGGTTGGACGACTGATTTACAGGTGGTTGTCTGAATGAAAATGATGTAATTTTCAACTGGGAGTAGCAATAAAGAGTTGAAGCCAAACTGCTGCTTGTTGTGAAATGAGTTGAGTTGAGTTCATATCCACCAAACAGCGCTCGTATCTCACCGCGCACAAGTTAGAGCAAAAGTCAGCCAAACCACAGTTTGTATCTCCAAAAACACTTAAGTTGGGTCACTGGTCTCTCACGGCGCCATTGCATTATAAAAATGTATATTCACTTTTCCGTAGAAGCCACTATCCAGCTGCAAAGGGATGTGGTAAGTTCCTCCGTAGAGCTTGAGAACCTCCTCGTCTGGCACTGGCCTCAGACCCCTGGAATCAAATATCAAAAATTAACTCACAGACTGTCCCAAAAGTCACTGTACACTTCTTTTGCTCTTTTTTGTTGTTGTGGGTGATATCATTCGGACAGACATGAGGCCATCAGCATTACTCATCTTAGACTTTGCTCTCTCAGTAAGCATATCACTCAGTTGCCTGTGACTCGCCAGTTGACACTGGAACAACATTGGCAAGATGTTTTGCTGCCCACGCCAGCAGTTCAGAGCCAGTTTGCCAAGGCCGTCACAAATAGTGCAATTATTGCACCAAACTCTGAGAGCAGGCATTCCCACAAAGCCTGGTGGGCTGCACTGGAACTCCACATCAACCAAATCTTGATTCAGACGATACTTCTGGGAGAGATACAGCTTTAGCCGTATAGACCTCTGGTTGTTCAAAGGCTTTGAATTTGTTCAACAACCTGAAGTCGATCTGGGTAAAAAATTGAAACTCCCTGTCTTTGCACTAATGCCTGCTCTAGGAGGTCATCATTTTCATCGGCCGGAGTTGTAACAGGTCTTCGGCTTTGTGCTTGAACTGCCGTTAAACTGCGGTCGGAGACAAAAACATTTTTTCCAGGTGGCAATTTTGCAACACTGTTCCAATATCAGTTGATGAGCCACAGGGAAGGAAATGAAAACTGCTTACACAAAATAGTTAAGCCTCAACTGTCAGTATATGATGGTCCTACATCTGCCTAAATGATACCTTAAATGAAATTTTAAAAACATGAACTGGAAATTTACTTCTTTTATGACCTGCATGTGTTAGTGCACGGCAATAGCAAATTATGTTTCACCTGTATACTGTTCCAGGCTGAATGTAATGGAAGGCATCTATCTTCATCAGGAGACCCTAAAAGAAGAGAAGCAGTTTCACTTAAAGATGCTGACTCAAGTGAAATTAAAGTTCATTTACCTTTTGGATATCATAGTGAAGCCCTCGAGCTGCAAAGTTGGGGATGTAATCATAGTTGAGGATTCCTTCGGGGTACTGTGGAGCAGAAGGATAAAAATGGAAATTTGTGTGCGTTTGTTTGTAATAGAATTTCTAATATTCCGTCGCCAAGCTGGCACGAACCTTGAAGTGCTCAATGAGAAAGTCCCTGGCGGTGTTGTAAATCATCGTGTTGAGCGCATTGGAATACAGAGCCAGCGTGTAGTCGTAGTCAAAGCCGTAGATGTCCACTTCGGCCAAGCTGACCTCGTTGTTGGCGTAGATGGCCGACGAATTGAGGGACTTGCACGCCCCGGGTGGAATTAGGTCTGACCATGAAAAGGAAGCAAGTAGAGGTGCAACAATTCCTTGATTAATTGACAACTATTTTGATAATTGATTAATCGTTTATACAGATACTACTTGTAAACATCCAATCCTTGGAATTTCAGCCTCTCAACAGTCAATATTCTCACGTTCCTGGGGAAAAAAATAAAAAATAAATGAAAAAATAACTGAAAAAAAATTCCACAAATATGCAAATCCATGGTGTCGCACCGCAGGTATGCACATATTTACAATCATAAAATCCTCATCATGTGTTAACAAGACATTTGAAAGAGTGATTTAAGACATTTTAATGCCAGTTAGGGCCTTCTTTTTAGATTCATGGATTCAATGCTTTCAAGACATTTTATGGAAATTTGGCAACAATGGATTCATCTGAAAAAATTATAATAATCGAAAGATTAATCGTTATCAAAATCAATAATTGCTGCCCTCAGTAAATTGTTGAGATTTTTTTTTAAACAGAACTGAACAAGGAGTGACTAGAAGAAACATAGCATAAAAAAATCCTGCCTTGTTTTGTTTCAAATGCAAACACAGCAAAGAATATTTCCTACTGAGAAATTGCTGGAGCGCATATGGGGAAAAAACATGCAAATTCATGCATGCCACATACAAGCGATAGTAAAGATTGTATAATTCCTAAAATGGTCCGTGAAACATTCATAATTATGTTCAAAATAATGAATTATTGACACTCCGTTTCATCATCATTTGAAGAGCAAGCCAGAAAAAGTATCAGCGCACTGAAAAAAATAAGTAGTTTCAATCGCCCTGAAATGTTGAAGCTTGAAAAGGAAATAGGAAGCCAGGGTAGTTCAGCGGAGGGCCCGACCGGCTTCAATTTGAAGGGCCTAGCAAAATGTTAGGAAGTTGCGTAATCTGTGCTTCTCAACTGATTTCATCTATGGCATATCCAGCTAAACAAGATCCCATCAATATCTTCTAGGTTTTGTTTTGTTAATCACAGAGAAGGGGCGCAACATCCTATAGAAAGTCAAACACACACAATCAGCATTTGCAGTCTTGTATTGCACAAGAACGCAGGAAAACAGATTGCATGAGGAGGTGACAACGTGCCCCTGAGTGATATGATAGCGTGTGGCCGAGGGGCTGGCTGGATGCAGCTGGACATGCACCCACCACATTTGGCTGCAACTTTGTTGTCAACAAGCCAGAGTCAAAATGCCACCAAGCATTTTCATTATCGAGGGGCCTCTCGTATTTCTTAGTGATACATCTTTGATAGCCATCTTAGGGGGTGCTATCAGGTATTTTGGGCTCCATGAAAAGAAATCTTACTGGGCCTTTACGTAAAACTAAGCATTTTATTGATATGTTTTATTTATATACAATTGCCTTTTGTGATTTATTGTAATTTGAACATTATCATCTGTAGAACAGGAATCAAAAAGCTGTTGAACCACTAACCCACCTTCCCTATGAAAGAACTGACTGACATATTGCCAACCCTTTGCTTCTTTCTCCTGCCTAAGCTTCTTCGCTTTTGGCTACCGGACTTCAAGGGCATCTTGCCGTCTCCGCCTCCATTCACTGAAACGCTGTCAATCTCTGCATGATGGAGCAGATGCACTGAACCATTTAATGTCAATGGTGAGGGGGAGGCATTCAGAAAGTTTCCTAAACAAATACACTTACCGTTGCCACCAATGCATTGAAAATGAAATATTTTGTTAATTGTACGTTTATAACTGAGTGTCATATTATTTTGTAGTCTTATTAGGGGCCCTGTCGATCGTGGGCCCCTAGAATCCTTCTTCTTATCTCACCCTTTTTGAGCCCCTGAGTAGAGTACTCAAAAACTTTACTCAGGTAACAACATTCATCTTCATAATGTGACTAAAAAGTAGTCCTCCAAATACTTAAGGAAATATGTATTGTGTGAAAAATTACTCTGGGAAAGAAAAACTTGTAAATTCTGATGGATTTTTTTTAATCAAAGCATGAATGTCAACAAGACAGAAATGCAATAGATTAATGGGCACATTTTCAACATTGCAATGCAATAGTTATGCATGCACATTTCTGCACACTAGTAGAAGTAGTGCAAGTAAAACACTTGACCTCACGTTAACTAGTAGAATTGTGTCGTTAGTATTATGCTATTAGCACACAGCTGTCGACTAGAGCACAGTTTTATTTCATTAATAACATGTAGTTGTCGTACTACAGTATGCAGAAATGTCATACACTACTGTAGTGGGGAGGGGGGAAAGTTAATAGTATGACAGTCGTTCTACTAGTGCAGGACATTGCCTTGCTAGTGAGGACCACAAGGTGGCTATGAGGGCTATCGAACAAAAACAACTGTTTCGAAGCTTCGTTCTATTTGTCGTGTTTTTGCAACGTTGTTTTGGGAAAGCGAGTCTGAGCGAAGTTACTGGATGTTCTGGTTTTATTTTTAATTGAGGGTTCAAACGCCACGTGAGAAGTTCAAGTGGCAAGACCTCAAGACGCGAAGGTTATTTCAAGAGACGATGGACGACTACAAATATGATGACGAGTTTCTCGTTCTACTGACCGTGGACGAGCCGTCTGAGGTCAGCGTAACGAGCCCACAAGTAGGATTTGTGGTCCACGGGAACCGCGGTGGCAGTGGATGTTGACGCCCGCCTCCTCGCGCTAACCACACCGGGCTCCTCGGCTCGCTGTTCGGCCGACGCCGAAGTGGCCGCGGGCGGCGGTTCGCTGCACGGCTGCGCGTCGCCACTCGGCCCCTTGGAGCCGCCGGAGGAGCAACTGCTTCGCTCTATTGTCCCGTCGTGGCCGCGTAAAGTGACGCAGCAGGCGCGGTTTACTTTGGGGAATTCTTTTCGGCTTCCTCCGCTCCAGAGGCTGCGGGTCAGCGACGTGGCCGCGCTTTTCAGCGACATTGTAGGCGCCTGAAAAATTGCTTAAGCCGATTGAGTGTCGATGTCAACAACGGGCCAAGCCACACGTACTCGTTCTCGAACTCAAATTGTGCTTCCAGTACGAGCACCTCCCCTAAATGCAAAAGAGGGGCGGGGCCTCTGTTCAAGTAGCCAATCGTCAACGCAAAGTACATTTCCACTGGCCCTGCAAGGAGGGTTGTTTACAAGTACAGTGGTGGGAGTATAAGTATAAATAATAAAGTAAACCCATAAAAGCCTCCTTTTTGGAGGAAATAAATAATTTGGACTTCTACTTCTACATTACTACTGTAAAAAAGTGTAAATACTTTGTTACTAGTAAAGCAAAGTAACTAAATATTTGTTTCTTCCTCCACCAGTCTGCGTCTGCGCAGAAACAAAGTACATTTTGTCACTTTTGGGGGGGAAA
This sequence comes from Idiotropiscis lumnitzeri, assembly GCF_059441095.1. Classification (NCBI taxonomy): domain Eukaryota; kingdom Metazoa; phylum Chordata; class Actinopteri; order Syngnathiformes; family Syngnathidae; genus Idiotropiscis; species Idiotropiscis lumnitzeri. The sequence continues at coordinate 25,113,316 of NC_142393.1, forward strand.
TAAATGTTTCATTTGATGTCGCTTATCTTTTTGCACGCAAACCAACCCCAAATGCAGTGGAAACAGTGAGCCAGCGCTTACTGCTTGGTCAAGTCTCCATTTGGGGATGTACAGAAAACTCACATACACACTGACCAATAATTCACAGCAACAAACTGGGCGTTAGAGGAACCCAATACCACATGGCTGATTATGTGCCAACCAGCCCACTGGCCGAAGAGAAAGAGCATCGACACGTGAGGAAGGCCATCCAAACGCGTGGTTACCCCAGCTGGTCCTTTGTGAAAAGCCGATCTACCTCCAGAATGGAAAAGAGCAAACTTTATCAGGCGGAAAGAGTGTCAGAAGGAACAATCTTGTTATTTATCTCGGGGTATTTGTTTTAAGGTGGAAAGGCCACATCAAAACAGAAAAGGTCTCTGACGACACCATTTACTGCCCACAACGCTGCCCTTTCAAATATTCCCAAGAAACTCAATAATTGTGCCTCCATTTAGTAACAACAATACAGCCCCCCCCCCTGACTGCAGAAGTTGCCCTCAACCTATTTACAACTGAATGGAATATCAATAAGGGTGCTTCCATGCACATATAGAGTAGCAGGGGCCTCTCTGCCGTGTGCATTTGCAAAAGAATAATACCATCTGCGGTGATGGGGCGCGCCTCCAGCATGGACCATAAATATTTAGGTTTTCCACACCAACTCAGGCTGGTCTGTCCGGTTCGAGAAGCAAAACGGCTTCCAATATAAACAAAGCAGTGCAGTTGTCATCGATTCGATGCACTGAGAAACAAAACAAAATCCCTAAAGAAAGTTTTTCAGTGAAAACATGATCCCTTTATTAGAGCTCAGAGCCCGTGTTTCCATGTGTCGGTTTGCTACGATCGGGGATACCGGAGAGCCCGTAGCACAACCATGTTTTTCACTGCAAAATGATCCCTAAGTTCCACCAACCGGCATATTTGTTTGGGTTTAAGCGCTATTCTGTCTTGGAGGCTGTGATCAAGCTGCAACTGCTGCTTCATAGTTTCCATTGCATCCTTGGTCCACAACAGTGCTCAGATGTTAGCCACTTTGCAATGTTGGATGTCACAAAGTTGATGACAATAGGTCTGTGAAGTTGTCTTGTTTGCGTACTTTCGGTAGCGTAAATGGTACGAGGAGCGCAAATGTTATTACTGTGTGTCTTTATGCAGTAAAATACTCTCAAGTGCAATTTTTATTATGGAAAAAAAATGTGGCTTTTTGGCAGGCCAGAATTTCATTCCTTTCAACAGGGACAGAGGGTTTGAGATCCATGTGTACTGTCTTACAGTATGTTGTAAACATCTACACTATTGTTCAGACGTCAAAATAACGATTAAGGCACAATTAGACAGTTTAAGGGTGCATCACAGCCAAAATAAGATGACATAAAAAACAACTTGCTTCAACCCAAACCCCATCAGACTGCTGAACAAATTAAATCACAATCTGCCAATCAGACTGTGCAATATTTTTTCTTTTGTAAACCTGCTCACTGGAGTGTTAAGATGCTTCTTGAATAGTCCAGCGCCTGCATCTATGCACATTGTGGACATTTTTCATTTTGCACAAATCAGACTATATTAACTCTTTTGTTCAATTGTACTTATGTACTTTGCCTGCCCCCCACTTTTTAATATTCAGTATTTAACTTTTATTTAAAATTCATCACCCCCCTTTTACAATCTTCGTATAAGTGGAGGGAGAATAGAATAAGAATTGCATGACTCAGCGTCACTGTTGTTTTTACTGTGCATGTGACAAACATCTTGACAAAAGAATTCAGTTGGTGTACACTGTACAGTGTCGTTTTGCTTTATTCTGGTTTGCAGGAGAATGAACGGAATTGGTGTACAAATCAAAAGGTCTGCCGGAGTGTGTACATGATGTACTTGAGCTATTTATACAGAAAGCAGAGCACATAAATACAGTTTAAAAAAATCCACAATTGCAATTAAATTACAGATTGAATTAAATAGATGAACAAATCCATACGTTACCTTCAAAAGTAAGAACATTCATGTCAAATATTTTCACTTTTTTAGCGACGACTTGCAGAGTCTCCCATGGAAGCAAATATCTTTACACTGTACCTAAAATGCTTCCCATGCCTTTTGTTACTTTTGTGCAATTCCGATCACAATGGATTCAAAATATATAAATAGAGATCATTCATGTCATCAGTCATTGCCTTCTCTGCAACATTGCACCCAAAGCTCAGTGGTGAAAAGTGAAAATATTCAAATTCACTATAGTCAGTGCTGCTCAGTTTCCACATAATGGAGGGGAAGAAACAAAGACTTCAAATTTCAGTGTTGCAAAGTTATGTTAAAGGACGCTACTCTAAATCTTCAAGTGCAACAAAAACAAAGTGTTGGTTCATAGGTTTATGTAGGACAATTAAAAAAGAACGTGGCTGCTCTAGGGGAATTAATCATTTACCACCTCTTCAGGTGTGTTGACCTTACAACAAACAAGTGTGTGTTGGTGCTTCAGAAGCAATTTAACAAATTCTCTTGACAACTCTGGATGAACATTTCAGCTAAAAGCTACCAGAATTTCAATTAGATTACACTCCCAAATTGTTCAGCCTGAGTGCAATGCCAGTACAGTAATTAGGATTTTTATTTTATTTTTTTTAAAACCCTATAGGGAAAAGCTCGGAATGCACGCAGCAGAACATTCTCATTGCAATCATCGTATGTGCTGAAGTGAATTCATGTAGTATTCATTTTACAGGAGGAAATTACAAGAACGATTAATAAGCTCCAGTGACATGCTAAAAAAAAGAAAAAGAATGCATCCCTAAAAAAACAGTAGTCTAAAACAGCAGACATGATCAAAACAAAAGGCACAAAAATACATTTTGAAAATAAAATCAACAGGATGGGAGATGCAATCAGTTTTTAAACAGTCATTTCAAAACATCCCCAGGTGAATAACTTCAATGTGACGTCAACATTTACTGTGTGTTTAGACCACCAAGTGAGTTTTACTGCATTTTGCGCTTTTCTCTACATTTTGAGCACCAGCCGACAAAGAAACATTTCTGTTTCTGCTTTCCTTCATGTATTTACTTTAAAAGTCAGACGCGCTGGGCTACTGTGAAGTGCTAACCAAGACAGCAAAACTACCCGCAGCTCTCAGCATTTCAAAGGGAAAACATCGCATGTCATATTGTATGGCAAGCGGATTCAACATTTAAAAACTTATCCAGTAACTTCTCTCCGACTAGTTGAAAGTACATTTTGAATAGTTTTCTTTTTTATTCAAGATATCTGTGAAGTATCCTGCTTGAATTAATGGACGGAACTAAAGTTAAGTTTCCTGACTTAAATGGTGAACTCACATCTACGCTGAATGCACATGAAATGACAGCTTGACTGTTCAGAGGCGGGAGAAAAGGCAGACGTGAGACTCTGCAGTGAAAATACGAGCAGAGAAATGAGCGACATTTGCTCAACGGCGCTGGATAAAAACAGTCAGGATGAGGAATCTTGCACTTGACAACTTTTCTACAACCTTTGACGTGGTCCAACTTGTGGAAAAAACTTCATGACCTTTCCAGCAACGGCACATTTTAAATTGCAGACTGTCTGCAAAAATAAAATGGCCATCTAAGATTGTATTAATTTATTTTTTGACCTGAGGTGAAAATTCTATGGCTCACTATTCAAGAAAAGGGAGTGTTTGCTGACAACTGGTTGAAAGGTTGGTAGGTCAGGCCACAGACGCATGACCATAGACATTTTGAAAATGTGACTGTAACGCTTGTTTAGTGAATGAGCCCCCAAGACGAATAACAACAAGCTCGAGACTTGGACGAGAACAACGGTGTCAGTAAGGCTGCATTGCAAACGGGACGGGCGGGGGCGGTCACGTGGATGAGAGCTAAAGGCAAGCTTGCAAAGACACACGTCTCGCAAAAGGAGATTTTGGCGTGAATGAAAGGACAATAAAAACAATAGATGAATGGAATAAATACTGCCGTTGGTAACTCACAACACAGTCTTAATAAAGAAGACCAGATGGAAGTTGGGACCACGTAGGACAAGACACAGCCAATGACTTCACGTAATAAGAAGAATAACAATAAGCAGCACATATTACTCTTCATCCTCCTCCAGGCTGCATGCAAGCGAGTCGGATGAGAGCTGTATTTTACTTTTTAAACTCCATCTTTGTGGGGAATGCAGCGGCACATCTGGGATGAACAGGATGTCTTGAGGCAGGAAGGGAGGAGGGAACCAGGGAGTCAACATGAAGACGGGTCCTTGTGGAGAAGAGAGGGTTTGGAGTAATGGAGTGTTTCAGCGCTGGAGAGACAGGATGAAACACACAGAAAAAAAAACACAAACAAACAAAAAAAAAAAACAGATGATTAGCAACAAAGCTTACCATAAAACACTCATTTGATCAACTGACACACAGGGGTCGAACGCATAAGGCTGTAATCGTAGACCAAAACTAAGATTCTCGGTTTGATTCTTTCTGATGAAATTTAATATTTTAATATTCAAAATACATTTAGTTCAGCAACTCATTCAATGCTGTAGATGTTTGTAATTGTCAACCGGAATACGACCATTGACCACCACTGACAAATGTATTTGACGCATGTCTTTCATCTGTAGGAAATTCAGCTTTGTAAACCACTACTACGACTAAGACTTAATGTGGGGCAGTATCTGGATCTGGATTGGGCACAAACTGTGGAAGCTGGAAGGTGCCTGTAGGGGTGCGGCCATTGTAAAGCCGACACATATACACACAAAGAAATCAGGCTGTTTCGTCCTGATTTTGCCTCTTCCCGACCAAGGACGTCAAACACCTGACTATCTTATGTCTTATAAGATTGCCCTATAAGATGATCCTTTGGTCTAAAGTACGTTAAGAGTGGATTTTTTTCTCCTAATTGGGTCCGACCAAACAGACGTACCCCCGAGTCAATGACTCTGTGAACTTTGACATGATCAAAACATAGCCAATTCTTATCTGACAACTAAGGAAGCGCCGGTGAATAAAACAAGAGTTGTCTAAACTGATGTTTTTAACTTTTTTTTTGTTTAGAAGCGTTTTCCCCAGGTGGCAAGAAGTATTTTCCAAAGCAAGTCTTTTATCGCAAACATCGCCTCTTCTCCTCTTCAGAAACACTTCTACACACATCCAGGAGTATCTGTTCCCTTTCGATTTTGTGAGCTCACGCAAGACTTCTGCCTCAGGGGACTTATTTCAAGATCAATGTTGGGACACAATCTTAGCGTGTGGTTCTCTGCGTTGAGATTATCGGAGCAGACCACATATGCCCAAAACTGTTTTTCTATCTTCATCTGTGAGGTCTGTCACATATTTTTGAAAAATCCTTGTGTGTGGCAGGCCTTAGAGTATTGAAATTTTCGCTTTTGATATTTTATTTTATTGTAAGAGCCCTTACTCATGAAGAAAGAAAATTCATAGGTGCTCGAGTACAATTACACTTGCTGGCGCCTTTACGTCATCGCCTGCGAGCCGATCTTGACTGCGAGCTGTGTGCCCGGGCGGAGGGCGGGGCCTCGGCTTTGCTACCGGAGCGCCTACTGGCATTCACGTGCAAGTCTGACGAGCGCCTGGACTCTCTACAGATGCCAGGAATCCTGCTCCTGCCCGCTGGATCGCTAGCATGATGAGGAGCACCTGTCCGTGTCTCTGGATATTTTGCATTTAAATGAGCCAAAAGCACATCTGACTGAGTCGCTGCCGATGGGTGCGCCGATTTAGACCTGTGAGACAACGGTTGCTTTCTTCGCACAGAATTATCAAGGCGGGACTTATCTCTAGGTTCACTCCATGCTTCGAGCGTGTTAGGATAAGCATGCAAAGCTTTCGACGAGGTTAGATTCTCTACAGCAAACAATGATGACTTGGGTCTGGAGGCAGACACGGGTACGACACGAGTTGTGATGAAAGTGTCCTGGCGTGCGGGGACCGATGTTCTTCGACCGGACGCCGCCTTTCTCGTGTTTGTTTGAATCACTGACTCGCTGCTCTCAGAGCTGATCGAGCTCTTACGCGTGCGGGAGGAACCGGCGCTTCGCTCTGACTGGGAAACATCACTGACACTCTGACTTCGAACAAACGTGGCGTCCCGGGGAGGAAGACCTTTGCTTATCTGGCTGCAAGGAGTGAGCGGGGTTCTTACGGGGCTTGTGTGGAGGCTTCGCGTGAGAGCTCGCAGGTGGTGCGTGGCCATGGCCGGAACGCTGCTCCCCAGAATGGGACTAGCGCGAGGGCTGCTCCTCACGGGGGCGCGCCCCGGACTGTTTCGGGGGCTCCGTGGCGCTCGTCCCGACTTGGTGGCCAGCTCCTTGGCCCTGGAGCGGCGAGGGCTGCTGTTCAAGCTGTGAGGAGACAGCGGGGCCTCCAGATCCTCCAGACGCTGAGTGAGGGCCAGTTTCTGCTGGATGGCCATGCGCAGCAGGGAATTCAGCGTCTTCTTCTCATCCTCGGCAGCTGCCAGCTGTCGTTGCATTTCATCCAACTGGGTGACGTACTGGTCGCACCTGACAGACGCACACACCATGAAAAGATGCAACATGCACAAGTGGCACAAAGCTGTTAAACGACACACATCTCAACCACAGAACAGTGAGGAATACACAGCATTTCACACCTTTTTAGATGTATTAGACATAATGCTAGCAGTTACCAATAACCAGTAGTTAATAATGAAAAACTGGTTAAATGTTAATGGTTAACAAGGAACTAAAAGTTGTCGACAATCCGTGTATAATTCCTTTAAAATTCAAAATAATATAAAGTAACAGATGGCTTTCTGATTAATAAATTTTTTTTTCAATTCAACCAATCATTAGTAAAAATATGTTTGTTTTTTTAGCCAGCAGAATCAAGGTCAGTTATGTTGTTTGGATGAGATTGGCAACATTTTGGAAATTGCGACCTAGTTCTTGCATACTGTTTACGTAATGCAAAGCACAACCAATACGACACACTCACACGCACACACACACACGCACACGAACGCACACAAACACCGTTCAAATTAACTTTAATTATATTACTTCTAATAATTAATTATATTTATCAGTGTGTAGAAACTGATCATGTTAATGATTTTTCACAATAATCATTTAACGAGGTCGGAAAACAAGATGAATACAACGTGCAACACTATTTCTTCAAATTTCTTCAACATTTCTAGGAAATCTTTTTTTAGAATCCAATAATGGGCTACTCATCTGGCACCGTGGTGGTGACCCCTCGAGTAAAGCAACAAAACATGATAAACAATTTTCCAGGTATAACATTTTCACAATGAACCTTTTCTGTGCACTTTTAACCAAAACATGTAACTCATTACATTACCTAATCAGTTAAATATAAAACTCACATACAGTCCTGTGTTGTTTTTCTTTTAGATTGAGCAAAAGAAAAACTAAATCAAAGTCATTTCTTTGTTAAATTAGAAAAATCTTTTCAATATATATATATATATATATATATATATATATATATTTACAGTCAATTGAAAATGGAAAAAACGAGTAATAACAAGGATTGTCAACTCTCCCTTGCACCAGTTTAACTGCATAACATATCCATCAATCCATCCATCTTCTGTACCGCTTCTCCTCACAAGGGTCGCGGGGGTGCTGGAGCCTATCCCAACTATTTTCGGGCAGTAGGCGGGGGACACCCTGAACTGGTTGCCAGCCAATTGCAGGGCACACAGAGACGAACAACCATCCGCTCTCACATTCATACCTCGGGGCAATTTAGAGTGTTCAATCGGCCTGCCATGCATGATTTGGAATGCGGGAGGAAACCGGAGTACCCGGAGGAAACCCACGCAGGCACGGGGAGAACATGCAAACTCCACACAGGATGGCCGGAGCCGGATGCTGTCTCTCACTGTGAGGCCATCGTGCTAACCAGTCGGCCACCGTGCCGACCGCATAACAGATATAACACTGTTTATTCACAAGATGGCGCCACAAAACCTTTTAGTAAGCAAGCGGGTTATAGAGCTTGACTACTGTTTGTGCTCCAACTCCTCTTGGGCGTAATCAGTGGCACCAAGACAATGTCATGGAAAATGATCTGAGGGAAGAACACCTCCCAACTGGCACAATGCAGATCAAAAAAGACATTTCAAACCTATCACCCTGCAAATGGATTCTCAGAACAGGCTTGTGATTATCGCCTTTAATATTGTGCTCTTATTGTTGTAACATCCTAACGCGGTGCCTCTCACATGAGGCCGCTCCCCCTGGCTAAGGTGACCTGGCTCGGAGGGACAAATCTGCACACGGCAGAGCATGTGGTTTGTAATCTTCACGTGAACCAGTGGATTGTCCACACACGGGTGTAATAAGCATCGTAAGCTTATTACACAAGTGGGGGAAAACGCTGCACCACAACCACACGACCATTACTAAGCAAGAAAAACACTCGCAAGGCAGTCACGACAGAGGTACGATTAAAAAAAAAAAAAGATTCTTACCGACTAGCAAACATGACTCTGAGTGAAGAGAAGGTGGCTGCGTCTTCTTTCAATGCTTTGAGTTCATTGCGTAGTTTCATCATAGTTTCAGACACCATGCTCTTCTCCGTCTCATACTTGCTTTTTAAATTGGACAAAGCCAATTCAGCCGTCTAAGAAAGAACAAATGCACAATCACTTTACCTTTGTAAAACAGGAAACAAACAAGATATTAATTGTTGCTGTTTAGGGACGTAACAAAGAGCAGTTATTTTTTTTTTTTTTACCAAATTGAATTGTTCCAGTGTGAAATATATTGAATAAGCATTATAATAATATTAATAATCATGAAAATTAATAATTATATTTACTTAAATTTAAATTGTGCTTAGTAGCAAACTATTTTCTTCTGCAGATAATTTAGCGAATATTTTATACAAAATTCCAAATCTAATCCATAGATTTTGGTCCATGCGACAAAATAAAGCCAGAACCACATTCATGACTTTGCGGGCCAAGTTAAGCAAGTCTGAAAAGAGAAAAGTGATTAGCAGGAATGCTGGCAACAGGCAGCGTACGTTACAATGTCACAGTAATTATGTTTTTTTTTTTTTTTAGCGCCCTTAATTGCTGATTGAATGTCATTTCAGAACGACATTGTGTTGTTGAAGTCGTTAGCAACAGCCTGCGACGGCAATAAAAACGCCCCAACCAGTCCGGAAGATGAGTCAAGCCAACAACTTCAAAATAAAAGCATTCCAGGCACTGATGTGCATTTAAGATTTGGTAAGGAAAGGTTGGCGAAGTGTATTGTCATGCAAAGGATGACCAACCGTTACTACTGTTGGCTCGACTCCTTCGTGCTGACATTCTATACCTAAATAAGCGGGTATCCGAGGCAGAAAAAAAATGCCACAAGCATTTATTTCAACGAGGTACTCAAATTACTCGAGGACTTGTTTTTGGTGACATCACTACCAGCATTGTGTATTTGTTCAGTGGAGGCTGAAACGCTGTGTTGCTTGCAGAATTGATGTTTACACTTCTGTCTTATGTCTGTAATTTTCAGCATATTGCGTGTGTAGTTATATGTTGTCAAGCTCAAAATTTCCACTCTGTTATTCATTTAAAAAAAAAAAATCCTGAATAATGGTAATGGGGAAACTTGACCAATATGCATTTTGGACAGTAAAACATCGACAAAATGAAATGAATATGAAGTTAAATGAAAGATATCAAATTTTTGGGGGTGACTCTGTTCGTTGGTTTCTGTGATTTACCTGTTTGTTGGCCTTGAGCACAGTTCTGAGAGTAGCGATCTGTTCTCGCTTGGTGCTAAGAAGGGACTTGAGTTTCAGTACTTCCTCCAGCAGGCTTTCAGCATCCCTCTCCATCTCCACGCTGCTACTCAGCCCCGAGTAAGGCATAGCACCCCGCTGACGACAGAGGTCCACTGCCACCTGAGGAAACGACGGCAGATTCACATCAAGATCGTGCACAAACAAAGGATACAATTGCCAAACGTTGTGTCAAAGTGACAGGACCCGGTAAACCCAAATAAATACTGCACCTTTTATTGTGCTTAACATGAGTTTACTTGTGTTTCAAACATTGTTTTGCAGTAAAGTTCAATATCCAGTCGAAGCCGCATCGATTAACCTCCGTAATCCGTTCCATTCAAACCCCCGCAGAGCCACGTGTCAACAAGGAATTGGATTTGTGCAGACACGAGCTACTCAGCTCCATTTAACAGTCTGAGCTGAGCATTAGCGGGAGGGCACTTGTGAAGGCGGAACCACTTTGACTCAGAACCAAAGCTCTGCTTTCACTGAGAAATCATTTCACCACTCGAGTGACAGCAAAGCGAGACTATTGTAAATACTGCGTGTCATAGGGCATTTCTGCATATGGAGTACAAATGTCGGACAGAATGTAAAGTTGAGATTTCTTTCTACCTGGAAATTGTGAAAAAGAAATAACATCCAATAAAAATCAACCCAATGCAGCATACATACTTTACAGTAGTTTTTTTTTTGTTATTTAAAAGTTGGAAGTGTTGGCATCATATCACTGTAAATTGCAATTTTTTTTTTTTTGGTCAATGTTGCCTTTGTCCATACAACCCGAATCACATGCAAAGTGGCCCACACTAGCCAGGACGTGAATTGATTAAGAGGATTTGGTCAGCGCCGTCTTTGTTATAAACCAATCGGCAGCTCATGCTTGAACTGTTTCCACCTGTACTGCCCGACACACTGGACTCCGTGTCCTCAGTTGGAGTGGCCAGAACGTGCTCCGACATTGTTTTTTGTGGACTCTGAATAAACAAACAACCCACTGAATTTCCAAAGTGAGTCGGTGTACGATCAGAGCATATTTCCGAACACGCACGAATCAAAATAAGATATTTCCAAGGATCTGCTTTTAAAACACATAATATGTTTGCCTATTTCACATGTGACCAAACCAATAACTCATCAATCATAATGAATTTATGTTTGTGCATTTCCTGCAGTGTTAATGTGAAATACAGTAATATACTTTTTTTTTTTCTTAATAACTCAAAAAGAGAGGTTTACCTGGACCGGTATAGCCAGATCTACCAATGGATTAGAAAAGAAACAGACGAACATTTGAATGTTTTTCCCCATGTTAATATAGAAGAACATTATTTGCCAATGGAGGAGCTGTTGTCCTTCTCCCCATTTTTCCCTCCTTAGTTAAAGTTAAGGAGGAATAAATAAGTATGTCGTTTTTTTAAAAGTTTTATTTCTTTGATTGTTTGTTTTCACTTATTTCTGTATATCTATCTTAAACAGCGCACGGGTCAAACAAAAGGTAAATATAATTTAGTGTTGCGGCTGTAACAAATTAATTACATTCCCATTCATTTCAAAGGGAAACATTACTTCAATTGATGAATATTTTAGGTGACAAACGGGCTCTCAGAAGCAATTGAGTCTGTAACTTGAGGTTCCACTGAAATCGTTATTTGTTACCCACCCCAAGCGCGTTATGTCAAGGGCCGTCTTACCCGCAGGTGTTTGATCTGGCATCTGATGACTGCAACCAAGTTGCGGACATTGGATGGGTCCCTGAAATCCAAATTGGGGGAACCGGGGCAACTAGGAGAGTCTACCGAGGACCCTGAACTGTCCACCTCCCCCATAAACTGCAAAGCCGCAGCTTTGGAGATGAAGGTGTCAGTGGCTCGTGGCTTCTTCTGGGAGTTAGGCGGGGTGGAGATGTGGAGCGGCCTTCTTGCTCCGGCTCCGCCGTGTGCCCTGGCGCTTTCGCGGTAATAGTCCAACGTGACCCGTTTGGGTGTCAGGTTGTTGCACACGCAGATGTGGTGATAGAGGTTGGACAACTCCTCAGAAAAGGCCAGCAGCTCTTCCTGAGCCACACTCAGATGGCCTTCGGAATCGCTGGCTACTTTGCGTGTGGCTCCGATCTCAACCTCCAGTTCACTGATCCGCTCCTGGTCTTGTCTGCTGGACTTGATGCACTGGCGAATCTTGTCAGCCAGCTCCTGGGCCTCCGATCGCCATCGGTCCTTCTCCTGTTTGTATCGTTGCTCCAGGGTGTTATAGCGAGTGCCCGCTTGAGACAGTTCATCCCGCAGCTTCAGAAGCTCTTCGCTGGCTGAACGCATACGTGCCTCGAGCACTTCTTTGCTTTTTGTGTCGACCTCGTAGTCGAAGGTGACGTCAGTGGCGTCTGCATTCTTGGCCCCATCCTCGTCTGCCTCGTGGTTGTGCAGTTGGCGGCTCTGCACAGCCTCCAGCTGTTGGGTGAGAGATCCAACTTTGTCCTCGTGCTGACTCAATGCTTGCTTGGACATCACCAGCTGCATCTGCAATTCCTCCACCTTGCTGATGAGACTCGACTTGTCTCTTTCCGCCTATGTACACAAAACAAAAAGTGGCTAGTATGAACGTATAGTATTGTATTTGCCAGTATGCTCACTTAAGAACTTACGATTGACTGCTGTACGAGATTGCGATTCAAATGAGACAAGATGTGTCCAAACTTATCATTTTAAGATCATGCAGTCAAAGTATAAAAAAATAAGTAAGCGTACATGAAGTACATTTGTGTGTTTTGCAAACAAAAGGACCTCATTTGCACTCTAGCAATTTATTCAAAGGGTCAGTTTTAAGTGGAGACCAGAACTGGACGTTAATCATTTTCAAGAGGACACAAGACGAGGATTCTGTGTGACACACTTTACCCCCAACCACCTTTCTACACTTGCATGCATTTTTAATGTGAAACAGTGGCTGACCCCATTCGGCTCTTCACTCCAAACATCTGCTAGTTTGCCGCTTGTTCACCCAACCCCCAATGTCAGTGGCTCATTAATGATAGATTTCCTTCAAACAGAGAGGGATGCTAACTCTAGACATGAAAAAAAATCTTCAGCACCCCTTTATTTGGTCAATAAATTGGAATTGGGTGGTGAATTGACATCCCTTGTGGCCAAGTTTGACAATACTAGACTGTAAAGAGTACCAGATGCCATTTTCAAACAGTGTCTCTTTTGCTCTCTTTTACAGTAACACCCAACGGATGTGGCCTAAAGCAGGAAGTACAATATTGTTGCCACTTGAAAGTCAACATTCAGCAAAACAACAGATTCCTTTTATATGACTCAAAATAAACTGCACTTTCAGTTCATATTCTGCATGAAGTGGCATTTCACGTATTGGCAGGTTTAGTATTGTATCCGGGTAGAAATTACATGACCATGTGCACAGTGATACTGTATGATAATTGCCAACAAAAGAGCTGAATCAGATATATTCCGTCTCTGGTAGTGTGAAAGTATACATTATTATCTTGTTAAGACAGAATATATAATTTATCTCAATTAGTGGATACCATTCTACTGTCCTCAATGTGCATTCCTATTACTGTTCCAAAACAAGGTAATATGCAAGAAACTGGGACATTTGTATGCTGATAAATGATGATGGAAATATTGAAAAGTAGGGAATAAAACTGATATATACAGGAATTTACTGAATTACCAAAGCATAAAAAAAACAGCGAGCCATGTTGACACGAGAAAACTGAAATGCATATCCAGCTGACAACCACAGGGTTTGACCGCATCTGCTTCCTCACCTGAAGGAGTTGCTGTTTAAGTTTCTGGCTGTCTGAAAAGTGGAGCTCACTTAAGAGGTCGGAGACGAGCCCAGAAGCTGGAGCCCGCAGAAAGATGTCACTGTTGCGTGGAGTGGTGTAACGTTGCATGACACCATTGGTTTTGGAGCCCCCCGTGTGAGCAGAATTGGGCTCGCCGTTAACGCCGCCATCCTGGTCATTTGCCTGAACGTCAGCCTCTCTCGTCCGGCCCTCGTCCTGGCTGTCATCCAGATGGTCCAAGTGGAGCTCCAGGTGTCCCATGGAATCAAAGGGGTTCAGGTTCAAGGCGGACAGTTCTCGACGGAGGCTGTTTTTCTGCTCCCTCTCCTCCTTCAACGATTCCAGGACCTCGTCCAACTGATGCTCTGCAATCTCACGCAGCCTTGCGGCCTCCTCCATCTGAGCCCGCAGCTCCTCCTGCTCCTCATTCTTTTGGCTCAGCTCTAGCTTTAATGATTCAAACTCCACCTGTGATCAAAATAGGAGGGCTATAATTAATTATTTTAACGATCAATGAATCTGTATTTTTTATTTTTTTTTAAATTTTGAGGGAATTTTTTACAATTTTATTTCCATCCCTTCTTACAAAAACAGGACATTGTTTCAAATTGACAGTGCAGAAAATGCACCAAGTAATTAAGAGTCATTTAACGGTTTGGTCCAGGTAAACGTTTATGAAATTTGGCAGAAATGATGGTCATTGTTTTCCAAAGAAAGAACAAATGTTTCATTTGATTCAACATAAAGACAATCAGGTGTTTTTTTTTTAAATTGCAGCAGAAATATTTTTTTTTTTTTTACTGTTGAGAGGCAGGAATTCCAAATATTAGGTCAATTTGAAGTTGAACAATGTCTCTCGATGATTGAACGATTATCAAAATAGATTATTTTGAGAATTGATTAGATGTCGATTAAAAGAGTAACTTTTTAGGTCTTACATTAAATGTCATTAAAGGATAAGCAGTTTGATGTTTTGCATTTTGTTCCTTTTTGGTTTTGTTTATTTCAGGCAACTTCAACTTACATTTTTCTAACAAGCTTAGACTGCTAAGAAAAGAATGATTTGCAATACTATGAGAGTAAATTCATTCTAGCACTTTTCTCTTTCAAAAAAAAAAAACAGTGACCTTAATGTGCAGCTAGACTAAGTAGCAAGCTGTGGTTTCTGGCATAGTGTTACACCCTTACCAGTTCAGTTGGGTTTTCTGTGTACCACATGTTGCATATAACAATTGCATTGTAGTTGCCATAGTGATGCATAGTGCTAATACTCAAGCTAATTATTTACTCCTTTTGTTCTAGCTTGGAAGTAAGTCGCAGCCAATAACTGGTCTGCCCGGTGTCCTTAACGCAAGACGAGCCTTCGGCTGGTTGAGGTTGTGGCAACAAACAATGCGTGGCAGCGATAGAAAATCCGATAGAAGCAAAGCACTTGCATTAAGAGAAGAAGAGAAGAAGAATGTTGAGATTCAACTTTATGATGGAAAAATGTATGCCCCTTAGTATTATATTTTCTGTTGTCTGTCTGTCTGTGTTATTACATTTGTATTGATATCCTGTCATAAGGTATATTAGGGCTGAAATGAATCCTAATCCTAAAAAGTAATATGGGTACCTCGATTTAAAAAAAATACTTGAGGCATTTTTTTCTGCCAAACATTACCTACTTATTTACAGTACAGGTACACCGCCAAGAAGAAGAAATCAAGCTAACTGCAGCAACAATTTTTTATGGTTTGCATGACAATAACACATCGCCAATGTGGTAAGAAGGCCAACTTCAAAATAAGCCTGACCTGAGCAAATAATAGGCACAAAATTGATTTGAAATTGTCCCCAGCAGCGTATCGCGGCGCAACGGCTGACTTGAGATGTGTTCTAAAATTTTTTTGGGGCCATTTGCCATCACAAAATGTTGCTACCGACTTTGAAAGCCGAAAAATGTTCAATCAGCAATTAATGGCGCAAAAAAAAGACTTAAGACTCAGAATGTATTCGTGTTGCGAGTGTTTAAAATTTATGGGGAGAGATTTATCTAAATTCTCACCAATGATTCTAGAGCAGAATATGGTCTAATGCAGTTTACATTTAAGTATAAAATGTTGATCTAAAACAGTTGTTATTAAGAGAAAATCATTTTTTTCCTTCTGTATCTTTAAGCAAGCAAAAGAATATATTTTTCATTTTTATTCGAGTACCTGATTATTTGATTTCAAATTTCAAAATATCCGATAGCAGCCCGAATACATACACTGTATAAACTGTATTGCATACTTTATGTAAGCGATAACTGACCTGGTTTTCTTTGAGCACAGACACTTGCTTTTGAAGAGATGTGTTCTCTTCTTCCAGCTCGCCATTGTCCTGCAATTGGCGTAGCTCACGCACTTTAAATTCCTTCATCTCATCCCTCAGGTGCCCTTTCTCAGCCTCCAAACACTCACAGTCCTGTGTAACACAAGCCACGCTCAAACCACTTCCGAGTATGACAAAGTAGGGCAAGAGTCTTATTCGCATTTGAAAACGGCACCTTCTTTAACTGAGTTGAGACAACCCCAAGCCTGTCGATTTCCGCATGGGCATTGCCGAGAGCGAGTCGTGCTTGCTTGAGTTCTCCATGGACTTCTTCCAACCGGGTTGCCATGGCAGCCTCTTTAGATGCCGTCTCCTGCAGCAGGTTCTCCTCCCGGTATTCTCCATCAGCGGCTGCACGCTTCTGGCTACTCAGAGAATCTGCAAACGCCTTTCAGCAAACAATGAGAGTTGCAGAGCGAATAATTAACAAGGTAAATCAAACATAATTCATCAGGCGGATGTCAAAGGGTCAAAGAAGCCAAGTCTTTCACTACGACAATTCAGAGTGGGCTGTAGAAGCTAAATATTACAACACATTAGTTATGTATTTTAAGAAATAATGTGATGATGCTGCTATTGCATATACTGTATACAACTACCTTACTCTCTGAAGATCTTAAAATGCTAAATATTAACTACAAATTAAAGAGAAAGGAGGATTTAAGGATTACACTTCATCTTTAAGGATAATGTGATTAATTGATTTTGGGCTGCAACTAACAATTCATTTTATAATCGATGAATCTGTTGATTTTTCTTTCTCGGTTAAACGAATCAATTTCACACATTACGATGTGTGTGTGTCATCCAAAATATTGCGAGTGTCGTTCTAATATTTTCAGACTATTATTATCATATTTTTATATATGTTCACTCCACATATATTTTGGTGACAATCGGTTATGTTTTGTCGACATAGAGTTGTGATAGAAGTGCCATTGGAGGCTCGCCAGCTGACTGCATTGTTAGCCATTGTACTTTTAATGCCCCCCCCCCCCCCCCCTACACAAACTCACTTTCTCCTACGAAGAACATGAAACCTGATGTTTGGAGTTATTTATAAATGATGGCATCTGGCATTTTTCTTGCACAATAGACCGGTAAACGAGTCAGAAATGAATAGTCTAGCGGACAGCATGCGAGGCGTCACAGGGATCACGTGAAGTGCTCCGAAATGTCCAATTATGGCTGCGATCCTGGAATCGCATTGTTTTGATACTTTCTTTTCACAAAATCAGACGTGATTGATGTTTGCACTTTTATTCCTTATACACACGCTGACAAATTGAATCTGTTCCTTCAAGAATGTGCAAACATCCTGGGGAATAAAAACCTCTAAAGATTATCAAGTGCTTGGCGATGACGCATAATATCAAATACCTTATCAATGACACTAGGCTATTTTGACATAAGCAGGAAAACATAATACAATAGATATCAGTTACTGAGGCTGAAAGAACAATAGCGTTACACGGAATTGCTAAGTGCGTATAACTGCACACTGATATGTGATTATAAGATGCTAATTGACAACATATGAGCCCGTGCTACTTTATTAAAGCTTTGCCAAAGCCGGCACACGTGACATTTCAAAATACAATAGCTGGAATTCTTCAGCACAGCACATTTTGTAACATAAAGAGCGTTGCTTATTAATATGTTATGCAGGAATGCATTTTTTATGTTGACTACCCAGAATGATGCTATTTCAATGTTTAATGTTCTCAAAATCTGTTTCAAAAGGGCAGAAGAAATGTTTTTCTCACTAATTGACAGCCATTTATCAACAACAGCAGACCTCTCTTTTTAATGTCCTCAACATCTCACTAGGAGCGTGAAAATTAATCGGAGGAATGTGAACCAGAAAAAAATATGATTCATGTTGCTCAGGATAAGGCTTAGAATAAAGATGCCAGTTTTTTTCAATGATGCTTTCTCTTTCTCTTTCACTATATCCAGTTAAAAGGTAGAGCCTCAGCATATCAAATAATGGTGTCTGAAAACAAATCAATTGTGTTTGCGGTATAAATATACCAGGATGCCTTAGGCCCTCCTACCTCTTTCAGTTGCTGCAGTTCAGCTTTGAAGGCTTCATGCTCCTCTTCCAGTTGCCGATTTTTGATCTTGAGCGCTGAACTCTCCTCGAGCACCACCAGGCCATAGCGGGCGGCCTGCAGCTTTTCCTCTGTGGCCTCCTGAAGCTCAAGAGTCAGACGCACCACTTCGGCCCTCAGGTCTTCACTCTCCATCTCGGCATCCTCGTCCCCCGCCAGCGCTGCAGCTGCCACGTCCGCATCGGCCTCTGGCTCCAGCATGCTTGCCTGGCTTCCCACTTGTCTTCCAGCCTGCTCCTGCAACCACCTTTACAACCTCACTCTCATTACGCCACCCTAATAAAAAGGCAGAAAACGCACATTAAAGGAATCACTTAAAGACAATTAATGTGGCCTACTGTAAACGAAAACAAAAGGGTGTCCCTAGATTCTAGACACAATGGAAATATCTTGCAATGAAATATAGTTTCATTCCTACAGAGTTTAATCATGTAAATATTATATTAAATAGCAATGGGCGAGTACTCAAACCAGGTATCGGCCCAGTACCAATATCAGGCACTTGTTACCAATATTGTTTCACATTGCATTAGTCCCTTTTGTCAGTAGTTGTTGCTACACTGCAACAGTTTAACACAACAAGAATAATCTTGTGTCAAAAAAACGTCTTTGGTCAGAATTGTCTAAGTATTTATTCAAATTTGATCAATGAAAAGTAATACTGATATTGGTACTTGATATCAACCTTTGCATTACAAATATCGGAAATCATACAAACAACGCACCTTGTAATTATTCCATCTATCCATTTTCTGAAATGCTTGTCCTCATAAGTGTGAGCTGGAGCCCCAAAAAGACAATTTTATCAGACAGAAAATTTCTCAGCGACAAATCATCCAATTTTTAAGTTGTTAATGCTTTATGCTCATTCCAACACCATGCTGCATTTTGACAGACTGTCATTCTTGGGGAATCTTGGCGCGTTGCCATAATTGCTCAAAATCTCAACCACATCTTACTTTACTTTTTTTTATTCGTTGTTTTTTTTAACACCTTTCGTCGAAAACGTCTATTTTGCCGAGGTAAGGGGAAGTACAGACATGTCAAATATAGGGAGTAAAATGTAATCTACAGTAGAAAAATAAATACTCAAGCAAGTAGAGAAACTTAAAAAAAATACTTATATGCGATAATAAGCATTTGTACTTCCAGCAGAGCAAAGCGTGCACCTTGCAAACAATAGACACGCAACACTTTCAGTGTGACTCGAACCAACCATCAAGACATTGCCCACCACTGTTTGTAGCACAGTTATACGCCGAATTCCCATGCCATGACCAAATAATACGGTTGGTATGCAGTTTGGGTGGGGCAGACGGTCAGCATTTGTTCACGTCCTCTCGATTGGGCCAACATGGAAACGCCAGCTGCCTGCCAGCTCGTTGTCCGGCGATCGATACCCACTCGTGTATCCGGTAGCATCTGTTTCCCCTGCGCCACAGCACAGCTTCTCAAATGGCTGCTTCCGTGAGAGAACATTTCAAGCAGCAGACCTTTTTTTAAACACACTAAGCCACACTGTGTCTGTCAGTCAGAACTATTCGCCCAGGACTAGGAGCGCCAAAGACCAACACGAAACACACGCTGGTCGGACAGCTAGCAAGTACAAGTTAGCCATTACGCGGCAGAATTACTTGACGCTTCTAGCTGAACACGCTGCGTGGATGGAAATGCAAAGTGGATGTTCAAGCGCCATTGCTTTCCGCTGTATCTTGATGTAGAAAAGCCGACTCAGTGAGAAGTCATCTTGACGTCATCCCGCTCAGACGAGCTCATTTAGCAACGGAGACAACATCGGCAAAACGGAATGTTACGAACCGTAAGCGTTTTTCTTTTCGCCCCGCTTTTGTACTGCCAAGATGTGACTTACGCCGGTAACTGCGCGCAGCTCCCGTGGCGTGGGAGCTGTCAGTTGGAGTGTATCCTACACGGAGGCCCGCAGCTACTGTGGATCCGCTTATCTCACTCGCCTGGCCGGGTTGGGCTGGAGTCTCTCGGTGAGGTCGAGCCGAGTGCGCTGCGCTCAGTGTCCGACTGTCGCGTCAAAAGCGCGCCGAAATGTCAAAGCACAACTGCGCCCTCTATCGAACAATCGAGGACTTGCACCTTCCCAGTGCCGTGTGGCAACTACAGATGGCAAGCCTTTCATCCGAATATTTAACAGCTTGCATGATATGTGTCTGTAATGCTACCAAAATAAACTTCTCTTCGATTATGAAAATGTCAGAATCAAATTGTTCTTATCTCAAACTGCAGTTACAGATGTTTTTATACTCGGGAACTGACCTTGAGAGACTGCAAGTCACATTTATGCTATAGAGATCTTGGAGGTAAATTTCAATTATTCAAAGCACAATATTATTTTTGATCTATTTAAAGTACAATTCCAGATCGTCAAACTCGGCCTTTAAATGTTGAATCCACTTGTCGTAGGCCAAAAACACACACAATCCCTGATTTCTATTCTGAACTGACGCGCACTGCTTCGCACATTAAACCTTCATTCGGCAATATAATGCGTGTGCTTATTATACATATTTCCTATGTTGGAATCATAATATGAGCTGTAAATAAAGAGTCTGATTTAATGTCTATATTTTTGCACATATATTTTCATTTTTTATGTCCCCCATATTCACATGCACTCATTTTGGTTGTGTGATAAATATATTTGGTATTACTGATACTAGTCTCACTTTTTGAGGTACCCGCACCGGACCTACCACCAGCAGAAAATCGCGTCATTTGCCACATCTAATATGGCGACGATGTTTACGTAGGATGCTTGTCAAGGCGCTGTCTAGGTATATATACTGTCTATAGTGACGGTGGCCTTCACGTTTTATTTGAATTGGAAATTTCAGATTTTTATACATAAAATTGTGAGATAATTAAAGCTCTCTATTGAACAACATGTAATTACGGTGTCTAAATAGCGACGGAAAAATACACTTCCGGTTGCGACCCTCGACTTCCTCTGTACTTCCGGGTGAATGGTAAACCTTCCCACTCGTAGTCCTACTATCACTTTCCCTGCTTCCGAGTGTGGTGCATATTTTAAAAAGTATTTTACATAATGAAGATAGTCACCTGGAATATAAATGGTATACGGACGTTCAGATGTGGAATCAAAAAGACGCTCGATGCATTGGAAGCGGATATAATATGCTTGCAGGAGACCAAAGTAACAAGTAAGAGAACATGCAGGATTATTGAAATAGTTAATGATAACTGTTTTATTTTTAACAAACTCGAATCGCTCATAGGAGACCTGCTCGATGAGAGGACTGCCATCGTTGATGGCTATAACTCCTATTTCAGCTTCAGTCGAGGACGCAGTGGCTACTCAGGTTTGTTGCCACCGTTTTGGTTTGATTTTCTTGTCTTTCAGTTACGCCAGCAATTTGAATATGATGAAGAACAAAAATCCTCCTAAACTGACTCATTAGAGGATCAACCCCTGCAATTTCACAGAGAAGGGCAGCCAGACTTTCTTGATGTCACATTATACTCACTGTGTATAGGTGTCGCAACTTATTGTAAGGACGGTGCCACACCATTTGCTGCTGAAGAGGGTCTTACTGGTCTGTTGACCAATCACGCGGCACCTGTAGGTTGCTATGGTAACCAATCCGAGTTTACAGATGAGGAGCTGCAGTTTCTGGACAATGAAGGACGAGCCATCATCACGCAACACAGAGTACAGTAAGAACATCAAGTCAATTGTGCAATCTATGTTTATATATGGCCGCACTTTTTATTTCCTATTGTTGTTTGTCCTGCCAGGTGTACAGACAAAATCCAAACTATTACTGTGATAAATGTTTACTGTCCGCGAGCTGACCCGGAAAAGCCAGACCGAAAACAGTTCAAACTGCAGTTCTACAAGCTGCTTCAGGCGCGTGCTGAGGCTATGCTGAAAAACGGGAGGTGAGAGAGCTTCTTGCATTCATTGCCTTAAACTTTCACGAACTCCACATTTCCACATTGCTGATTTCACTTGTTTTTCTTTTCTAGCTCTGTCATCGTTTTAGGTGATGTAAATACCTCTCATCGACCAATTGACCACTGTGACCCAAATGAAATTGTAAGTACTGTACATGGTTTACATGAAAGTGAAGCTTTATTAAGTCAAAGCACGTAATATTTGACATTAGAAAAAAAGTGGTAAACCAAATCCATATAACAATGTGAAACACGAATAGTAAACTAAACACAACTATGCCCCCCCCCCCGGTTCTTTTTAAAAAATAAAATAAAACGCCTCTCTCCAAAGAATTGTATCCATGGTTGGTCAATAAATGTGTTAAGTAGTGTACTGTGTATTTTTCATGTATTTATTGGTAGGAAAAACAATTATATAACTCCCTATATAGTGTATGATATTGTTAAAAAATGTTTTTGCAGATCATCATTGTCACAATTAGGCTTCTCCACAATCAGTAATAATATCTCCAGACACTATATGAGGAAATAGAATAGTTCCGTATAAACTAGTTCAATTGGGTCCGTAACGCAAAACACTTTCATCCAAAATAATTTTTCTCCGGAAATGAAGTTAAACAATTCCTTTCCAGCTGCCCAAAAAAATGACAGTTTTTGTATTGTTTATTTTAGGGAGAAAAAAATGCTCCTCCATATTCGAGTGTTGTGGAAAGTAAATTGTAAATAAAAAATGACATAATTCAATGTAAATAATTAAATAGTTTGTGCATTATGATCAATTCATTGTGGCTTCTTTTGTCACGTGCGAGTTGGCCTTCAAGGGTCAGCATAATACTGTACAATCAGAAAGTGAAAAATTGTTTCACAGCTACTTTAAGTGACCCAGTAAGCTGCAGTAATGTTAGTCTTTTTCTTGCATAGGATAAATAATATATGCATAGAATGAGTGTTGTATTTTCTGTCTAAATGTTTTTGGTGCACCGTTTGTGTTCGAATGTCTGTTGCTTTAAAGCAGGTGTGCCCAGTTTAGATGACTCCCTTCTCCAACACACCTGATTCAAATGATGAGGATCATTATCAGCCTTCTGCTACGCTTGCTGATTAACTGATCATTTGAATCAGGTGCGTATGAGGAGGGAAGCATCTAAAACATGCTGGATAGGGGCTCTCAAGGACCTGACATGGGCTCCCCTGCTTTAAAGTGTGATAACAGCAGTGTGGTAAACTCACACTGGGAGAGGCAATAAACAGATTGAAGCCTAATTTTTTTGACGTATTGCTCACTATTTGCTACTCTGATGCTTGTTGTGAAGTGAGTTGTGTTGGGTTCACTGTTTCTTTCATTCCCCAGGATGACTTTGAGGACAACCCTGGCAGGAAATGGCTGAACGTCTTTTTAAGGGACGACAAAGCAGATTTTTCCCAATGTGGCAAGTTTGTCGACACATTTCGCTATTTCCACCCTACTCGCACCGGCGCTTTCACGTGCTGGTCCACTCTCACTGGAGCTCGCCGTACCAACTACGGCACGCGCATTGACTACATCTTTGCTGACAATCAGCTTGCAAAGGAGCAGTTTGCGGCAGCCGACATCATGCCAGAAGTGGAGGGCTCGGATCACTGTCCCGTGTGGGGGGCTCTACGGTGCCCTCTGCTTCCCAACTCCAAGCCGCCCCCTCTTGCTACCTGCTACCTGCCCGAGTTTGCCGGCAAACAGCAGAAACTCTCACGCTTTCTGGTTAAGGTGGACCAAAAGTCATGTCAGAGTCAGACCGGGTCAAAGGAGGAGCTGCCAGGATCTCAGGACGAAGCTGAAAGGAGGGAGAATATCAATGTCACGGGCACAAAGAGAATCATGAGGACAGAGTCTGTTAACCAGACGGGCAAAAAGGTCAAAACTGCAAAGACTTCTTCAAAACCACAGGGCAACCTTCTTGCCTTTTTTAAACCCAAAAACGAAAAAGCACTTATCTTACAGAATTCCTTCAAAGTGTCCTCAATACGGGACGGGCTCTCGCCGGATGTTGCATCACAGCTCCACAGTGCCACGCAAGACAAGACGACTCAAAGTGAACATTTGAGCACACACGCATGCAACCCACGCAGTGATAAAGGAGCATCTTTTGACTTTTGGAAGTCCGTCCTTCACGGCCCTCCCCCGACGCCCGCCTGCAAGGTTCACGGTGAGCCCTGTGTGCTTCGCACTGTCAAGAAGGAGGGGCCCAACGTGGGCCGGCAGTTCTTTGTATGTGCCCGGCCTCAAGGGCATGCTGCCAACCCAGAGGCTCGCTGTAACTTCTTTGAATGGGTTGACAGGGGCAAGTGACCCACCCCCCAAAAAAAAAAAAAAACAACACACTTTCCTAATGTTTCACAATTTGTGTACTATGAAATTACTTTTGTTAGACTGAATAAAATAGTGTTTTATAAGAATTCAGGTTTCATTATTCCACGGCAGAAGTGGCAAAAATAGTCAAATTTGACTAAAACTGTAGTAGTCTTGTGCTTTGAAAAAGTAGAAGTAGTAATTTTGCTCCAGTACTTAAAAAGAAGTAGACTTAAGTGTACATACAGGTACAAAATAATTTTACTGTTCATGAATGTAGTTTTCAAATATAGTAATAAAGTATATTTTATTTTATTATTTATTTATTTTTATATAAAGTTCAGTTCATTTGCAATGACAGTTACCGCATTGGCTAATACAATGACTGCAAGTAATTCAAAGTAAAAAAAAAATAAACAAAATAAAATTAGACCAAACAAAAATGCAATACAATACAATACAAACTTATTTATATAGTACATAATGAATGATAATAGTAATATACTCATTCCCCTTGAGTCAATAATCTATTTTACATTTTATGGTAATGTTTATTTTTCTGTTATTATAGGGTAATGTGCCTTTAATGTATTATTATTATTATTATTTCATTTATTTATTTATTTTTTGCTGGCAGAAACTGGATCCCATCTCATTCAGCTGCCAACTACAGTACAGGACTTAGGTTCCTCTAGATGGCACTGTTGTGAGCTGCAGGCACACTTTGAACCAGCAGCTTTTTTAAAGTTAGAAATTCTCAACCCATTGCAGTAAGACGTGCATGGCTCCGCAGAGCAGTAAGTCACAATTTTTAGTTATGTTTTCCACTGCTTGCGTATAGCACTGAGAGGGACAGTGGATCTAAGCAGGCACCAAGTTGCACTACATTTTCGATACAGTATTTGGTAAAGTAACTGAAACCTGCATGGGACTGGGTTGTCCTGCAGAAAATGCAGATAATTTCCACCTCATCCATTCCTCCTCTGCTCTTCTCCTAAAGATTCACTAAAAAGTACAGGTTCAATATGAACCAACATGCTGGAACTTCTCTCAAATAGCAATAAATGCCGATCAGGTGAAAGAGTGAGTAAAAGACTCTTGACACTTTAAAAAAGAATATGTGCAGTGTGGCCAACGCAAAGCAGAACTGTTTTACACAACTGCACGTCGATGGTAAAGAAAACAAACACCGTTAGCTAATTTCATGTAGCCTACGACTGCTAGTTAGAAGGATTTGTAATCCCTCCACAGGGAGTCCAGGATTGGCACTTAATTGAACTTTCATTCATAGACGAGCTGTAACAGTCGCAATTGACGCTCAGGCACTAAACATGCAGATTGTCTAACAGGTTAGCTCAGTTAATAGCCAGCCAACTCTACATAGGGTTATGATAAATTTGGACTTTTCATTATAATTAACTTCTATTTAGTTGTTTTTGTGTTTGAATCAGTTTTAATTCATTTTAGAGTGGGTTTGTTAGTTTTATTTATTTTTTTAGACAAAATTGTTTTTTTTTTATTTTAATTTTAGTTCTTTTGTGTGATTCCTTTAAATAATAACTAATAATAACTCAGACAAACTCCCTGAGCATCCCTTGGACCACAGTGCACAACAGCAGTACCACACCTGTTCTATGATATATATGTTACAAAAAAATTCAAACAGTCTACATATGAAAATAGAATAGATCATTGAATAGAGATTTGTGATCTAATCAGCCCTACTTAAAAAAATAACAACCATCATTTTAAGCATGATTTATTAATTCTGAATAAAATCTGTTCCAAATGGCCCCACATTATCCACTCACAAATAATTAAAATCATGTCTTGAGACACCAGTCCTGGAACATTTCTGACACATCTCATATGTTCTATTTGCCCGGAGGCCGAACTCCGCCGTCTCAATATTTGGAAGACAAAAGACAAATGTGTGCTGTCATGAATTCTAATATGGCACATGTGAGGTTTTAAGAGTCTGGTATAGAAAACACTAGTCATCTGACTCTATGGGGTTACTAAATTAAGTAGCTGATGTTCAATATGGCATCAGTATCTTTTCTCATCAGATGAAATGTTATTGACTGTGCAGGAGTGTTGCTCGCAAATATAAGAATTTGATTAAAGGAGGCAATTAAAGTCTAATTATATGAATGGACAACATACGTAAGTGTTTTAATGGACTTATTGGGGAGGCACAACTTCCAGTGAAAGATTAGTGGCAGCTGAGATAAAGAAAATGGGCGTTTCCTGGGCGTGCAAACAAAACTCCCATGTCACTATCGTCAAACTTTATCAGTTAACTGAAATCTCACCGCCAAGAAGTGAAGCAAATGGAATTCATTCTAGTTGTGTCTCGAGGCATTACAAAAATCTCACGGCACATCAAACAAAAATGTCTGTCTCTCGCGCACTCTCGCTCTCTCTCTCTCTCCGTCTCTCTCGCTCTCTCTCTGTCTCACTCTCTCGTTCCCTTTCTCTCTCTCTCTCACTCTCTTTATATATATATATATATATATAAAAATATAGATAAATAGGGTCGCGGGGGGTGCTGGAGCCTATCCCAGCTATCTTCGGGCAGTAGGCGGGGGACACCCTGAACTGGTTGCCAGCCAATTGCAGGGCACACAGAGACGAACAACCATCCGCACTCACACTCATACCTAGGGGCAATTTCGAGTGTTCAATCGGCCTGCCATGCATGTTTTTTGGAATGTGGGAGGAAACCGGAGTACTCGGAGGAAACCCACGCAAGCACGGGGAGAACATGCAAACTTCACACAGGATGGCCGGAGCCGGGATCGAACCCATGCCCGATGCTGTCTCTTACTGTGAGGCCACCGTGCTAACCAGTAGTCCACCGTGCCGCCATATATATATATATATATATATATATAAAGTATAATGTTATATATTAAGTATATATATATTAAGTATAATGTTATATATTAAGTATATAAAATGGGCTTCATAACCATTCCCAACTGTCAACTGCAACTCAAATTCCATATGACATTATAAAAAAGGATCCTTCTTGATCCACAATCTTTCTCATGACTACGCTTAACTATATGTTTAAACCAGAAAAATATATCTTATTAAAGCCTCTGGTGGCTGTAATATATCCCACTAGGTCGGTATCAGAGCTTTTTGGTGACAAGGCGCTCTAAAGTGGCCACTTATTCAGAAATGTGTCCGCCCTCCTTGCGCTTATGCCTTTCTCTCTGTGACGTGCACCCACGGCTAACAACGAGGCACTCTAAAGTGGCTACGCTAGCGTGAAGCCTTAATCCACACACTTGCTATCAAGTTTCAAGTATTACGTTTCCTTTCTCTCCCAGACGGGTGCATACTCAGTACAGATGTACTTCAGTGGCCATGCTTCTGAAGCCCTGGTCCCGGCACGACTGAGTACTACACCATTCTCAGTCTTTGCACATGTTTCCAGCATTTTCAAACATGGATAATCTATTTATTTAGAAAGAAATATCTGAATTCATTTTATTGTGCTGCCTGTCAGTATAAGTTTCTGGCATAGACAGATGAACAAAGATACATTACTTGGAGTAAATGAACAATTTTCTGACCAATGAAGTGAAACTGAATAGCTTCCCCCCACACACTTGTTGATCTCTGACAGCATTCTGATGCAGCGCTAAACAGTGGTTTGCAATCACTGTTCTATAAATTCTGCCATCCCTCCTTTCGTGCCGGGCGAGGGACTTAGATGACGACTCGCACACTGTTTCCACTCGTAAGCGCAATCACATGCTGCCCGCCTTAAGAAAGCACTTATCTACCTTATCTACTTAACCAATATAGCATCACTGTGACTTCCAGCCTCCGTGAGGATCCACTCACGCTGCGACAAAGCCCACCTCGGGTGACACACGCTTTGCCACTCCTCTCCGCTTGCATAATCAGCAATGGCATAGGAATGTGTCTCCACTTCTATATGTCCTCCATGTGACTGACTAACTTGCATTGCAGTTTCATGCGTCCACAAGCTTCAGGCGATTGCTTTCTGCATTTCAGACTTCCCAGTGAAAACATGTTCTTGTCAATGCATGGGACCACTACCTGTGGTTGAGTAAAGGGTTAACTCTGGGTGTTCCTCTTCCCCCTCGCTCCCTCCCCAGCCGATAATCTCCCTACTCTCTCCTCCCACCGCTCTTGAGGAGCTCTGGAGGGAGTAAAGCGTAGTAATTATACCCAGCAAAAGTGTGAGAACGGAGAGAAGGAGCACGCCGATTCTTTTCAGTGCATTTCCAGGACTTTTTTTTTTTTGGTGTGTATGTGGAAAGAAGGCCAGCCGTCCTGTTTGACACCCGGGTGAGTGGCTTTATGCGAGAGAAGTGTGTGTTGTACATTTTGAAGAAGGGAGTGGAGGGACTAACTGTCAATAGTGAGCCGCTCTTGCATCAGACTGCACCATGTGGTAAGCGATGCTGAACGCAGAGAAATTGTTATAATTTCTATTTCCACTATTGTAATTATTCATTTGTAGACGATTTCACGAATCTCGTATTTGCAAATGTTAAATCGTGTAACTGTTCTACATGAACTAAATTAAGTCAAACAAATAAACCAAATAAAAACAATAAATACATAATGTACATTATATTTGGGTGAGTTTGAGGCCATTCAATGGCTGACGTCTCTGTTTCCTTTGTTTCCTTATGGAATGAGGGAAACTGGGTCAAATTAACAGATCACATCTTAATTACATGTTCTTCATATCAATAATCTTTGGCTCAAAATAATTTTACAAAGATTTCTTCCTTTTTTGGGTGAAAGGTGATATGGGAGTCACAATGTAATCTGTTATGTTATTCAATAGCTTTCACACAACCATTATTGAAATGCAGATAGTTCACGCATCACTTGCTTGATTTTAAATAATTTCTCTTGCTGTTGGCTCTCTTTTTGCTGAAAATGACTTCTGAGCGAGGCTTTTTTCCTCAATGAAATGGTATCACATTTTGACTATGGAAGATACATATTCAATCTTTGTGTGGACCCCCCACTGCCCTCCTCCACTCCTGTTAGTCTCTCTTGCAATAGTTTCTACTTTCCAAAAATTAGGATTCTTGTCTGTTACCCCGCTTGATTTGCGAAGGTAGTTTATTGGCTTTAAAATGGTTCCAGATTTGCTTTCAGTGTTGTCTAAGACGTAAAGTCTGCTGTTCATAACACCATCAATTGACAAAAGACTGACTGGAGAAGAGGGACGTGAATAGAAACAGTTGGAAATACTCTAATGTGAACTGCTTGCATGTCTACAACCCCCAAAAATTTTTGCAATGTCTTCCATGTGCCTCTACTAGTCTGAACATGGCATTCTGATTAATATCCCGTTTGTGTGTAGAATATGAATGAAGCAATAAAAAACATCAGTTTTTGGCCATCTCAGGAGGCGGCCATTTTGTCACCTCTGTCGACAGAAAATGACATCACAGTTCCTCAGGGCTCAGTAAATGACCAATCACGGCTCACCTGTTTTCTGAATCTGAGCCATGATTGGTTGTTACCTGAGCAACTGCAAAGTCATTTTCAGTCGACAGCAAGTGGCAAAATGGCTAATGTTTGGATTGACTTCCCCTTGAAGATTAAAGAAGTGAGCTAATCGTATAGTTTACAGGAGCTAAACCTGACGAGAAAAAGGAATTTCAAGTTAACCAGGCTTCCCAAGATTCTTATGACCCGAAGCCTGGACACATTCCACTCATCTGTGCTTTTGCAAAAGTTGTGTAATACCACTTTTGAAAAAAGAGGCTACAATACAACTAAACAGTTAAAGTAGAATTCACACAAGAAGCCTTTTAGTACGTTTTCCCACATTAAGGTTCGTTCTACGTCAGCAGCCCTCTTGTGTGACGAGTGTGGGAGTGGAGGAGGGAAAAAAAAGTCTTTGGAATGTCACCCAATGTTGTATCAGTGCGTTTGTTGGGGTCACATGCGAGAATCCCAAGGGCGTGTGGGTGACCTGCGGAAAGGGCTAGTATCTTATGACCCAGTGGCACGAGCGCAGACCTACACTCTTCAGTCCTCGCACCACGTTTGTCATTTGACCCTGCAGCACAGTCAGCTCGTCGGCAGTGTGTATGTCTCGAGACTGCTCAACTCAAGTCACGTTGTTTTTGTTGTTTCTTGTGCGCATTGGTTGCCGTTTGTTCCAGTGCAAGTAGCTGTTGCTTTGAAAAAGTCGACTCAACTCAATTCAATTGCCAAGTTGTCAGCATATAAAAGAAGAGACCAAGAAAATCATTTCAAAGCTTTTTTAACCTGGATAGCAAAATTGCGAAAATACATCCATCGAAGACATCGAAAAATAACTAAAATTATATATTTAGTATGCGTCCCTTCTGGGGATGAGATTGTCCTCAGATTTCACCAATCACATTTATACCCATTTGAACTGAGAGTTAGCACGTACCTACACCATTTAATGTGCCTCTGCCAAAAAAATAAATGTTCTACTAGGCTTTACTTTACTTTTTTTTTTGTTTTCTAGTAGTGGCCTGAAAATGGCAGCATCATGTTTTGAGGCTGTATTTCTTCAGATGGAACTAGGGCATTACACAAGGCAGGCCGCATATGAAAAAAAACAAAAAACAAAACAATGTTTCTGCCTGCAAAGAAAAATGGCAGAAAAAGCCTGCTCGAACTCCTGGATATGTTTTGGTAAGGACAGAGTTGAGCAGCCGTTGTACTGAGCACAAAAGAAGGTCTGTTTCATATTTTCCATATCGTATTCACCATTTCACAGCACATATCAATACTGTACTGTGTTTCCTAAACGTATACATTTGTGTGCGTGTGTGTATGCTCAAATACGTCTCCAGTGCCGAATGTTCTCCCCACCAATAACGCAAATATGGGCGGAATCACGAGATGTGCTGGAGTGGCATTTATGTGGCGTTACAGCTGAATTTAATAATGGCTACTTCTACTGTATACGGGATTACAGGGAGTGTCCTAAATGAAATGTGTCGTTTTTTTGTTTTTTTTTGTACTTACAGCTTGAAGAGGACTTAATCAGGACAGCAAATCCACATTTTCATTGTATCAGAATGGAGCTTCAGAAAATGAATGGACACAGTCGAGAAGATGGGTGAGATTTATTGTTGAATACTGTAATTTGACAGCAAACATTTAATTTTAGCATGAGCAAAACAGGCGGATTCTTGCTTAATATGTCAATGTTTATGTCCGCGACAACAAATTTTCTTTTCGCACCCACTTCTAACCCATTACTTTTTGGTTGAAAATTAAATTCCAAAATGAAGCGTTTATAGATATAAAATAAAATAAAACCACAATACTTACTTCCTACTTAGGTGGAGAAAAACATTTATGGGCACATGTGGTCAGGGCCTCGACCAAGTGTGATCACACCGGTCAAGTCTTTTGTGTTTATGA
Organism: Idiotropiscis lumnitzeri; assembly: GCF_059441095.1. Lineage (NCBI taxonomy): Eukaryota > Metazoa > Chordata > Actinopteri > Syngnathiformes > Syngnathidae > Idiotropiscis > Idiotropiscis lumnitzeri. The sequence continues at coordinate 25,145,133 of NC_142393.1, forward strand.
TCACATACATGTATGCTTGATTGTCCTACTCCTAAAAGACTAAATGTAAGAAGACACTTTGATTTGTTGCCTGAAAAATCGTGCAGACATTTTATACACAAATATATATAGTTGTATGCACAGTACAGGAAGTCTTGAAGAAAAGGCAAGGCATATTTTTGACATGGGAAGAGTCTCACAACACAACACCAAACAAAAAAATGTCACAAATACTGAAAAATGATCTTGTATAAATTTACTCTCATATGGACTTAGTGAAATGTGGATCTTTTTAGTTGAACACAAAGCATTTACTGTGCCATGTTGTATGAATGACAACCGTTGGATACACAGCTCATTTTTAATTTCTGTCATCTAGTGGCAGCTCTGCGCATTTGCTCTGCCTGTCACAATACATCGCTGTCATAGACAGATGAACAAACCTGCAGGAAATAACTCAGTTTTTATGAAAATGAAACAAAACAACATGCATAGTTAAGTTAATTACATGCTAAAGTCCTTAGTAAAATGAACTAGTTCAGCTAGCTAAGCAGCTAGATTTGCCAACTCACCAAATTAGCTGTCTGAGTTAGCCAACTCAGCAAACAATTAGCCAGGCGAGCTAGCCAGTCAAGTTCACTTCCAAATTTTAATATTTTTTTCCATTTTTGCTTTACGATAATTGTACATGAATCACACGTTCATTAACTCAAAAGTTCAAAAATTTCATCCATAATTGAGCCAGAACACAGTCTAGTGAGGGTTATTGTGGCGCTAATGAAGTCACACAAAGGATAACAGAAGTGACATGCGTGAACATGATCGAGTTATGCAATTTTGAAGTCCTTCAATAATTCGTTCCATGAACGTTTCGCCAACAGTGGAACTGATTCGCACGCTGCTGTATCGCATGCAGTCCGCATTTCATGAAAAAAAGTACAACATGAATGTAACCCAGCCATTGAATAGGACGCATTCAGTGAGCTATGGGTGACATAAACACGTGTGAACGATAAGAATTAATGTCATTATTGCGGCAACAGCTCTGTATTTTCATAGCGCAGTGCATGTCTTGACAGTGTGCAAGAAAAGTGTGTAAGAAATTGACTTCAGCGCCAATGGGAGAAATCTGCTCCTAATAGGACAGAGATGAATGATTTGTCTTGTAAGATCTTGTAAGACAATTTATTAATAAAACATAGGAACCAAACTCCCTTCCATTTTCTACAAATATGTTTAATAATACAGTTATACAGACTAACAATAGACATGTGACCAAAATTATGGTTTCAAAGTTGAACATTACAAAGGACAACCAAATTGTGTTCTCGCCACATTTCCTAATTCCAAATGCCGAATATCTTTTTAAAAATTACAGTATGACAAATAAAATGTAGAAGAGAAGTCAGATGGAGGCAACCGGATGTCACTACTGCGTAATCATTAGATTAGCATGACCTTGATGACTGACGATTTACACACAGAGATGGAAAGGAAGTCGCACACAAAGCAAAAGGTCAACCCTAATCAAACATAAGACCAATTGATAACGTAATGGTCATAAAAACTTTCCCATGGGTTCGCTTACAAGCTGTAGTTTAGTTTAATTTATGTCTGTGTGCTTTATTTGCATTGTAGCTTTGATGGGCTGGATGCCATGGCTGAACATGAGGAATTTCTCCCGCATAAAGCTGGTGCGAAAAAAGAAACCCACTTCACAGATGTGAGTTGGTTTTTTTTTAATACTCTCTCTTTTGACACAGTTCACCTATCATGTCACTCATTTACTTATTTTTCTTTTTGGTGCAGTTTGAAGGGAAGACTTCATTTGGGATGTCCATTTTCAACCTCAGTAATGCCATAATGGGCAGCGGAATTCTGGGATTGGCCTTTGCCATGTCCAACACTGGAATTCTTCTTTTTATGTGAGTTCACACAGTAAATGTGCAACTTGGTCTTCACCCCTGATTTTCGTTTGCTACGCTGCACACTAGCAATGCGTGTGAACACCATCATCTGGGGTTGGGCAATTAATCGAAATGTGATTATGATTTCACGTTTGGCTTTATTATCACTGAAGAAAACAAATGAATGTGTCGAACGGTTCTTTGTGTGTATGGAAGTTCCCGTGCTGCAAATTCACTCTGAATGCACCGCGTTGCTTGCAGCAAATGTGTGACGAATGTTCTTCTGCCCTTCCTGAGGATGCTTAAAGCTATTTATTGAGATCCCAGTTTGAGTTTGTTGTCAAACTAAACACACAATGAAAGGAATCACACCGGCTGTTTATTTGAATTATTAATTTTTTCTACTGCTCGCACTCAATGGAAAATCCCTATTGACCGGCGATCAAAAAGTAGCATTAGAAATGATTTACCTTCAAATAATGAATATTCACAGAAACCACTGTCGTAACATACATGTACTGGTAATATAACAATACTCGTGGGCATATATCTTGCTGAAAAATTGTTCTTTTTTTTAAATTATTTTGCCATTGTCTTCTTCTACGCTTTTCTTCTTCATATATGTCAGGGGTCTCAGACTCAATTTGTGAGGGGGCTGCTGGAGATTAAGTCTGGGCGTGTCGGGGCTGCACCAACTAACTAACAAAAAAGGGGATCTGAATTATTATTTTTTTTCTCATCCAATCTTCTCAATCCTGAATAATAACAGTTCAGTACATAAATGGTTGAATAAGATTGGCGACCTGGTCCAAGAGTTAGAGGCCCCTGATGTTCACACTATAGCTCAATTCCAATTTTTCTATTACATGTGACAAGTATCCGATTTTGTGAACAGTAAAATTCACCTCCATGCATGCAAAAGACTGCCCCAAAGAGGCCAACGTGTACACTGCAGGAATGTATTCTTGTCTAATAGTTTTTTTTTTATTTTAACATTTTAGCATACTAATCTATATTCTTATTGCCATGGTGGTTCCTTTGTGGTTGGTTTGATTTCAGTATCAATCAAAGATTATTGTGAGTATATTTTTGGGCAATATATCAACCACAGTCATCTTTGCTCACATCTTCAAGAGTTGCTTCAATTGAAGTTCCAGATTAACATTAGCAATGACGATACTTTGATTTTGCAGCAAAGATGTATGAAACGTGAGTGCGTTCACACGTGCTCAGGAAAAAGTGATTGTTTTTGCATTGGTGGTGAAGGTAGAACGTTTATAGGTTTTGCAGCTTGCAGCTTGATCTGTCAGTTTGTATTTTGGAAAAAGTTTACTGAACAATGAGCTATATTAGACACAAATACACGTGTGTGCGCGCACACAGCTTCCTTAAACCAGATTTAAGAAGTTAAATTTAGCTGTAGTGATCAGATTCAAGACACGCCTGCCTGGATTAGTCGTGCGCTATCCCGTGTTGAGGAGGGAGGAGAGAAAGGAGTGTCATCCGGCGGGGATGCACAGGACAGGTGTTGTAAAAAAGCAGTGTTTTTTAATTTTAATTTAATGGTCAAGCTTTTAACTTTCATAACACATGCCACACGTGTTTGGGAGATTTTGCTACCATCAGTTCAAACCAAGAAGGTATGTCATCAGGCTTAGGGGCTGTAACTGGGACCTTCATCAAGGCGGAGAGATTTATGAAAAGTTCCAAATAACAGTCAGTGGTGGCACAAAACTTTCATGCTTTTGCTGGAAAACAAAGAGGGTGTCTTTTTTTATTTTATTTTTATTTTTTTTTAGCAAATGTTTCTGAGAATTGAACGAATGGACCAAGATTTTTCTTCCTTTCACTCTTTTTCATAACCTGGCCTAATTTGGAGTGGCTATTTATACGGCTAATAGAGGAAATCACATTGACGTAGACCCGAATATTGCATGTTCAGTAGTGTTAAATAAAAGCATTTGCTTTTTTTGTGTTTCAGAATTTTGTTGGTGTTCATTGCTATTCTGTCCGCATATTCAATCCACCTACTACTGAGGAGTGCGGGAGTTGTTGGTAAGAGGCGTTACGCTCAACAAATACCACGCTATACTGGACAGCAAACTTATCTGTTCATTCAAAACGTGTTATTTGCATGCATTGTACTACTAAATTTGAATTTCTACACCTGGGGGCCAAGGCAGGCGAAGAGAAGCTTGAATATGAATGGACTAACAATGCATCTTAATTGGCCTTTGAAGAAGTGAAGCCAACGGCGGCCATCTTACATTGCCACACACTCACCCTGCCTGACCTGAATACATTGATTTCCTTGAGGCGATTCATTATAACTTTCTGTCTCTATGATGAAAATGCCACAGTGTATGACACACACACAGACACAAACTGAGAATGGCAAAATATAATTTACGAGATTAGAAACATGTATTTATCTTTCATTATTTAGTATTCCAGTGATGTGCATTAATTTATTTCTTGAAAATAACTTCATGCAACACATTGTGATTTGTCCTGACTGCCTGAAGAGATGTTCCAGCATTTGAGGAAGATGGGAAATTTGATTTATCCAATCGCATTGTCCCAGTTCCGACCTCAAAGTCTTCAAGGTGAAAGTAAACAACAAAGATGGTTGATTCCGATAAATTCAACACATTTCGACTTCCAGCAAACCTTCTTCATAATTTCCTTAATTCATATAATTTATATAAATTCATATTCAAAGCGTTTCATTCATTTCATCAAATAATTCATGCAGTGAGAGTACTTTATATCTTCATGCAGTCCGTACAAATCATGTTGTGTTACACAAAGTTATTTCAAATAGCTACATTAATGTAATAATAAATAAATAAGATAAATATATGTTTAGAATTGAGTAAATTATTTTTGCCATTGACCATCTGAGTCTGCATAGTGAGACAGATGTGCATTCAGTTTAGTTTTTTATTTATTTATATTTTTTAACTAAGTGCAACACTGTAGATTGCTTTTGTTCTTAATAAAAATTGCATTGCAACATTTTCTTTTGTTGGTTTGGTTTGTTTTCATGTCGCCCTTGGAAGAAAAAGTTTGCGCATTGCTGCTGTACAATCTCGTTTTGTGGCTGCATTGCTAAGGTTTGGCACTTTTCAGGCATCCGAGCATATGAGCAGCTTGGTAACAGAGCCTTTGGCCCACCGGGAAAAATTCTGGCCGGGAGCATCATCACAGTACACAACATCGGAGGTAAAATGATTATCTTTGTGTGTGATTATTTGTAGTAATTTGCAATGAAAATTAAAGGATTGTACTGAGTAAATATTTTTTTCCGCAGCAATGTCCAGCTATCTCTTCATTGTCAAATCAGAGTTCCCGCTGGTTATTCAGGCTTTCCTAGGCCAACATGAAAACACGGGGTGAGTGTCAGATATTGTCATTTGACTTCAGTGACAGCTTGATAGATTAGTGCACTGATTTTTATTTGTATGGTCTCAGAGAGTGGTTCTTGAATGGAAACTACTTGATCATCATTGTTAGCGCTGCCATCATCCTTCCTCTTGCACTCATGAAACAACTTGGTATGATTTCACATCCTGTCATCACCTACCCCCCCCCATCCTTGTTCACTTCCTCAGCCATACATTTGTGCTCATAAATTGCACTGGCATGAAATATTATGTAAAAATGGTTTATGTTCATCATGTTCATTTTCAATCATGTTGTTCCACTTCAGGTTATTTGGGATTTACGAGTGGCTTCTCTCTTTCTTGCATGGTCTTCTTCCTCATTTCGGTGAGTCCATTGGAAACAAATGCCGACATACTTTTCAAATCAAATGTGGCACACCTGACACAATAAAGACAATTTTCCTTCCAGGTGATCTATAAGAGATTCAACATCCCTTGTCCACTGGAGGACAGTCAGCACAACACAACCCTCTTGGCTGACAACTACACAATCACAGAAGATGCGGAAGACTTTTGTGACGCCAAGCTATTCACCATCAACTTGCAGGTGAGAACACCACAGATTTCGTAGCTCTCTCTCAACTTTGTCACATGTTTTTTTTTTTTTTTTTCCAGTCCAGTGACGCAGTCTCTGTCACTAACCCTTTGCGTGATTTTCTTTTAGACTGCATACACCATCCCAATCCTGGCCTTCGCATTTGTCTGCCACCCCGAAGTGCTGCCCATCTACACAGAGCTACGAGAGTAAGAATGCTTTATACAGTGGTACCGCCGGTTTCGTTTTTTTTGTCATTTGCTTAGTTTACAGACCCAAAAATATCATCTAATTCACAAGAATTGTGTGCCCAAGCCGCCAAGCAAAGCAACCAGTTATCGAGCCTTTTCTCATTGAGTTAGCATCACACAGTAATTCGATCATTTTTCCCGTGACCCACAATTTTGAGGGGGAAAAAGAAATCCTGATTATATTATTTTCCATAATCATTCAGCCCCATTGAAAACCAAAACATATTGACTGATGTCAATCATCAATTCTATTAGTTTAACACAATACATGCCGCAAGCAAATACACGAGATTAGACACAAATATACACAATGATGTCAATCGCTCCAGTACGAGCAAAGGTGATTTGTCTCAGGAACTTTCTGAAAGAGGTAAAGACATGTCATCCTGGTAAAGGAAAGAGTTATGACTGCCATTCCCAAATTCCCAATCTCAGAGCCATTTTCCAGTCACTGCCGGTGAATGAGTGAAAAGACATCTTTTGGGGCACAGATGAAGGCACACACACAGTAAAGACAACAACGGAAGGACATTGTTTTGTTGTTTCATATTTATTACATATATATTACATGTATACTTTCCCACAGAGAAATGCTAAAATGAGGGGGAGAATTGCAATTAATTTTTGTCTTCTTGTCTCTAGTGCCACCAAGAAGCGTATGCAGAATGTTGCCAACATTTCCATCTTGGCCATGTTCATCATGTACCTGCTCACGGCACTATTTGGATACCTCACCTTCTACGGTAAAACTCAAACATCTCCTTGCTCTTACGCTACATGTGAACGACACACATTTACATGAATGACCAACTTGTTGTTTTCCTTAAAACGCCATTTTGCAGTGTGATGAATGAGCGCAAAGACGGAGCAGGATGTCAAAGCTTGTTTGTTTTTCTTCCTAGGTGCCGTGGAGTCTGAACTGTTGCACACCTACAGCCGCGTGGACCCTCTGGACGTGCTGATCCTTTGTGTGCGCCTGGCCGTGCTCGTAGCTGTCACATTGACTGTGCCTGTGGTGCTCTTCCCGGTGAGAGTTGCATCATATTTTTTTTAGTCCAATTATTATTCCCATTTGTTTTTGAAATGCAATGAAACACAGTGCGCGAACTGTGAGCTGACCATACGCTGCCTGTTCTTCCTTCCTGCTGTAGATCCGCCGAGCCATTCTCCAGATCTTGTGCCCTGACAAGCCTTTTCACTGGGCCAGACACGTTTCCATCGCAGTGTTCCTCCTCATTTTGGTCAACCTGCTTGTCATCTTTGTGCCCTCCATCCGCGACATTTTTGGACTCATCGGTACGTGTTTGCGCAACATTACAGCCTCGGCTTCCGACAGCCTCATCGAAATGCCTCTCCTAATTTCTCTGCAGGAGCCACGTCGGCCCCCAGCCTCATCTTCATCCTGCCTGGAATCTTCTACATACGAATCGTTCCGGCAGAGCAAGAACCTTTTTTGTCCAGACCAAAAATTCAGGTAGCGCTCATCGTCGTGGTGCATAGTGTTGTATTGCTGTTCCGTTCTTTTCATGCAGCTCCTTTTTCACCCGTAGGCTGCATGCTTTGCTGCATTGGGATTCATCTTCATGGTTGTGAGTTTGTCTTTTATCTGCATCGACTGGGTGAGCGGAGAGAATCGAAGCGGCGGCGGACACTAGTTGCTCGCTGAGGCCCCAGCAATAACACAATGTGAACTGAAGACCCTCCCCATCAATAAATGTATTGTTCTCCAGCAGCTAAACAGTACATGCTGGCCATGAAAGAAGAAACTAAAAAAAAAAAAAGAAATGTGATTCCTGAAAGGCCCTGCGATGGAGGAGAGATAGCACAGACTGTTGTGACTGAATTCACCCTTTGCTCCATTTGCTTCCGAGATATAATCCATTTTTAATCTTGCTAAGGGAGTTGAGAAAAAAATAGCAACAGTGTGACTCGTGTGTATCCAATCGAGGGTATGGATGCACAAGTTCTGCGTAAAAACAACAATTCACTGCCAAAGTTCTCTTTATCCACTTCCCATCTCAGCTTTACAATACTCGGTGTTACCTTGAGATACGAGTGACCTGACCTGCCACGGCTGCCATTCGCACTTCAATTTTACAGTCAAACTTAACATAGAACGAAGAAAACGACTCCTTGTAATGTGTATTTAAAACAACCAATCAACTGCCTCAAGAAAGGCCCCGCTAGGGTAATGCTGGCATACAATGGAAAACACCATTGGCATGCTAACTATTAGCATCGATAATTGAAGTTTTAGAACAATGCATATTTAAAGACAAATGGTGGCGCAACACATGTAGACAGATGGTATAACAATATTCACAGGCATTTATCCGAAACAAATGACTTACATTCCAACGTCTTATTGAGTTACTTGTGTAGTTGTGAAGCTATTCTTCTTTTGTTTCTGCGGGACTATATTATACTCCCTCCCGATGGCCAAGGCAGGCACACGAGAAGGAGTGGCACAGTGAACTGGATTGCAGTTGTTGGTGTTGTTGAAAAGATGATTTACGTTCTGAGCGTGGTCACAGAGTGAATTAAACTCGTATCTCAAGGCAATGCTGTAAAGTCAACAGTGGGCTGAATCGTTTCCTTGTCATCAAATTGAATTCAACATTTCATTTGGTAAACACATATGACTCCTTTTCAGAGTTTATAAAATAAGAACGATGAGGGTTGGTGCCACGCTGAAGTTTTTACAAAAATATACATTTTGTGGACTTCGACAATACATTAGGTGAAATTTTATTAACCAACTCTGACAGTTTGTGGAGGTGAGGATGTTGGGTAGAAAAGAAAAAAAATGCTGCAACCAAAAATGATGCAATTTGTAGGCTTTTGCTGCTATAAAAAAAGGTCAATTGTATCTGTTGTTGCAAACCAAAGAATGAATGCAGTAACTTTATCATGTTAAAACCATTGAGCAGGGGTGTCAATCTCATTTGAGATCAGGGGCCACATTCACCCCGATATGCTCTCAAGTGGGACGAGCCGGTTTGGTCTAAGAAGTCAGAATTAATAACTATTCCAAAATTCCCCATTTGTTTTGGTGATAATTACTGGTTGATGATTAGCTTGTAGCAAATCATATGGGCAATATTAAATGACCTTTTTATTTTACAGATCACATAGGATCAATACACGTAGCTCTTATCAAAACAACTTAATATTCATGAAACATTTTAAAGTGATGAATTTCTACATCCGTCTGGAAATCCTGACAACTTCAACTGACTCATCACACCGTCAAAACTGAAATGGGAACTTTTCAGAAAGAGGGTGCAGCTGTCCACATGGTGCACCTGTGGCTCATTTTTGTATAATTTCATCAATAACGTTAAGACAATTGTAAACAAAACTCAAATAAAATCAAACTACGCATTTTTTTATGCCACATTTACGTGAAAATGTCTCCAAAGCTGTAAGAATTATGCTTTAAGTCCTATTCTCAAAAATTGTGCAAAACAAAAATGGCATAATTAGCTTCATAGAAACCGTGTGAGTTGCACAATCTCCACGTGTTGCCCTTTGAACTCTGCAGATACAAATGCATAAATGATCCAAACTATGGTATTCATTAAATTCACCACCCTCTTGTCTTATTATCATTGTAAGAACTGTAAAGATACGCAATCGACACTTTCACAAATTCATACACCATTTATGTTGCTGTCTGCTACTGTGTGAATGCAAAATTCACCTCACTGACCCCTCTGGCGAATGGTAACAATATAATGAGGCTGTCGACTGTGACATTAATGGTGAAGACAGCTTGGGTGACAAAGACAGCCCATTTGAAAAAATAAAAAATAATAATAATTTTTTTTTTTTTTTTTTTAAAAAGGTCCCGGCCCGCGGGCCATATGTTTGACACCCCTGCCACAGAGTGTTTCATAGCTGGGAAGCTCGACCTATTTGTGTAAAGCTTTTACTCTAGGAACCATTCTTCATGACAACCGAATGGTATGTGAATATTAAATTAAGTCTTTTCATGTCTGTAAATGTTGACTAAAAGATGTTGAATTTGCGTGTCCTTCCTGTACAGTTGTAAGTTAATTTGAACTGTCCGTCAATAAAGTATGCCTCATTTGTACCCCGTCTGAGCTCTGAGAATAGAATGAGTAGAGAAAATGGAAGTAGTTACCCTCCGCACTGCTTGCTTCTAAGAGAAAACAAGTGGGGGTTGGAGAAGTGTGTCTCTGCATTTCCTGCTATGAGTTGAAATAACAGAGAAGAGAGGCAACTTCCTCCATTGCGGTGGCACGTCGGCCTGTGCTAAGAAGACGCCGTTGCACACCACCGAGCGTTTCGTTCCAGCTGTGCCATGAGCCGCCCGGCTAAAACCAAGACGAAGAATGCACGGAGCTCCCTTCTCAGCCTGCAGGAAAGTCAGGCCTTGGACAACCTGCTGGGCAGAAGGTGTGCTGTAAGTTGCCACTCCAGTCTGTGTGTGTGTCTTTTTTCCAAGTTGATGCATACATATATTCACATTTCAACGGTGAAGAGTATGTTTGACAAACAAATTAAAAATTAATTGATTCTTTTGCCGGGTTGATAAAAAACAAAACACTTCGAAACCCTAACCCTAGACTCTGGCCCTTTAAATCCTACTTGGAACCCAATTCTGAAAATCTAACTACGACTTGAAAATGGAATCCTTGGTTGAAACTGTAATTTTAAAGCTCAAACTGAAACTACAGTACAACAATTTTTAAAGCCTCTACTTTGGAACACCAAAGCTTGTTTCAAACCCTAACCCCGCCACTTGAAGCCCAAACCCAGGCTCAAAACCTTGACACAAACTTAAAATCCTACTTCGAACCCTTAACCCTAGCTTGAAAACTAAACTTGAAGCCATGGTTTGAAAACTTTAAATCCTAACCCTTCACACCAACTCTGGCTTCAAAGCTTACTTTGAAATATTATCCCTGGCTTGAAACCCAAACACATTTTTAAACCCCTACTTTAAAAAGCCCAAACATGACTTGAAAGCCATAATCTGAGACCTTAACCCAAGCACAAAAAAACATTTTGAAAGCTTCGTTCCGACTTGAAAACCTAAAGTTATAACCCTGGCTTTGAACCACGAATTTGAAACCCGAACTCTGATTTCAAGCCTTTACCCTGTCTTAAAACCCTAACCCTTGTTTTCAAACCCAAACTCTGAAGGCCTAACCCAGTCTTGAAACCCATAATTTGACCACTGAATTGAAACCATAACCAGTGAAACTCCAACTTCAACACACGCTTAGGTTTTCACACAAAGTTTGAAATCGCAATCTTGTGTTGAAGTAGTCATGCAAACCCTAAACTGAATCCCTAGATTGAAAGCCCGACTTTAAAACCCTCAACCTGGTTTCAAAACCTAATCCTCTCCCTAACCATTGTCTGAAACTCTCAGCACTTTTTTCAAGGTATCTATAAAGTCACAAACAAGCTGCTTGCATGAAGTCATCGAAAAAGGAGGAAATGGCGCCTGACGCATTTCTTCCTCTGATGTGAGAATTTGACGCTGTCTTTTGTGTTGGGGTGCCTGCGTCTCTTTTTGTCTGCCAAGTTCAGCGCTCACACAACAATGCTGGTTAATACAAATGTAAATGCACGAAAAGAAAACAAGTGCGAAAAAGTGATGTGTGTGTGTGTACTGTGTACAGTCCATGGCAACAACAGTGGCGCAGTTGTTCATGGCCCTGCCTCACCAGCCGTCCACGTGGAGCCTGCAGCACACTGGTGTGGTCTGCCTCATTAAGGACAACCCCCAGCGCTCGTACTTCTTCCGCATGTACGATTTGAAGGTAACGGCGGCACATCACATGCGAAGAATGTTCCGTTGGCGGCCACACAAAGGTGCCTTGCGTCACATGACCTGGAAACTTAATTACAGTAATCCTTTGTTTATCACGTAGGTTATGTCAAATACCAACCCCTCCATTGACAAAATCCACAAAGTAGTACAATTATTTATTTTGTTATCGACATATGTGCACGCAGGATGAAGGTAATAATTTTGTCCATTTGGGGACATTGACTGTGTATGCCTTTAATGTGACGTAAAAGTCAGCAAATAAGAATCAAGGGTTGGCTGACTATTAACAGGCAAAATCGTGAGTCACACAGCATGTTGAGTGACAGCGTCATGCGATCAGTGAAATTACATCGGCCGTTTGGGAAAATCAAGACATCTTACCGACATTCCCAATGGCCACCATGTTCCCCACAATATGCACAAGTATGATTAAAACAATCAGTGACAGAGTGAAGTCGTAAAAAGTTAAACACGGTATAGATAATGAGGAATGACTGTGCTCGTATGTATCATGTAAAGCGGAGGTGGAATTCAAATTGGACTTGAGGAATTTTCGGCTAGAATCTATTTGCAAAAACTTATAAAAGACGCATCGGCCGCCACGTAGCTCCGCCCCCTGCTTGGGACCATTAATAAACTGTATGATTGTAACAGCGTTACAACAAACCAACTCAAGTACGGATCCTTTGTTGTACTCATGACTTGTCTTACTCCCAACAGAATGAGAAGCAACTTTGGGAGCAGGAACTCTACAACCAAATAGTTTACTCCGCCTCTTCACAGCTATACTTTCACACCTTTGCTGCTGATGTAAGCGTGCCCTTCATTGAAATGTCACCAGTCTTTGTGCGGTAATGTAGTGCCACACAAATGTCGGTTGGATTGTCTGACTGGTCCTCTTACGCCTGTCGTGCAGGACTGTCAGGTTGGACTGAATTTCGCTGAGCAGCAGGAAGCAGAAGTCTTCAGAAACGCTGTAGTGGAAAAAATCAACCAAAGAAGCAACCGGCAAGGTACTACTGGACTCTGATTAACAACCATTTTATCCATCCATCTATTCTAAAAACTGATTATCCTCGCAAGTATTTTGTATGCTCAGTATTAGCGTTTGATCTAAAATTCTGCCGCTACAAAGATTATACTGTCATTCACCAGTTTGTAATTGCAAGTGTAAGTGGTTCACACTGCCAAATAATGAAAGCAAAACTTCTTCATTGATTAAACGATACCTCCCTGACAGTGTCACTCAAAATTAAGTGTTATTATCTTTGGAAAAGCAAATGTTTTGAGACAGGCTATAGTCTGACACTTCCACTGTATTTACAATATTTTACAATTTATGGAAAAATAAATCACCACATTAATCTAAAAAAAAAATAATAATAATTTGCAGTCAGAGCTTGAATAATTTATAATTTTCATGCTGTTAAACCCGAGGTGGCCTCAGAAGTGGACGCCAAACCCTTTCCTAAGAAGTCGCTCACAGATTCAAATAGGCGGAGTGCAACACACATCGCTCCCTCTCATGTAATTTGGTTTTGCTTATTCATTAAAGAAGACCAAATAAACAGCAATAATCTGTTAAAATATGAGCCGCCCCCCCAAAAAACTTTTTTTTTACCCTACACCTGAATATTTCAAACTTTTTGTGGGTAGAGGTCGTCCAAATGTATACTTTTTACAAAGTGAATGTGACAAATTTTTTTCATGTTCCCATTTTTGTGCAGAAAGAGGGTCCCTTCCTCCTGCCCCACCAGAAAAATGTAACTCCTTTGCTTCTCTGCAATCTTTACCACTGATGATGTGCATCAATAAATGAATGACCTTTATGTACTGTCCTCCAAAAGCGACATTTGGTAGCCGTGGTTCGTTTCACAAAGCCTCTGCGGACATCCCGAGCCCCGATATCTCAGCCCGTTACCGCTTGTTGCCCTCTGCTTCCTCAATGCGGACTAGCAAAGGGAAGAAGGACAAGAAAAACAAGAAAAAGGGCCTCTCTAAAGCTGACATCGGCGCCCCCAGTGGATTTAAGTAAGTCATCTGAAGAACATTTGGGTTTTGAGGTTTTGTAAAATATTTCTGCGTAGCAGTAAATGTTCACATCACACATGATAGCTTCATTTGTTTTATCAAGTGCCATAATTGTGATCCTTGCAACCGATAAAGTGTTCTCAAACTTATCTGCAAAGTACTGAATCGTTCGGTGGGAATCTCCTCTGGTTCTTTCATCTTTAACACTTGCTATATTAACGTTAACACTGAGACATTGTTTTTTTGGACAACGAAACGATTAATTACACTGACGTGGCAAGTTTTCTGACAAATGCGGAAGATGATCTGCACTGTCCAAAATGATTCCTGCTCTTAGAGGGGGGCGACTTTGCCCTCCAATAAAGACAATCCAGTGACGACCGGATTCAATTCGGAAGTGCGCCAAACGGTGCCACAGCAAGTAACATATAACACCCTTGCTCAAGTCATCTTTCAAATAATGTGAGCCAAGCACGCCTAAATCTAACAGTACTACCTCAAAAATATTTGACTTTCTAATTACCATCATATCAAACAATAAAATAAGTTGTGTTACAATCTAAAAAGATTAAACACAAATGTATCATACTTAAAAGTTAAAAACAAATCATTGACCGACAGCATTTGTACCTTTATTGCATCCTTGCAGGCACGTTAGCCATGTTGGGTTTGACCCCAACAATCTGGACCCCGACTTGTGGAACCTGCTCTCGCAAGCGGGCATCGGCGAGGACGAGATGAGGGATGAGCAGACGTCCCAGATGGTCTATAACATCATCGAGCGCTCGGGTGGCATGGAGGCGGTCAAAAGGGAGGCGAATAGAGGAGGTCAGATGTCATCATTGCTCACGTACACAATTTGCTTTTAAGGAGGACTCATGAAAGGAAATGGACTCGGTTATTGCTTGAATACAAATACAGAAGTGCCTTGAGAGACGAGTAACTGCTCTTTTGAGTTTTCCGTGGTATGAGCTGTCGTTCATTTGACAAGGCTTCATTGTATGTCTCCTTTAACTCTTTCTCTATCACGTTTGTAGACGTCACCAGAAATCCCACAGTCTACTGCCATCGACATATATACAGTGGACACCTGCAAAAAATAAATAAATAATTACAAATATATATATATACAGTGAACCCCCGGTTATCGCGGTTACCACACGCGAAAACTGAAAATCCGCGAAGTAGCGTCGCACCTTCAAAAAAAAAAAAAAAAAAAAAAAAAAACACCGTGTATATATATACTTCGCACCTATATATATATATATATATATATATATATATAAATATATATAGGTGCAAAGTAGCGGCACACCTTCAAAAATGCTTAAAAAAAAAAATATATATATATATATATATATATATATATATACTGGTAGAGAGAGAGAGAGTGAAATTCATGTTCTAACAAAAAAACAAATTATGATTAAAACTTATTATTTTTTTATTCCCCAGCCATTATTTTTGTATTTATTCAATTACTTCTTTTTGTATTTATTTAATTACTTCGACTTTTACCTGCTGGTACGCCGTCCGGTGTGCCCTGTGAATGTTATGATCCTCCAGCAGAACTGGAGGATTGAACAGGACTCTCCAAACGCAGACCCGGGAAAAAAGGTGGTGATACAAAGATATTTATTATAATCACAATATAGTCAGTGTAATCAGCGCGTCCCGCAGCACGAGACGATCGCTGGAGGAACGGACACACAGCTGAAAAAACAAAAACACACGCGGCATGACAGGCACGGATCATGACAGTGAAATGAAAGGTGGCATTCTTCATTTATTTATTTATTCATTCATAACTGACAGCCTCGCGCTCCGCCAGTGCCCGGGCGGAAGTTGTTTCTCTTCGGCTTGACAGCCACACACGCCGGCCGGTCTCCTTCGGAGCTCACGCACGGTCCCGAACGAAGCAAAATGTCGCTGCGCGAGTGCCCGGGCGGAAGTTGTTTCTCTTCGGCTTAACTGCCACGCACGCCGGCCGCAGCTCGGGTACGGTCCGAACCGCGCGAAACGTCGCCCCCGATCGTGTCCGTCGCCACCAATCGTGTCCGGGGGAACCTGCTCTTCTTCGTCCACTCTCTTCTTCGTCCACTCTCCTCTTCGGCGCACGCCGGCCGTCTAACCGCTTCAGCGCCCCCTTGTGCCGCTCGGCGAAACTACAATGCCCCCAAATATTTTTTAGACCCGCGAAGCACTGAACCCGCGAAAGGTGAACCGCGAAGTAGCGGGGGTTCACTGTATATATATATATATATATATATATATATATATATATAGTTTCCTCCGGGTACTCCGGTTTCCTCCCATATTCCAAAAACATGCATGGCAGGCCGATTGAACACTCTAAATTGCCCCTAGGTATGAGTGTGAGCGCGGATGGTTGTTCGTCTCTGTGTGCCCTGCAATTGGCTGGCAACCAGTTCAGGGTGTCCCCCGCCTACTGCCCGAAGATAGCTGGGATAGGCTCCAGCACCCCCCGCGACCCTAGAGAGGACAAGCGGTACAGATGATGGATGGATGGATGGATGGATATATATATATATATATATATATATAATTTTATTTTTTTTTAAAGGGGAAGTCAACCCCAAAATTTTCTTGACAGTAATATCTATCTGCTCCTGTGTGTGTGTGTGTGTGTGCTGCAGTCGCTGGGCCTCCAGCACCTCCCCCGGGCAGGCAGGGGCCTCTTCCACCTCTTCCCAATTCGGTCCCGATGCCGCCGCCTCCACGGGGGCGTCCTGGCCCCCTGCCTCCTATCCCGGCACAGTCGCACCGAGCAGCTCGGGGAGCCGTCCCGCCGCCTCCGCCGTCCAACAGAGGCTGCCCGCCTCCTCTGCCGCCGACGCACGGTCCTCCACCACCGTCCTCCAAGACCTTTCATGCGGGCATCTCTCATAATGTGGCGCCCCCGGTGCCGCCCACACAACATCAGCGCGCTGCGGCTTTCCCACCTCCGGTTGCCCCGTCCCCGCCCGGCAGGGGAGCTTGCGGAGATCCGGCGCCGCCTCCTCCACCTCCACCACCTCCGCCACTCCAGTTCTCCTCGGACCCTCACGCGCATTCTTCTCCTCCGTCACCCGCCACTGCGTCTGTGACGGGAGCAGACAACAGAGGCGCTCTACTGGATCAGATACGACTGGGAAAGAAGCTACGAAATGTAAAGTACCACTTCCACAGTTCAGAAAGCTTAAAGAGACACTTGATTGCCGTCAACATTTGCACTTATATAAAAGGTTTGCAAGTAAAAATGAGATCAGTACTAAAACGTACATTCTTAATTAGCTTTTGGTCGCTAAACAGACGCTGTTTGCGCTACAAAATTAGCTTCTTACCGCCGACTTGGTGCCAGGGATGCCTGGCTGTTGCCACTCAACACGTTCGCATCCACAATTCATTAAGCTGTCAGCGTCTTGGCGCGAGTTGGCGTCGATTTCGGATAAACTCCCCATCGAACCCTGGAGGTGGTCTTCTTGAACAGTGCGCATCGTAGGGCCGCTTTGCGAGTGTCAATGTTCAGCGAACACAACTTTGAAAAACACTGTCAGACGTGTAGCTGAAACATTCCAAAGATTAAAACGTTGTAGTTACGTTGGCCACAATCAAAAAGCTGGAGCCAACCCTCATCGAAATAAATGTCCACGTCTACTCATTCCCACTTCAGTAAATATCCCGACTGGTGCTTTTATACCGTGCGTCTTCACCGTGATCAGCAAAGAAGCATTGTGCAGCTCCCAAACAACATATCCTCTGCTCACTTCCACAGTTCCTCTTTCTGATATAAATCAGCCACGGAGAGGTTAAGCCTTTTGATATGTTGAAGTGGTCATAGGTAGGGATGGCCACATGAATTTTGGTGCCAATTGATTACCGTTTCTGGACATTTTAAGCACCTAAAGTACAATGATTTCCAATGGAAAGTTTGAAACCGGTCCCTTGAGTGACTCTTGTAGTACCATGGGGGGAACGGAGGGGGGCGTGGCCATATTCTTCATTAAAAATATGTGTTTTTCACTTATTTCCTAATTTCTCCAAAATGAACGTATAAAAAAGAAAATGAAAAAATATATAAACTGAGCTTGTTAGTGAGAAACGGGCCATCTTAGATTTGTCTTCCTTTTAACCCAGGTTTGAACAACAAATTTAAATTTCCACCATACATTAGAAAAAAAAAACGTCTGGTGAATTTATATTTTTTAAAAAGTATGTACATTGGTTGAATTCATATTCCAGCAAATTAACTATGATTTTATTTTGTGCAATCGTCATGTTGGTGAAACTTGTTTTCAATGCGTGCAACCAATGTCCATACTTTTTTGACATACTGAAAATCAAGCAGACTTTTTTTTTGTGTGTAACCCAGGCTTGTTTAAACCGTCATTAGAAACTCGAGTATATGAAAACCTCATTTGAAAAATTAACCGAGCCTTGATGTCTTCATTAAAAACCCTAACTTGAAAATTGAAACACTGTTTTACAAATCCAGGCTTGAACTGATCATTTTCGTTAATGTGCTAACTTGAAAACCTAATCAGTTTGAAAGCCTCCTTTGAAACCCTAACGTTACTTTGAAACCATTTTTTTGAAAGCCTAACACCATATTCAACCCATTTTGAAATTTTCTGCCTTCATTTGAAACCTAGTTTCAAATTCTAATTTGAAACACCAACCCTAGTGTATAACCGTAATTTGAAACCCTAATCTCGAACCCCCCCACATTAATCCTATGTCCTAATGAACCCATGCTCGTGGCGTTTTCCCGCCGTTTCGCTACGTTGTTGTGTGCCGCAGGTGAGCGAAAGTCCAGAACCGAGTGCCAGCCCGTCGGCCGAGTCAGGTGAAGGCATCGTCGGCGCCCTCATGATGGTCATGCAGAAGCGGAGCAAAGTCATCCACTCGTCAGGTAAACACATCGTTTGTCCTGGGACGAACGAAAACGAAAGTCGACTGACACGCGTTTGTGCTCTCGCAGATGAAAGCGAAGATGAGGGCGGAGATGATGACGACGACGATGACGATTGGGATGACTAACGTGGCGTCGACCGATGCGTCTGAATTGAGTTTAGAATCGGAGACTCCTCAACATTTTTGTCACGTCAAGAGTTTTTCAACAATAAACTTCTTCGTCTCTTTGAGCCAGTCAAGTCAATTTGTATGGTTTCGCCCTTGATTAACTGCAAAAGCGTCACCGAGGTTTACATTGGCCCGCAGTTCACGAATCCAGTTGGTTTATCAGTATTTATGTAATTCAATGAGTATTTCAATAGATTTAAGAGCATTTAGGCGACTCTGTGTGTGTTTGAGCACACCCAGGAGTGATTCGTTCCCATTGCACATGCATACTTGGGCTGACAACAACAATTTGAGGGAAAACGAGAAGAAATATTTGGGATGAATGACCAGGAAGCAATGGATGCCAAGAGGGAAACTTTAATCACATAGTGTTGTCCTGTACACTGTTATTCAATATGACATGACTTTATTTCTTGAAATGAAGCCCTTCAGGGAATCGGTTCTTTCTCAGGGCTTGTCCTGCGTGGTCAGTTGATGCAGAATCCTGACGGAAACAATCTCACGTCCGTCATCTTCTCCTCTCCCCCACTCAGAACAGCAGAGGAGGGGGGGTGAGAAGAAAGAAGAGAAGTGGTAGTAAAACAATCAAAATCCGGATGTCAGGGGGTAACGCAGAGCAAGAGGCATTTTGTATCGGAGCAAGAACGTCGAGATTGAAACATTTCTTCAAAGGAAGCCTCTCTCATTTCTGCAGGCAGGATATGCGAGTACTAGAGCCTGAAGAGAGAATACTCTAGAACAGACATGGGCGAACTACGGCCCGGAGGCCACATGTGCCCCGTTAAACATTTGCCGAACTTGAAAAAAAATTTAATTAATAAACTTTGTTCATGTTTTATTTTCCATGTAGTTCTGATATGTCCCCACTAGAAGGCGCACTCTAAGACATATTTTGTTGCAATGTGTTTGTTCATTTTCATTTAAAATTAAAGCATATATTTTCTCCATGTACTATATGTATTTTTTTTTCTCTAGTGAAGTGAGGTTCCCAAAACACTCCATTCATGTGCTACTGGTCCGGCCCTCTGTCAAATTTTAGAACCCGTTGTGGCCCACAAATCAAAAAGTTTGCCCACCTGAGCTCTAGAACCTGACAAAAGACCACCAATAATAAATAATATGATTAAACGTTCTAGTTCCAGTCAAGAGTCTTGGTACAACAATTTGTACTAATTCCAGGCTTTCAATATGAGACATAGGAAGCGCGTCGCCATAGTTAAGACATGAGGCATGACCAATGTCTTAGCGATATTGCTGAGATGACAAACGAAGGCCTAGTAACGTTCTTGATGTGCATTTGAAAGGAGAAAGTCGCAAATATCTCATAAGAAACATACGCAAAACACTGAGTTGACATCATTCCACTTTTTATAACAAGACACTGTACATTAAAAAAAAAAAAGATTTAACTTACTGATAACTGATAAAATGTGCAAACATCCCAAATTTCCCACCACCGCCACTGACAAAGTGCATGACTGGAAGACCACGGTGAAGTGCGTCTTCACCACTCACATACTGGGGGGGGTCACAACAGCACAGGACAGGAGGGGCGACATCCACGTGGCTTAGCTTAACACGATATTCATATTTGACACCTTACGTTACACGGCAAGGCCCGAGAAGAGCGACAAACAACATGGAGAAGCATGCAAACATTGATGAAATGTCTTCGTTCCTCATACAATACAACAGTAATCCACTGGCCGTATATATATTATATTCACAATCAATATATTACATTTGCTCTCAATATAATCAAAAGTAGCACAATTGTGCTTTTGCCGCTTGACACTGGCTTGTGGCACTCGGGTAATACATTTCAAAACATCCTATTTTCCCTGCACTGCCAGCTTTCAGTGTCATGCAGTCCGAGTATGAAACAATGGTGCTCTTGATCCTTCTAAACTACTCACAAACAGTTAAAGATTTTCAGCTTTCCGGTGAAAATTCAGGATGAACTTAAAATGCTGAAGAACCACAAGGAGGGAGTTTAATTAGACTTTCTCTAAACTACCAAATTGTTTGCTGGTCTCGTAATGTCAATATGTGAACAGCATGGTGATGAGGTTTGTTTGAAATGCCAATAGAAGTTCAACCAGGACATTATTTGGTCCATTCAAATTAGAGAAACATGGAACAGTTGGAAATGCGTTCAAAGGTTTAGAGACAGTCAAATTAAAAGGGAAGTCAAAAATTAAAACAAACACTTTTCCCATAAATTGCCAGTATAAACGTGACCGTAGTGCATGTGTAACATATTTTGAGAAAAAAAACAAAACAAAAAAAAAATAAACAGTCCTGTCTGGTCTCGTCTTGTACCTCTAATAATAACAAGGTGACAAGATTTCCCCAAAATGACAGTCCGTCAAAATGCTGAGTTTGGTTGGAATTGTCACTTCAAGTCGAATATAATAAGCCAATAATTTGGAAAATCAGATAACGGGTTTTGGAGAACTTTTCTTGTGTCCGAGAAAAAAATGGCTTTTGTTTTTTTTTTGTGTGACATCACAAAAAGTCAAATTAGAATAAATTTATCCCGTTGACATTGAAACTTTTTCTTGCATTGCAGCAATATTCTTCCTTAAGAAATTACAAATAAGCTGCAATATAAATACAACTAAAAGTATGCGATGGACTGAACCTGCAAAAAGTGAAGTGGAATATAGCGAGGAGCGACTGAAATACACTTTATGTTCAGCCTGAAATTTAATCCGAAAGCACAACATCTAACTTTTGGCAAGTTGTGTATGTCATAGTAGTCGTGGTTGTGTGAGGAAAAACAATTTTTGACATAAGGAATATATTTTGGTTGGTCTGGAAGGTAACTTAATTTAAAAAAAATGCCTTCAGGTGTGACTATGTCCTGAAATTGGAAGCTGGACAAACAAGAGTGTCGAAAAGCTTCACTGGAACCATTGGAATGCGCTCATTGGTGAGGTGTGCTAGCCACAAAATATAGTCGATCGGCAGAAGACAAAACCACCAAAATGGTACTCGAATGGCGAGGACAGCGTCGACTGTCAAACCAAAGGAGGTGATATGCACAAACATGCATGAACAACACCAACAAAAGTCCAACCAGGCCAACTCAGACGGCAGGAGCGCCCTAACCCAGACCTTGCTCCTGGTCCTCCGTATGCCGCCGGCTGGTGCGCTTGCGCTGGTGTTGTTGTTTCGATTGACTGGACTGCTCCCAGTATGACTGGCAGTATTGGTTGATCAGTCTGATCTCAGGCGGGAAAGGTGTGGAAGCGAGGGACGATTGAGGGTAACGTCGCACGTTGTGAGTCTCGGGCTCGTCCTCGTCATCGTCTCGAGCGCTGAGAGCCAAAACAATGTCTCGGTCGAGGATGCGCAGCGCCACGCGGGCCACCGTGTGCTTGAAGTTGTTCTCGGTGGCCAGGCAATGGTAGAGCCCCGCGTCCGATCCGTTGAGGGACTTGAGAAGGATGCCGTGGTTGGTCTTGAGGACATTGCCGGAACGGTTCAGCTGAAGATTCAAACAGTCAGAAAGCATGTTTTTCTCCTACAGTCATGGAAAAATGATTGGACGCACTTTTTCTTCATTTTCTTGTTCATGAAACGCATAATTCCTAAAAGCATTTGGCCAAATAATTGTCCATTAGTTGCACGAGGCATTTAAAATGAGTGAGAAATCAACATTTGCCGCATATATCTCTTACTGTAGCTGCAACAACAACAATCATGTTGACAAAAGCGACCAAGGGAGGCGCCGTTTTAAGAAGCAATCCTATTGGTTGACGTCAAGGTGCGATGTCGCAGAGTTCTCGTTTTATATGCAACACGACACGGAAGACAGCTTTCATTATTTGCAAATAGTGAGCTATTCCTTCAAGACATGCTCCTCACCAATTTCCTTTTGCCATCCCTCTGGAAAAGCCACTTGACGGTGGCCTGAGGAGAGCGAGGCTGACACTCCAAAAAGGTGCTGCTACCTTTCACCCCAAACTGCACCGTTTCTCGCAGTCGCTTCTCCACTAGAAGCACACACAGATGGCATTGCAAGCAATCAAGACTTTTTGCAAAGTTGATAGCATGGGATTTTTAATTTATATTTTTATTTTTTTAAAACCCAAAACAATACACGACCATCACTTACGGAACTTGCAGTTTGGCAACTGTGGATTTGTATATTCACAGATGTTTGTTTATACATATACATATATATATATATATATATATATATATATATATATACATATATATAATATTTAATTTAAAAAAAAATTCGTCACTGTTTGTGGATGAGCTGAAGTCAGTCCGAGCTGGCTTTGGGGAAGAGGCTCATACAACTCGCACTGTTGGCCAACCAATCACGGGGCATATTAAAATGCTGTTCAGCTTCAAATCTAGTGAAATTTTCACATTTGGCCAAAAGAAAAAAAAAGGAAGGGCAGCCAACCTTTGGCGTTAAAGCCTCGACACTGCCTGAGTGGATCGCCATGCTTGACGTCCTGTCTTCTGCTCCTCCTGCAACAGACGACAAAACCAACGTAAGTTGCACCGTTGCAATTTTTTCAGCAATGCGCTCCGCACCTCTTGGTGGAAGGAGTGAAGGCCGAGCAGCTCTCCCCGTCCCAGGCGCAGTAGGGGTCACGGGCCAGGCAGCAGTCGGAGCAGGCTCGGCCATAGACGCCGCAGCGGTGTAACGATACCTGCGTCAAGCCCGCGTCCGATGATACGTACAGCTGTTGCTGCAAGACACAAGACAAAACATCAGAGGTGAGTCAGGATGTCCTCATACCGGTGTGACACGCCGTGACACCAGCTTACTCGTTTAGACGAGATTTTCATTGTCTTGACAGGAGCTCTGCTCTGTGAAGGATTTTAAAAAAAGAAAAGACAACTGAATGAGACTCAGATGTTAATATTGACTTGCTGTCGTGAAAAAAGGTGAAGAGGAAACATACCCGGAAAACCTCCACTTCCTCTAGCGTCAACTCCTCCATGTTGGTCGGGTCTTTGGGCAAAACGATAACCTTCTGGATGGTGCCCCGATCTGAAAAGAGTGAATGTACATAACATAAAACAAAAGATTTGCAGCGTGTGTATTTGAAAAAGCCAAAAAGCTTCGCTTGTAAATCGATTAGCTTAAAGCTAATGCTAAACAGCCTTCATGTAGCACTGTTATAACCCTTTAACTCATTCGCTACCATTGACGGATATAGACGTACTTTCATTTTACCTGGGCTGGCAGTGAATGAGTTAAGTAACGGAATGAACACAAAACAATACATGTAGACCCAATTTAACAGAAGTTTATATATATTTTTTATTTATTTATTTGAAACCCAGAAATATATTTTTAACATGTGTGAAATTCGATGTGCAGGCATTTCTATTTGCTGTAATCCGCAACATCAACAATTTTTGCAACGCCGATTAAAATTCTGACTGAGTGAGTGATGAGCCACACTGCTCACTGCGTAAACATTCACTTTCCGCCACATCGCTGGGTGCGCAACAGGCCTAAAGAGACAGTCTGGGAAGCAAACCTCCATAATTGGATTTGCAGAAGGCATTTTCTCACAGGTACGTAAAAAATATTTTCTTGGGTTGTTTTTGAGTAGCAAAAAAACATAAAAAATCCAAACGCAAAACATCTATTTTTTTTTTAAATCAAGTTGCCTGTTAAAATGTAAAGCACAGTCGACGTTTTTTTTTTTTAAAGCAATTCACCACACATTACATCTTTCATTCATTTGACAGATACCTCACAGAACAATGCTAAAATCATCATTTAAGCCATTGACAGTATTTTCCTAATTGCTCTTCTTTGGTCGAATAAGTAACAGTTTGCTTAGTCGGGTGCAGTCAGAGAACGGTTGTATGTGGTGACGCCATGGTGAAATGACGTCTATTAACTAGTAGAAAACGGAATTATGAACACGCGTGACACTCGTGGGGAGAAGCGACTTAGATAATGGATGGATGAAATCTGAACAGCCTCCCGGAATTTATTGTGCTGTAGTTCGACAATAAAAAGCCTCACCTGTGCCCAGGAAGAGCACCTCGTAGCGTCCATCCACAGCGTCCACCTGATCCACCACCAGAGCCGTGAAGCGATAGTCCACGCCGGTTCTCACCACCAGGGGGCGACGGTGGATAGGATAGACGGGCTGGAACATGAGGGGGTGAGCCCGGATGAAATTGACAGCCTCATCAGAGAAGCTCTTGGAGGAGCGAATCCCAGGGGTGAAGGTTCCTCCAGGGCACTAAATGACAAAGAAGAGGTGCGCTTGAGTCGTTTGTCTTCGAGTACTTGAGAGGAGCAGAGAGGGCTGAGACGCACCGTTCCCGGTCGTGGGTACGGAATCTTGCCATTGTACTCCGTCCACTGGTAATTGTGGCCGTGCTTGTGGGCGAAGGGCCCATTGAAGACATTGCGGATGTCGGCCATGGAGTAGACGCAGACTGCTGAGCCTTTGAACACAGAGCTGAAATACAGAGAAAGAGAAACATTGCTGATTGAACTGTTTTTTGGATTTATTGAACTGAATGTAGTATTGTCTGTATTGCACCACTGATCACTTTATCCCTGCTCTCATGACGGTCCAAAGTGTTGCACAGATGTCATTACTGCACAATGGTACTGATATTACGTAAAGATGCTTTATACCTACATGTCATGACTTTATTTATTGTAGTTATTGTAATACTAGCATAGCTCATACTACCGGTGACAAATTCCTTGTGTGTTTGACATACTTGGCCAATACAATGATTCTGATTCTGAAATTAGATGGGTGTTTTTTTTCCACACATCATATTTATCATGTACTGCATATGTGTCAAACTCCGGTCGTCAAGGGATGACATCATGCATGTTTTAGAAGTTTTGTTAGATGTTTCCTCCCTCCTGCAACACAAAACATCTAAAAATGCAAGACAGCGGCTCTTGAAGACAAGAGTTCGACACCTGTGATGGATCAGTGTCTAGAAAATGCTTAGTCACCAGAAAAGAAAAAACACTAATTGAAGATTTTGGGGGGTTAATTATTTTTTTTTTGTCGTTATCATGCATTACGTCGCACATGTATTTTGAGTTTGATTAAAAAAAAAAACACTCAAACTAAATCAGTCATATTCAACTCTTTTAAGATTTGATTAATATATGAAAATTAAAACAATAAACAACACCGCTTGAATCAAAAATAAGAAAGAAATCAAGCACAATGCCACTGTCAGAATAAATATCCAAAGATTGAGGCTGCTCACCCCGCAGTAGTGAAGAGTGCGAACACCATCGGGTTTCGTTCATCCTGCGTCGGCTGAATGAATACATCACCTGCAAGGCCAAATGTGCACAAATCAATAAGAGAGAAGTTGACGTTAAAATGCAATTTGGCGGGGGCGGCTCACGTAGTTCATCAAATCGTGTCTCCACTCCATCGTTGCCGATCACCGAGCAGATAAGACGAGCTTTGAGGAACGTCGTCCAGCGGTTTACCAGAGATTTCTGGCCCCCTTCGTCATTCTAGACACAAAGGAAATGAGGTTGTGCTTCATTGTTTCCCGTTACGCATTTCATAACGTGGTGAATCAAACACTCTTATTTCAAATCATCTTTCTGCATTGAAACTAATGGAAATGCTGTTAATCCGTACCAGCCACCAAAAAAAAAACAACGGCGACATTTTTTGTCACACATTTTTTAATAAAAAAAATTTGCACTATGAATAGCATATTATATTATCCATGCATCAAATTATGTATACATGTGTATAGACAACTTGATCTGTTAATGACAGTGATAAATCAAGTTAGAAACTTAATTCATCCTTCATGTAGTTTGAAACGTTCAGAAGTTGAGGTAAATTTCCCCATTGTCATGAATGGAATTGAAATTAATTCATTCCCGCCCCAAAATTGTTATGTTCACATTTTTATATATATATATATATATATATATATATATATATATATATATATATATATATATATATATATATATATATATATATATATATTCCAATTTTTATGGTGTGTGGTTGAAAATCAATACCATACAACATGAAAGACAATGAAAATATACTTCACTCTGAATAAAATAACACACTAGATAAACAACTGCTTAAATGACAAAATTGAAAAATAGTCAGCTTCCATAATTGAATTGCTGTCTAATTCAGATGTTTTTTTATTTCGGACACAAAACGCAATCAAGGGAAACTGGTCTTGTTTTTTATGTCGATTGAGATTGACCTTCCGGTTGCACACAAGACAGCTTTGTGATAGCTTCCGCGGATGAGGCAACGAGGTTTTATGTTGGGTACTGGGGTATTTGCAGCCAACCGTAACCCTTAACTCATTCTGAGGTCTAAGTGAGAGCAAAAAATAAAAAAAATAAAAAATAACACAGCACAACTATGGTAATGAGTTCTGCACAGAACCAATGATGGTTAAATGCCATCATCGAGTGAGTATTTGCCCGCAACTCAAAACGAGCCATAGCTTGCATCTCAAGTAAGTCAAAGCACCATTTTATTTGTACTGGGAACCCACCAGACACACTCTGCCCACCCTGGCCAAGATGGTGGGGCCGCCGCTCGAGTCTAAACTCTTCTCGCGGAAAAAGAAGTAGAGCTTGTCGTCATTGCTCTCTGCGCTGTCAGGGATCTGTTGGATCTGAACAAACACCGGTTCTGGTGGACAAAACAAAAAAGTCTGATAAGCAGGGAAACGATTGAGGCAAGTGGCTGATGAGTAATGAGACAGGAAGCCTAACCTGTAATCGACAATGTTTACCTCCACACACCGTCCATTACTCACCGTTGAGCCACCTGGAATCGTACTGTTCCGTCCGGATGGCGCTTCTCCCGCCCATGGTTCTAAAGAGCGCTGCATCTGTGCTCATAAAGTCGATATGGACACCTGCATACAGGTTACCATCTAAAGTGGGGAGCAATTAGAATAGAAAACAACTTCAAAAAACGTGTTTTATCTTTTTTTTTTCTTTTAGCCGTTGATTATGAAAGAATCTTACGAATGAGAACTGCAACGTTCTCCTCTTTGGGATCGTAGGAACATTTTCCCTTCCCGGAGTCCACATACCCGGGAACCAGTCGAAAAAGGTAGTCCTGCGGAGACGGATTACACTAAGCATAAAAATAGATTCAGCTTTAACGTCACAAGGGAGCACAGGAAAATCATAATCAAATCAGTGTCCCAGTTTGTACTCCTGAAATATTTAGCAGGACAAAGTTTCCAGGCCTGCCGCACGGAGACTTTATCCACAAATGCCGCCCGAGGCGGTGTGAATGTGTTCACCTCTGCCCTCCAGCCTCGGTTGATGAACGTGCAGATGGGTTGGTAAGCGCCCGTTCCACAAGTGTAGAGATGGGTGCGGTTCCAGGGCTCGATCAAGCGGACAAAGTTGGCACATTCGCCCTGGACAACGTGGAATTTCAACATGCTCGTTACGTGCTCGTGATTTTGAAAGCAAAGAATGTAAATACATGATCACACCTGTCTTCCCTTTCCTGTCATCTGGCATTCACCTTTCCTCTTGGCTGACGCTGGCCAGTGAATCTGGTTTGAACATCAAAATGACTTTTTAGGGAGATATCATGTAGAATAAATGCATCAAATATTGTAATTTTTTTACGTAGTGATGATAAAAAAAAGAATTAACCAACAATAAAATTGTATGTTTGTACTGTAATGTCAAATGGCAGTCAGAAAATTGTGTGTGTGCGTGTGTGTGTGGGGGGGGGCGCAATTGCAATGTAATTGTTCTCACAGGGATGGGAAATCATGTTGAAGCTACAAAGATTATTTTCAATTTGAAGAATATCAGAACATTGTGAAAGCTTTAACGATTTATGGACAAAGAGACAAAAAAAATTGCGGCATCTGCTTTCAGTTTTTCCACATTGCGGACTGAATTGTTCCTCATTATTTTTGTGTATATTTGACTTTGTTTTGGGGCTTGCATCATGTAACTGTTATGATCTCATAGCAACAGAACACAATTCAACGTTTAAATATATGTTCGTTCAGTTCTGATCAGCCGCAAACAAAGCTTCGAAAAAGAAGTTTAATACAAGGTGTGCTTTTGGAACAAAAACGGTGTGAGGGAAGGATTCCAGCTTGCACTTGAAAACCAACAAAGAACAATTTCATACTTAAATACTGAAATGTTCCCATGCCTACCTGGTGATTTTGTGTGAAAGCTTTGTAGCATCATTAAACATGATTCTTTTAAAGTCATCAATCAGAAGTGCCTGAAGCCGTTAAACACATCACTGATGTTACACTGCTGCCAAGAAATTTTGTGTTGTTGTTTCATTTTAGTCAGTTTAAAGCAGTAGAATTATACAAACCGTTTGCCTCCTAATAGTTTTGTTACTCAAAGGGTTACAACACTGCGACTATCAATGCTATTTGTTAGCTTGCTAATGGCGTTTTCCATTGTGTGTTAGCAAAAAGCTAGTGGACTTTAAGGCCAAGTTATGTGGTTGTTTCAAACAATGTTTTAATTGTCAATGTTTATGATTAGTTTGCCAATAGGTGTCAGTAGCCAGCTTTAAAACTGTTCCTGACTTTCAAATTAAATCAAGAAAGTAAGATTCTGAGTCTGGCGACTCAGAATACTCATGCTAAAAGCGAAGCGAAAACATTTTTTTTTTTTATAAATCAAGAAATCAATTTCACGTGTGTGTGCATGTGCTTGTGTGCGTGCACGCATACTATTAGTGGCTCTTTGTTGACATTGTGCATATCCAGAGCCACCAGATATTCCCTGCTTCCCAGGTACAGGCGGCCCTGGTCCTGATCCATCAAGAGGATTCGGTAGTCGCTGGTGTTGAAGGAGAAACTGAAGGGTCGCGCTGCCCGCGTGTCCATCAGTTCTGCAGAAAAAGTGTTGCCGTTACTTGCTTCTACTTACTTATCCCCTGAAAACCTAAAACACAGCTCATTTTATTCATTGTTGGCATCAAATACAGTTGAATAACAATGAAGCACTATCACACCAGAGGGATTGATGTACTTGCCAAACTTTTTAATACTAAGAGCAGCAGTATTTCTTGGCAACTAATTAAAACAAATATTATAATTTGATATTGACTTCTGAGACACCTCTATCCATAACAGGTTAGTCACACTACAGCTGCCCATAACCAAAATTACCTTAATACATATATCTGACACGCCCCCATAAATTGGTTAGGATTCAGTTGCTGGTTTGCTCTGTAACATGTCAGTTTCATCATGAAGGACTACAGAAATCACAGAATATTTACAGTTGAAATGTTGAATAGCTGTCGATTAATTGACTAATTGTGACACCTCATGGTTGAAAAGAAAAATTGTCATGAGTCATCTAAAGCTCGAATGATGTGCCTTATTCAACTGTGGAATGTCACTAACAGTATTTAGTAGTGCAACTTCAATTGTCTTGAAAGCAAGTAATCAATAAATTTACTTTTCAGAGGAGTAATCTTTTTCAAGGCAACTGTGGCAACACTGATTATATGAACATTACCATAAATGCTACTGATTATTATAAATTGAGGTGACATCAACATGATTTTCAAAGTCTTATTTGAATAACTTTGAGCAAAGGTTGCTCAGTGTGGTCCTAATGCCTCCAACGTGTTCCATGACAGGCTTGGATGAACGCACAGCCCCTGAAACAACAGCCTTCTCACTTGTTCTCTTGGAAATGCATGCAGGTGATTAAATATAACTCAACTTGGAGCATTTTAAGAAACATATTTGCTTTTAGCATATGAATATTTCATGTGTCCTGACTGTGTGATTGAGCTGAAGGCACCACATGCCCACTGGAGTTATGTGAAAAAAGCAAGTCCCTAAAGGAACGCCGGTCAGCGTGGCAAATTCTTAAGATCAGGATTGTGCTCAGCCGAGCAGAACCTGTTAAGACACGCTGCTGGAAAATGTATTCTGCATTTTTTTTCTTTCTTCTCCTGAAAGCTCTGATTGAACTATTTTCATCTGCTGCGAGAAAAATGCATTGGGCCACAGCGTGAGATTCAGTTGCACGCTTCCGTTCAACAAATCATTGTGACATTTCAAATACAATTTAAAAATAAGAACAGCTCATTTCACACTAGTATTCACTAATGAGACTGTTGAGAGTGCTTGTGGTTGGGCAAAATAGTTCCTCTTTAATCAAATCTGACTTGTACTGGATCTAACCGGTTTGTGAGATTAATGTCTATGGAGTAATATTTAGTGAGGATAATAGGATGTGATTTTCCCAAGTGTGTTTGGGCGATTCCGTTACGGTCCAGTGAAACTACTTTTGAACTTTGTGACCATAATTCCAAAAGGCAGTGTCTGGCGCAAAGACAACACTTTTCACCCCCAAAAGAACACCATTCCATCAATAAAGTATGGTGGTGGCAGCATCATGAACAACAGCAATCTTTTTCTCCAGCTGGAACTGGCGCCTTAATCAAGGTGAAGGGAATTGAACCGTTCCAAATAACGATCAGTGTTGCACAAATAACCACCAGGCTTCAACTAGAACGCAACAAAATGTCAGGGAAACGCCTACTAGCGCATCTGAACTTTAATAGGGGTTAATTTTTTTTTTTTATTGGAAGTAATTCATTAATTTTATATGCAAATTATTGAGATTGTCGTTATTTATTTTGCAGCATTAAAGAACAGTGTTAATGTTTAAATTGTGCAAGTGTACGTGATTTAGAATAATGAATAGAGATGGGCAAGCACCCATGCCAGGAATCGGTATGGGGATTATTCCAGCCTTAATTATAAGCACACAATATTCGCAACGGCAGCCGATACCAATGGCGGACAAAATGAAAAATGCATCGGTCTAAAAAAAGTGGGATCAAACATCCCTTTTAATAAAGTATAGAAGTCAAACCTTTTTTGCGGTTCATGAACTGTTAGGCCCACTACATTACTGTATTACAATGTTCTTCAAAATTTAAAAAAAAAAAAAACACGTTTCTAGACATCAAATAAGTCACTTTAACAATATCCCCGCCATATGGACGCAGCATATCGGGCCACGTTCACGACAGCGGGCTTATGTCACGACAAATGGTCACAAATGAGCCTCAGAAGCGGGCTTACGAGGATTGAGGGTGACGCACAATCTTTATTTACATCAAAGTGTCCGCCATCTTCCTTGGCGGGGGTCAACATTAAACAGGATGTAGGCAAGGTGCGACCAAAATAGGCCGTGCAATCGGATCTCCGGGATGCCGTCTTTGAGTTGGGACGAGGTAAACACAGGAAGAACGCCGTGGATTCATTCAAGGGCCAGAATGTGGGAACGCCACACCCCTATACACGTCTCTGAAAATAGCAACAATGTCCTGCCATCATCGGGTAAACATCCAGAGAAGCCCTGACAGCATTCTGTCACTGATAGGGAAACACTGGGAAGGACACACGATTCAAGTATGACGCTACAACTGGGTCACGCCAAGCTCTCGGGTTACAACAGAAGGCCGCTAATGATGCGCCCGAACACGGCTCTCCGACTTCCATTACACGGCACGTTTTGCACTCGAGCAACGCCGACTAATTCCACCCCGCGTGCCTCCAATCCAACAGAGACAAGAGAGTGAACAAGGCCTTGGGGTGTCACTTGGGCTAGCTCAAAGGAGTCACATGGGCCCTCGCAGGCATCGCAACCTCCTCCGCGGGCGCCTCCGGCAACAAAGAGGCTCGCTGTGGCAAACAATGAACAATAAATCCTTGGAGTCGCAGAAAACATTTGGACTCAATCCAAGTTTTCGCCTTTTTTGTTTGGTATTAGGGGGAAGGGTCCGTGCGGTTAGGGAGTGCGGCTACCAAAGCAACAAGCTAATGAGTGAACACCTCTCAGCTGTTGTGGACGTGCCCTCGTGTGTGTTAGGCGGGGGCGAACTTAGTATGAGGGAAACACAGGAAACTGCCTGCGGGCCCACAAACATCTCTTAAGAAGTGATGATTGAAGTTCTCCGTTTCTTACAATTACTATTGTTTGAGTCTCAATTCACATGCTTAAAAACATGTCAAAATGCTTAAAGACGCTTTAAAGTGAATTCAGAGACTTGACGTTACCGTGGACCACTGCATACTCGCGGTTTGGCATCCACAGATTCAAATATTCGCTGATTTTTGTTCCAATATTTTTGAAAATGAGTTTGTATTAGGGCTGTCAAACGATTAACATTTTTCATCAAATTAATTACAGCTTAAAAATTAATTGATTGTAATTAATTGCAATTCAAACCATCCCTAAATTATGCCATATTTTCTACCAACATGTATACAACAAACGCATGGTTTGCGTTGAGATGGTTATTTAATCATGAATAGCTGCAATGGAACTGGAATTCCTTCTCGCCATGAGTGCAAGTCACTACATGTGTATTGTCCATCTGTATTCTTTTTATTTGAATTCCCCACCCAGAGGGACAACTTACGTTTCTTTCATGTTTACATTTACACATGAATGTGTCCGCTCGGGATGAACGAGAAAATTGTATTGCGGTTTTTCTGACAGATATTGCGATTTTGATTTAATTTTCGATTTTCTTCACAATTTACGGTGACATTTCCAAACATGACAGAAAATGCCAATACAACATTAAAAACAATAAAATCCTTTCTTATAAAAAGGACATGAAAGGCGTTTTGTGAGGGCGGCAGTCCTTTTTCAAATTGTTAAAAATGGGTCAAGTAAGGCGAAACCTACTGCACTACTTGCTGTCAAGTATAATTTTGTATTTGTGTAATTCTGTATCCGAAAAATTATTTTTTAAATCCAATTTTTTTTTATTTTGCACTAATGTACATTTTCTGTGTACATAAATGTAAACTTATGTCAATAAAAAACATTGTCCTTTTTTAGCAAAGCAAAATTGATTAAAAATGACATTTTGAGGGCTATTATTGTGTAGATCTTAAAACTCAGTACTCTGTGGTGCAAAATAGTGCAAATAACACTAATGAGATTATAAATATTTAATACACGTTTGACAATTAACCGCTTTGTCGTGGCTGACGTCAGTCGCTTACGTGTTCCGGTCCGAGAGCATCCGCTAAATTGCTAATGTAGCCGTCTTCTGAATTTATTTCTAGATATGTATGGATTGAAATGCGAAATGTCAGTTCATAGCGGTCGGATCGATGCCCTAACACGATTCACGTAAACTTCTGTCAAAAGTCAAGTGTACCTCGAAGCACTTATTTTGAGTCTTTCCCAAATCTGTATTTATTGTTATCAGTAGCAGGCTCAGCGCTTCCTCGTTCGCATCCTCTGTTAAAACGCTACTTGTTAGTGGGGTCGTTTTCTTCCCTCCACGTAGGATCTGATCTGCATCACGGAGATCGTTGCTGCTGCCGTGCACGAAATATAATACAAATACTGTTCATTTCAATTTTAAATAATCCGCCACAAAAGGCAGGGGTCCACTCTACATGAATGTGGAGATACCCATGAATTGGTTCGTCGGGGGCCCTCAAATGAGAAACTTCAATCCTGGTTTTATGAGAAATGCACTAAAAAGCACGTTAAGGACTTAAAAGCTGGACTGAAAACACACTGGCATGTACATATAAGCAGTTTACAGAGAAGGAATTAGCCATGAAGGTCAAAACACAAGCACGTAGACAAGTGTTTGTCCTTATCAGAGAAGTTGAACTCAAAACAAGCCTCCAGCTGCTAGATGCCAACTCATCTGACAAATTCTGGGTTTAAACCTCATTCCCTGAGATGTTGCAGAATGAAACAAAAATATAATAATCATAAATTTCATACCTGTAATTCTTTACTTTTACGAGGTGGTGTGACATGTTTGAGTGTGTCAGATGAAGTAAAAACATGCTAGTGTACAAACAAAAATGCTCCTACACTATTTTGATCCTAGCTGTGTTCATATTGGAAGAGTCAAGCACCACAAGGTGTTAATCTGAAATGATTGCATGGATGACGCACTGCATTGAATTAAGCAGAATTGCAACATCTCATTGTTGCCATGGCGACAACACATGACCGACTGCTGTGGTCAATGTTGGTGGACCAGCCAGGACATATCTCACGTGAAGTGTCGTGGGAATCACAGAGTAACTCACACGACCACAAAACACCAAAACCACGCTAAAAACCAGAATTTGAAACCTAGCTAAGGCATGAAACCTTCATTTGAAACCTTAAACATTAATTGAAGCCAAATTTAAAAACCCTAACCATGGCTTGAAATACTGCAACTGACTTGAAACCCCAATCTGAAACGCTAACTCAGGCTTGACACCACAATTCTAAAACACATTTTCTTGTAACCCAAATTTGAAAACCTAACCCTATCTATTCTTCTGATTTAAAACCCTAACTTGGCTTTGAACCTAAAATTCAAATTTGAAATCCAAACTTGGTCTTGGAACACTCATTTGAAATTCCATCTTGTCCCAATGTTGCCCCATTAAGACCTAGGATGCCAATCACCCGACCACCTTATATTTTATATAAAATGAACTCTGTGGTCTAAAGAGTGTTAAGAGTGGATTTGTCCCAAAAATGGGGCCCGAAACAGGTCATGTGACAATCTCAAATATTAAACATGTTCAATATTGCCAACCAAAAAAATCTCTCGAGTTATAACGTAGCGTATTTTGATGTGAATAAAATGGAGCCAATCAGGAAATGCTCTGATTGAGCAATAAGAAAATAACTACATAAAAACAAACATCTCCAAACCAATGACGTAAAAGTAGCTTTTCCAGAGGGCAATTTTTTTAAAGCCAGTCTTGTTTCCTATTCCACTGCGTCACCATTTGACAATGCTCTCCCCTTCGGTCCTTTTCGGAATCACTCTATTTTGTATGAACACGCAAGATTTCTGCCTCGGAGGACTTGTTTTCGACATTGGTGGTGTGACAGAATCTTAATGTGTGTGGTGTTCTGTGTTGAGATGATCAGAGCAGACCACACACACATCACAACACAAGCTGTTAAATGTCTGGGCTTTTTTTTATCTTTGTGTCTGGGTTCTGTCACAGATAAACAAAACCCTTTAAGATTAGTAAAATCCTTATGTGTGTTCCAGGGCTAAGTGCTGGAATCCGATATCGATGAACGGGAGTCATCACGTCTGATGTGAAAGAGCTGAAGAAATGACGAGTGTGACCGAAGTGCGTGTGAGTTTCAGGGTGAGGACTGCGCTTCGTTTACGCCAGCAGAAAAACACGTAATATCCACCTTTTGTTTCCACTGTTGCACCCTTTCGACATGTGGCAGGAAACCCGCTCTTTATATACTGTATGCATGTAGAGGAAGCCAAGCCTGACGAGCGCAGGTCTGTGCAAGTGCATTAAAAAAAAAAAAGAGAGAAAAGACGGCCAAGCGTTCCGGCTCACCTTTGAAGGAGAGGCGAACCCGCGGCGCCGACTGTTGCAGGCTCAGGCCTCTGTAAACACACAAGGCCACCAAGAGGAGTTGGGCTCCAGATGTTGTCATGGTAACAGTCATACAGGTAGCCCACACAGATCTAAATCTGGACAACAACAAAAAAAAGACTGATTATTATAGCGTTCCCCATGAGGAATAAGAGACAGAAAAAGACGCACACGCTCTCACTTACGCTCTCTTTGAAGCCGCTGATCAGAAGTTTGGCCTGCAGCTGTCCAATAAGGTGAGACGCACAGTGCAGTCCAAGTCTTCACACCTGCGCTGGAAAATATGACAGCCCCATTATTTATTTAAAGGGTAAATGTGGTGAAGTGTGTGCCAAGACTGCATAATAGTGTCTACAAGCACGGATTGGTTGAAAATGCTCATTCAGTATCCAGTCATGCCTTGAGATGCAGCCTGAATTTCATCCATTCTTTTCAGATCATCCTTACCCATTCAATGGAAATGCCGATAAATCTTTTTCAGTCCCCCCCCTCCAAAAACATTTTTTGTAACGTGCTCTTGAATAAGGAAAATAGCACAATATTGCACTTTATAAAAACAGAGTAATAACTAGAGCTGCAAATATAATTAATAATCAAAATAATTTTCATTTTGATGATAGAATAATCTGATATTTATTTTCATTTAACACAATTGACTAATTTAAATACATACAAATATTTGATGATTTCCATCACTTTATTAAAAACAATTTCAAATTGACTGTACAGAAATGTACAAATAGAAATTGATTACCCCGCGTCACCCGGGAAAGGTAGTGGGCATGAACAGGATTAACAGTAAGCAGTATAGAGAATGGATGAATGAATGATGAAATTGATTAAGATTCAATGAATGGTTTGGTCCATAAATGTAACAAAATCATGCTTCCATAGTGTTGAGAGGATGAAATTCCATAAATTTGGACAATGACCCCAAATGATTAATTAACTATCAAAATAGTTGTTGATTAATCAATAATCAATTTGACTAAATAACTTTGATGTCCAGTGAAAATTTTCTTATTTTTACGTGAATGAGGTTTCCATGATACAGACAATGAGTTAATGTGAAAATTAAAAAACATTCCAAAAAATTTTTTTTACAGGACCTCAACGATAAGCTACATTAATATTTGTCATTATTTGCAGATGATAAAGAATAAATGCATGTGATCATGTTATCTTTGTGCATTC
Source organism: Idiotropiscis lumnitzeri (assembly GCF_059441095.1). Classification (NCBI taxonomy): domain Eukaryota; kingdom Metazoa; phylum Chordata; class Actinopteri; order Syngnathiformes; family Syngnathidae; genus Idiotropiscis; species Idiotropiscis lumnitzeri. Next base: position 25,182,779 of record NC_142393.1, read on the forward strand.
AACTTGTAAATCAAAACACTCATACCTCAACTATTTCCCCAATGAAATGAATGGTAATGCAATTTATCCATTTAAACATACCAATATGTTGCTAGTGTTTAAAATAACACTACAAATATGCTATAATTCTATTGTATATTGTCACTTTCCGGCGGAAACCTCTTAAGTCCAAATAAGGTCAAATTAATTTTTTTCCCAAATGGATACTAATGGTCCAGCCTCACATCATCTGGTATAGTTACACAATATTAATCAATTTAAAGTTAGTGCTTGGAAAAAAATACTTTGCTGCATTTGAATCCAATTTATGTCTCAGAAGTGTTGCCAAACAACTTCTGTCTCCTCATAATTGTCATCTCTTCAGGAATATAAGTAAATTTTTTCAGTGGATACTGAATCTATATGCTATTGTTAAATTGTTAGTGTATATATGTTACTCTACAGTTTATGTTCAAAGATCTATTTCTTGAATGGTTATAACAGTGCTGCTATTGAAGCTACGTGTCACCACCAATGGCGTTTTCTATTATGTGCTAGCAGTAAGCAAGCATTCCTAAAGTAAAGTTGTCTGATATGAACAACTTTTCTCTTTTATATTTAGTTTGCTGACTAGTATACTTCAACTGAAACACAGCGGCCATCAGCTCTTTGGCTCATCACTGTGACGACTCATCAGCGCAGAAGGCAGCGAGCTGACGCGACACAGAGGTGACCGTTCAAAGACACTGGGAGCCCCCGCACCGACTATTTCTGACACTTTCGGGGTGTTGAAACCAAGACCTTAACTCAAGCATTCATTATGCAGCTGCACTTTGCCGGAGAGTATCCCATCTAAATTATGAATACTAAAAGCTGAGTCCATTAAATTGTCTCCCTGTTTGCTGGGCCGATAAGCCATCCCGCGGGCATCTCTCGCTCTCGTGAAATCGGTGGGGCCGAGGCCCGCCGAGGCGCACCACGCACGGCTTTTAGCAAACGTTTGACGACAATTTAAATCTTACCAATAAAATTCAATCATATCTCACGAATGTCTCAACTGATGACAGAGATTTTTTTTTTGTTTAAATTGGAAATGACACCACATAGTAAGAAAACTTTTATATTATTTTGGGGTCTTGTGAACATACATTTTCATTTTATGCAAATTAAAGACAATATTTGTGTTTTGGAATTTGGGAGTTACGGGATGTTATTCGTAGGCCATAAAATAAAACATCGTAATTAAAATCATCGTTCCCCACTGAAATTAATGAACATGCCATTAATCTGTTCCTGCCATCGCCAAAAACATCAGAATCAATTCATGTTCGTGAATTTTCTGCACTGCCAATTTGAAATAATGTCCTGTTAATGTCCTTACATTCGATTTGTTGATTAATTTAACAAAAGCAGAAACAGGACATTGTGAAAGTTCCAGTTCCATCTGTAAAACTATATGCAACCAGCATGCTTGAGTAGATAAAGGGGTATGATTCACCTCTTGTCGCTAGCTTCAACTACCCTTTAAAGCATTGTGTAGTTACTGTCAAAACACTCGCAGGAATATGACCTTGGACTGGGCTTGTCGACGCGTAGCTAATGGTGAGTGATATTTGTAATCATTTGGTTTTATTTGTTTCCAAGACAGTCCTTCAAAATATTTCTTCACATGAAATTAACTAAATATTTTGGGGCTTGCTGCCGTTATTTAAAAAAAACAGTTTAAAAAGCTAAACATATATGAGTACCAATATGTATTGTTGATTAATTTGATGATTGATTAATTGTCAATTAATTGATACATTGTGAGACCTCTACAGTAATTTGCTATAATGACTGAGTGGTGGTACCCTAAAAAGATTCAACTTTGGTTCAGGTTTTGACACAATTGCTTGATATGAATGAAACTCGTGAGTCATGACTGAATGTTCTGAACTCCTGCTCCCATCCCCATGCTGCATGAAGCGCGTGCTAATAATAATACTCTGGGAAATGATGTGACGTTAAACACACAGTACAGTAATTACCACTTTAAAATAATCACCACTTCAAAGGGACCACCAAGAAAGAGAAACTATGAAATGAAAGGCTGTCACGAATTACATCTATGTGATAACTAAAATGTGTGTTCATATACAAACACAGCTTTTGTTTTGAGAACACTTCATGGAGAAAAAATATCAAGTGAGTCGCTATGCGGGCCTCCATCGCAGTGTGTGTGCGCGTGTGCGCGCGTGTGCGTGCGTGTGCTGTGGTTTTGACAGCTGGGTGTTGACTACAGGACAGATTGGGGCCATATCTTGTAATAATATACCATGGAGAGGTTTGGTGTCCCATCAAATAATTAGAGGACGAGGCGAGCTCTGAACGCACATGGGTGCAGTTTACCTGTCAAGTCAAACCATCCAGAAATAGAAAAACCGATCAAGCAAAAATGTTCAGTCGCCCACCACACTCACGCACGCACAGAGTAACCAAATGCGGGTTAAAAGTTAAACCTAAAAAAGTCCTACCTTTGATGTCCACAAGCCACAAAGTTGTCACAGCCACATTCCCCCACGCGTCGTTCCAAGATAGCGAGAAAAAAATATCACACCGCGTGGAAAAATAATCCGTTTCGTCTGTAATTATTCTTGGCACAAAAAAAGTAGAAAAGAGTGCAACCAGTCGCTATTAGTCGACTTTTAGTCCACGTTAGACGAATAAATCCTTCTGGCAAAGTTTAAGAAGCCATCCGCGTGGATGATATGATCCGCGTCACGCTTGTGGACGAGAAAGACTTCAGTGAGTGCAAATGGAGCGACCAGGTGCAGGTGTTGCTCCTGAAAGTGTGTGTGAGTGAATGCCGAGTCCTGCTGTCCTCTCCCTTCTGCTGTGCTCCCTCCCAGCCTGCCAGCCAGCCTCAGCCTTCCCTTTCGTGGTGGACCCAACCTCCCGGTGCAAGCATATGGGTCGGATTATCCCAGTTCGTCCCTGCTGCTGCTGCACTTGAACGCATCAGTGGTCATGCTTCCTGCAAAAAAAAAAAAAAAAAAATTGTCACCTCAACACTTGTCTATTGAAAAAGTTAATCATTTAGTGAGGCTGCTGTTTTATATTCATGCGTGGTTGGTGCACTTCTTGGTCACTGTTACTTTTGTAAGCCAAGTCGGTCAAAAAAAAGGAAAAAAAAAATAAAAAAGAATTCCCAGGATTCCACTGTGGCTGGCTCCTGCGTGCATGACAACGGTGACAAAAGAAGACCGAGCAGGGTGAAGGCTGGATGTGTCCATCCTTGATAAAAGAATCTGACTGAAAAGCAGGCGCACGGACTCTCAAACGTTTTATAACCGAGTAGCACATAAAAAATACTGATCTTAGGGCCGAGTGAAAACAGAGATGTTTCATTCTTTTGTTATATGAACATTAACACTGCACATACAGTATATACAGTATAACATTTAGAATGATATATGTTGCATTTTGTTAGCATTAAGCTAAACAGACCTTTTTAAGATGAACAACAAGAAGCTTCTTTTTTGATGAATCGTTTAATATTCGCCAAATCTGCTGTTTAGTGAGTTCAATTGAGTTCACTTACGACTCTTGCTTAAATGCAAAGAGAAAAATCCAACACTGACCAATAAACATCATTTAGAAACAATAGCAGTTAAATTCAAATAAAGAAGAAACCAGAGTCTCGAGCTGTGTTATAGTAATATAAATACATTTTGAGAAGGTTTCTAAAAATGGCTAATGAGGGTGCTTGACTGATGTGCACTTGGGAGGTCCTTCCACAGTTTAGGACCAGCAATTGAAATGGCTCTATTTATCCCCGCTAAGCTTCCACTTAGACTTTGGTACCTCCAGGAGCAGCTGGTCAGCTGATCTGAGTCACCAGACAGGGGGGAGAATATTTTGACATTTGAAGACAAAAAGTGGAATCTTAAAATGGACTTTAAAGCGCACAGGCAGCCGGTGAAAGGAGGCGTTGAGCAGCTGGAGATGTTGGGGGGAGGACTGGCTGACTCCAAAGTAAATGTACAGCTGTAATCAAGACAAGATGTGATGAAGGCATGGATTACTGTTTCTGAGCGCTCATTCAGCTAAAATATTTTGTATCTCAACACCATCAGGTGAAAAGCCTGTATACCCAAATATGGACAGTTCAATTATATAAACATTCATAAAGACTGTCTGAGAACTGTCAAAAAAACGTCAGCCCTTCCTCCTCCACAGGAGCACTCAAGACTGAAAATATAGATTCCTCTCAAAGAAAAGCATACTACATAAGTACTTGAACATTATTTGAGGTTGATGCTGGTGGAAAACAGTACACGACTGCAAGCAGAACCATCTTGAACGATGAAGTTTACGGTAAAAAGATCAAATTGTGGACTTTCCGAGTAGTGGTTTCAGCAGCACGACCATATTCAGTAAAAGTCAAATGCAAAATTTACCGAAACAGATGTTTGAAAACAAATAATTTGATGCAAATGTATTTTATTTTAAAGTTAAAAAGAATGGAGTTTACTTCACAAATGTACTGTTTAACTCTTAAAAAGTTGAAGGCACGATAACCTCAAGCAAAGTTTGAACAGTCAATGTGTGGCATACATTCATATTCAATATTATTGTATTTGGAATTGTATTGTTTTCACAGATATTTTGTTTTGATCACTAGTGCAAGCCATGTTAAGATGGTAATAGTTTCATGTTATTGCTTATTTGTACATTAGTTGCAATGGCTACCTCTGACCTCTAGAGGACAGCGTTCGCTGCTTGCGTGTGTGGCAAAAGGGGACCAGCGCATTCTAGAGCGAAGAAGAGCTACACGTAAGCTGGAAACAGCAGTACAGAGCGAATGTTGTTAATAAATGTTAATATTTTGTGTTTCAGCAACCCAAAATAAAACCCTTCAAAAATTAAATGTGTAGCGACAGATTGATAAGGACAAGTCATTCTGCACCCCGCTACAAATGCAGTGATTCCATCGCATACCACGAGGCATATTTTCGGATACGGGAATAAAAATAAAAATAATGCATCGTTATATACAGTGCTTTTCTGGACAAATTTACACAAATCTTTTTTTCGAGTACTCTAGCAAAATTCTCATAAGAAGACTGTAGCCAAGAACTATCAAGCAGATATCCGAACTTCAACTGTGCTACCTTCTTTAAAACGTAAAAAAGAGGATAGCGTGACATTTTGCAGGACGCTGTGGCGCTGGCACAGAGAAAAAGTGAATAAACACATGAGGCAATGAGGTGTGTCAGTGTGGAAAAGGTCAATAAGGCAAACCATTTAAAAAAAAAAAAAAAAACAACAACAAAACTTTTAAGTGGAACTTTTGAAATCCACACCCCTTGATGATCTTGACTGATGTGCACACTGGTAAGCATTGGCCTTGTCTCCTGTTGGCTTTCCGCCACATGTGACGCAGTCAAGATAGGTCCGGGATCTTTGCTTCACCCCTGTAGGAGGCATCGCTGCTTTTCCAGCTGAGGAAATGAGTCACGGATGTGTGCTGACTTCAGGTTTCCTCTCAACTTTGGCTCCCAATACTTCTCGTGTGATTGTGCCAGCCTTTGACTGTAAAGTGCATTCAAAGATGTTTCTGCAAATAGGAAATAAATGTTTGAAGAAGGTTGCAAAAAAAACGGAATTATATTGTATTGAACTGTAGAGATGAAAGTGTTACTGTTTTTCACCCTATCAGCTTTCTTAATTTTTTTGGGAGCACTTTCATTGGCATCAGCGGTACTCTGAACACTTTGTTGTCATTGAGAAGGTGATGTGACAAAAAGTCAGACTTGACAGGTCGTGGATGGACTTCGCTCTTTGGCGCTTTAGAGCGCCTCATCGGCTCTGAGTATGTCACACAGAAAAAAGGCAGAGTAGCGAGGAGGAAAAAATGTCCAACGAGACAGTGGCTTTGCGCTGGCGTGGCCATTTCAGCGCGCCTGACGTGGCAAAGGCCTTTTTACTTCATTTTCTCAGGACTCAAAATATTTGCGCAGGTGAGGAGTGAAGTGAAGACTGGCCTGAAATGTCCCATTTGATGGATGGATTTTGCCTTCTTGTTATTTATCCCTGAAGGCCGACTGCAAGCTGCAGCTGGATCCCGCGCCACAAGACCCATCAATCACCAGAGGCACATATTTGTCCCCTTAAGGGAGAAGAAGAAAAAAAATATTTGACCTGCTGACAGTCAATTTAGTATTGACAAATTGCCAAGTGTCTGCACATGTCCAATGCAGCAGAGAGCCAACAAGTGCCCAGATGCATGTTGGGAATGCACTGTGACCCCGAGAGAAAATCACAGGCTTGAGAAAATATACTGGCCTGTTTTCTATCACAACAATCACGACAGAGATCTTCCTCTGTCTCTAATTATCTTACATTTGAGAAAACATCAACATGATAAAATACAAGCACAGGTGTTTACTGATGTCCGTGAACTTTGCACACCAGAAATTCCAAAAGTAGGGCAACGTCTTTAACATGCATACGCGACACACATTCTCGGCCGCTCTCCTCGTGTCGCACAGCGGAGCCGAGCTGATTCTTTTTGCAGAGAAGAATCTGTATTTCCCCCCTGAGATGAAGCAACGTTGGAGTCTCCATATGTCCGCAGGGCCCGCCGCCATCTGCCTATGACACCAGACTGGCATTCTCCCTCCCTCTTTCTCTGTAAAATGCTTCCAGGAGAAGCAACAGCTGTTGAAGAAGAGCATCATAGAAATAATGACGGGTTACAGGAAGCTGCTTACTGTACAACAAAACGAGGGTAGGGAGGATGCGAGCAGGCCCAAAGAAAAGTTAATGTGTCAGCACGCTTGCTAAAGTGGGCCACTGCAAAGTACATTCGCGCCAAAGGTGAAACAAGGCGTTGCTTCGCCTTTCTCGCGGGACACCTCGAACATAGCTGCTGCATTTGCGCCAAGGCAACAGAGAAGAAGATGGAAAAGTTGGAACATTCAAGTCAATCATGTGGCAGGGGGTCGCGCTCAAACTTTGGACAATGCTAAACGCTATTGCTATCTCGGAGGCGTGCAATAAAAATCGATTTGAAGAGGGAAATCGGTTTGGATTTAAAAGATGTGCTTTGAATCGAACCGAATCATTGCACTTTAAAATGTGCTGTCGCTGAATTATATCGCACTAAGTAACAAGAATTTCACATTTTGAGATTTTTGCAAATTAATCACAAAAAACTCATGAATTCATATATATATATATATATATATATATATATATATATATATATATATATATGTAATTTATTTATTTTTTAATTTTATTATTTAAATGAGACCTTGTGGTCACACAAGTGGGATTATAAATGGGATGTGGCTATATTTAGAGTCAACACACGCCTGCCATCATTTAAAGTGCCTCTGATTGACCCACATATAAAGTGAGATTTTCTCATAGGCTTTTTCAAACATTTTGTTTTTCTTTCTGGCGGAAACTTGAGGTTTTTGCTGTAACATTAACCATTATTTGGAAGTATTCATCCAATTTGATTCAAGGTCCAGTTCCATCTGAAAAAAAAAAACAGCGATTGATTGCTGCCGGAAGGCATGCTTTACTGTTGAAAAAGTATTCTTTTGTAGATGCTCTGTTGTGTTGTGTGCCTAATATATCGTTTGGAATTATGCCACAAAGTTGAACCTTAGTTTCATCAGAACACATTTTCCGGAAGGAAACGCCACAACACGTCTTGAGATTGCCTATGGTGAATTGATAAGATTGGAATGAAATGGTCTTGACTTCAGCAAAGAAAAGGGTCACGGGGAAGCCAGAATACATTAAAAAAAAAAAATGAAATATTAATCAACACCTGTCTGTGTGGACATTGTTGAGGATGAAATTCACTGTCAAATGTATTAGGGGGGAGGGGTAAAGGTAACAAGTGCTGCAATCTGTTCCTTTCTGTGTGTGCACTCACGTGTGATTGCAGGGTGGGAGGGGGAAGGTTGGGCAGGGGTGCGTTCATCTGTCTGGTGTGATCGTCTGTAACCGGGCCCAGGCGCGAGCATGCATTCTGCGATCTCCCAGATAAGAGTCATCCATCTGCAGTGTGTATGCGACCGGGCCCAGACGGCTCCTCTTATCATTGCACTCGTCCATTTCCTTCTGTCTTATCACTCCCCCCGCCTCCTCTTTCATCACCTCCCAGTCACCTAGCCTGCAATGCCGCGCTTTACCTTGATTAGATGACAAGCACACAATCAGAAAAACCTACAAGAGGTGCCAAAAATGTGGAAATACATCTGGAAAAAAATAATTGCCTCAAGCTCCCCCCACCCCAAAGAAACAGCTGAGTTTGGCTTATATAATTGGCAAAACGACACTATTGCAACTTATCGGGAATCCCCCCGCGTAGGGCCCCTTAAAAGTTGTTACTGGCTGGTGGCTTCTATAGGGGGTCATATTTGTCGATATCAACAACACAACCCGTCAACATGAGCGCAAGATAGCAGCCATTGTTAGCAAGCCTAACCTTTAAAGTTAAATGAGATTTGAAACTCTCGTTGGCGGTCTAGCGTGCTGGAGTGGACCACCCCACCTTGGCCCTATCTACTCCAAGAGGAGCTCATGCGCATCTTAAAATAGAGTCAATGAGTAAAAAAAAAATGCGCACCACCTCAGAAGTCAAAAGTCACACTGCGATTCACAGTAACAAAGTACCTTTAAAAAACTATAACAATAAAAAATATTGTCGGTAAAAACCAATAGCTTTTTATGTTACTCATTCTCATTCTCGAGTTTCAATAAAGCCCCAATCCTTCCCCATCCCTGCACAACAATCGCCCAGCATATTATGGAAAAACAGCTAAGGTGATTTGTGTTCATTAGTGTGCGAGCCCAACAGGAGTGGAGATTGTCCTCGGGAATCCATTAAGTAGTTGAGCATGATTGTTTGTTTACGGTGGATAGTCTCAGCAAAGCTCCTGAAGCCCAACGCAAGGCCGAAGGGGAGAAATGATTGACACCATATCAATCGCGCCTTCTCTCTGATTTTTCCTCAGGTGACCTGGTTTCATGAAACTTAAATTAGAGGCACAATTTTATTCATGTATTAACAGTCAGGTCACACTGGTAGATTTAACATTAAACAACAAAAAAAAGTGTTTGTTTTTTTTTTCTTAATCAAAACCCCCTTTAAGTATCTTTCATATCAGAAAATTATTTTTGTGGATCCTCTTGGTTCATTACATACAGATTCACCAATTCAGTTTTTTTTGGTACTGTTTCTGGTGAACCATTTCTTCAACTTTTAGTCAGAGCGTGTTTTTAAGATAAAAACTGAATTAATGTCCTGGCTTAAACAGCTTAACCAGGGGTGCCAATAATTTTGGAGGACACTCATTTATCGCTTTGAGGTATTTTACACACAACTGATGCAGCAGGCTTCGTAACAACAAACAGATGGCGGGCTGCAAATGGCCCCAGGGACATAGCTTGGACACCACCCCCGACTTAGCAGTTGCCATCCCTGTAGACAGAGCACAAAGCACGCCTGGACAAACTTTGTTCCAATCGATCTTGTGAAAGAACTAAGTCTGTTATTAATTTATGATTATGAAACGCGGCTGCTCTGTGGTGGTGGGGGGTTTGATCAAAGTGCAAGCAAAATGTCTCATTTCACATGGTGTAATGCGTTTCCAACATTAGTATTAATAGTATGTGCCCATCGTAGGCTGCATACTCTGAGTGCTGCCAGGAGGACAGGTTTTTGCGAGTGGAATATTTATAGCTGTGCATTAAAAGTGGAATCAAGGGTTTAAGTGTACCATTGCAACACTGCTGCCGTTCCTTTGTCTGGGCCTGTCCAAAAATGCCTCGCCGGGAGCTATTTACAGTGGCAGCTCGAAAATGGGAGTGATATCACATGCATGCCGCTGCACCGGCAGTAAAATCCATTAAAGTGCCACTCGGTTGCTTTTTGTTTGATCTCTCTTCAAGAGCGGGCAAGGTGACTTATATGTCAAAAAGGTCATGTTAGAAGCATTCGTTCAATTCCCAAATGTGGCAAAAACACATTTTATTATGGTTTGCTTGTCATTAATAATTTCAATCTAAAAGTTTAAATACTCAAAGTCTGATGTGATCTCAAATGCCTTTATTCAAATCAGCGCAGTTGACAAACGACATCACACTGCCACCTAGTGGTGACAACATATAAAGACGGTCTAAGTGTGGAGTGTTAGTGGAATAAGAAGACACAGCCAACAACAAAGTGAAACATCTTCCTACTTTATTAAGTCTGACTCAAACATTAGACATCTCACCCCTGGCAAAATGAAAGCAACAAAGGGCTACAATGTTCTAGAAAAGCACACGGGGTACACCGCTAGTTGGGGGGTGGGGGTGGGGGGGGAGCAAATGTGTTTTTCCAGTACCCTCTGAAATAGTGACTTAAGTTTAACACAAACAGATGTAATGTTAGTAAATCCTTGTGAGCCTATGACGTGAGACAAAGAAAAGAGATGCTCATGACTCAATGCCAATTGACTAACTGCTTATGCCAGTGTTGCGCACCATTGACACCAATGTCAGTGATTCCCAACAACCAATTTAAATTGAGACGAGATAATTATTTCACTGGAGCCTTGAGATACGAGTGACCCGACTTATGAGTTTTCAGAGATACGAGCCAACGTTGAGCTGTCTTTTTTTTGTTTTAAGCAAAAATTGGGAGTACCAAACGGTTGCAGTGAACTCAACTTTACAAGCCACTTAGGCAGAACATTACCAACCGTGTGGGGGGGAGTGGCTTCAACCCGTGTAATGGCACTTCCAGTTCAAAATAAAACAAAAAAAGACAGATAATATAACCATACTCATACTTTCTGCAAAGAACGACAATTCTTTTTTCAATTACTGAGTCGCTTATCACAGATGAGTGAAACTCTTCTTTGTTTTTCTGTGTAATAGTATTATACTGCCGCCTGGTGGCCAAGTTGGGCACATCCGTTATGAATTAATCATTTATGCACAAACTCTTCTGTAATCCATCCATCTGTTGTCCGAATCGTTTATTCTATTTAATTTTTAATTACTTTTTTTTTTTTTATAATAAAGTCCAATATTATAGACTGGTGCCATTTTTTTTTTAAATTAAAAAGAGTGTTATTCTTGGGGGGAGGCTAGAATAGATTATTGGCATTTCCAATCATTTCGATGGGAAAATATGAATATTTCGGGTTACAAGAGTGGAATCAACCTCGTATCGCAATGCACCAGTGTATGAGCACATTGCTGATGTCGGAATACTCATAAATCCAAAATCATTACTTTTCAGGAACAAGCAAAAACGGCAATTTTGTTGAGCCATTAACACTGAATTGGCAAAGAGAGCAAACCATTTTTAACACTTTAGATTCTTAAAACAATTCCAAACTATAACATGCCACATGGGACTGACCAAGAATATAGATTTGAAGAGGAGAGAGAGAGAGAAGGAAAAAAAAAGGGAGAAGAGTAAATTTGGTAGACGTGAGGTTTTTGCCCGACATCAGCAATGTGTTTTTTTTTTTTCATTTTTTTTATATAGTTTTTTTTTTTTTTTACAAAAGAGTAGGGTGCTGTGGAAGATTTTGGTATGATTCATTTCCAGGCTTATGTACAGTTGACAGTTACTAGCTGCCAAGGTTTGGGCACGCTACCTTGGTTCTAGTCATTCCAGTTTTTTGAAATGTACCAATTCCTATGAAATGACACGTTCGTCCGAGTGGCAAAATCTGAAGCCATTAGTGGCGCCATTGGAGATGGCGCCACTAATGAACAAAAACTGTAATTTGACCAAGGCAGGAGCCAAAAATGAAAAAAGGATAAAAAGCTTGAATGTCGATTTTAGCCTTCATCTCTAGTGCCGTCATTTGAACGTGTGAAGTGTCAGCGAAAATGTTACCTGAGGTGAACCGCTGAGGGGATACCCGATGTCGGCCGTAATTTACACTTCAACAAGTAAGTTGATTCAAACAAATAGATGGGAAGGAAATTCAGACATACAGTGGCTGAACTGATGATTGATTACTACTGATCAATTCAGACGATGGAAATAAATGAAATTCCTGCCGTATCGTTTCATATCAGCGGTATCACTAGCGATGGGTACCCTTTTTTGAGTATGGACCGTTTTGGGACCGTTCAACCGAGCACAAATTCACGTGAACTGAAACGGTGCCATGTTTCAAAGCTTTCTAAATTCTGACAATTCTTACACATATTTATAAATTCATGGGGGTGGAATTGCAAAAGCTTGGAAGCAAAATGTAACAACCATTACATACTGAGTCGGTCGGGTACATTAAAGTTTTGAGACCAATCATTTGCTTTTTTTCGGCTTCACGTCTTCTTCCAACTCATTTTTTTGTGACGTTTCAAGCTGGATTTGAACTCATCGTACGGCGTGCGGCAGGCAGTTGTTTTTCAAAAACCATTCTTACTTATATTTATTTTAATTTTCATATTTAATTTTAAAACCTGTGAAGCACTGAAACTGCAAAACGTCAAGCGCAAACTGGCGCGGGAACACTATATCGATTTATTGTTTGTATTATTTATACTTTCTTGATTGTAAAATGTTAAGCCATTGTTTTTCCACTACCCTCTTCAGCCCATTTTTTTTAAATCCTTGATGTTATTTGTCAACGTTTCTATATTTAAAAATGTATGGGAAATTGAAATTTGTTTTCGGTTACATCGTTAAATAAATTAATATTTATTATCACAAACAAAAGTACAGAAAATTGGTACCGCTGAGTACTGGCATTGATTTCCAGGTACCGAACCGATTCAAATGTGAAAGTACTCATCCCTAGGTATCCCTCGAGTCCTGTCGCCTGGAATCATCCTACTACATACTGTTCACAATAAGAAAAAAATTGTGGGAATTGGTCAACAAATTTTAGTATAGCCAATAAAATGGTGCAAGGAAAGAGTTTAGGTTAAAATGTAGCACAACTTCCGAAAACAGAGAAAAAGAGGGGTGCACAATTACAGGGGCAGAACATAAACATGAATACACAACTGCGCTATGAAAACATCAGTATACTGTCATCCTCACAAGTGTGCCACAGTGCGTACAAAAACATCAAATTCCACAACAAAATTCTTTATAGAGTATGGGAAATCCACTAAAAAGACAAAATTCCACCTACAGCGGAACATCAACTGATCAGAACTGGCAGTATTCCCACCATGATTACGAGGCGTGTTTGCTGTATTACCAAGTAGAGGAGGTGAGTGGAAGAAATAAAAAAAAAAACAATCAGCTTTTGAAAACAATTATCTGCTTCTTTTTGACTACAGTAGAGTACACATTTTTGTCTTCACAGCCCCGAATTGTGTAGTCGAGTGTGGGCCCGTCCCTGAGAACACATTTTGGTTCAGTTCTAAATGCTCCTGAAATGTGGTCATGTGGTCAGATTACAACAGGAAAAACAGCCAAGGTAAAACGGCTGCTTCCCGTGTCTGTGAGATTCTGGTCATTTGTTTTCTTTGCTGCCAAACAATGTTTTCTAAAAGCAATTCTTTTGCACAGTGGGCTGTATTAGAATATAGCATAGAAAATCAGAAGTCATCTTGCCTTGGCTTTATTCAGTTAACCCTGATTTTAAAAGCTTCTATAGATCATATTTTGCTCGATTACAAAAATATGACATTTTGTGCATAATGTAACTCACATCCGGAAGATGCTCAGGCATACCCTTTATTGTCCCTAACTTGCTGTTTCAGGCCGCCTCATCTTCCTGCTCGCTGTCATCCGAGCCTGCCGCATAAAATACATCCTATCAGTATCAGTGTGTTTGCTTCACTTGGAAAGAAAATTCTGAAATAATCAGACGTGAGTAAATTTGACTTACCGTCAATCACAATTTCTCCACTTTCACCTTCTTCTTGACTCTCATCTGAGAAGACAGTTCATAGTCTTGATAAGAAAAACAGAGCATTCATTCCAGCGTTCCAACAACTTCAGGAAACTTTAATTCATGGCTTTTGAATTCCATTTGAAATTAAATTTAAAATCAACTTCCTGATGTGCCCAATGTTTCATGTGGTTCAAAGTCTCGAAATGCATCTGCTCTTAAAAGTACCAACTAGGGGTGCAACAATTAATTGACAACGAATCAATTATCAAACTAATAGATAATTATTTTCACAGTCGATTGATTATATAGAGATCTTGTTTCATTTAAAACTGTCCAAATCCTCAGCCTTTCATCAGTAAAAATTCCTCCGACTTCCTTGGTCCTCCATTAAAGCAGACTGATGATCTTTGTGTTGAATCAAAATAAAACTTTTGCTTTTATGAAGATGTTGGCCATTTTCTGACGCCTAAACGAGTAGTTGAATCAACATTAATTCATGCTTGTACATTTTCTACACTGTCAATTAGAAAAAAAAATGTTTTTTTAATAAAGAGATCTAAATTAAAACATGTTTTTTTTTCATCTAATTCACTGACTAAATAATCAACAGATAAATTGATTATTAACATAACTTAGTTGCAGCCCGAGCACTGACAGCGCATCATGTTTTGTTAGTACAGCTATCGTGATTGTACGATATTAACATGAGAGTGATTCGGTACTTTTGAGGGATTATTTTGATGTGTGCCGATGGGAAGTAGAATACAGACATAGGGATTTACAGCACATGGAGATGAGAAGATCAGATGGAATATTAGTCGTTTTTTGTAGAGGATGAAAAATATCAGTATTGCTGTATTATCTCTCTACCTGTTTTACTCGACAGTTTGTGTTCAGATATTCTGTGATTTAAGGGTTATATTATAACAAGACAACATAAATGCCACTTTGCCCATGCCTATCGAATTTCCCATCGTGTGTGCGCATTAAACTAGTTGACTTAAAGGCTAAACTTCGTTGAGGTTTTGATGGCATTGACATCCATTCTTTTTAACCTCATTTACAAATGACCTGACCTGATTTAGTCCAATGTGAAAATCACCCTAGAGCACATCAGTTTCCCACTGTTGCTCTAAATCAAAAAGTAACCGACCTGCACTTGGCTCCCCTTCCTCCTCCTGCTCCCCTTCTTCTTTTTGATCCTCGTCTTCCTCTCCACCGGTGTGGCCTGGCTCCACCTCGCCAGTTTCCTCATCTGAGTCGGAGATTACCACACAGTCGTCGCCATTGCCGTTGCCGCGATCATCTGCTGTGGTGCCGTCACCATCACTGCAGGATGAACAAACAGAACTAAAACATACAAAAATAAGCAATGAACTGCAGCCACGATTTCCAAAGTACGGTGCGCTGTGTCTATATGTTCACTCCTGGATGCCCCGGAGTTTCAATTCACATTTATTTACAACAAATATGCTGCTTTTTTTCCCCCTACAAGGTATTTGATGACACCAACTATTGTAAACATCTAGGTGACTCGAACTCCAGTGCATACCGGACGGATAAAATAAACATTGAGAATGCAACCTACCTGCCGTTCTCTCTGGGCTGCCAGAGTGGCGTGAGGTAGTATCTCAAAGGATCCCTGTACAGGTCGTCCTTCAAGATCTGGACAACGGCAAACAGATCAGAGAAAAAGTTAAGATCTGCCTGGTGAGCCTTCTGAATTGCATATTCTTAAAATGACCATTTCAATGCAAACTTAATACTTTATTTGTTTTAGAGAAGATTTAAGTGGTTATATTGCCTGAAAAAAATTAGACATGGTCCTGTGATCCACAAAGTCGATTTCAAGGTCAAATTATTGGTCAAAAGGTCAAGTTACTAAAACACACAGCAATCTTTTAAATTATTGCACATTTGGGTTGCATGTTGAATTCCCTTTTCTTACCCATTTTGTGAAGATTGACCCAGCAGTCCCTGAGCTCCCATACCTCTGCATTGATTCACCTAAAATATGAGCTTTAGTGCTATGCCATCACGATCAAAAAGGACCGCATGTTTTATTGAAATTAATATCTGCTTGGTAAAATTTTTATTTATTTTTTTTTGCTTGATTTGGCATGAACGACCCACTAGAAGAAACTCATTTTATGCCATGAAGTCATTGTCAGAACGCAACAGAGCGCAAAGTTGAGTAGTTTCAAAAGCCCGGTAGTCCGAGTGTAAAAGCACCAGATCGATAAGTGTATTGTTTATAGTAGTAGTAGTAGTAGTCGTCGTATTGTTAAAATCTTAATACCCATCCCGAGTGATTACATAAATGCAATGAATTAATCACAGGGTTCGCGGTTAACGGCTTCCCGAATGCCCGGGCAAGTGAAATTTGGCCACGGGCAAGGTAAAATTATGGGCAACTTACCCGACCGGGCAAGCATTTTTTAAAGCAGCCAAATATCTTTAATTTCGACGGAAACTGTGGTGTGATCTGTTTGTAGTCACTGTATGGTGATGGTTTAACCCAGACACCCCCTTATGTTGTGGTTAGGTCCATTGGCCATATTGGGGGCAATGGGCGGGCGCTACGGGGATCAGTTAGTTCAGTGAATGTCGAGTTAAAGTGGACGTCAATAAATCCCGCAGTATTGGAACTCGCTGTAGTTGCATCCTCATTTGAAGTTTGAAAAACACAACAAAAACCTACGATATTTCGGCCGAAAATTGACAGCCGGAAGTTTTCTTACCTTCTGCGCAGCTTTCTGCGCATGTTTACAAGTGGCGACTAGTTCGTTCATTTCGGATTCCTCTGACATGACTAAAATAGCTCGAATATTTTTAAGTAGACAATTCAGTTGTGAGTAAGGAAGGGAGTAATATTTGATTATTGGCTGTTAATTCATTAGCTCCATGATGTGACCTGACATAGTGTCAGTGACTGTGTTCTGTTTATGCTATGAAACTTATGGAGGCAGCACCACAGGCACTTGGTCTTAAAGGAATACACAAATTTCCCACACTCATAATTTACTCATGTGATTCCTCAATTAAAAGGCTCTCTTGGATTTAAAATTGATCATCTGGATTGCTGTAATATCATTTTCCCAATTTTACATGCAGATTTGTTAATTATTAAAACTACAATTAACATTTTCAATAACTGCACAGGATGATACATGCTGTTGTGAGTAGGGTTTCATGGTTGATGATGAAAACAAGATTAATTTATGCTTATCAGATTATATGTTTATTTACATTTGTGGCACACATTTTACAACCATAAACATTTTATTCTTAGTCTAGCTTTCACAGGATCAGTTCTACCTGCCAGCTGCCAGCTCCTTACGGACATATGCTTCATTGACTGTTTCTTAATGCCTGCAACGTCTGCAACATAGAACTCATGAAGGAATAACATAATCCTGGGTCAGCAGACACCTAATTAATGTGTTAATACATGATACATTTTTATATAAGCAACCCTTATGATTGTAACGTATTTTTAATTCTTTCTAGGCAGGAACTGTCCGAACAAAAAATTCATGCAATTTGTAATTAGACACTTTGTCATACAAAAAGTCATTCAGGGCAAGGTAATTTAATCTTCGGGCAAGAGAAAAAAAATTGTCACTTGCCCAAATTGGGCAAGTAATTTGGCCACTCGGGCAAGGCAAATTTTAGTGGCACTTGCCCTATGGGCAAGCAGTTTTTAAAGTTAACTTCGAACCCTGAATCATCATCATTTAATGCTTTAATTGAAGTCTTTCACCATTTTTCAATAAGTGTACTTTACCATTAATCACGGGATTGGGACGTGACAGGATTATTATTTATTTCTTTAATTTTGGTACGTGATGGGAACGGAATGGGACGGGAGTGAAAATCCACTCCTATGTCACCCGTGTAGTTCTTATGCCCTTGTGATCTGATTGTCATCAGTCGCGGCCCAAGTACTGTCCAGTTGAACAGAAGAATAAACCAAGAACACACGGAATACCTGGATGTTGTTCTTGTCAGCTATCTTAAACCAAGAACGCATCAGTTTGTTCTCGTGAAGGCTTGCCTTGGAAACTATCCCAAGATGCATTTTGTGCAGCTATCACTGAAGCATATTCGAGTCGGCGGCCTCTGAATCGGAATCGAATAGTGAGGTACCCATAGATTAAAACCCCTGCCTGACTACATGTGTTCAAATATGGTTAAATGGTTACCTGTAAACAGAACAAGACCGCCACATAGATGCAACGGCATTTTCCATTTCAGTATGCATGAGTATTAGTAATAAGATAGTGGACCTGAAGGCGAAGCTGTGTGGTTGTTTTTAATACACAATAAGTAGTTTTGTTTGTTTTGTGATTAGTTTAACAGCATTGCTAAGTTTGTGTGCAAAACCCTATTTGCAAGTGTTGCCGGTTGCCGCACATACCTGCGCGACATCATCTTGTCCGGGGTTGCTGTGGTCGCCAAACCAGCTGAAAAAGGTCTGGTAGACCCCGCGTGACATCTTCCTGGGTTCGCTATGGGCCGTCAAGTTGTGGCCGCGATTCCACAGGATGGTGTTGGACACGGACGAGGCAGCTACTGCCAAAAAGACAGGTTTTTATGTGGGGTTGGAAGACATCATAACAAATTATAATAAAAATAATAAGTTGCATTTCAAAATCATCTTACAAAGAAGAACAAGCAGATGAAGATTACATTGATTTTGCAAGTGAAAATAAAATGGTGCCTAGAGATATGAGTTTCATTTGTTCTGTGACCACTAAGGCTGGAGGATTATGGGGGGAAAAAAATCACCATTATTAGGATAGAGATTGAAATCACAATTAATAAAATGATTAGTCATTCACTTCAAAACTTGGTTTTCATTCAGCGGATGTTTGGGCAAACCATGAACCACATTAACAGCTAATGTGTCTGTTTGCACTGTATGAGCTTTTGCAAAAGCCAGTATCATTTCTGAGGAGATTGACAGACACTGACGAGCGGGAACTTGTATTAACCGAACTCAGTTTTGCTCCCGTTGCCCTTTTAAAAACATCCGCTAGCATGCATGCTAGTGTACGATTTAGCATGCATGGATGCTACCGTGTGTTTTAAGCTGGCGTACGTTTTACCATGCCCTGCGCCCAATAATACAGTGAGTCTTATGCAGGTGTTAAATACAGAAATAGAACCCGTGGCTGAGACAGCATCCTAAAATATGGTCCATGAAAATATGCTAGTCTGAGTTTATAGATGGGATTGGACTGGTGCTTATGAAAAAAAAAATCAATACTGATCCACTCACTAGCAGAGCCTTACTTGGGTATGTGTGTCTATTTGTATTTTATAAATCAAAGTTACTAGCTACATACGCTGCTATAGAATATAGATCATATTGTAAAGAAATAAATGATGTGACTTCCCCTTGAAATAAAAGAATTTGAAGAAGTACAGTAAATAAATTATTGAAACAGACATATGTTTTGATAAAATAATAAAAAAATAACTTTGCTTCTTGGTGAAGCACTTCGGACAACTTATGGTGTAGATAAAACACGATAAAAGATTTACTTAGCTTACTATTGTGATTTAAGTGGAAAGTGGATGTTTTATTTTATTTTGTACTAAAAGGATAAAAGGTTACAAGTTCTGCCTATTCTAGACAGACTCGAGTTAGATAGCACAAGCTACAAAATAAGTCTAAAATTAGTGATAGTTTACCGTACAATCCGGTGCAATGAGGAGCTCGTGAACGGTCTCCTTCATTACGTGCTCACGGCCCAAAAAAGCAAAAGCAAAAGCAAAAGCAAAAGCAGTCCTGTGTTGATTGGTACCTCCTAGTCCATGGTGCAGCTCCTTCATGATGATGTTGTTCTGGAAGTACGGGTTTCGTCTGAAGTGGAAACGGATCTGGAAACCCACTTTGTGGTTCTTGAAAGTTTCAATCTGATCAAGGTAAAATGTTTGCCGTTATAATAGGCACATGCGCTGCTTGGGAAATTATACAATCTAAATTAATTGGGCTGAAATTGTAAATTAATTCTATTAATAATTTCAACAACAGGAGTGGTTCTCAAACATTTTACGCCATGTATCGCTCGGACCTGCAACCACAGTAATAACCAACATTAAAAGTCAGAAACCTATGTGGTAGCAAATGCAATGGAGAGGGTTTACTCCTAAATATATGAATCACAAGCCAAAGTAACATTGTGCACAGTTGCAACATTAACACTGGGCTCAAATGTAGATTAAAAATACAAAAACAAACAAGTCTCAAGTTGACACGTCAAAATTACTTCAAACGGCATCACTTGCCCCCCCCCCTCCCAAAAAAAATGCTTAAAAACACAAGTGGAAAATGAATGCTGATAAGAGAAATGCATGCAGTAGAATAGGTCACTTTAGTGTGTACTACGAGTGGTACTTGGATATGCTGCTCCACTTGATGATAAAACGATTTTGCATAACATTTTTGTGACATTTTTGTTTGGTGAGGTTCTGTGAGTTTTCTAAGATAAATGACGTCAAAAAAGGATGGGAAAGTCTTCTATGAACGTACCCAAACTAAGCAGGACTTTGCGAGTGTTTCACCTACCTCCAAATCAGTCATGTAGCTGAGAGCATCCTCATCCGTCTCGTCAATGTGAGCAGAGAGCTGCGGGTGGTTCAGCAGCTGGCGCCTCAGAGTCAAGGTAAAGCATAAGCATGTTTACGTGCATTAGGCATTCACTAAAAGCTGAGCATGCAAGGAGATGGGGAAGTTTCGTTTGGAAGGATACAGCAGTCACCCAGAAGCCGGGGATATTTTTTGTGATGGAGCGGCGTTGGTCGAGGTGCGGCCGTCGCATGCGGCCCATCTTCAGCTCCAGGCGCTGATGGAGCCATGCGCTTTTCTTCTCGAGAGCTTCCAATCTCATCTGAACCTGCGCCAGGAGAGCCACTGACTGTCTCATCTTGGGAGCCATCTTAACAGACACAATGGCGCACTCACCGTCCTCATTGTCCTCATTCTCGGACGGGAAAGAGGAGCTTGGTGCGGAAGAAGATCCAGACACGGATTCGTCATCTTCGCCCGCGTTTGGGGCATCATCCACGTGTTCTCTTTCTGCATCCTGCCCACACGTAGAACTGTCAGCAGGAGCTGCCCGAGTTTTAAAATTATCTCTGAGGACTGGCTGGTCCCCCCGGCGAATGGCTTTGCTCCCCTGCTTGGTTTGTTTGGCTCTTTTGGATGAGCACGGAGTCTCCCGGCTGTCTTCACCGTCTCCCCCCGTGAGGCTGGCGAGGGCTTCGGCGGCTGCTATGGCCGCCGGGTCAGAATCAGACTTATCCAGAACGTTGCGGGGATCAGGTCCTGTACTTTCATCTGCATCTTCGTTCACATCAGCACACTGGGCTTCATTGGATTTGTGCTCCTCAGAATTGGAGTTGTTGACAGATGTCGAAGCAGCGTCGTGTGCACTTTGCGAACTTTCTGCTTCCTCTTCATCCTTTGAATGTCCCTCCTGCCCTGCTGCTTCTGTGCTCTCGCCGTTTTTACATCGCTCCGAGGCATCCTGCACTCCACTACACGCGTCGTCCACTTTCGAAGACTTGCTGGGAATAGAGAATCTCTCATCCCGGTCCGGTGATGGACCTCTTTTCCTCGAATCGGAGTCGGCGCTCTGCTTGCAGTCCGCCAATTCACTCATGCTGGCGAGCTAGCCAACACAGCTAACAAGCTAGGTAGCGCGCGAGAACAATTACGAGATATTTCAACGTACCCACTAACACTCGACCCAACACCCCGGATAAGTGTCGTGGTTGCGCGATTGTCTGATTTGTCTCTTGACGTAACTTACATTCTCAATGACGACTGTACGGGATGGAGCTCGTTCGCGGCCTGCGGGAAACGATAGGAAGAAGCAGTTAAATGCTAAAGCTAGTTAGCTCGACGTTACCCATGTCGTGTATCCTCGCAGTCGGGCGACATATATCCGCGAAAGGTCAGGACGGGCAAGATTAAGAACGATCACATGAACAGACTCGTGTTATTATCCTAAACTTCCAAAGCGCGATCTTAGTTTTGTGTACGATTAATCCCTCATCTTGCAGTTCGTGTTATCGCCGTTATGGAAAAACAATGTTCTGATTGGCTGGAGCACGTCGCGCTAAAAGGTCTTGACCAATCGGATTCAAGGGTGTGTTTACGTGCTCAGAACTGCGTAGTGGTGTGCGATACGGCCAAATTTGGTTTTGGAATATGCCGATACTTTTTCATCATTCTGGTGGATAATTCATCCACGATTGCTCCTTGAGATTGCTTTGAGATAATTACGTTGCAATTGTGTATTTAATTTTGTCTTATCAACAATGATTGTGATCCACTTGATCACATTTCTAAAACTAAACTTCAGCTATTATAATTATTTTTTTTCCCTTTACGACTAAAACCTTATTGGAATTTGGGCAATACTAAATAATAATAACAAAGAGCAACAAATATTGAAGAATCAACAGCGGCAGCTGCCGTGCATCATAGTGGGATAGACCAGAACGCTGTTGCTATTTTATTTATTAAAAAATTGATCAGAAATCTCATGCTCACATAAGTGCAATTAGTAAATGAGGCCCATTCAGAGCACGCAGAGAAGTGTCTTGCTGCCAGACCAAGTAGCCCAGCTGATATTTTTGAAAAAGAATACTTTGTTTAAGATGGAATATGACGAGCCTGTTCTGATATCAACATTGTTTTTCTTTTTTTACATTTTGGAATAAGTAGAGCTAAATTGGTTTTTAAATAAAACCAATACAATGGGTTTCTATTGTGCTTATTTGGAGTAACTTTTTAATTAATGTGTTTTTTTGAAAGCATTTTTTACTGTATCAAAATATAATAGAAATCACCTTTATTTTGTCAAATTGAATCATTAAAAACAGCATTATATCACTTTGGTTTAACTCATACAACCTTCATATTGATATGTAACATATCGGTCAAAAAATATATTGTTACTATGATTAAAGTATAGCAGTGCATGCAAAAGAGAAATTTATATTTAAGTGTCGATGATTTACATTTATTTTTATTCCTACCTTATTTCCATTTTTATTGTGTCTGCCATCGGTTTTATGTACGTCATATCTATATTTTATAGCTGTCTGTCTTCTGTGTTGGTGAGCAAAAGACAATTTTCCACCTCAGTGGACAAGAAGAATTATCCATTGTATTCTGTTGTATTCTAGTACTAATATAAATATACACATTACACAGTGTTGTTTAAGCAACTATTTTACTTGATTTGTATGATATCAAAGCATGTTTTGAGTAATGATCAATTTTAAATGAGATCATGACAAAAACGGAAACCATACATTGTTAGAGTGACCATTTTTGAACAGCAGAGCATGGTTTTTTTAAGGCTTGCACAAGACAACACATTCCCCTCAAATCGTTCTGGTAATTGACAGCATTAAAAATTCTTAAATAAGGCCATGGATGGGGAATATCTTACTTCTATAAATCTGTCGCTGTTATCTTCTCCCTAATTCATGGTCCTCTATCACTGATGTTCCTGCAAACAATATCCAACTCATAAGACCCCCAAATCTTAAACAATCACAATTTTAACTGTAGTTGACATTGCTTCTTACTGCGTACGTTTTTATCACATTGTCATCAATAGACCGACATTGAAACAAGAGCCTTTTTAAACAAAACAGAGCCAAATAAAATGTCAGAAAACAAATAACTAAACAAATTAGTTGCACGCACTTGATAAATCCACGTAGTACAATTCTGTTAATATCCATAATTATTGGTATCGAAATGACCGATATTTGGATTAGTCTGCCACCGATTACTGTGCAGACACACTGCGAGGAAATAACTATCACGGAAAATATATACACGCACTCCCATAAAATATTGCTGATATTAATTAGCTGTGATGATATTTGGAGTGCAGTAATTGATTTTATGTCTCCCGGGATTGCAGCCCGTAAGATCACATTTACATTTGTCGGCGTCGAGCCAGCCTAAATCAAACGCAACCTGTGAAGGGAGCGTGGGGTGTGCAGTGGGGGATCATACCAACTGCAAGACAGTTTGAGAGCATGGAGATCCGGTAGGTCAAGGCTAAAATTAGACCCCGGCAACGGCCAAGGTATGATGTTTTAGACGATCACAAGGTCTGGCAGGACAAGTTTCCCATGCGTGACATTTAACGGCGCACGTTAACCAAAGAGAGTGTGCATAATGCGTCGCCAGTGCTGTCGCTGATCCTCGTGTTATTCTTCTCGGGGTACCTCGTATGAGCAGAAATGTCTTTTTTAACCATACCGGGTCAAGAGAGTCTTTTCGCTCCCATCAAAACTGCCAGGTCACCTGATGAGGCAGAAGGACATTTGGAGGATGACGATGATGACGACGAAGACGACGATGAGGGAAGCGAGAACGTGCGCCTGATCCCAAGATGCTCCCCGGTGCCCAGGAGGCGAGGCGCGTCCATCCACGACGAGACCGCCGAGTACCTGCGCATCCAAGCGGCGCTGTCCCCCGGAAAGCGAGTGTCGTTCGCCGACACGACGGGCGGAGAGCTGGTGGACGTCCGCGAATTTGTCACTTTCGACTCGGACGACGAAGAGGACTCGGCGAGGTGGGACGAAGAGCGGGCGAAGTATTGTTCGAATGAGCGAGAGCCGGTGTTCCATGTGCACCCGGAGTTTAAGCCCCCCGGCGGAGGCGCCTTGCTGGAGGCCGTTCGCGCGCACAAAGTGTGCATCGAACACGTCGCTCCCGTGGAGGATGAGCCCCTCGCCTTCAGTGGCCTCGTGCGGGTGCTTAACGTGTCCTTCCACAAAGCGGTCTACATCAGGTCCACCATGGACAACTGGCTGACATACTTCGATCACCCCGCAGAGTATGTCCAAGGATCCCACGACGGGGACACGGACAAGTTCTCCTTCAAGCTGTCTTTTGCGGCCCCTTACGTCACCCACGGATCTCGTATTGAGTTCGTTGTGCGCTATGAAACCGATGAGGGGGATCACTGGGACAATAACTCCCATATGAACTACGCTGTGTCTCTGCTTCTGTCCTATGAAGAGGAATCACAAGACACAGTTGCTGCGCAGCAAGAAGTGAAAGGGATCATG
This sequence comes from Idiotropiscis lumnitzeri, assembly GCF_059441095.1. NCBI lineage: Eukaryota > Metazoa > Chordata > Actinopteri > Syngnathiformes > Syngnathidae > Idiotropiscis > Idiotropiscis lumnitzeri. Next base: position 25,207,744 of record NC_142393.1, read on the forward strand.
AGAGCCCCCAAAGACTACAGGTAAATAAGCCATCTCAGACTGAGAGCCACGCTATGACTCTGAGCCAATTGGCATACAATTGCTGTCAATGAAATGAATTCAAATACAGTTAAACCATTTCGGCCTCAAATATAAATAAAAATTGTAATCAAAATCACACATTGTAATTTTGTATTTCATCAAAACATGACATAATTTAAAAAAATCAAAAGAAATAAACTCTGTGCATCATAATTTAATGCGTCAATATTCAATACTCTGTGCTGCTCCTTCTGGTGAGCCCACCTGGGCAACAGGGGGGGTGGTATAACGCAGTCATACAGAGAAGAGACACCATCACGTTTCTCAATTTATATTTTTATCCGCTCTTACGTTCTTGTGAACTTGTCATCAGCCACAGCCTAAGTCCTGTTTGAATTGAAATAAACCAACCTCATAAACCAACAACACACAAAATACTGGATGTAAATATACAATATATACTGCATAGTGCAGGGTACAGTGAGGGATGTTGAAGTATGTTGTTTTAACTAAAACTGAAAACCTTTCTGTTGAATGACACGCTGTGTCAACGCGCCAGTGTGGTCTGCACTCTGATATGTTTGAAATACATACCAGAAATTGAATATGGCGTTTCAAATGTATGATTAATATTAAGTGTTATATAAATGCACTCAAATTAAATCAAATCAAATTCTATTATCTGATGTCAAAACAACATAGCGGAAGTGGATTTTAGATGCGGGGCAGAGTGTGCAAAACATATATACTGTATGAATATTACGGGTACAAGAAAAATGGTTTGAACTGGAAAAAATACTTTAGATTCAAAAGATGAGAGTACATTGAATCAAACCGAATTGTTCTACTTTGAAGCATATGGCACATTTTCAGTACTAACAAGTTCATTCAAATGTATGTAAAATGACAGCAAAAAAAGTTATTGCATCTTCCCCTCTCAAATGTATACATCCATTATCTTAGCCACTTCTCCTCACTAGGGTCGCGGGGGTGCTGGAGCCGATCCCAGCTATCTTCGTAGAGTAGGCGGGGGATACCCTGAATTGGTTGCCAGCCAATCGCAGGGCACACAGAGACAAATAACCATCCGTGCTCACACTCATACCTAGGGGCAATTTAGAGTGTCCATCAACCTGCCACGCATGTTTTTGAATGTGAGAGGAAACCGGACTACCCAGAGGAAACCCGCGCAGGCACAGGGAGAACATGCAAACTCCTTACTGGAAGGCCGGAGCCAGAATCGAACCCACAACCTCCGCCATTGTGAGGCCGCCACGCTAGAATATATATATATATATATATATATATATATATATATATATATATATATATATATAGAGAGAGAGAGAGAGAGAGAGAGAGAGAGATATAAAATGTATAAATGTAATGGCTCCCAATGGCATTGTAAATTATTAAAAACTGTGCCGTGTTTTACAACCTGGGGGCTAAGAAAGAAGTGGGAGATACGGCAGGAGCACAATCAGACAGATGTGCGCTTTGACAATGAAACATTATGAGGATCCGAATATTTTCCAAAACAATATTGTCCTTGAAAAGTTACAAGATTTTTCCGGCACTGGGCTGCTGACTGTTCAACAACTGCACTTTATCATACTAAACTTTAGAACAACAGCAGCTCATACTGGCAATTCCGCCTTAGTAACCTAGTGGCAGTATAGTAGTAATGTAATTCATTCTTTGCAGACGCAAAAGAACATATGAATACGGTTACATGCTGTCTTCATGTGTTGCTGCACCGCCTTTCTTCAAATACCCATTATTGATCAGAAAATGACACCACAGTGCCAAAGCCTGCATGGGTCACCAACTCCGGTCCTTGAGGGCATTTTGAGGTATTGTTATCAGGCTTCTGAATGCTTGCTGATGAGCTAATCATTTGAATCAGGTTTGTTGCAGCAGCGAGAGGTGGAAAACATGCAGGGTATGTGCCCTCAAGAGCTGGAGTTGGTGACCCTTGGCTTAAGGGCTCAGGTATCTTATGTTCGCAAGCTGAGTCTTTAGGCATTGTGATGTCATTTTCGGGGCTCATCTCATTTCTTGAGTTGAACGTTTGTAGGTCCTCGTTCCTCTGTTTACAAAGAAGCACCTCCCACCAAAAATTCCATCTAGGAAGGAGGAGTTGGACAAAGGAGCGAGGCAGGAGGAGGTACAAATGTTTTAGAGGTAATGAGACGATCGCTCCTCGATGTCATTTGATGATGTCTTCTAAAGATGACGTCACATAGTTTACGCGTGTCAAATGCACTGTTCAGTCTAACAACCATGACCCAGTGTAATCAAGTCTTTTGGGTATCAAGTATTGTCCCAAATAGAACAGATACCAAGCAAAATATATAATTCATTCAAACTCAATCAAGAGATAACAGATGCAATCGAGATAAATTTTTTTGCCCATATGCGATCCGAATCAGCCTTTTTTTTTTATCCCAGTCTCAATCTCAACGGCTCAATTCCGTTTTTTTTTTTGTTTGTTTAAATCTGACCTCAATTCCAATTTTTTCAAATCTGACCTGGTCCACGTTCATGTGGTCCTTGAGTGAATAAATATATATTGGTGTGAATGACCAGGTCTCACACATGCGTTATTGACATCATACAAAGCCCAAAATGCGCTCGGCGTGGGCGGAAGGAGAGTACTGGGAGCTGGTTGTTTGGAGTAATAGTACTGACTTCATATTTGACTTGAATTTAATCCCACAACAAACATGAATAAACGGCACATTTACGACGATAGTAGTTATTCAGCCACGTTGGATTGGTTCATTTTTTTTATGCACGGCAATGATGTGACGTCATCTTTAGTGACATCTCCATGAAATGAGATTGAAAAGCCATGACTCATTTCCCATAAATACTGCATTTCTACCGAATCACTCCCCTGTAGAAATGCGCCGGCAACACGCCGGACCTCATTTAGTTCCAAAAACACTACGTCATGGGTGACAACATCTCTTCATCTGTGCATACAGGTCACTTTGGGGACGCATATGTCAAACAGACCGAGGTCGCATTTATAATGTAATGTGAACGTCTGCGCACACACAAAGTCAGATTTCATCCAAAAATCCGAAGTGAGCATTAAGACCTGCAGTGTCAACCTAGCCTAAGAGACATGAGATAAGCCCCTAGCTAATAGTAAGCAGCAAAATAGCCACCCTTGAGATAGATAAAAACTGGTGGATTTTGATGCTTAACTCATTTTCAATAAACACAATATTAATCAAAATACCATATTTAGACAAATGGGGCCACATAAAACATAATTACAAAGAACATTTTTGACTTGACTTACCCTCTAAGGGGTTATAACACCGCTATGTTGATGCTAATGGTTCGATCGTGCCTATGGAGTTTGTTACTGTGTGTAGCTTGAAATGTTTTACTTATGCCTGCATGAAAGGATTAACTGAGTAATGAAACCAGAGGACACACCTCTGAAAATGACAGTCGTCTAGTGGTGAGAGAGGACAGTCATAACAGGCAAAGGGCAGGTGTCGTTTTCAGCCTCTGCGTTCCCCTTTGCAAAAAAAATCACCTCTGAACTTCTCCATCTGCCAGCTGTCATTCAAGAATATCAATGCAAGCAGATGGTGAGCAGTGTCTACTGCATAGACTACTGAAAAAAGTTTGAGATAATTGGCTTTTGGGGTGGAATTACTGAAAATGCACCACATACCTTGACAAGTTCATTTATCCTTCTGGAATTTTTGAATGCATGTGCATTGTGCTGAGTGGCAAAATTGAAAATGGGTCCATGAAAGGATGAGTAAAATTCCTGGTACCAGTAGAATTGGTATCTAACAGTCTCTTCCACCAAGATGACACCTATCGATCAACGAGGATGTTCTTTGAGGAAGTTTGGAAAAAGTCAAACGAAGATCACATGTAGGTTATACAATGCCTTCCTAATACAATCGTTTTTTTAAGATGTGAGCCATCGCTGGATCCATTTACTGCTTTGCAAATTTTGAGAGCTTGTATGGTGAACTCAACTCTCAACATGCAGTGGTATGGCAGCTACCTATGAACAATGCTTCCAAAAAAACAAAAAGGTTTCAAGCTGTTTAATACCACGCCCAATTGAAGTCCACCATCAAACTCTTCTGTAATCATTAAAGAAAAACATCAAAATAATTAAAAGTCCAGTTAGTTACAATTCTCTTGATCACGTGGAGAAAAAGGTTTGAGGTGAATTGAATCCATCCATTATCTTAGCCGCTTTCACTCTCAAGGGTTGCGGGCATGCTGGAGCTTATCCCAGCCGTCTCCGGTCAGTAGTTGGGGTACACCCCGAACTGGTTGCCAGCCAATCAGAGGGCACACAAAGACGAACGACGACTGGCGCTCAACGTCAACGTCAATGTAGGGAGGCGAGCGAGGTAATATAGCTCGAATTGTCACTTCAGTTGACGAAAACGGCGACCGATCGCCACCAAAATGCAAATGCACATTACTACTCTTGTCCACTTCAACCTGTCAAAGTATAAAGGCGTTCTGCACAATAGTTCGGATTTATTGACATCAAACGTGAGCTCGTGATCACCTCCACAAAATCAAAAATACCTTGCCGATCGAATCTCCACTTAAACAGGTGGAAGCGGACAAGGACATGAATGTGCACACAAACACCGACTGGTTATATTTCGGACATTTAGCTACACTAATCTTTTGTAAAGTGTGAGGAGGCAGCCAGCCATGGACGTTTACACCTCCGACCCCCCACGGGTAACAACAGTATGTACTTTGACGGTGTTAAAATCAACAGCACTGCTCAGGGCAACAATTCGCTTTTGGTCGCTAAACAGATGATGTTAGCGCAACAAAATTAGCTTATTACCCGCCGACTTGGTGCCGGGGATGCCTGGCTGTTGCCACTCATGCACGTTAATGTGCACCACTGCTTGCAGCCAATTCATGAAGCTGTCAGCATTGCGGTTGCAGCATGAGCGTATTAGTCGGGGCCACTTCGGGATCGAACAATGTGTTCCATCGAGGAGGACAACTCCACAGCCAAGTGTGGCCGCATTGGAACTTTATATTGAGTGTCGGACGTGTAGCCCAGAGCGGTTACGTTCCAAAGAATAAGAAGGCGTGTTGTAGTTACGTCGCCTACAATTGAAAAGCTGGATCCAATCCTCATCCAAATAAATGCACGTCTACTCATTCCCACACCAGTCTCCGTAAATATCCCGACTGGTGCTTTTATACCGTGCGTCTTCACCGTGATCAGCAAAGAAGCATTGTGCAGCTCCCAAACAACATATCCTCTGCTCACTTCCACAGTTCCTCTTTCTGATATAAATCAGCCACGGAGAGGTTAAGCCTTTTGATATGTTGAAGTGGTCATAGGTAGGGATGGCCACATGAATTTTGGTGCCAATTGACACAATTTTAGGACTTCATAAGCAACGAAAGTACAATGATTTCCAATAGAGAATTTGTAATCAGTCTCTTGCAGGAACATGGAGAGCTGAGGGGGGCGTGGCCATATTCTTTCTTTAAAAGTAGGCGTTTCTCAAGTCGTCACTTATTTCCTAATTTCTCCATAATGAATAGATAAAAAAAATAAACTAGTTTCAGTTTCCTGATCTCTCCTTCTCTCAACTGAGCTTGTTGGCGAAAAATGAAATGTATATAATTTCATCTATTATACTGGCCGCAGATGGCCAAGGGGCACAATTACATTTTCTACAAGCAGTTAAAAAAATATGGATGAATAAAAGTTTTGGCGGCACGATGGCCTTACAGTGAGAGACAGCATCGGGCGCCTTCCTGTTAGGCGTTTGCATGTTCTCCCCATGCTTGCGTGGGTTTCCTCCCACATTTAAAAACATGCGTGGCAGGTTGATGGGATACTCTAAATTGCCCCTAGGTATGAGTGTGAGCGCGGATGGTTGTTCGTCTGTGTGCCCTGCAATTGGCTGGCAACCAGTTCAGGGTGTCCCCCGCCTACTGCCCGAAGATCGCTGGGATAGGCTCCAGCACCCCCTGCGACCTTCGTGAGGAGAAGCGGTACAGAAGATGGATGGATGGATGGATGAAAGTTTTTATAAATTATATTGCTGTTGATTTTTTACTTTTGTCGATTCCTTGTATTTCAATGGGTCAAGATTTGAAACAAGTGTTTAGAGTTACAAATGTGATCATGACAAACTCTCTACAGAGCACCACTGGAGTACAGAACCAAGATGTAATGATTTTTTTTTTTTTTTGCTTTGTTGAATTAATTTAGTTTCTCTTTTCTTTCAGTGCGTGCGACGATTTATACTCAGCCAGCGATGAAGGTAAAAATCCAAGTGGCACTTCTAAAAACGATTGCATCTGTGGAAAATGTTTGATCATTTTTGACCGTTTTTTTATCTAGCAGTTGAATCCGAGACCTCCTGGTTAGCAAGTGAGGGTCGTGAAGGGCCGTGCCCAGTCGTCATATGGCCGGAGAGCGACATGGAGGGAAGATCAATCTTGGAAGAATTGGATAGGAAGCAGCAGATTATTCTTTAGAGGCAAACAGTCCACCACAATCCGTGTTTGGGTTCTGTTGAAATGATCTCAAATTGCATCCACGTGGCATTCAAGTGTACAGTAGAAGTAGTATATGTTTTAGAATTGGCATCCTGCTCATTTTGAGGTACATTTGTTCATGTTTTTACCTGTTAATTGATTTACATTAAACTAATTCAAGACAATCTTATTAAACGTGATTAAATCATTTCATCCTCACCAAGACTGTGCCTGAGCGAACGCTAATTGTTGCATTATGAATTCGCCTTGCTTTCTGTTGAAGCAATCCAGGAGTAACCATTGAATCACCAACAACAAGGCAAAAGTTGCCCTCTAGTGGTCATTCAGTGACAACTTGGATTCCTTTCAGTTGAGCTCTACATTCAGGAGGCCTAATGCTGCCATGGTGCCATACCAGAAACAAGTTCACGTTAAAACGTGATGAATTTGACTTCTGCATTCGGGAAAAAAAAGTTATTACTTCTACCTAAGGTCACTGGCAGAGTCCCTTTTGTGTCTTATTCAAGTTACTCACAACCTAAGTACATTGCACTCCTATAATGTAAATCAAGCCAAGTGCTGAAAAATATTTAAGACTAAAAAAAGAAGACACACATGGCAACAAAGGGCTCCACCAGTGACCTCAACCGGACGGAATTGCTTCATTTTGTTTTGCCTAATCTGGCAGTCAAACTTCTAACATTATGTGATACTTAACTTTTTTTCCACACATGAAGTCCTCTTACAGACACTGTTACGCATTTCGCCATCACAAATGCCATGCAAGATGTTTTATGTGAAACAATCATGACCAAAAAAAATATTGTCAGAGGAAGGCAAACAACAGAACATTTTAAAAGCAAATGCTTAAAAGACATCCAACAATTGAAATCAAAGGTGCAAAGTGAAAAGTCCACAAACTGGTCTCAACAGCAACCAATAAAACATTTCAAACTACCACGGGAGATGTGCAGGTCCACGGAAATTGGCACTCAAGATGTTGGAGGCCTGAGCTTCTGATCTGTTGGAGAGGGGCCAACGACAATGACAAATGAAAATCCCGATTTGCCCACAGCCATCCTTGTGAATGACTTACCCCTGGAAGGCAGAGGGCAATGTAGTTTCGCCCCAAATAAATGGAGCGGCTGCTTCGTCCACCTCTGCAGAACAAACGGGATCAAGTGAATGTGAGTGAAATAGCAGAATGTGGGCAGAAAAGCAAAACATTCACTCTCAAAGTAAAACCAAGTTACTTGAGAATGGAAATGTATCAATCTTTTATGCTGACAGGAAACATTTGACACAGCTCAAAGTTCCCATTTCAAAATCAAAGGGCCACTTCAGATACCACGTTCCTAACCTAAGGTTTTTGTCACACAGCATCAATTGCATAGCCATTGTGCTCCACCTGGGGAACGGAGATGGATAGACTGCTCATTTAGACACCAACTCTCCTCAGCTCACCAGTATGACACTAAGATCAATCTTGCTTTGTAGAGGATAAAGCAGAGGTATTCAATTAAAAGTCACAAAGGGCCACGACTAAAATTTCTTCCAATTAAAAGGTCCGAACCAAAGCGTAATGTCTAGCCTATGTTCACATTTTTATATAGTTTCAATATTTAGTCATTGTCAACAGAGCGCACATATACTAAATATTTAGCAATGTTCCCATTAAACACGTTTGCCAGTCAAACAAATATAAGGCGTTTATTTCACATTCAAGAAAATGTGGCTCCAGGAACTTAAGTCTGCCACTTCCAGAAAAAAACAGCAAAATATCTCCTGCAGAAATATATCAAGTCCTAAGCATTGAGTTAACATCTTTTACCTTTTTTTTTTTCTTAAATCAAAGAGTTATCAGCCTAAAGAACAACGGAAAGCCTAATTATCCAAGTAAACCAGGTCAACATGTTCAGTACAAAATCAATAAAAATTGCTGTGAAAACTAATTCAAAATGAGCTTTGACACCACATTTTCTTTTGAATATTTTTTTAACATCTCTTAATGAGAAAAACGAGTTTGTGACTGCCCTGCCAGTGACTTAATTCTGGGTTGCAACAAAATCAGGGCCACTGGGATTTGGTAGATTATTTCACACATCTGGCCTTTGTGTTTTCCTTTAAATAATGTTTGTGCAACCGTATTTAAGCACTCCTTCACAACTTCCCCATCACTTGAACGTTTTTTTCATGTTTCCCCAAAATCCATGATACTTTTAGTGAACATTCGTTTGCACACCGCTGGGCTGTAAACGAAAATGTAAACATTTGTTATACTGCACTCGAAGTTCGATGTTTTTGCATGCGCTCACCTCAAACTTCTGGGGATAACTTTGCACAAAAGGGCGGTGCTTTGTTTCGTAGTGGCGCTTCGCAATGTTGCAACGGTTTCGGAGCATATGATGCACACTGGTTTTGAATCGGCTGCAGCCAGAACGAAACTAAATTTCTCCATCCATTCATTTAAAACAACACGCATTGACCTTGCTAACTTTTTAGCAAGGCATACTGTCAGCAGCACTCTCTTCCGGTCTGCTGCGCAATTGGCAGTGGATCGTAAACAAAAGATTTGATTGGCTCAAATCAGTGACGCCTTTTCCGTATATACTAGAATTGCAGCGGCAACGTTTGCGAATGCGAATGCGCCCAAAAAAAAAAATCATCGTAGAGCGGTCATGGGTCCGGTCCGCCATTTGGTGATGCCTGGGATAAAGGATATGACTGAGTCAGAGCAACCCTGCCTTCTGCAACGCTAGGGAAGACCAAAAAAAAAATTTTTAATTATGTGCACGCACACTAAATGATGTTCCATTCTAGTTCTCTAGTATGTGCTTTACATTGACTTTGTTTTTCGATCAATTAATTGAATCATTAAAATAATTTTGATACAAATGAATTTGACTTTTCCTAACTGATGCCACCGCGAGACAGCGAGTACTGCTGACGCAAGTCTTTAGCTTGGGAACTTGACCTGCAAAATATCATAAAAATGAAAAAGATGCTCATCGATGCGTTTGTGAAGGATCGCTGATTATGTTTTTTATTGATTTTTGAATTACCCATCTCTAATAAATAAGGCAAAGGCGTTGAATATTTATTAATAGAAATTTATTTGTTTGTGTGGAACACCACCATTTCTTTTGATTTGAACGTACTTTATCAGCCTCATTGAGTATCCACTTGTTTCTACTTTTCTAGAAATGTCTTGAGTGTGAAACATTTGTTGGGTTTCAAGGCGTGTGTTTGATTAAATTATATCATTCATCATGTTATGTGATGATAGTTTTGCAAACTTTAATTGGATTTAGTTTAGTTATTGAACACAATAAAGGTCAACGCAAAATGTATCTAAAAGGTCCCCGGGCCACTTTATACGGGGAAAGTTAGGGGCCCCAAGGGAAAAGATAAAGAACCACAGCGCTAGGAGAAGCCTTGGCTGGCTGAGGATGTTTAGACCTTCCTTGTTGTGAAATGATTCGAGTGCACTGCCACCATACGGCACTAGTATCTCCAATTTTTCATTTTCAAAGTACAGACAAAAACACTTCTTAGACTTGTCGCTTTTATGGCAAGGCATTATCGTAACTCGGAAAAACTCTCAAGTTGGAAGCTGTATATGCAATCAGAGTACAACTGTATGTTACACGCGTGTCAATGAAAAATTAGAAGCATTTTCATTCTTACCCTGATCCCAGTCTTCAGTCATGGCTGCGGTGAACTGGGATCTGACCGGAAGCTCCCATTTCCCTTCAGCGCCACCTGCCAGCAGAACTGACATTAGCTCAAAAGCCACACATCAAAACACACAAAGTTGTCATCTTACCAGTCTTTACGCCCACAGAAATCCTGTTGGGGCACGTTTCAGTGTGGTGGGCCAGCTCATGCTTCGGGACAAGGTGGCAGGCGTTGAAGGGGCAGGTTTTGAGTTCCTTGGCCAGTTGCGGATGGTTCTGTATTAGTAACAGATATATCGCAGTTAATCAACTGGTGGGGTAAAATGGTTGGAATTATTTAAAATGTAATTACAATGCTCTATTAAAATGTAAAAACCAAAAGAAATCGATTTTCTAACACATGCCACCACTGATGCCTGTAACACGTTACCAAGTAGTGGTGGTGGGCGGATCTATTCAAATATCGATACCAAGTCATTAATATTTAATCGATACTGGTGCAATAAAATCAATACAGTAGTTTCAGTTTGGCTCCTACATGCACCGCAGTGGTTGTGTCGAGGGTTGTCCCGTTCTGATTGGAAATTGGGGCTGATCATGTGATTTTCAGCTTAAAGGATAATGTAAATGGCAGTCAATTTAAAACTGAACAAAGGTTATACTGCTCGGAGCCACTTTTGTGATCCTGGCATGGAAGTCCATTGTTTCAGAGGGGTCTCGTTCACACCTCCTGTGGTGCAGCTGTGATCTAATCTTCCTGCATTCCTCTGAGTGTCTGGTCATTAGCATGGTCTAAACTTCAGTTACACTTAAAGGATTTCATACTTTTGACTATTAAAGGAATATAAGAGTTTGAGCTTAACATAGTTCATTAGATGTTGGTGCATCCAATGTATGAAAATGTGATATTGTAAAATGCTGAGAGTGTGACTGGTGGCGCGAAACTGGTTGCGGGGGTTGTGCAAGAATGGAATGTTTTAGAAACAAGGTGCTGAGCGAGACGAGATGACTCCGGGAAGGAGCGGCCATCGGGGAATCGCACGCAGGAGGAGCCACGGGATTCGGCGGGAGGAGAAAGACCAATGAGAGCGAGCTAAAGTTAACTGCAATACACATAGCCAATAGAATCATGCCAGGATGCCTTTGTCTGTGCCATTTTGCATGTTGTATAGTATGAATCAGTACTGGGCAACTCGGGGGTAGAACACATTCGCTGGTGGCAAGAGAGGTGTAGACTTGTATTGAGAGGGATTCGAGATCCAGGTGCCATGTAGGAAATCTGTATTGGGAATAAATCCACTTCGTGTGTGAAAATGCCGGCTTCCTGATACCTTTCTATTGCAGAACGAGCGCGCATATTGTTGGATGTGTGGGAGTTGGGTAAGGTCGCAAATTGGAGTCAGATTACTTATTTGAGTTTACATTGGGTTAAAGTTAAATTCTAACATTGATATAAAGATAAATTCCAACAATTTATGGTGACCCCGACGTGATGCATGAGAGGTAATAGAAGTCTGGGACTTCAAAGAGAGTCTGGGACTCTAAGAAAAGAAGAGAAGCCTGGGGCTTCAAGAGCCTGGGGCTCAAAGGAAGCCTGGGGCTTCAGGAAAAACCACAAGAGTCTGAGACTCGGGCCTGGGGCCCACGTCCACACCAGGTGACGACCTGATAAAGAATGAAGGAGCCGCACATCCGACCGGCCTTCCTCTTGGGCCCACAGTGACATAAGGTAAGCAGATCCTTTTCAAATTCTGCATATTGGCAACGCTAAATTATAAGAGGAAGGCGGAGTGGAACGGCGTTAAAATGTAAAAAAAAATAAGTGTAAAAGTGTGGACGATAGTAGTGTAAAATCTGGGATTTACCTACTAGAATAGTTTGGAACTATTCGTGGTTAAGATATGATATGGTTAAATAAATAAATAAATATATAAATAAATAAGTGTAAAAGTGTGGACGATAGTAGTGTAAAATCTGGGATTTACCTACTAGAATAGTTTGGAACTATTCGTGGTTAAGATACGGTATAAAATCTGGGATTTACGTATCGGGACACGGTTTAAAATCTGGGATTTACGTGTCTGTGTGGAAGCTGTGTGAATGTGAAGGCTAAAATTGTTCTGCGTAAGAAGTGGTTGGGACACACACGAGTGGATTTCAAGATGGCGAAGGAGAGTAAGTGTGATAGTGGTCTCGGGTGTGGCACGGAGATTAAGGATAAATTCATAAAAATGAAACATAAAAAAAGAGAAGAAAAACATGAAGTAGGGATGAAATAAGAAAAGAGAAAGAAAGAAAGCTAGAGAAAAGAGAAGAAATTGTGTCAGTGTAGAGATTGGAAGTTCAATAAGAAAAGAGAAAGGAACAATTAATGTTCCATTGAAAGGAGGATGATTAAACAGGCAGTATTGAAGAAGGTGTGACTTGAACAAATGAAAAGGATAAGAATTAGGGTCTGCTGTAAGGAGGAATTGAAGAAATAAATATTTTATGTTTCATACTTTAGTTGATGGTCTTTCTATTAAGGTAACTGTAATTAGTAACTGGAATGAAATGCACAGATGGAAATGACACAAAGAAAAAAGATTGGTGTTAAGAAATCATAATTGAATGAAGCTTTTGAGAGCATGAGAAAACTTTGCAAGAGCATAGGTGGTTCCTGACTTTGTAGTTTGTGATTTGATACCTTGATTGTTTGAGTGGCTTTGGTAAGGCTACAGTGAATTTGGAAAATTAAAGGAAAAAAATAAGAGTGAGAAAGATTTTACAGAAGGCAATGAGTATAGGTGTAATCGTAAAATCATGAGTGTGCTCTAACAAAGAGTTAACAGCTCTTTGAAGTTAGATGCTCGTTCCCAAGTAGGGGGAGGAAGTCAGAGAAAGAGGATGAAGTGATTGAAAAAGCGGAAGAAAAGACGGAATGTCTGAGAGGCATTCATCCACAGTTGCCAGACTCGCAACAGTATGTGTTTGAGCCGCCGCCCGATCCGACGGCGCCATTAATGGGGGGGGAGCAGAATGGTTTGAGATGCAAAAGATAACGATTCACAGATGACACCAGCGACCATACAATTGATCGAACAGGCTGTGAATAATGAGAGAGAGGGTGCAAGGAGAACAGCAGGGGAGTGTGGAGACGCCCGTGCTGGCCCCGGGGGGGGGAAGCACCAGCAGGAACATGTAAACATTTCAGACACAAGAGGAAAAACAGGCATCAATGGCAGTCGTTAACTGATTGAAAAGGAAGATATGCCTTTTGGTGCTCTCGAAAGAAGGTCACAGTCTTTTTGTTTCAGAGGTGTGTCTCGGCACCCCCCTCGATGTTGCTGACGATCTAATCTTCAGGCATCTGCCTCTACTTGAGGTGTTCTAATGTGGTCGAGCATGGGTCGCACTGTGGAGCAGTTTTTTTACAGTGCTAGTGTAGTATGGTACGGGATAAAATATATGTATTCAACCTAACAATAAATACAAATTAGCAGGGAATTAGAACACAAGTTAAACACTGAAACATGCAGGGGATGCCTGAGGAACAGCAGGGCGGCGACAATCTTATTAAAATTTAAATTTTAAGCAAAGGGATTATGGTTTTGGGATAAGTTTTAAGTGAAGTATTCTATGAACATGTTGAAAGAAAATCTTTGGAAAGGGGAATATCTAGCCATTGGAGATTGGTTTACCAAATTTAAAGTTGGACTAAATAGTTTTGTAGATGATTTATTAACTGATGTGTATTAAATGTGACAAAGGTGGAAGACAGATGTTTTTGTTTGACTGTACGACGCGAACGCTGACATGACAATTTTAGAGGATATGACATCATTCCATAAATACCAGACTGCTAACATTCGCATCTATGAGCTGTTTGATGTCACAGGTGCAGTTTCGTCAGCTGCGTCCAGGAGAGGAGAAACAACTTCACGGGGAGTGAATGGGAAAATCCAGAGACCCACAGTTGTAAATTTTGGCATACGCTGGCTAAATTAAGGCAAAATTATGGATCTGCCAGCACAAATCTCAGTGAAATCAAGGCGGACGCGCCAAGGGAGGGGTCTCTGTGTGGAATTGGAAAGTATCGTTTGGTGAATGACAGTGTGAAAGAAAAGTGTTTGTATGCATATGTGGTTTGAGTGGATGTTGTAGGGACGGGCCTCAGGACAGAAAATTGTTTGAGGTCACCGGCAAGCCCTTACAGTACTTAGGATGCGATGGGTGGACAGGCCTGATCAACCTGAATCCCTATTGCACTCCCGAGTATTGATTTTGAAATTGTTTTTGGAGATGGATTGGAGTAATTAAATTCAAGCATCAAGTGAATGATTGATTGACGTTATTACACAAAATTTATGCAAAACTGAAAGTTTTGGAAGGAAGATAATTTACCCCTTCTCATTCTCACTGGCAAGTGCCACTCGTCCAGTTCTGTCCACAGGTTTGAGGTGACATGTGACCAGTGTGACCAGAAGGCCAGAGACTGCTTCAAATAGCGCCTCACCACTACCATCCCAGAGGTTCTCCTCAACAAGGAGGGAGATATAAGACATATTCACATTGGATGCGCGACTAGATAACACACACCCAGTCCAGGATAGGGCAAAATTTTCTTGGATTGTCCAGACTTTTCCATATAATACAGCACCACAGCAGTGATACTTGAAGTTAATGTCGAATTAGTGGCACTGTTTTTATGGAAAATTACTCACTTAACGCAAGGGTAAGTTGTTGTAGAGGAGATATTTCAGACAAAAATGACCCTGAAGTGGTCACAAGCACGTGTCTCATGTTGGATGTATGAAATTTTATTCTGATATTTTCCATTGTAACGTATTTCATTGTATTTAGGACTAAGACATTGTAAAACACTGTTTGGAAGAACTTATAGAATACCTCAAATTTAAGAACAAATGGGAAATAGATGTTGAGGCAACTTTAGTTGACCATATGTGAAAAATGTTAGGAAAACAAAAGACAGGCGCAGATTTAGAGTGACAAAGCTCTTTCCGTCTCCCAGCAGGGGCAGTAATCTAGTAAAGCCAGGATACTGGGTGCTTGTAAGAAGTTTGAAGATAAGACATTTGTAATTACCCAAGGGGGAAGGAGGGGTTAGTAACAGCTCTCACAGCTGTAAAGATAGCAGAAAGGTCAACATTGGTTTATTCGACATGTTGTAAAGAGGTCACACGTTGTAAAGAGGTCACGTTGGTTGAAATCTCCTACAAAGGAGACACCAGACTAAGAGGTTTATACAGAGTTACAGGCGGGACAAAATTTATTTCAGAGGAACTATCCTCACTTGAGGCCGAGGCCAGATCTGCTGACCAGCATGATGGTCACCAGCTAAATGGGGACACCTCAGGTGAGATTGGCTGTGCCGTGCATCAGATATTTCTGGCCCGTTGGGGTCGATGTTGCTGTGTCTTTCAGGTGGGGAAAAGGGAGACAGGCCTGGTCTATGTGGCCAGGGCGAGACATGAATGGAGTGAGACTTCCGGCAGTGACCCATCCAATAATGTCGACATTACACAGCTGTTCCAGTTGGCCGTCCACAAGGGCGTGCACCTTCCAGTGGCAGACATCAGGCGAAATAGTCCATGAATGAAATAATGCTAATCGGCCTAAGTAGAACACATTTTGTACCTAATTTTGCACGACATCAGAAAAGGAATATATGGGATTGGATTAAGGAGCGTGACTAAAATTGTTGTACTTGCAGGTTTAGAAGGCCAAGAGAGATAAGAAAAAAGGAGGCAGCTGCTCCTTCCACTTCTGCTGCTTCTGGGCAAGGTTCGGGTGACGCAGCGCCACAGCAGACTGGCTGCTGTCCATAGCAGGCCAGTCAACGAGGTTGGGATTGCAGTAACAGAGGTACGGGTGGTTACTGACGGGGGTTGTGAGTGGGGTGTGCACTTGCTGCGGGGTGTGGGGTCACTGGGTGATGAGCTGTCCATGCCGAGCCACTTTCTGGAATGTGCCATCCTCCGGTGCCATATCTGTCACAAAGAGCTCCACCAGCGCAGGGGGCGCCACCGTTACCCACTCCCAACGCACTTGACACAAACCCGCTCGTACCCCATTCCATGACAGGGGGCAGCGGAGCTTCAGCATTCGAGGACTAGCAGGTCCTAGCAGTCCGGGGACGGTGGATGGACAAGTTTTCGATGGTGCTGGATATTGGGGCGAGCTATGAGCTCCTTCCGCGACCCCCACTGAGCCATGTGGACTCTCAAGAGTGCCTGAGTCACTGCCATTGACTGAACGAACACTGGAATTCGAGTGGCATTCCCGGATGGGACTGAACTTGACTGTGCACATCCGTTGGAGGGAGCATATGTCGTGCTCTCTTCCTTCCCAGTGGCTAAACTGAACTGAAACATTTGAGGGCAGCTCTGAAACCTGGTTCCCATCCTCCCGCGGTGGGTATTCCCTGTTCTTGCTCTGGTCTGAGTGGTTTAGCAACCGCCACCCTTTCAATTCACCAATTGACATATCACATTGTACATGTGATCACAAACATGATTTGGTTTATCAAAAATGCACTCATCCAAATTTAGTCATGAGTGCATCTTGCGTTAGAATTATATATTTGTTATGTCTACTGGCGTTGCCTCGCACGCGTGCCTTGTCCCTGAGCAGCGGAAATGGTATGAATTGTTTACTTTCGCCGAGCCACAAATCGCATTGAATATTGATGAGCGTCATCATACTAGAGGTCTGGACCCCATAGTTGTTGCACAATCGGGAGATCATATATCAGCACCGACTACAAATTCTTTGGTTTTGGGAACATTACTAAATTTCAAAATTTCCAGGGAGGGGTCGCTCGGAAATGGTAGTTCTGTGTGTGTCTCTGCTAGAGGTGTTGTGGACCCAGGGCCCGACTGAGTTGGGGCTCGGCTCCACAGCTCCGCGATGTTTTTACTGTCTCTACCCCCTCCCCCAGTTGACAGAATCAGTGTGGGCACAGCCTGTAGGTGGATTGAGCCAATCATGAGACGATAGGAGGTGAAGACTGCAGCGGTCTTGGAGCTGTCTATGTCTTGTAGAGCACCTTTTCTTCCCATAAAAAAATAAATAAATAAATAAAAATAAAAAATAGAGGTTTAATTCGGTATCTGCGTTATTATAGTTTTGGGATTTTTTATTTTAAGCATAAATGGTTACTATTTCATTTGTGTTGCTTTAAAATTTGTCAATTAACAGTCAAAATTGGAGCGTTAGCTCGAGGCTTAATTTGTTATCTCGGAACACAGTTAGATGTTTGAACTCAGTGAACTCAGCATCACTGGAGTCGGACATCGCTCCGTACATCAACCTCCGGGTGCTTTCCCGGAGGTGGACTCGATCTCGCTGATAAGGACAGTTTAGAGTTCTGGCTAGAACCTGACACGCCATCCAATTGGGAACTACGGGACAGAAGTGGTACCATAACTCACAGTTGCGCCCGGCCCCTGTATTTGTGCTCGCCATGGTTGAGCTTAGAGGTTGACCGCCCGGACGGGCAGGTCAAGAGAGGGAATGTGTAGATGGCATGAATTGGATCAAAGTCAGACACTTTCGAGTCTGAACAAAGACGATGACGATGCAAATGTTTAACTTATTGACTATTTTACCTGCTGGCGTGTGCTTTGTGTGGACGATGTTTGCGTTTGAACATAGGATGCGGGATGACAGAAGTGATGGAGCGAAAGGAGCATGTAATGGAATGGTATGGTATGGAGCAGAGCGAGATGATGGTAAGACGCTGACACAGACACAACAACTACTGCTAAATCTGAAATGTAAACAACCGACACAGGTGAACACTTGGGTACAATTTTAATTGGACACACCCATGGAATGATGTGGGAATAAAAAAGAAAGAGCCTATTTTTGACACCCAAGTTGCAAAACAAAAGTTCACCTGCCTAAAAGTTAAATGGGACTGGTCCTGGGATTGGAAATCTCCAGGAGTCATGGTGTAATGAAAATGTGTCTTTGCCAGTAGGAATCCCTCTCGCTCGTGATGATGTTTGGCTGTGGTGTGGAGAGAAAGTGCTGTACGATAGGCTTCCCACCAATGCCTCAGGTAAGTGCGCCCTGGTAACGCTGATCATGCCAGTTAGTGTGACAGCCTTAGATCTGGCCAAAATGGAGTGGGAAGGTGTTGGACAATGGGGAAGAATCCCCTTCCTTAACAGGAAGAGAAGGGACATGCAAGAATGGTTGAATGCAGGAGATCCCACGTATATAGATGCAATTGGAGTTCCAAGAGGGATCCCTGACGAGTATAAATTGGTGGATCAAATTGCGGCAGGATGGGAGAGCCTTTTCCTGTTCGTTACAGTAAACAAAAATGTGGACCGGATTAATTATGCCCACTATAATGTCCAACGATTGGCGAATTTTACCACCTCAGCACTCCAGGCAGTGCATGAGCAATTGGCTGCCACGTCTCTTATGGCATTCCAGAACAGAATAAGCTTAGATATGTTGTTAGCCGAAAGAGGAGGGGTGTGTGGTATTTTGGGGATCAGTGTTGTACTCTGATTCCCAACAATACATCTCCTGACGGTCGCCTTACCAAGGCATTGGAGGGTCTGCGCACGCTAAGTAACAAAATGAAGGAGCACTCAGGTGTGGACACCAGTTGGTATTCTGACTGGTTCAACATCTTTGGTAAATATAAAAGCCTGATTGCATCAGTACTGATTTCTATCGCTGTGTTTGCCGCTATTATGGTGTTATGTGGATGTTGCTGTATTCCATGTATCAGATCATTAACTGTTAAGACAATAGAACGCACGTTGGGGCCACTCCCTCCGGGTGGTCAGTACATGATGATCCCTCAAAAGGACCCCCAGGAGGCGGAGGTAGCCGTGGCACTCCGGGAGTCCAGGATGTGAGTATGGAAAGATGGCCTCGGGGACCTGAGGCCATAAGGAGGGAAGGAAATTTTCTACTGATTCTTATTCTTTTACTAATTGTTTGATGTGTTTTAGTTTTATGGCAAGTGATGTCGAGCTCGTGTGCAGCAATGAAATAAGGTGTTCAAGTGATGACCTCAGATGTCTGAGGTCATGAGAGGGATTAAAGGATAATGTAAATGGCAGTCAATTTAAAACTGAACAAAGGTTATACTGCTCGGAGCCACTTTTGTGATCCTGGCATGGAAGTCCATTGTTTCAGAGGGGTCTCGTTCACACCTCCTGTGGTGCAGCTGTGATCTAATCTTCCTGCATTCCTCTGAGTGTCTGGTCATTAGCATGGTCTAAACTTCAGTTACACTTAAAGGATTTCATACTTTTGACTATTAAAGGAATATAAGAGTTTGAGCTTAACATAGTTCATTAGATGTTGGTGCATCCAATGTATGAAAATGTGATATTGTAAAATGCTGAGAGTGTGACTGGTGGCGCGAAACTGGTTGCGGGGGTTGTGCAAGAATGGAATGTTTTAGAAACAAGGTGCTGAGCGAGACGAGATGACTCCGGGAAGGAGCGGCCATCGGGGAATCGCACGCAGGAGGAGCCACGGGATTCGGCGGGAGGAGAAAGACCAATGAGAGCGAGCTAAAGTTAACTGCAATACACATAGCCAATAGAATCATGCCAGGATGCCTTTGTCTGTGCCATTTTGCATGTTGTATAGTATGAATCAGTACTGGGCAACTCGGGGGTAGAACACATTCGCTGGTGGCAAGAGAGGTGTAGACTTGTATTGAGAGGGATTCGAGATCCAGGTGCCATGTAGGAAATCTGTATTGGGAATAAATCCACTTCGTGTGTGAAAATGCCGGCTTCCTGATACCTTTCTATTGCAGAACGAGCGCGCATATTGTTGGATGTGTGGGAGTTGGGTAAGGTCGCAAATTGGAGTCAGATTACTTATTTGAGTTTACATTGGGTTAAAGTTAAATTCTAACATTGATATAAAGATAAATTCCAACAAGCTTATCAGTACTTGATGAAAAAGATCACAAATTTTAATTTTCTTGATTACTAAATACAAGAAAGGCATATTTTAGTTCTTCACTTGATTTGAACCACTGCTGATTTATAGAAAAATAAAAAGGTTTCATGTTAGCAGACCATTAAATTGTAAATGATAATAATAATAAATAATCATTGAGCCATTCTGGATGTGGTCTTTTTCTTCCTCATTGCACTGATTTCCATTGGTCAATAAACTTCTTATAACAGAACTACTTCTTGGCTATTGATTAGTGCTAAGGGCTAACAGTTTGATACGCACTGCCGGAAAAAAAAAATTCTCAAATTACCTTTAATCATCCTGCCATGTTAAAATTAATATTCAAATATGTGAAAATATTGCTCAAAGGATTTCTTACGAAAATTAGGAAACAAATAACATGCAACACTTTCTAAATTTGACCAGTGTTCACATTCTGAAATGATCACTTCTGCAAAAATTCTGTAAATGCAAAAGTAAACGTCACATACACATAAAGGTCATAAAAATGAATTGCGATTGAACATTTGTCGCTAGGTACCTTTCTGGTAGCAGGCATGATCTCCATTGTTGGCAGCTTGTCGCTGTTGCTTTTTTCGTTGTGTAAAAATAGCGACCACAATAGGTCAGAAAACGCGGAGTAAACTCCACGTTGTGTCCTAGTCAATATCCGCCAAAGGGACACCCTCTGACTTGAACTCAAAATGAAACACATTTTCAAAACAACTGAGTTGCACTCGAGCAAATTAAAAAAGAAAAAAATGCATGGAGCATTGCAGTCGCAGTCCCTGCCTGCCCGAGTATAAACAGTAGTGATAAAGCGATACCTTTTTTTCTGGGCTAATCTGATTATTAGTGAAGGAGGCTGATAACCAATATTTGAAACTGATAATATTTATATCAGATTTTTTTTTTTTTTAATAAAAACTCCAGCTCTTGACAGTCTAAAGCGAGCAACCAATCAGATGGGTTTGGGGATGGGCCAATGCCAGAAACACTCACAGCAGAGTTGCGTTGCAGCTATCAAAATAACTCAGTATGTAATTGATCGCATTTCAGCCAAAATTCCAAATAATATTCGACATGGCTGATAATCGGTCTATCACTAATACTTCATACTGATGCATCCGAATTGTAAGCGTAGGTTTCTATCATGCTGTTTTTCTTAGGTGTGCATTGAACACGAATCTAGTCGAACTATCGGACTTGAGGCTCAGTGAAATTAAGTGGCGTACTAAGCCCATACATGACTGTTTCGGCTTTAAAATTGAAGCCAACTTCAAAAGACAACTCATTGCTGTCACAGCAGCACTCAAAGAAAAAAAAAAGCACTAGCAAAACTGAATTTCCTTGCAGCAAAAAAAAAGGTCAATTCATCGGATACATATTGAGCAATGTCTATTTATCGGTGAAACGACAAATCAAGATTGATATGTGGCTTTACTAAACAGACAACTCACCTTCTGGCATTTCAAAAGGTGATAAGAGAGGCGACAAGCCCGGATCTGGTGACTTTTATCGAATGGACACTGGCAAAGTTTATCTGGATCAAAGTCGGCCTTTTCCACTTTAATATGAGACAACAAATGATTACATTTAAGTCACTGTTGGCTGTGAATGACAGTCAAACTTGTTGTGTGTTATTTACCAGGTTCTATGTCCAAGGTTCTCACTGCATAGCGGGCCAGCTGTGACGGCCCCATGCTGCTCCCCAACTTGATGGTTGTCATTTTCCCAGGTGTTCTTGGAAGTGTAAAATATTACAGTAGAAAAATTGATTTAACAAATATCACAGCACAAGCAAATTCAATTGTGCTCATAAGTTTACACACCCTTGCATAACATTTTTACTAGATGTGCAACAATACGTTTGACAAATACTGTACGTATTGATGATAAAGCTTAATGATTCGGCACCAAGCAATATCACTCTTTGGAACGAGACAACTGCATAATGGCGATTTTGATAATTGGACCGACAAATCAGTGCTGTGTTAAGATTGAGCTTCATTCATCTTAGGCAGCAGGCTAAGGTGAAGCCCTTTCTTTCCCAACAGCACTTAGAAACAGTAATTCAAGACTCTGTTGCATCTCTGCGAGATTATTTTAATGCACTTTATTTTGGAGTCAGCAAGTCCTCCCTCAAGTGTCTCCAGTTGGTGAAGAATGCTGCTGATCGCATTCTAAATGGTGCTCGGAAGAGGGAGCATAGAACCCCAATCCTGGCCTCTCTTCACTGGCTCCTACTGCATTTTAGAGTTCAATTTAAGATAATGTTTTCCTGATATGTGTTAGTATCATTAAATTCGGTTTTAAATTCACTGTCTTTGTTGTTGAATTATTGTTATTTTATGTGAAACTGTATGTAAAATGCTTTGTTTCAGCTCCATTTGCAAAGGCTATAAATTGCAACCGTCTTGTTAAGATCTCCTTTTGTTCAAAATCCAAAGTGCTTCCACGGAAACGAATGCATTGCTTCGTCCTCGCCGACACTGCCATGATCCATGTTGACCTATTATGATCAGCACCGACTAGAGATGACATGCATGAGCAAAAAACTAATAAACTTTATTGAAAATAACATTCAAATCTGAATAAAAAAAAAACAATAACGATATTGGGAACACTGAGTGGAAAATATTTCAGCATTTAACTCAATTCAGTCAATTGATAATTTAAACATATTGGGTCAATGTGTAGCCAGCATCAATGTAAACCAGTCCAACATGATCTATGTTATTGAATTGCAAGGCAGACTTCGATATGTTGATAAAAAGATGCGTTACCGGTGTTCACCATTCTTTAAATCAAAGATGAACGATCAGGCAACTTATTTTCGAATGGGATTCAAATTAAACACTAAGGAATTTCAGAAGAGTGCAATCATACAAAACATAGCAATAAAGACAATAATGACATGGTACCCGCTCAGACATCAATCATAATTTTCCCAAAACTTGCCAATATTTTGCTCGTGTGTGAAAACATAAGAACTGTAACAAGAAATTGCAGTAAAATTTAATTCGAGACATTGTTAAAAAATAACTGTTAGTGTATGTAAAATATAATTTATTTTAAGGAATTGCTTTTTATCATTTATGCAATTATGCGTGACCGTCAACTTGTCACCCAGAGTTATGTTGCTGTAAATCGTGCAAGAATTGGGTCGAGAAGCAATAATTGACCCCATATTTGAGCATAATGCTGGTGTGATGGAGTTGGATTCACTCCGCATTGGTGAGGAATTTTCCACATTTCAACAAGTAGAACATTCAATTGCTTCATTTCTAAGATGCAATGTGTGTCTTGCTGGCGTAGCTATAAGCAAAGCTACAAGAAAACCCTGAAACTGGCAAATAACCATGCTATGAGGGTTATGTTTAGGCTGGTAATATTAATAGCATTTTTTTTTCAGTGACAAAACTATCGTGAAAACCAGAAGAAAGCCAAACAAGGGAGGAATCATGCACAGTGTGATGACCACTGCCCATTAATTAGATTTTTTTTTTCAGATGTAGTACTAGAATATCGCCATTGCAACAGAATTATTACTTATAGTGTCGTTTCTTGTTTGCGAAAGCATCAATCATAGGACAGACATTGTCGCCTTTTTATGCACCTTACTCCCGCACTTGCATCATACAAGTAACTGGGCTGTTGTCAACTGATTGCAATCTTAATTCTTCACCGACAGAGGGTGCTAAAAATGAGCAATTGCGGTTCACGTTACGTTACCAATTTAACTTGACATTTTTGGGGGGTAAATTTTGTCTCGTATCTTTCAACTAATAGATTTTATTTTAAATTACTTTTCATTAATTTATGCAATTATTTAGTCTACATTTGTTTTTCCTCCATGTGCCATGTTACCAACGCAGGAAATCTGTAGAAAACGATATGTTGCGCAAGCCAACATTTAATTGAGTTGTTAAACCAGCAGTGATAAAAACGAACGGTGACGTCGTTAACCCAGCTAACAAGGTAAAATAAGCAGCACGTGACAGTCCGTGCAACACTTACAGTCTGGCTGACGACATGTGGAAATGTGGCCGGTGGTGGCGTACAAAATGAATGTGACGTCCTTCGTTGGATCGTTGGAACAGTAATTTAAACAGAAACATCTGAGCAACGGATGCGTCGCGCTAAAAGATCAAGGGCTTCTTCGTTTAGTTTATGGATGCCTAAAGGTGCATTACCGCCATCACCTGGACTGGACATATCCCTGCTGTTCCTGCTTTTTCTTCATTTTCCCGCTCGAATCTCATTCAGTACTGGAATCAAGTATTTGTATTTAGTCGCGTACTTAAAGTTTGAAATATTTAATGAATTAAATTTTCTTTTTTTTCCCTTTTGTAAAAATTGGGAAATAAGTGAAGAACGCCTACCTTTAATGTGGAATATGGCCACGCCCCCGCCCCTCCGCTCTCTCCAAGGTACTGCAGTCACTAAAGGGACCGATTACAAACTCTCCATTGGAAATCATTGTACTTTCATTGCTTATCCAAAACGGTGATCAATTGCCACCAAAATTCATGTTCTGACCACTTCAACATATCAAAAGGATTAACCTCTCCGTGGCTCATTTTCTGAATTTTTCAAAGTCCCTCCATCCATCAATTTCTGCATTACATATCCTTACTGCGGTTGTGCGCGGGTGTGCTGGATGTTTTTGAAGTACAACTTTTCACCAAGGCACGACAACCAGTGTATTCATGAAGCTCGCTATCCGACATTGACGCTCCCAAAGCAGGCCTGGCTAAAAGCAAATGCCGCTCCATGATGCGGACAGTTCCAGAAGACCAACTCCAGTGTTCAATGAGGTCTTTATTTGAAATTGACGACCACTCACTCTCACGAAGCTTACGGCCGCAAGCGGTGTTGGGATATGAATGTATGAGACTGCTTGAGAGGCAAAAGCCATCCGTCATCAGGTGTGGACAGTGAGGAGCTAATTTGCATGTTCAAACACCTGTCACGATCCGTGCTTCTTGTTGCAGCAGTGTGGGCGTGGTCGACGGCGCGTTGCCCGGAGACGCGGCCACGAGCGGGACGAGCTCACGAGACGCTCAGCTGTAACTCATCACCCCGTGATTACTGACTATATAAACCTCCTACACGCACTTCTGCGTTCGCGTCTACCGACGTCAGTAAATATAGATCCTCTATTTTCCCCGGTAGCCACCCATTGTGCCTGTCGCCTGTTCAATGCCTACTGTCGGTCACAATAAACTTTGTTACCAACTCATTTTCCCTTGTCCGCTATTCAAGAGTCCAGCCCCCGGCTGGAAAGCGGTCATCACAACACCTTTTGGTTTAATGGTCTGATGCTAATTGTTACTCTTCGCCGTGAAGTTGTCCTACTAGTAGTTGACTGATGCGATATTTACATACAAAAGTACCAATGTTCACGTCAATTAACTGTCCCTTTAAGTGAAATTGGATACGTTCCCTGTTTATGTTCAGTCATAATCTTCATTGTTGTTAATATAAGACTCCAATATAGAGTCTATTTGATCATTAAGAAACACATGCTGGATGTTTATGAAGTGACAGATGAAGGAGTCAGGCAGTCTTAAGAGAAGGAACGATTTAGTCTTAAGGAGGTCGCATCCCATTAACTACATGTACTTTTTCTTTTTTTAACGTGACACAACAAACCTCTGTAAGCTGGAGGTGCCAGTGAGCTCTGGAGTTTATTCAATAGAACGAGTTGTTTCTTCTCTACAAAAATCAAAAACAACAAAACAACCCCAAAAAAATCACAATGTGCATGGTCAATACAGTTTGTGTAAGTCCAAATAAAGAGTCAGCGTTTTAAAAGACTTTCCGGACACCACGGTCAAAAGCATTTGATTAATTCATAGCATGTTTTATGAGGTCAGCAGAAAACTGCCAGAGGTAGAAAAAAAATCATCGCAACCGTGACTGCTGCATTGTGTGGAAACAACTGGAAAATAGATTTGTAAATGCTTATTTACAGACAAAGCGATGTCACTCTTAACATGATTAGGAGTCAGTAGCAAACTTATTACAGATGATCATGTCACATTGAAACACACATAAGCACTTCTCCGACTTGGGCAACATGTGCTTTGAGACATAAAGCAAACAAAAGACCTGAATCCCGAAATAATGTACAGTGTATGAAGGATTATAGAGAAACATTCTTCTCCTGTTATTGTATTTATGTTCAGCATTTCATCATTCATGTTTCAATCTTTGAATATTATAGCTACACAAAGGTGAAATAAAGTTCTCAGGATGCGGAATGAGGTGACTTCTTTGTACTTGAAAACAAATAGTCTCATGCTTCACTGTCATTTGTCTTGCTCTTGGAACTCATATTGAGTTAATTTGTATTTATTTTCCACCATGTTTGCAAATCTGCATTTAAAGTGAGTATTTGGTATTTGGTGATAATGGACTGATTTATCTCCGGAATTTGTGCTTAAACTGTGCGTCCAAACATCTGCTGCGCAAATCTGTGATTCAGGAATTCAATTAATGTTCTTACTTGAATTTGTTCTTACTCTGCAAACAAATTTAGACACTTATCATAGCGTACAATATAAAATGTGAGCATGTCAGTGAAATAAAATACTAGTCTTCACTCATCCATTGCAAGCTATTAACAATTCCGGATAGAAAAACCCCCCAAAACTTTTAAGTAACAGTTTAATGTCATCACTTTCACAATCGTCCATTCACATACGCCAAAGATGACTGAGTTTCCTATTATGAGAGCCAAACGCTCATCTTGTGGAGTGTGATCGAGGTGTTCTTGTCTTCTTTCAATTTCCTTCTCATTCGTCTTCTCCGATGTCCTTTTCTTTGCATGAATTCCGAATCACTAATCGGACGGTCATGAATCCAATGATGATTTTCCTTGTGCACTAAACTAGAGTAAGAACATTTCTGTGTGTATAGTAGTAAATGAGGCCCATTGTGAATGAAATATGAAAGAGAATGCCTTGCTCCACAAAACACAACAAACAAATGTCCAACACGATCCGGTGCTCAGCATCTAATTGTCCTTCACTCACAATTGGGCTCTGCAGTCTGGCATCTTGAGACTTTGCTCTGGTTGGATGTTTGTCTCGGAGTAGATCGAAATGGACGAGCAAAGCAGAAGGTCAAGGTGCTGCTGGAGCTGCAGTCGTAATTTCCATCCTAGTTGGCGACACAAAGAGAGCTTTGAAGGGATGTGATACTAGTTTTTAATCAATTTTCTCTGAACCAATCAGCACACATGCAAGTGTGGTCTTGACCCACGCGACTACTGATCCTCAGGTTGATTCAAGTATACTAACCACTGAGATGGCTTTTGAGGCTACTGAGGAGTGGGGTTCGACTAAGTTGCATTTGCACAAGTCAAGGGTATCTGTGAGAACAACACGCAGTAAGGGAGAACTGGGACTATTGTCCTCAACTCACCTCTGCCATGGGAGATCTCAGGCTGTATGTAGCACCATTACTCCTGCTTCTCCGTTTGGGCTCCGTTTCCCTTTGGGTTCGACTGACTTCCTCTCTCTGCCTCATGAACCTGTGGTTGACAATCTTGGTCACACTGTCGTTCCTCTGCAAGGAGGACGTAGAAGCCCTGATGGGAACGTGCTCCAGGGTGCTTTTCATCTTCTGGGCCGACCCCGGTCTTTCTGCCCGACCACTCACTCGGCGTAGAAACTCGGTGACCAAACCCCCTGCAGATTTGTTTGTTTGGGACTTGAGATTCTGACCTTTAGGCTCACTAAGAAGAGGGCTGGGATTCTGCCCTGCAGCAGATCTGTGACTAATTTGGCCAGAGTAGCTTTGGTGATTCCACAGCGTTCGGTCACGAGTGTGTGCTTTAGATGTGGAGCTCAAATTAGAGGAAGCGCCAGATGCAGATTGACTTCGATACAGTTTCGGGGAGGAGGCGGCAAGCCTGGATCTTTCGGTTCTACATGTCAGTCTGTCCAGTGAGGTGGTACTGCGAGAGCGGGAGGAGACGAGAGAGGAGTTGACAGCCCGAGAGGGGCTGTTTCTGATTGTGACGGGGCCTTGGGGTCCTTCAGTCTGCAGGCCAATACTCACCATCAGCGGTCTCATATGCGTCTGTGTACCACATGAGGCCACATCTACCGCCCGGCCCGCTAATCTTGTTTTGTTTACCAGGCAGCCGCTGTGACCCACCTGCCTCCAGCCGACCGCCATCTCCTTCATATCGTCGCTCAGGTTGGCCGAAGAGTCGACACAGAGCATTGATAAGGAGGTCGGCGGCGTCCACCAGGGAGACTGCGTGTCCACAGATTCTCTGTCACTTTCGGGGCTTTGCTTCAGCTGAGCCAGCTGGACTCTGCGCTTGGATGGGGGGCTGTAGTAAATGCGCAGATCTGACTTCTCCGGAGCAGTGTGGCTTCTCTCCATGAACATTTGCTCAAAGTCAAGATCAGGGAAACTAAGTGGCATGATTAGATGGTCCCACATCTTTACAGGCTGCTCCTGGTCCAGTAAGGCCGCCTGCTGGCTCAGATAACACCAATTCTTCCTCTTGTAGGCGTGTGGACAAAGCTGGCGCTTAAGTTTCTGCCTTATGGAGCTGCACATTCTGAAAATACAATCGTGGGTCGGTAAGCCACAACCTAAGCAACCTCATAGATGTAAATTAAGGTTGTCCAAACTACGGGGCCACCAACGTGTTTTTTTTTTTTTTTTTGCGGCAAATTAGAGAACAGCGTTTAACTTTAAATGCGGGTGGGAAGAGTCAAAAATCATTTAATTTCAGAATCGCAATTTTTGCTCTGTGTCAGGGCCCAATTTGTGAAGGACATTACACTAATGATCCAACTTAAGTAAAGACTCCTTTTAAGACTGTCTGAAGTGAATTCGGAGGTTTGTTTTTAAGTGTTAGAAACACGCAAATGGGTTCTATGAAGTACTCAATTGTGGAGATGAAGCATTAAACAGTTTTTCAATGCTGTTTTGGGGGGGCTGTAGCTAAAACCGGGCTAATTTTTATACTTGGTGATTTATTTTTAATCATTCCAAATTTGGCTGCATTGTTGATGACACTCGTCTCTGTGGTGTGTCAAAGATATAAAACATTTGAACTTTATCCGTAGTTCTACAGAAAGCTACGCTGTAAAAGTTTTTCAAAATAAATATACTGTAAATAAAAAAAAAAATAAAAAAAATATACGTTTTACTTCAATTTCTTAACATACCTTTACCAACAATTTTGAGTTGGTTTTAGCATGTTTAATCACTTGACGATGAAGAATGTCAAGTGGGAGAAAAGAATTTGGGACATCTCCGATGTAAATGTTCGAATCACTAACCTGTCTGCGTCAGAGCGTCCCTCATCAGTGACGGCACCATTGACAGCACACTGAGCATGGAGAGAAAACGACATCCGTATTACTGAATATGGAAATTATGTTAATTCTAAGGAAAAAAAACTCTTTAATATAATAATAATAATATTGCACATTTTGAAATATGGTAAGAACATAATAAATTACATTCTGTTGTGCGCAACTTGGCCACCAGGAGGTAGTATGATACAGTCATGAAGACACGAGAAGAGTTTCACAATTACTGTAAGTCACTCGATAAGTTGCAGTAACACAGGATGAGTTTTTTTTTTGCAGTGAATACAAAATATATGGCTGTTAGTATTGCTACATTGTCTGTCTAACTGTGCTGGTCTATCATTTGGGTACATTTTCGATTTTACTTTATAGAGTTCATTTTAAGATTCTTTTATTCGTCTCACACCACTTCATCTCTCTGAGCTCTTCTGCTTTGTGAAGCATCAGAGGGGATTGATCTTTTTTTTTTTTTTTTTGTCGGTCCCTCACTTTGGAATGACCTTCGGTTAAGAGTGAAGCAAGCCCCCTCTCTGGCCATCTTTAAAACTTGTCTTAAATACAATTTTATTCTTTGGCTTTCGACTCAGCACGAGGCTCTGCATTGTTTTAGTGTTTTATTAAATTAACTATTTTTATGCCACTAATTGATTGGTTTAAGTTAACTGTCTTTGTTTTCATATGTCTGATTTTTATGCAATACACCTTGTATGCAGCTGTGTCTGTTTTTAAAGCAGGGTTGTTGTCAAGTCCATCTTTATGGAGCACAAGTCAAGTTTGAGTCCATTATGTCCGTGTCCAGATAAGATCAAGAGCAAACCATGAAACAGAAAAATACAATTTTCACAAGCACAAAATTAGACAAGTTTTGAAAAGGCTCAACACTATTGCATGGCATGGACACCGCTTGCTCTATTATCTGTGTGCAGATAAAATTAAAAAAAATAAAATAATGACCCGGTTGGACTTGAGGAAGTAATTAGGTACCGTGGAGTTGCAAAATGTGCCCAGCAGTGAGAGGCGGCTACAAATCAGCACCAAGCCAAAAGCTAAGAAATGAACATGAACGCATCGCTGTAGCAGAGTTTTCTGTCCATGATTACCTTGCAGTCAGAACCAAACAGATGGCAATTTTGATAATCAGAAAACCATAATTTCAATTTACTTTTGTGTCAGCAATCCAGTCTTGCTGTTGGAAGTTTATAAAAAGATTTTTAATTAACAAACCTCCAAGCAAATGCAATATACTGCACACTCCCCTGCCTGTCTACAGACTCTGTGTACTTCTCCATCGCTACAGATTGTGAAAGTCCATTAAAAACTTCCAGTTGCGAAACTATTCTAAATATTTACACTCCACAATAAAAAGGCAAAGCAGACCTCGCCACATCTGGTCGACCACACAAGATTGTGAGATTCAGCACAAAGGTAGAACTCCTTTATAGTTGAGTGTTGGTTTTGGCTGTTGACTTATTTTTTTTTATTCTGTGTTTTTCAAACCATGCTGTGCATTGGTAGTTTTTAACTCTCCACTGACTAGATGAGAAAAAGGAAAACGAGGATTAAAGTCTGGGCACAAGAACAAAACAAATCCCTGATGGGAATCAATCTGTTATTGCCAAGCTGATCCTGACCTTGTACTTGCCTGAACACAGAAGGTTTAGATTTCTGGTGCACATTAACACCTTGAAACGATGTTTCAAGATTTAGGTTCGAAAACTCAAAAGGATGTTGTGTATTCATAGAGCAAATTATATTTGAACTCTGCTGGCCTTTTTGGCTGCAGCCACTACATGAGATTAGCCCCAATACGCTGGCACGAGACCGCTTATGGTGCCTGCCGTACTGTCAAGAGGGCGTACAGCCAGAGAAACGGATCATCGGCAGTACTTCCCGCTGCATTCCACAGTGGGAGGTCACGTCCTCACCTCAGTTGCCTTGTTCCGGACACCAATGGCGTGGCCGTCAAGGGTTTCCTCCTGCAGTTCAGCACTGATGCTTTGCAACAAACCTCGCAACATGGTCATGCGTTTGTCCTTGGCCTAAATCAAATATGACAGAGCTTTAGCTTATGCTGTATATGTTTGAAGGGGAATTTAACACAAACATTTTTAAAACAAGAATACAATGTGCCATTACCACTCAAAAGACAGTATTCTAATTAATACTGCGCTTCTGCAATGAAAATTACACCGAATAATTTACTAACGCAAGGGGGAGGCGTGCTGTGTGGTGTCAGCTGACAGACTGCAGACAGTGATGGATTTTGCGAGAGCTAAACTACGGATCGATCCCCACGTCGTCTGCTATTTTCACGCATTATTAACCATTGAAATATTGAAAATAAGATAGAACACATCTATAAACACTCCAGAATGATGCATTGTCTGAGCAGTGTTGTAAAACTCAGCGACGTCTTAAGATACTTTGCAGGAGCTGTGCGGCGACATTGTCATCTCGAGATCGAAAGTCTGGATGTTTTTCCAACAATAATGGGGTATACATTTGAGTGTGCGTGTTTTGTGAAAAATTGATCTATATAATGCTTTGGTGCACTGAACTGTCAGCCACAATGCCAATAAACTGCTTGGTCAGCTCAACGTTTTATTTTTTTTCACTGTTTAATCTTGTTTTCCCGTCAGGCAACTTTGGAAGTGTAGGTGGGCGGAGCTTCCTTGTGCACCTGTTGGCAATGATTTGCCACATTATTTAAACTCAGTCACAGAGGAATGAAGGCGCAGGATTATTTTCAGACTGCATGTTTCCACTGTGACTCCGTATTTGCTGACTCGCTTCATTCCTCTTGTTAGTTTGCCTTCGTCCTAAAATCATAGTCAGTATGACTGCATTTTCTGTTATTGCTTATCTCAACCTCTGAAGGTTTGAAGTTGATGCTGGTTTAAGTAGAGTGGGGTTTAGTCACCTCAGGGTTTAAGTTTTGTTGTCTGATTTAATTTTTAGCTGGGCAGCTCCCAACTTCTGTGGCTCCGCCCACCTCAGCAATTTTAGTACATTAACTGGTTTGTTGCTTTATGATGATCTGGTTCTGACATCTCGTTTTTGTGCGTTTACGCTTCTGCGCATCCTTGGTAGGAATAAAATCTTCTAAACTGCAAATGGTTGTTGTGTTTACTTTGGGTTCTACGTCACGGCTGAAGACAACTATTTGCAGTAGGTCGAATTGAACCCTTTGAATAAATTGTCCATAAGTGTGAATGCATGGTTGTTTATCTAATTGTGCCCTGCGACTAGCTGGCAATCAGTTCAGGCCAAACTCAACTGGAATAGGCTGCAGCATGCCCGCAGCCTTAGTGAGGATAAGTGGATGGATGGACTTGGCAGGGTCATGTAAACAGCAGGCGATAAAGAAGACATGCAATTTTAAAATAAAATTACAAATTTTAGTTCCTATTCAGTGGATTAATGCCATATTGAAAAAGCACAGCGAGAACCGTTACCTCATTTCCGTCCTGTACAGATTCTTGACACCACTGATGGAGGAGCCACAGAATTTTCATGGACAGCTGCACTCTCAGGTCCCATTTGGATGCCAAGCTTTGTGGTGTTTGTGCTGCGCGCTCATCCACATCGACGTGGAGATCTTGAACACATCCCTGCTTTCTTGCTGATTCTATGAAACCTTGATTGCTAGTGTCCTGATCGACATATTCTCCACAGAGAGAGGAAAACAAGTAGGAACCCCAAAGGTGAACTTCTTGGTGAGGGGAATTTTTGCCGCATAGAAGCGCCTCCATCCTCACGATAAACGCCTGAAGCATGGCCTGTAGAAGCTCCAGGGCCTCGTTCAAAGGCGCTGGCAAGAATAAGGATGATGTTTTACCATCTGCTGGTGGGGTGAGAGCACTGGAGGGAGATGAGCAATGGCCGTTTTTGGGTGGAGTTTTCATGAGCTGGATGGCAGAACTCAAAATGCAGGAATGATCTCGAAGAGCTATGAGAGTCGCGTAATCTGTCGTGGTCATTCCTTTCAGGCTGCTGTCAGGTGACTTGTTGCCAACGCTCTCTGATGGGTCCCACTCGCCACCTACGGGACCTTCTCTTGTCACGTGACAAGAGGGAATCTGCCCTTCGGTCTCCACTGCTGCCTTTTCGTCATGCACAGCACTTGTCGTTTTCAAACTCGGACCTGTTTCCTTTCTACTCTTCCTCAAAGTGGAAGGCGATAGCCGTTGGTCCAGAACATTCCGATTCCTCTCCTCCTCGGCAACCCCTTCGCCATCTCTCTCTCTCAAGTCGTTCATTTCCGCTCGCAGCCCGCGGTTCTCCACCTCCAGCTCGACGATGCGACGGCTCAAGAGCATGGCCTCCTCTTCCACCAGTTTCAAGTGAACTTTAACCTCCGCCTCCCTAGCGTAGGCAGACTTTTGTTTACCCTCAGGCGATTGGGAGGTGTCGAGGTCACCGTAAACAGAATGGTACCCGGCCAGCTGCTCGTGCATGACCTCACTCTCAGACACCATCTTGGTGAGCTTCTTGCACATGAGAGCCAATTCTTCTTTGGCGAAGTGGACTTGGCACTTGAGATCGCTGTCATCCTGCTGTGAAGGCAGGACCATTATTGGAAAGTCTGCTGGAGGGTTAAGAAAATATACATACCAGCAGTGGGCAAAATCTTATGCCAAATTTGAGTTTTAAAATGGACATACAGACATTAATATACTGCAGATGTGAGGAAGAGGATAACAATAACGTATAAAGAGTTGAAGGAACGGGACACCCCGAATGTGGCAATACTTTGCCCCAGCACTGAGGTTCAATTGTATTTAATGTACTTTTTTAAAAAGAGACAAGAACAAAAACAAACCTCAATCTGTTGAGAGAGCCTCCGTTCAGTTTTACTGACTGTCGATCTGGCGCTTCGCTTCTTTAAAAAGCTCTAAAATAAATAAAGAAAAAAAAACAAATAAAACAGCGCTGTAATTTTAATATGATCATTTTCTTAACTGCATAAAATAAGGCATTAATTAACACTTTTCTAATTTTACATTCTAGTCAAATCAAAACCTCTTTCCGTGCTTAATATCCTCTCCATTTTTCAGTCATCTCAACTAACGAGAGCTGTTTACATAGGACGAATCTCCCACCGCCGAGGCAACGTCGCATCAGACTTTTGCAGAGTGACAGGTTGGCCAGATCCGCGTGATGGAATTTAGCGCCCCACCTTGGCCCTATCTATTACAATGAAGAGGAGCTACTGCGCAGGCGAAATTGTCACGGAATTTCTTTACCCCCAGACTGGAAATCAGACACTAGAGATGAACAAAACCACTAAGCTCTTCAATAACTGTATACTATTTACCCTGACCATCTAAAAATAGATGTTAATAAATGTTAGTTGTCAACAGTTAATTGTCAGAGATGCGTCACACCCTCTCCATAATCCCTTTTGAGTGTTGTCATCAGGCAAACATTTCTGAACCACTCGAATGATCAACAGTTTCTTCCCACAAGCTTCTTGAATGCCTAGAAGCTTGTCTAATTTTCTCTGCACAATAAACTGACAATGAATCTTCTATAACAGAGGTATTCAATTAAAAGTCACAGAGGTCATGACGAAAATTTCTTCCAATTAAAAAGTCTGAACCAAAGTCCAACTTCCCTTAATGCCTAGCCTATGTTCACATTTTTTATATAGTTTCAATATTTAGTCATTTTCAACAGAGCGCACTTATATACTAAATATTTAGCAATGTTCCCATTAAACACCTTTGCCAGTCAAACAAATGTAAGGCGTTTATTTCACATTCAAGAAAATGTGGCTCCAGGAATATAATGGTGCCACTTCCAGAATAAAACTGTAAAATATCTCCTGCAGAAATATATCAAGTGCTAAGCATTGAGTTAACATCTTTTACCTTTTTTTTTTTTAAATCAAAGAGTTAAAAACGGAAAGCCTAATTATCCAAGTAAACCAGGTCAACATGTTCAGTACACAATCAATAAAAATGGCTGTCCTCATGAAAAACTAATTCAAAATGAGCTTTGTCACCACTTTTTCTTTTGAATATTTTTTTTACCTCTCTTAATGAGAAAAATGAGTTTGTGACTGCCCTGCCAGTGACTTAAATCTGGGTTGGAACGGAGTCAGGGCCATTGGGATTTGGTAGATTATTTCACACATCGTTGGCATATGCTGCTGGGCTGAAACAAAAATCTGTTGTACTGCACTCGAAGTTTGATGTTTTTGCATGCGCTCACCTCAAACGTCAGCGGATAACTGCGCACAAAAGGGCGGTGCTTTGTTTCGTAGTGGCGCTTCGCAATGTTGCAACGGTTATGGAGCATATGATGCCCACTGGTTTTGAATTAGCTGCAGCCAGAACGAAACTAAATTTCTCCGTCCATTCATTTAAAACAAGACGCATCGACCTCGCTAACTTTTTAGCAAGGCATACTGTCAGCAGCACTCTTTTCCGGTCTGCTGCGCAATTGGCAGTGGATCGTGAACAAAAGATTTGATTGGCTCAAATCAGTGACGCCTTTTCCGTATATACTAGAATTGCTGCGCCAACGTTTGCGAATGCGAATGCGCCCAGAAAAAAAATCATCATAAATTGGCCATGGGTCCGGTCCGAATCATCCCGCGGTCTGCCATTTGGTGATGCCTGTTCTATAATCTCGAAATTAATCATTTAATTTTTGCCTAATTTAAAGTGAATTACGCTAAATTGTGCGTTTTACAGTAAAATAAAACTAATCTCAGCAGAATTAAAAATGCATTTGTTGGGGTCGCTGACTGTCAATCCAGGTGCAATGTGAGAGTTTGCTTATGTTCGAACCGGGTTTTGGGCTCCAGGATGAGGTAATCTAAGTGGATTGTCCCAGCAAGCAGCTGTCTCAGACTGAGCTCAGGCCAAAGTACAGAATCCTAGATTAAAGAAGACATGTGTCACGAGTGAATAATGGCAGCTGCCTCAAGGGTAACATTAGCGTGGAAACTGTGACACTTTAATGGTGTAAGAGTTACCTATCAGTAAAAGAACATTCACTGATGGCTGTAGGTCACTGTGTCGGCACGGCAACTCCCGCCTTGCTGGATGCCATAATACATGCTGATCCCGATTTAGCCAGGCTTAATGGCAGCAGAAAAGCTTGGCTCTATTTTGGTAATCTCTCACTTGCTTGCACCCTCTACTCGCTTTTCTCAGTCTTCTCGGTTGAGGATGTCAGCTGCGCTCAGGGGTCATACTTCAGCATACCAGGCGGCTGCACCCACCATGGCACCAGGCAGCTGCCGGCCCGGCCCCTGTGCTCATATCAGGGTGTCGTCTCATGTGCTTTGGATGAGGGGGGGCAGCTGGCTGGGATGGGCGCAGTAGTGAGGGGTCACCGTGGAATTTGACCTTGACTGCACACATCCACGCAACGCATTGGTTTAGCTGTGTAAAATGCAAAAAGGTCTCACCTCTCTGGCTTTCTCCATCTCCGCCTGCAAGACGTGCTTGGCCACCTCCAGCTCTTGCGTCTTCTCTCGCAGGATCTCATTCTCCCAGTCCAACTGGCTGTTCTTCTTCTGCACCACCTCCAGCTCATTGTACAGACGCAAGGACACGCTCTTTGCAACCTGCAAGCAAAACCAATAATGAAAGATCTAGTGCTCCATCAAATAGCTATAAGAAAAAAGTGAAGCTCAGGTGTTTGGTTGGAATTTGTAAGAAAGTCAACAATCTAGTTAGAGACGTACATTACGGAGGATTTAGGAGATTAATTAAAGTTTCATCTCACAATGTCTTAGTATAAGATGCATGAGTTTCATTGGGTTTTATATATTGAGAAGCCCATTAGGTACTGACCCAGCTCAGGAGCTACGTTTCCTGGGGTGACTGGGGTGGAGTGAGAAAGTGTTCAACAGCAGGAACATGAAGTATTTGATTGCAGATGTGAATCTAAGGAATTGGCTGTGTCTAAGTATGATGGTGCTTAATCATTTTTTTTCAGTTATCTGTGATTTGAATATTTTCTAATGATTTTTCGCATTTACTTTCGCCATTTTCTAGCAGAGATCTGGACTTTCTACTCATTACTTTTTTTAAATGGGGTTGTTACTATTTTTCAACTTTTGAGAATGACTACATGACAAAGACATAAACAGAGAGAGGACAAGTCAAAAGTTAAAATCTTGATTGAATAATTAAATGATTCATGATGAATGTTTTGTGTCTTCTTGTGGCAGATAAAAAAACCCACCAGCTTCTGGAATTTAAACATTTCCCATTTAATCTAAAAAAGTGGGGGCAAACACGCCCATAGGTCAAGTGTATTTTTCACAGTGACATTCACTCAAAAGTGCATTTTCACGAAAAGGATTTAGTTTGCACACGTTCATACAGTAATGGAAGAAAAGTGAGCTGCTCCTAATTCTTCTTCTTCTACTACTGTTTTGAACTCAGTAAGATGCTATAATATTAGTCATTTTTCATAGCGAACAATTTATTCCTGTGTATTAAATTGACTTTCTACGTGTGCTGCTCCAACATTTTTTGTTCAACTATTGCGACAATCAAAGCTTACTGTTAGTTTATCACTAGTATTTTGTATTGTTTGTTAGCATTAAGCTAAGGCAACTTTCCAAACACAGTTATCTGGTTGTTATCGAAACAATTTTAGAATGCTCTTTGATTTAGGTTAGGTTTGACTGCAAATAGCTTAATTGCTCTTTTTGAAGAATTGTTTACTGCTTGCCAAAGTGCTGCTATTGTATAGTGAGTTGAGTTCAGTGCAACCACACAGCACTCGAATCTCAAGTTTGCAAGTCAAAGCCAAAATATTGGTCATATCTTGGAAAATCTCATAATTTGGGTCATTGGTAACTCAAGCCACCACTGCATTTGTTTGAGGTATTCCTAGAGGAACAAGTAATTATTTTTTTTTTTGCCACAGCACTCACCTTGATATCATGCTCAAGAGACCTGACCAGCTCCCCATCCACCTGTCCGGTCTGGGCCACCCTGATGCTGCGTCGCTCAGCCTTGCGGAGACGGTACTGAAGGATGCGGCACGTCTTGTTGGCCTGCTCCAGCTGCTGCCGCAAATCCTGCAGCTGGCGCATCTCCTCCTCCTGGAACATGTCACGCATCTCCAACATCTCACAGCGCAACTCCTCCACCTCATCCTTGGAAGTACAGCACACAGTGTATAGCTAGAAACACCACTGATAAATAACTTGTGCGAATTTTGTCATTCAGCTTCCTGTCAAAAAACAGCAAGTTGTACGAACAGTATTAAAACCCTGAACAGCCGGACATATATGCAATAGTTTAGGTGCTAGCTTAATACGCAAACAGTTGGTAGTGACGCTTTTGACGCATTCTGAGGCAATTTTTGTGGGTTCATCACACGCACGAGGGCCGATTCGTGGGCCGGACTAAAATCAACCTCCGGCCTTTGTTAGTCGTACCCTTTTTTTTTTAAATCTGACACCCCCCATCCCAAAAATGGACGTCCGGCTGGGCCGGAGGGCCAGACTGTTCCACCCCTGTGACGGACTTTGCAGCTCTGATTGTGAATATATCAAAGCAGTCATTTTCAACTTGCAGGTCGTGACACAAAAGTAAGTTGTGGACAACCGGTAAAAAAAAAAATACATGCATTTTAATTTTTATTTTTCTGCACAGGGGCGTACCAAGTATGTACATGGAAAAAAATATGAAAGGGAAGGGTAGTTTAGCGGCCTTATGCTTTAGCCTCTATGGGGAAAAACAAGCACAAAAAAGAAAAGTTTTTAATCTGGATTTAAAAGCATTTACACTTGCTGATGACTTCACTTCTGTTGGCAGTTTATCCCATTTGCATGCAGTATGGTGCTACGGTCAAACCATATGCATGCTGACCATTGCTCACGGTACGTTTCCATGTATAGTCAATGCAGTTCACGTGATCAGGTGGAGTTGTGTGCAGGCGGCACATTTGAAGCAAAAATTTTGATCCTTCGCCATTCCGCTGTCACAGGGTGATTTGAACTCTTGGCGGCAGCATGGTGGCAACAGTCAATTAGTGATGAAAATGTACATCCATGAGCAGAACAAGCAGACAAACGGCCGAATACAGTTAAAAGACCACAGACACTCAGTGTGGTGACACAAAAACAATTTGGGACAAAACATCATTGATGCGGTCTGTGGGACCAAGAGGTATACAACAAAGCCAGCTTGTTTGGAGAATTTTTTTTTTATCTCAGAGGAGGAGAGCCCCTCCTCTTGTCCACTTGAAGCAACCCGGTACACAAACACACGTGAGAGACCTACGTTGCATCTCGATAATTCAGGTTTGGTCTTAACGTGGCATAACAGCTAAATCCTGCTTCATCATGTTTGCTTTAAACTCTGGGCTCCAATAATTAACTGAATTGTATGCAGACCTCAGAGTCCTGCTGGGTTTATATTCCACTAGGATTTCTTTAATGAATTCAGGTCCTAAACTATTCAGAGATTTATAGACCAGTAGAACTTTAAAGTCTGTTCTAGACAGCAACTCAAGCGCTGGTTAGCGGACGTCATGGCAAGTGATATGCTTTTGGCAGGACATCAAACTGATTTTAAACAGTGTTGAACATATAATTTCCTGTAAACCTGGATCAGTATCATATTGATTGGCCAAGTATGTAAAAACACACAAGGAATTTGTCTCAGGTAGTTTGAGCCATAGTATTACATGTGTTGTCAGAGGCCATTGTGAAACTAAATCTGTTCTTTATTGTTTTTAATGCATCAAAATAACATTGCGCATTACTGACTGACAACAGTTCAGAACCACTGCATTAGTATTAGAGCTGCAACAATAAATCCAATAATCGACAACTAATCAATTCTTGAATTAGTAAGCAAATGTTTTGAAAAAAAAACAGCAATCGTTTAAAGACATTCTTTAAATGCAAAACTGCCCAAAATATGAAAGCAAATACCCTCGGATTTATTAAGTTTTTCATGAAGGCAGACTGATTATCTTTGCGTTAAATGAAAATAAGACATTTTCTACACATCTGCTTTTACTGCGGAAATAGTGGTCAACATTTCAAACAATTTTGTAATGTATGCTACGGACCAAACCAGTAACTGAATCCTAATCAACTGAGCTAGTGCATTTTTTGGACTGTCAATTTGAAATAATGACCTGTTAGTGAATAAAGGTCAAATAAAATAAACGACAGATTAATAATATATCATTAAAACAATTACTTGCCGTCTTGAATATATGGATTAGTTGATGCAAGGAAATTGCCACAAAGAATAAGAAAAGTCTACTTAATTTGACTTATCCTTACCCTTAAATACTCGTTCTCTGACCTCAAATCTTCTACTTCTCTGACCAGGTCATCGGTGGTCTCGGCCATCATGAAATCCATAAATGCCCCCGAAGAGGTGACCAAACCGAGGGCTCCTCCAATGGCATCCGGGAGAGGAGAGCAAGCGATGTGCGCTGCTTTTACGCGCTCTTTGCGGTCGTCTTTACCACCACCGATCAGCCCCTCGTAAACTCTCCCGTCTATCCAGCTTAATTCATTGTCACTGATGGGAGAGTCGCGCTTGTTGCCCTCCCACGTACAATCGGATATTTCCGAGCTGCTGTCGGAGGAGGGTTTCCCCGACAAGCAGCCAGAGTCTTTGCTTAGGTCCTCGGACGTGTTGCTGGCGTCAGAGAGTTTTCTCTGGGCACCGGGGCGTCTCTGGCATTCTGTCACGGCACTCGGCGGATGCTTCCCCGTTGTTTTCCCCTCTTTTCCAGAGACACGATGACCTGTCGATGTTCCTCTTGGCTGGGCACCGTTTTGGCTCTCTTTAGATGTTGACTCCTTTTTCCTCCTCTGGACGGTTCCGTGTTGTCCCGTTGTTGCCTTGGATGTCTTCTGGCTCCGGAGCGCACTTTTTACGCATCTGTCTACTTCTCTGTTCATCGTGCGACAGTTTTCCCTCTTTCGTGTTATACCAGCAAAAACAAAGAAAATTGGGTTCTTCACTTAGACCTGACCATCACGTGTTTATAAACGTGCGTTGCCCCAAAACCCCACTGGTTTTTTAATCCTCAAGACTGAAAACCTGTCATATTAAGACATGTCAGCGAAGAAAGACGGTATTGGTCGAATACGTTTCCGGTACCTGTTTCAAAACAAAACAAAACAAAAACAGATCTTAGCGATGACTTGGACGTTTTATAAAAGGAAACTACTACTTTTAACACAATATATCCTAAGCATCTCCTCCGATTGGTGATTGGATTCTGCCCCACTGCAATAAATGCCGAGCGCCGAGTTAGAGAATCTTTTATTTTATAATTTCATTTCCGGTTTGTCTTCCATTAACTTTGACTACAACTTGTCGCCGCAAGTACCCAAATACAGTTATGCGAGGTTTCACATATCTTATCATAGTGAAACTCGTGTATTACACATGTTGATTAAACACAGTAAAACACTTGTAAAAGGGTCAATTTGTCGATCATTTCTACATTAAAATCAATAGTTTTTTCTCAGGTAACGACAACAGTAAAGTTTGTGTTTTCCAAGCTGTAAACATCAACGTTATCACAAAATAGTTTTCTGTATGTACAAAATGTCACATGCATGTATAGGTTTTGCTTTTTGAATTGAAAAAAAAAAATCTTCGAAAAGCACCTTTATGCGCGTCAACTTTCAGACTGCGCTGTGATTGGCTAACACACACGCCAATCATGGTGTCCTTGCCACCTACTTCCTCCTGTTCGCAAACGCTCAACTGAACTGTCCTCGATTGTTTACGTTGGCGACTCAGTCATTGGCTTGACAGGTATATTTCAGTAAACTTGTTTTACATGCACATGTCAGCATCACGGTTGCAATTTACTTGTTTGGGAGTACGCCGCGCACGTTTTAACTCTCTCGCGTTGCTAAGTACTATTTCGCTAGCTAGCCCATGCAAGCCATTTCAACATGAATGTTAGCAGGCAGCTGTCGTCCGTTCGCTGTCGTTAACGAATGCGTCCTCCTCCTTGCGTGTGTTTACAGTCGCTGTGTCAAAACACACTCTGCGATGTTCGGAGGGAGTCCAGACTGGGGGGCGAGCTCGCTGCTTTCAACATGACTTGTGAGTGACTGCCCTCTTGACTCACTATGAACTGCGAGGAGGAGTTCTTCGACGCCGAGACAGGTGAGGCAGGCTGACCCAACAGCTGTGGAGTTGTCAAGTTTCTTCAGCACGGCACGCTTCGTTTCTTCTGCAGGCTTTAATATTCTCACATTTGGGGTAACACGTCATCCAAATTTGCGTCCAAGAAGAAAAATTAAATTTCAAAAGAAGACAATGA
Organism: Idiotropiscis lumnitzeri; assembly: GCF_059441095.1. Classification (NCBI taxonomy): domain Eukaryota; kingdom Metazoa; phylum Chordata; class Actinopteri; order Syngnathiformes; family Syngnathidae; genus Idiotropiscis; species Idiotropiscis lumnitzeri. The sequence continues at coordinate 25,250,555 of NC_142393.1, forward strand.
GAATATGTTTTAATATAGGAAAATATAAGGACAACTATTTTAATCCATAACTTGAGGCTTTTAAAATGTCTAGATATTGTGGAATTGAAACGATCTTCTTAATTCACTTTTAAAATAATGGAATGCCAAAAATATTCAGCACTTTAAAATGATCAAATTTGTGATTATTCTACCATGCATCTCAACCAATTCCAGCCAACACATTTCAGAGGAACTAAAATCGTACTGTATTTCATTACAAAGAACAGATTTGTGGAATGAACTAACACTGGAACTTAATAGATTTAAATCATGTCCATTTTCAAACATGAAATTAAACTCCAAAAAATCCTCCTGGGAATATATGAATCCTGTTCCCCATTCATTATTCAAACAATACATTTTTATGTATATAATATCCATAATGGAATTATCCAAATTAGCGTCATGCTCACAAAAACCCATTCTGAAGTATTAATTTGTTTTAAAAAACATGGCAGGGTTTACTTTCATAAGCTCTACTAATGCCCTTTCATTTTTAACCCATACAATTTCTCCCATTCATCTCCCAACTTGAATTGGTTGATATTAGGCTGCCACAAACAAATGTTTTTAGAATCAATTATCCAATTGATTACTCAAGTAATTAAATTAAGATGGGTGTTTTTGCAACATCTCCACTGTTCTATAGGCAGTAATTTCATGCAAAAATCTGACTTTGGAAAAACATTGAGTTAGGCAATTATGTTGTTAGCATGAATAGTTAATAAATGTAAAAAATGTTTAAAAGGGAGGAAAACGTCTGCAAAAACCTGTTAGCAATCGATGGAGCGAGGGAAACATCTAAACAAGGCTGCATAGGGGCTCCCGAGGACCGGACTTGGACTTGGACTTGGACTGTGTCCGAATGTCCACCTTTCTTCCCTAACCCCTCATTCACTGTATATCCCCACACTATATATGGCAATGTGTAGTAGTTCCCTCATTCTGTTTGGCCATTCAGACAGCCAGCTCATGACTTTCTACTCGCCACATATTACGTGACCATTTGAATATATTTGTTGTGAATAAAAAAAATATTAATTTTGTACTTTATTTATTTGTTACTGAATCGCTTAGATACTTGCGCCATGTTGATTTTCTGCTCGCAATGCATTGTAGTCTATATTAACCTGTTGAGTGAACTTCAAAGCACGCAACCTTTTCAATTGCATTGTGAGTAATTTTGAGTGCCCTACAATTAATTATACTCACTTAGCATATTGATACCCCCAAAAAATGGCATAACCCCTTAATAGTGTGCTAAATAGGGAATCGTGTGCACATTCGGACATAGCCTTGGAGCACCCTGTGCTATGCAAATAAACATACCTTTGCCCTGCTCTGCCTATTGTTGTAGTTGGTTCGCAGCCACTACTTGGTATGATGCAGTGTAATTTTAAGAGGCTTTGAGTGTATATTTCCTGATGTGCATAAATGAAAAGGATTGTCATTTCTCAGGGCTTGAGTCTGATGATTCTTTGGAGGTCAGTTTCAAGGATGCCCTGGTGTTCGACAGCAGCAACCAGGTCACCGATGGCTGCGCTGCACAGAACAATGCAGTGTGGCGGCGTAGGTGAGGAACCTTGCATTGGTATCCATCCATCCATCCATCCATCTTCAATACAGCTCATTCTGGCCTGACCGATTAATCGGCTAGCCAATTTAATCAGCTGAAATTAGCCCGTTCCCAAAACATTTTTCCCCACATAAACGCATTACAACAAATAACTATATTCAAACAAACAGTTTAAAAAGAAGCTGCTAAAAAGCTGTGAATTTTTGCAAATTCTTCTATTGTGTATGATAAAAAAGGCTGAAGCACAATGTATTGTAAAACAGTTATTTTTTGTCTATAATTCATATCTATGTTGTTGTAAGCATCCAGAGACCCATTAAGATATTGTTTTAGTAGTTTTATACAAAATTTAAAATTAATTTGCAGAATAATTGGTTGCCAGAATTTTACTATGCCAAATATCAGAATTAGCATTGGCCTAAAAAAAAAAATCCATATTGGTCAGGCCAGTTTAGTTCAGCCTCAATAGGGTCATGGATCAACTGGTTCCTGATTCAAAAATTAGTTTTCCATCAATTTGTTGTGTATATGTGATCATATGATGTGATCATACGTTTTTATGGTTTTGCAGTCATGTTCCCATGACAAAATTAAGATGGACACCCCTGATTTAGAATCTTGAAGTGAACCTAACATGCGCGATTGGAACCTTGAACATCAAAATAGTGAGGTGGTAACTAATCGATGATGGTGCTGCCCACAATACCTGAACAATTGAACCACTTCCTTACGTTGGTAATGTGTAACAGGTCATTTGGCAGATGTGTTGGGGCCAATTCTTATTTTCATTTTGTAGCAACACACCAGTTGTTGCGAGTTCCAATTAATACTAAACAAAGCATAACTTTTAGTGTTTGTATTTCCAAGGAAAAGCCTGCCTGCTGAAATGATCACCAGAAGCAATTTCAGCGTGACAAGCATATTGAGGAAATGTATCGGCATGGTGAGTAATAGCAATAAAAAAATAATATAACAATAAAACATCTTTACAAAAACCCAAACCGTCAAAGGCAGTCATCATTTTAATTTTTAACAAGACATATAGTAGAATAGAGCAGATATGCTTATCGTCACCCATCACAGTTTTACAAACAATTCTTTCATTTTGCAAAAAGCTTTCTTATAACCCAGCATGTCCAAATACATTACATTCTGCATTTGTCTTGCAATTACAGGTAGTTTTTCCAGCACCTTTTCCTGAGTTGTTTCCTCTTGATTGTGTTGTTGCAAATGAACTATTGGTCCTCTTCTCTGCTCAGTCAGCTATATTTGGTTTGGCTGTCACATTTTTGGATCATCAGAAGGACCAAAATAGTAACTCGAGTAACATTACACTGGATCTAACTGCTCTTTTTTTCTCTTCATTGTACACACAATAAAATTGGCATTCTGTCAAACCACTGGAGTGTCAATGTTGTTTTATGTTGTGTTGCTATAGGAGCTGTCCAAAATAGCCATGCCACTTGTGTTTAATGAGCCACTGAGCTTCCTCCAGAGACTCTCGGAGTACATGGAACACACTCACCTCATCCACAGAGCCTGCGCTTTGCCTGACTCCTTAGAACGCATGCAGGTATGATCAACGAATGACTCTAGGGATTGTCAGGACATCAACTGTGTTGGCCACAAAAATCTGAATTATTAATATAGTGGTGCTTTCAGATGCGAGTGGCTCGACTTAGTGTTTCGAGATATGAGCCGTCGTTCATGAGGTTCCACTGCACTTTCGAAAACATATAAAATGAAGCCAATCTTTTTTTTTTTCCTGACATTTATTAACTGTTAACCCTGTAATAAAAAAATTACAAAAATGAATGTGTAATGTAAGTTGTAAAAACAATTAAATTTGTTTTTATTTTATTTTTTTTGTTTCAGACGGTTGCAAAAGCAGCATAATCATATCTCAACAATAAAGAAAGAGCAAATTGGTAACAAAAGAACTTTTTGCCTGAAAGGGAGCGTGAAGAAGTAAATTTTCAAATTGCGCAAATTAGCTCCTGTGGCACTATGATGCAATGATACGCAAGTAGCCAGAGAGCGATAACTATTACATTACCGGGAAAATAAAAGGTTAACGACTTAGTATCAGCCTTACCATCGCAAACAAATTAGTATTACATTTTAATATTATTTTTACATTTTTATGAACACTGACATGGTTGCTCAGAACATTAGACCACCAAGCAGTGGTTTTCAAATGCATTTCACCACATAAAAAATATAAAATAGCATACACATCAACACTGCATTTTTTTTAAAGTTGCTTGAACTATTTGCTGCGAATGAGATGTGTTGTTTAAGACCACTCACAGTTATCTGCCTCTGAAAACGTGTGAAGGCGAGCAGCGTTGATCATATTCAACCATCATTTAATCCCACATACACAAACAAATCATGTCGATGATGTGACATCATCTTACTTGCCATCTCCATGAAATTACTTTGTCGAGGAAGGATTGTCTTGTTTTTCTGTTGCGCCTCTGTTGTGCTCCTCCTCAACGGGATTTCTGGTAGGTGGCACTAATATGTAAATAGAGGCCCTAGGAAGAAGGAAGTCCATTGTTTGTTCCGCTGGCGGAAAACGTGAGTTGGAGCATACATGATGTCACTCCTCGATATTGAAAAAGAGAGCAAACACTGTTTGTCATTTTACTAAGGGAAATAAAGATAAAAAGATAAAGATGTCCTTTATTAGTCCCACAATGGGGAAATTTGAAGTGTTACAGCAGCAAAGATATAGATCACACAGAGTCGGCGGCGTAATGTAGCCGTTAATGTGTAACATTAGCAGCAGACATTCATAAAAAGCATGCAAATATACACAGTATAAACGTATCTAAGTGTAAGGAAACACTCCTAATGCCTGTCCATTATACAGAGGGGGAAACACTGTAATGATAAAAACTACTGAATGATTGAAAATACTGCAATGATAAAGATATTACACTGATAAAGTACTGTAATGGTGAGAGTACTGAAATGACAGGAAAGTACTGCAATGATAGAAAATACTGCAATGATAAAAGTACTGTAATGGTAAAAGTACTGCAATGATAAAATATACTGCAATGATAAAAGTACGATAATGGTAGAAGTACTGCAACGATGGAAAAATACTGCAATGATGAAGTATTGTAATAGTAAAAGTACTGCAATGATAGGAAATACCGTAATTATAAAAGTACTGCAATGATAAAAGTACTGTAATAGTGAACATCCTGCAGTGGTAGAAATACTACAGTGATAGAAGTATTGTAATAAGAATACCGTAATGGTAAACAAAATACATCATTGGTCGATGTTTAAGTACACCCTTGGCTGAAAGTAACGTAGTAGTGTATATTGCATTCTAGGACTGCACAATTGCACTAATGCCCTCCTATTTGTAGGCCTGACCCAATGTTCTTGTTAAAAAGTCTGACAGCAGTCGGCAGGAAGGAGCGGCGAAATCTCTCTTTGGTACAGCGAGGGTGTAAAAGTCTGTCACTGAAGGAGCTGTAAAGTGTTTGTCATTTTACTAAGGGAAATGACAAGCATATTAACAGTAAATTGGATGAATACAAGTAATCTGGTTACAGGTCTGAAAATAGTAACAGGTTAGATATCTTATTGTCAAAAAGCATGGTCATGTCAGAGTAGCGTTATTGACGTCACTTATTTATAGGACTAGCTGTCAAAAATCCCTAATTATGCTGCACAACCAATGAAGAGTTGCATCTGTCCCCTTGAGTGGAGTGGGACTTGGCACTGATAATCATGTGGTGCACACCGCCCGACACATCATCAGTTGTGTGCCTCGACTTCATTGAGTGTTTCAGCGCTTTCTACAAGATCCCCTCTGCCGAAGTTGGCCCACCACAGGCTGATCAGACCTGGGTGTGTGTCGCACGGTGGCACCACCTAGTCATTTGGGAGCCCATGTTGCGTCCCCGCTCTCCTACTGTGGCAAGTTCTTTTATTGCGCTCTGCTGGTTCTACCCTCTGATGCCCACCAGCGTAGTGGGTTCTCTTCTTCATTTGTATCTGTAGAACTTACATACTTAAGACTTGTTATATGTCTCCTGCCGGTGGCCAAGGTGTGCCCACCAGAAGGAGTGGCACAATGAATTGAGGTGAAGCAATAAATCATGCACAAATGTATTGCTGCTTTACATTCTATTGAATTTTTATTGCTCTGTTTTTATAAAGTTCAATATTATGGAATGCTATTTTCTTTTTTACAAAACACATGAAAAAAATGTTTGTTTTTGGTTGGGGGAGACCGGAACGGATTAATAACACTTCCTTTCAATTCAATGACAAAAGATGATTCGCAGTACAAGTGTTTTGAGTTGCGAGTGTGGTCACAGAACGTACAGAAATGGTATCTCAAGGTACCATTTTAACTGTGAACATGTTGCACAGACATGACTCTGTACCAAGTTGTAAAGCTAATGTGCATCTTGAAGTAGTGTGCACAAATGGGTGATATTTCAGCCATTTCTTAGAGTGGGTATAGGCGCATTCATAATTGGCTGAAAATTTGCGGACTCGGATCAGACAGTTGGTGTTGACATGGTAACTCATAGTGCAAGCCCACTTTCTACGACAGTTCCGAACTTAAACCATGTGGGATTCCAGTTGATACATCTTAACGGGAATGTGAATGCCTTCTGTCCACATGAAATCATACCTGCTGTTCATTTGACAATCTTTTCATTCATTCTATTTTAGGAGTGAGTCCAGTCCATATATAAAGTGAATGAAAAATTGTCTCTGCTTCTTTTTCCCCATCACAATAGGTTGTTGCTGCCTTTGCTGTTTCAGCTGTAGCATCTCAATGGGAACGGACTGGAAAACCATTTAATCCATTACTGGGGGAGACCTTCGAACTCACAAGGTACAGAAGAATTGATGAGAAAGCTCATGCCCCCCGCCCCTCAAAAAAAAAAATCATGTTCATTTTATCTTGTAAATATTTTTTTTCTTATATAAGAGAGGAAGATGGCTTCAGATTGATCTCAGAGCAGGTGAGCCATCACCCTCCCGTCAGTGCCTTCCACGCAGAGTCTCTGAAGCAAGAATTTGCATTCCACGGATCCATCTACCCAAAACTCACATTCTGGGGCAAAAGTGTGGAGGCCGTACCCAAAGGCACCATGACGCTGGAGTTATTGAAGTGAGAACTTGTTAATATTTAGTTGGATTGCTTTCAGAATGCATTAGACATAAAGATGAGTATCGTTAATGGTCTAACCTTGTTACTACTCTTAACGAGACTGATTGTTGATTACGTCAATAGTATGGAAAACAGCCAAATAAAATATTTGAATTGACACATTTTTTAAAAAATATATTTGCTTGTTTTGCAATTACAATGACAATGTAAAATAAATGAATAAAAACAATAGTTTACAGAAAAATAATTGCTTTGAACAAATAACTATCCTACTGATAAGCATAAAAATATTTAGCGTAAAAGAAAACTGGTGCTGAGTAAAAAGGCCGCAACGTGCAGTTAGGCAGCAAAAAGCACTTCTGTGAGGTGGGATGCACATTTTCTGTCTGTTAAACTTGCTTGTGTGAACAATGATTTCCATGTGATGTGAGCATTAAAGAACTAATATTCTTGAAGTTACTAAATGTTAGCATGCGAAGCCCATTCCCTTCATCTTAACCCTAAACCTTTCTTTGCCCTGCCTCTAACTCTTCTTTGGGGAGATGAAGACGAAGGATAAAAAACAAAGTTTAAGACCGCTCTATAGCGAACATTTACCAACAACTTAAAACCACAGCTAATTGTACAATTTCTACCTTTTTGTCTCAAACTGACAAAGAAGTATTGAAAATGTTGTGAATTTCTTTCAGACATAAAGAAGCATACACATGGACCAACCCAATGTGCTGTGTGCATAATGTCATCATAGGAAAGATTTGGATCGAGCAGTACGGAACAGTTGAGATTGTAAACCACAGGTACCATGACAGGTATTTTCTTGGAAGCATTTTAAATGATAGACCATTGACATTGTGCTTATGGTGATAATTTAGCACAGGAGAAAAGTGTGTGTTGAATTTCAAACCGGGTGGGATGTTTGGGAAAGAGCTGCACAAAGTAGAGGGTCACATCCAAGACAGCAGGTAAGAGCAGTGCAACGTATTAATGTTCAGTGTGCTAGAACTCTTTTACTGCATCTGGTTTGCATCCCTGCTGTTGAACCAGGAAGAAGAAATACCGCATGATTTATGGCAAATGGACCGAGTGCATGTACAGTGTGGAGCCCAAGGTTTATGAAGCACATAAGAAGTCTGATAAGAAGGCAGGAGCAGACTCAAAGAAGTTGAAGCAGGTGAGTGGATTTTGAATTGCATTGCTGATATGCTGCTAAAACACCTTCGGCCCTACCGCACACCGAGCGACTGCGCCGTGCAGGGTTGTGCAACTAGAATTTATGAGTGGCCGACCATTAGGTGCTAGTTTTGCTTCGTTATTCAGTGTCAAACAGTGTCGCAAAACAGATGTAACGGCCACCAAAAATGTCATTACTTATCACATGTCACACCAAAAATGATGTTTCCTGGTTAAAAAAAAGTGCCTGAACTTCAATATAGTAATGCGGAACTCCAACAGCTAGATAGCTAGCTATGCAGTCAATGTGAAAATGCATCTGTCCCTTGGTTAGTCCACTATTGTAGCCACTTTAAAGGGCCTCTTTGTCAGCTGTGAGTATGCGCACGTCACAATAGAGTGAGGGCAATGGGGGAGTCTGATGGGATAGCCAGCAAATGGACATGTGCTTAAGACTGGTGTGTCTCTTTAGAGTGCCTCTTAATCTCAGACTGTAAAAATCCTGTGACAACCCAGTGTGACATATTTCTGCCAGCCGTGGCAACCACAACATCTATAAGCTTTTATGCAGTTGGTCTCACTTAAAAACCCAAAATTTTTTAAATCATTGTCAATAATACGCTGGAGATGCACAAAAGCCATCTCTGATTCAAGTTTGCTGTTGACCCGTGTAACCTTCTCAATTATCCATAGAAAAGCCTTTATTGGCTACGACAGCAATTTGCTTACCAGCTTTTTGCACGTTCTCCACTGATATTTTTGCCGTCAAGGCTCTGGTCTTTCGTTCCCTCCACAGTTTTACATTTGGATTAAAATCAGTACCTAGGCTGGGCCACTGCAGAGCGTTCATGTTTTTGTGTGCCTACCAAGTTTCTCACAGACTACCAAATATTGTTGTTGAGAACCTTGATGATTGCTTTTTTTTCTTGGTGCCATTTACTGTGACTAGGTTCCCTGGTCCATGACTGAAAATACCTCCAAAGCATTAGGCTCCCCTTTTATTTATTTATTTGATTCTTTTTTAAAACATCAAGTCAGGGATCATGATTGTGGCCAAACAATAACATTTTGTTTCATGTGACCAAAGACCAGAAATGTTCTACTTTGTCCTAATGAGCTGTGTCTTGCACGCTCTGCGACTGTGGCAGAAACCCAGAAGTGTGCAGTGTCCGTTGGATTGTTTGCCTTGAGATGTTGTCACCAGCAGAGCCGGGATTCACTGGGAGAACTTGGTGGCGATCCTAGGTCTCGTTTTCCTGTCTAGAAGCAAAGTTAAATTGATTCACAAAAGCGCTGCTGTAATGGATTACACAAAAAACGTTAGAGTACAAAAAAAAAAAAAAAACGACATCCAGGCCAATCTACTTCTCCTTCGACAATTGCACTGTTGTTTGTAGTTCAATTAAATATGTTGACCCTCAAAATGTTGAAAACCCAGGGGATGCAGTTTTTCCATTGCAGCCAACTGGTACATGCTTGGGTCAACCATCAGGTGTGTTGTGTGAGTCGCCAATTTTAATTAGTTTGATTTTCTAGGATGCATTTTCCAACATGACTGGCCTCATCACTCAGTGTGCGGTGGTCCTTAATGTATGACTTGGGAGGACAATGCTTGTCGCTCTACCCCCCAAAAAATAACATTGCCAAAATTGTTCCCTTGTTTTCGAGTCTTCTATGGATTGTGTGTATTCATTTTTCTTTTCTTTCACAATAACATGCAGTGGCATGAGTAGCAGGTAAGGTTAAACATTGTATTTTGTATCTGTAGTGTGCTGCTGCAGCTGTTATGTCCAAAGTGTAGTGAATGACAAGCTCATTCCCAGCACTAATCCATAATGCTTTGCCATGACATGCATTGTTGCTTGAGAGATGTGTATAATTTGTGGCAAGTGTAGTTCTGTGACTGCTGTTTGCATCAGGTTCTCTCCTTCCACATATGATGGTGTTAGTGATTGGTGCGTGTGTGTGTTTGTGCAGGAACATAGTTCTGAAGGTGAGAAGACGGTTCAAGAAACTGTGACTGTGATACCGGGAAGTGCCTTACTCTGGAGGATATCACCACGGCCTGCTCACTCAGCCCTGGTTGGCGTTTCGCACATCCTCACACCTTGCGGAGTTAGTGGCATATGCTAATCCTCGTCATCTCGTTCAGATGTACAACTTTACCAGCTTTGCTGTGACGTTAAACGAGCTGGAGCCCGGCATGGAGCGACTTCTGGCGCCGACCGACTGCCGGCAGAGGCCCGACATCCGAGCCATGGAGAGCGGAGACTTGGGTAGCGGCACTCTACAACATCGAGACGCTTGTGGCTTTTCTTCTGTAGTCCTGACGTGGTGTACTTACACAGATACGGCAACTGCAGAGAAAGAGCGCCTTGAGGAGAAACAGAGGGCCGCGCGCAAAGAGAGATCCAAGGAGGACGAGGAGTGGTCGACCAGGTATTGAACTGTGTGCACTCTCAGCAAAAGGTCAACATATTATATTCCCCATGATATGGGGAAACCTAACCTGGAACCTATCTCAAGTCGAGGTCCAACGATTGAGTGATTAATTCACAACTTCTGGATTTTCAAATTAATGGACAAAGTTGTCCATTTTTTCGGAATTGAAGTCTCAACACGTCAAATCAACTGGAAAGAAATTGGTAAATTATTCTTTATATGAAGGAATTACATTGAATAATGTAAATCCGAGATACCCGATTAGGGAGTGACACTTGGATGAAACACAAACAACTCAGACTGTATTTCTGTATATGAGAGGTTTCTTTTCTATTTCTACTAAACACACACAAAACTGTACACAAAATTCTATACAACTAAAAACATTACTAAATGTGGACACAAATTGGCGACATGAAAAGAAAACAAGTGTGGGAGTAATTATAGGGAAGAATGAGTGTGTGGAGTGAAAGTTGAATGCCATATCGGTTTGAGGTTGAATAATGTGCAAAGCTGTGTTTAATTCTCTATAAAATTATGCAACAACTGTATCTCTTGGGAAATTGCAAGATCCACTTACTTTAGGTCGGACGTCACTCTAACACAAGAGGTGAGGGTAGCCGCGAGCACCAGGAGGAAAAAAAGAAAAACGCAGGAAAGTGAAGTCCAAAAATGAAGTTCAACCTAAGAAAAAGATTTAAAAAGCCCAAGGGGGTTCTGTTTGCTCAGGAGGCGGCATTTGGTGGTGACGTTCAGGTTACCCTCAGTACCAAGACAGGTCTGCGATTTGAGGGGCAACAGGGCGCCATTGCCAGAACAACCTGGTCAAAAACATGAAGTTCAATGTTACTGTGCTACGAATGCCAAACAGCTACAGTTATTAGTTGATGAAGCTAGCGTGTGATTCAGAGGCTGGCACATTGACACAAAAATAACATATTGCTCATGCCTCTTCAGGTGGTTCCAGTTAGGAGTCAACCCTCACACGGGTGCGGCGGATTGGCTGTACAAGGGTGGATACTTTGACAGGAACTTCGCTGACTGTCCCAACATTTACTGACAATAGAAGATGCTGTCATCTGATTTCTCTCAACATCTTAAGATAGGTGTGACATATTGGACACAACTGTGTTAGCGTTTGAACTGATCATGTCTGTGTTGGTGAAAACCACCCACGGGAAAGGTTCTAATGAGTTTACTTACTGTAGATATTGATCATATTGCCCAGTATGCTCACATTTGATGTACTCTACTAACCATAGTCCAAATGAAGCAAATGTTACACCGCTGTAAAATGATTTAAATCACAGGACATACAGTCTTGTCTATGTTTTAAGTTCAGGTGCTAACGTTACATGTGGATGCAGCACCTACTTCTATCAAGTTGCATTCAAATCGGGTTATTTAAACGTGTGCTACTTTTCTATAGTGCGTTATAGATTATTAAAAGCCCACTAAGCCGGTCGGAAGACATCATAAGGGGTTTTTCTCACTAGTTGAAAACCTGTGAAAGCAAGCTGCTTTTCCCAAATTTTACTTGCACAGTAAACTGCTATTGTTGGTTGCCGCATTCTGATGTAGCTGCTAATGTGTAGAATCTTTGGTGCATGCATGGTATTCAAAGATGATCTTTTACACTTGTTAAAGCCATAGTATGTCTTCTGCACTGAAGGGAAATACTGTAAATATTTAGATCGAACTTCAAAGCAAAGGGATTCTCAACATTTTTTGGTTTAACCGAAAGCTGTGACTGTATATTTTAGACTTCTTATGTTCACACACAAAACGTCGATTCCGACATGAGCATGAAGACTTCTGTCATTTTCTTCCAACAACCAAAGTCCTGTGTCAGAACAGGGCCCGAACCTATGCAAGCCAATCCATTCAGTGAACCCTTCATAAATGTGAAAGATTTTAACATTTAATTGCTGTTGAGCTTTGCAGCCGACTTGTGATCGCCACGGAGTGATTCTGTATGGAATGTGATACAGCACGCTTATTGTTTGTAAGAACTAACATTGCATAAAACTCCACAGTAGAAGGCTATGCACATACGTTCATATATAGACATGCATATATACTTACAGTATGTACATACGTACATATATGCAGTATTGTTTGGTTCCAAGCACTTTCAACCCTGCAGACACAAAAGGTGCAGGAATCAATATGCTCCCTGTTTGGATTGTCTGTTCAGTGATCATCCCTCTGACATGACACATCCACACGCAAACCAGGAAGACTGAATAATACATTAAAATATGGACAATGAAAATGAACTGGTTCATGTGTTATTTCATTACTCGGCATTACCATAGCAAACTACAAAATGAAAATGAGATTCATTTATGAACCACTAAAGCACAACTAAGCAACACTTACATTTTCAGGTACACATAAAATGTACCTAATTATATTTTAATATTTAAAAAGTATATAAACATGTACGTGCTCTTTTCTTTCATCTAAGTGGTGTATTGTTGTATTTGTGGAATCCGTTATAATAAAATCTTTACAATTTTGGAATAAGAGGCATTGATTGTGGTGACCGGAAACCAAAATGCACTTTGCTGTGCGGTCTCTGTTAAACCGGCCAATTACAGTGAACCACGTGATCATATTCTCCTATCATAGTCCTCCTTGCTCAGCTCGGCCAATGACCGTGCCTTCACGAATCACATTGAAGCATGTGACCATATAAACCAATCACAATCAAGCTCCCTCATATCGTCCATTCTTCCGTTTTTGATAACGCATTGCTATCGTAAGTAAAAAAAATCTTTTGCTTTGTAACGCCCTTTTCTCGATTTTTAACACAAAATTTTCGTTTATTACACGTTTTACAATGTAACGCATAGTGTTCGTTGTGAACACTGAGCTGAGAACATACGTCTGGCTTCAAAGATGCAGCGTCATCCTGTGCGAGTGTAGTCGAAGAACATTTGACAAAAAAACAAACAATCCGTACAATACGTGGTAATGACATACAAAACGAAATTTGTCTTACGTTAAATGCAGTCATTTTTAATCAGCAGCAGTGTTTGGGTCGGACACTTAAGAATGTTTCTACGTCTTGTGTAACCCGCAGTCGTCGTCGCCTTTTCTTCAACATCATCATTATGGCCTCTGGAGCTTTGTTCCCCAGCATGGTGTCTGGCTCTCGCGGTTCCTCCAGCAAGTACCTGGTGGAGTTTCGAGCTGGTAAGATGACCATGAAGGGTAGCACGGTGACCCCCGACAAGCGCAAAGGTCAAGTCTACATCCAGCAGACTGACGACTCCCTCATCCACTTCTGCTGGAAGGATCGCACCACTGGCAATGTGGACGATGTACGTAGCTGCTAGTCTTTGAACGAGCTCTTATACCTTGCTGTCACTTTACTTAAAAAGTGCGAACATTCGCTCGTTAAGTCACTTTAGTGAACATTGAAACATGCCACGACCTTTTTTAAAAAAAAAAAACAGGGGAAGTTGTCTGGCACCTGTTACACAACAATTTTAAATCCGAAATGGCTTTGTGTCCCTTAATATATTTTTCAAGATAATTAAAAAAAAATAACTAACGTTTTTTTTCTACCACGTCAAGTTGTTCCGATAACATAGCTTCTTTTTATAGTTTTAGTTTTGACCTATAAAAGTTTGCAAGACTCATTTTACAATGCATTGTAATTTATCGCTATGAAGTCTCAGGAAAAACAAATCTACCCTTAGATCCTAACTATTACTAAACATTTAACTAGATTGCTTATTATATTATTGTTATTATATTATTATGAAAACCTGATGTGCTTGAGAAAAAAAGGAGGGCAGATTTGGAATCAACGCCAAAAGCAAAAAATCTAGAAAAGTATACTTGCATCTGATTAAAATAATAATAAAAAAAATATATATATAACTTAACGTGGTCGGCACGGTGGCCTCACAGTGCATAGGTCGTGGGTTTGATTCCGGCTCCGGCCTTCCTGTGTGGAGTTTGCATGTTCTCACCGTGCCTGCGTGGGTATTTTTTATTTACCTGCAAGGTACTCTAGTGCTAGTTACTAATGTATAGAGACTCGTGCAAATAGATCACCACTTTAAAATAGCTATCTTCTATAGTGGCTTATGGATGAAAAGGTTTTAATTTTGGCCACATGCTCAAATGCAGGACCTGATCATCTTCCCTGATGACTGCGAATTCAAACGGGTCAGCCAGTGCACCACAGGCCGAGTCTACGTCCTGAAGTTCAAAGCTGGCTCCAAAAGGCTTTTCTTCTGGATGCAGGTATCCTGCCTGTCAGTCTCTCTCGCCAACACATCCACATATGCACATTGCTTAGTCTGCTTTGATTTCAGGAGGCCAAGACTGACAAGGATGAGGAGTACTGTCGCAAAGTGAACGAGTATCTCAACAACCCACCCATGCCTGGTGCTTTGGGAAGCGGCAGCAGTGGAGGACATGATCTCTCCGCTCTGGGAGGTAAAACATATGCAAAAGTACACACGCAACCTAACATTGAGTTTATTGTTATTACTGTTGAGAAAAAACTCTCAATATATTTTCAATATCATCCAATCTCTATTCTTATTATGCGTATTCAAAAAGAGATAGCCATCACTAAGTTCCTGTCAGCATTTCAGGCCAACCCACGTGGGCCCAGTCTGTCTCTTTGTTGCCAACAGAAATACTGGCCGATGCTCACTGATGGACTAACACTGACGAATGCCCATCCTGTGAAAAACGCCCTATATTCCTTTACATAATTAGAATTTCTACATCTACTTGAATATTGCTGTGGAATATCATTATACAATGTTTTGCAGATTTATGAAGCAATAAAAAAAACCTTTCATAAATTTCAACTAGAATTTTAACAATTGGGCTGCTGTGAAATGAAAATAGAAACCGTCAGGAGGAGAGGAAAAAAAATAGGTTTTCGTATTGCAGCAACCCCTGCCTATTTTATTTTGAGTATATAGTTGTATAGGACCTTGAGTTAAAGTGCAACTTTTACTTTTTAAATACACACATTTCTGTACTTTTAATTTGGTAAAGGGTGTGAGTACGTTTGCCTCCTCATCATGCAAAAAGTGACATCTTCTGTTCTAATGCAAAGGTGAGGGTGGTCTGCAGAGCCTTCTGGGTAACATGAGCCATAACCAGCTCATGCAACTGATTGGCCCAGCTGGCCTCGGCGGCATCGGTACGTATGATGGAACTTGAGTGATGCCAGAAGGATTTTGTGATGCCCAGTGACAAATGGAGCTGTCGGTCCCTCCCGCAGGTGGTCTTGGCGCACTCGCCGGCCCAGGGTTAGCTAATCTCTTGGGCAGTAGCAGCAGCAGCAGCAGCAGCAGTAGTGTTCCTGCTGCCAGCAATTCCTCCACAAGGTGCCCAAACCTTAAATTCAAATATTGTTTCAAAATGTAATTAGGCTGGTGAAAGGATGCTCAAAGCCTTTTTTTTTTTCCAAAAATCTCCTTTCAGCCCGTCAACTGTGGTCACGCCCACCTCGACTTCTGCCACCAGTCGCCTCGGTGCCTCCCAGGCAACCACCACGCCCGTTAATCCCTCCGCCGCCTCTGTAGCGTCCCCGCCCGCGAGTACCCCGCCAACGCCCACGCCTGCTGCGTCGTCCGTGGCAGCGGGGGCCACAGCGAACAACCCTACGCAGCCCATCCAGCTGAGAGACTTGCAGAGCATCCTGGCGACCATGAATGTGCCCGCCGGCGGCACAGGAGGTGAGGAGGTCACTGTAGTACACAAACTCAGGATTTTTTTACTGACTGAAACTGATGAACAGGTGTTCTGTGTGTTTGTATGCTGTGCTACACCCTCCACTGGCCAAACAAAATACTTGCAGATTCAGAGAGTTGCCAGCCATTTTCCAGCATTTTGACAGATTTTTCAAGACCATGAAATATTTACAATATTACTATCAACCTACCAATTGACAGTGATACACTTAATTTTTTTTACAAGATAAAACATTTACTAGTCTTATTTTCTCTCTTGAAATCTGCAGTAGAACATGGGTTGGTTTCTGCTAAACGGTTAACATCAGTGGCTCTTTTACATGCAGTTTGCCATTCACTTCAAGAACTTGGCCATCTTATCTCATGATCGTGACACAAACAATTACAATTTGTTGACCAATCTAAAGTGTTGAAAATGGCTTGTTATTTTGATGACGCAATGTTAACGGTTGAATAAACATTCCGTTTTGGGGTCTTGTGAAAAGTGATGATTTTGGTGGTACAAGGAGACCATCTGATGCCGGCGATATACGAGTAACATAATTGAAAAGTTAAAGTGGAGGAAAGCTGTTTTCAGTCCAGATTTTCTGACAGAATTAAAAGAAAAAAATTGCAAGTCGCATGTAGCACTTCGTCTTTCTTTGCTTTAGTGTGCAAAATAACATTTTGTAAAAATTGATCTGCAAAGGGATGGTAAAATCCCAATGAGTTGTTGAATTTTACATTGATAAACATTGGCAGTGTGTTAACATTAATTTACTCCTCAACTTAACCATGATCAGCTTTGTGCAAGACATTTCACAAAGGAAAGGTTCAAATCATTCCATTTGATTTTTTTTTTCTCAACTGTTCTGCCTTGGTTTTTGCCACCCTTCAGCATGCAATGTCATAATAAAACGCCGTCTACATGTTCATTTATGAAGGATGAACTGCAAGTGAGCATTAGACTGGATAAGAAAAACAAATGCGGTTGTAAGCCCAGTTTGTTTCCCACAGTGGACCTGGCCACTGCCCTGACTCCAGAGGTGATGGCTCCCATCCTGGCCAACCCCGATGTGCAGCAGAGGCTGATGCCCTTCCTTCCCAGTGGGGAGTCCCTGTTGCAGAGCACGGACGAGCTCCACAACACACTCAGCTCACCGCAGTTCCAGCAGGCAATGTGTTCTTTTTTACCCTTCTTTTAGCATCCTAGCAGTTTAATCAGTCTTATATAACTTTTGAACTCATACCTCAGTAATTTGACGGTCTTTTTATACTGCGGATAATGCAAACATCCAGTCTAACAACTGGAAAATTATTTTCAGTTTACAGTCTTTGAACTTTTAACTGAAAATGTAAACGTGTTTTTCTCAACAAATACAAGCAAATCGATTTCAATTCAGTGTCTGTTTAACGTGGAATTTTACATGTGCAGACAGGTAGGGGGGTGTCACATTTTAAATTAGATTTTTCAAAGTTAATTCACTTTAAAAACTCACTATTCTTTCGCAGCAACATACATTTCTTTTATTATTATTATTATTATTATTATTATTTCTCCTGCCCTCTCATGTCCAGTAAAAAAATATATATATATCAAATGTACATGGGTGGAGTCTCATTGTTCGGGATACTGACATGTCTTGGCTGCCAGACCCTAAGGAGGCAATCACCTGATCACAAATTTGCTGGATCAATGATTACAGCTTGTGTAATATAAATGTGAATCACTTCGCCACTTGAGGGAATACCAGAAGTCGTTTGTGATGATGCTCCTTTACTGTTTGCAAAACGTGGTCTCTCTGAGGCACCAGTGTGCACGCTACTTCAAACTTAGGTCCTTACATTCTTTTTAATTCACTCCTAAATGGCACTCAATTTTACACAGTCCCTTTTAAGGCCGACCTACTTTACTTCCACAATCAAAAATCTTAAAACCAAAAAGTTCCCTGAGTCACTTACACAATTTTGACAGCAGAGGGCAGTGTTTCACTTCTCACTTCAGCCCACTCAATAGCGCCAGGAAAAAACTACATTGGCAGGGAGTATTCAATGTTCTCATTTGGATACTTTCATATGTTATGTCATTCTGAGACTTAAAAAACCCCCAAATGTTTACAGTACTCTTACATCGCTATCGTTTATGTATTCTCAACAAATCTGGCTTATAAAAAGACTATCAGCGTAAGTAGAAACTATTTTAATTGGCATCAAATTGCTAATGCTTCATTGTACATTTCCTGCATTCCAATTCAGCACACGTCTCCGGTTATCCTCAATCGCTTTTGTTTGGATTTGCTCTCTGCAGGCTATGAGCATGTTTAGCAGTGCTCTGGCGTCAGGGCAGTTGGGGCCACTGATGAACCAGTTTGGGTTACCCACAGAGGCTGTGGATGCTGCCAACAATGGAGGTCAGTTGTTTTCGTACACAACTCACTTTTATCACTGTTAGGGATTAGTAGTAACACATCCAATGGCAATATTAACACAATGCTGTTGTGCAACTACATTAAGATATTTTTCTCAAATAATGCATCCTGGACAGTGTCCACCAAAAGGAACATTACCATTTTTAAAAGCAGACTTTATTTTCCTTTTCCACTTTGTCTGCAGATCTGGAGGCGTTCGCAAAAGCAATGGAGACGGACACAAAGTCGGACCAGGACGGAGACTCCAAAGACAAAAAGGATGACGATGAGGACATGAGTTTGGATTAAAAAAAATAATTGACAAATGAATTTATTTAGCTGATGGGATTAGAGTATTATAGCTCCTTCAATACATTAAAATAATAAAGAAAATACAATCACAACAATCAGTGTTCTACATCAGTGTTCTGCTTGCATCCTACTCACAACGAACCATTAAAAAAAAAGCCCTGAATAGCAGCACAATGTAGGGGGGAGGGGACCAACTCAACCTGCAAATTTTCCACCTTTTGGTGCTAGGATCAGAGCTGTTATATTGTCACATCTAATTATCTGATTTTGGAATGCAGGAAGCGTGATTGGATAGATATAGGACAAATTGTGCTGTGGCTCCGAATTGTGTGTTGAGAAGTGTTTTATAAAGCATCTTGTAAGCAACTGATGTTACTGATGACGTATGAAGCCTTATTCTTTCCAGAAGTGGTTCATGTGCTTGTGCGATTAATGAAAAGATGAGGTGAGAAAAAGGCGGAATGGAGAAGTGTAAAATTTATATTTAAAAAAAAAAAAAAGAAGGTTGTGTGACAAATAACAGTTGAGTCATTTTTAAAAAATGTTGATAATCCCCTTACATACTGGTTCATACAAGGTAAGTTCATACATCGTATGTATCGTAGTCAATACTTGGGAGAAAATATTTCATAATCACAATGTCACATCTTTTTTACACACTACAGTAGTTTCAACATAACGTCATATTTGATGTGTTGATTTCGTATTTTATCATTGACCACGCATTAAACAAATAGATTACATGAATATACCCCAAAAAACTGTAGTTATGGCGTGAACGTTCTGCCCATCATTTCCTCGAGGACACTGAGGCATGACTACGTGGTGAAGGGTGTTGTGTCACAATGAAGATCCCAACGTCACCAATGGAATGAATTTCTGGCTGCAGAAGTTGGCTCTCAAGATGGGGAATGTCACCTCTCGGGCAGGGAAGGTGCCTGAGCTTGTAATTTGAGTGTCTGAGCCATGCCGCCCCGGGTTCACCTCGGTGGACAAGAGGTGATGGGTGGGGGTCTCATCCTGACCTGTTTGTGCCTATATGCACAGAACAACAGTTTGAAGTTTTTTGGAGTCCTTGGAGTGGGTGCTGGACAGCAGGGAACTTTCATATCTCTGGGGCTGAGAACTGTGTGGTTTTCCTTATGGACTGTGGACCAGGTTTACACACTGGACTGGAAAAAGGCATTCAAGTGTATCACTTGGTGAGTTCTGTCGGGGGTGCATTGAGAGTAAGGCACACAAAAACCCCTTCGGTGCCACGACAACCAATTTCAGTTTGGTCCGCATTGCGGTTAGGGTTGGATGTTGGTCATAACCTTTATGGATATTATTTCTAGGCGCAACCAAGGTGTAGAGGGGGTCCAGTTTCGTGACTATTGGTGGCTTTTTGCAGCTCTGCTTTTTGCAATTAATTTGGTTTTGTTGGTTTCACCCAGCCGTGATCTCAACCGAGTATGAAACAGTTGGCATAAAAATCAGCACCTCCAAATCGGAGTCTTTGTTGCTCAGTCGGAAAGGGGTGGAGTGCCCTCTCCAGACATGGCATGCGGAGTTCATGTGCCTTGGGGTCTTTTTCACAAGTCAGGGGAGGATGGAATTGGAGATTGACATGCGGGTTGTGCACCGTCTGCAGGAATGTGAACTCTGTATTGGCCCAACGTGATGAAAAAGGAGCTGAGCCGAAAGGCGAAATCTTAATTTACCGTTGGCGCTACAGTATGTTCCGATCGCGGTTATTGGACGGTCACTATCAAATCTTTTTAGAATCGATTATCCTATCGATTATTCCATTGATTACTTGGGTAAACCCAGCCGCGTGTGCCACAATTGACTTTTTTTTCCGGGAATATGTCTGACAGTGATAAGCATGCCTCTACAAATATGTATATTAACACTATGCTCCAAGGAAAACAACTTTTTTTTATTCTTTTTCATATAAACCAGGATCTGGTTTTGCACTTCCTTGACTCCCAACTGCCTCTCTACTGTAAATGTCGCAGTTCTCTATCAACACTTTTTGGGCGGTCAAAGATGAGTTATCCAGCTGTGCACGTGATTAGAGATCAAAATTCTGCATGAAAATCATCAAATTGAAACTAAGGCAACAGAGGAAATTCCACTGTACATCATATCTAAAAATAGATGCAGAAAACACATTTTTAACAAGGCCGAGCAAATTTTTCTGACAGGTGTGCAAAACGCAACTGTGCGATGTGATCACACATCCCTACCGTGCGCTAAACACAAAGGTGGTCAAACATTGTTGCGGGCATCGTAAATATGAATTAAAAATTCATTCTTATAGTTTCAAGGCAGAATTTCTTTTTGCTGAGGTCGCCGATTTTTACATTTTTTTTTCCCTCAGCCCCAGTTCCCAACCTCAGTACAAGTCACAAGCTGTGGGTCATGAACAAAAGAACTAGATCCCGGACACAAGTGGCTGAGTTTCCTCCACAGGGTGCCAGGACTCTCCCTTTGAGATAAGGTGAGAAGCTCGGTCATCTGGGAGGTGCTCAGAGTTAAGCCGCTGGTCCTAACGATCAAGAGGAACCAAATGAGGTGGCTCGGGCATCTGGTCAGGATACCTCCAGAACGTAAAACGTTTTCCTGGTGTAGTGTTCTTGGCACATCTCAATGGGAGGAGACCCAGGACATGCTAGCCTTGAAACTGTCTCCTGGCTGGCCTGGAAACACTTCAGGATCCCCGCTGAAGAGCTGGACGAAGTGGCGTGAGGAGAGGGAAGTCTGGACTTCCCTGCATAAACTACTGGCACTTTAATTCTATCGCAGATAAGCAGAAGAAGATGGATGGAAGGATGGATGGATCTATCTCTCTCTCTCTATATCTCTCTATCTATCTATCTATCCGTACACTATACAGATATATGTTGAAGTGGAAGTGGCTTGTGCCAATGCCCAAATCACATTAGAGCATGACAAAGCATTGTACTGATGGCATGTTGCAGTGACTCAACTGGGAGGTATACCCCCCTACATGAGGCTGGCATGTAGCACCCAAGGGGGCCGTGGAGGGGGCGGTGCATTGTGGCCTGCGCACACTGGCAGGAGGGAGCTTGGGCAGGCAAGCGGGTGGAGGAACTGCAGTTTGTGTGTGTGAGGGAGAGAGAGAGAGAGAGAGAGCGAGGGAGAGAAAGAGAGAGAACATTCGCATCCGCTTGACACATCGGTGTTGACAAAACGAGTCACGTGACCCGCACGAAGATGGCGCATCTTACACTACATTGCAGCCTCCTCTCGATTCCTCTTGCGCCAACTCGTACCTATCTACGTTGTGACCTCGACGCTAATTAGGGACCCATTCTCATCCCTTCGCGGCTCATCTGTGGACTCTAGAAGATTGCATTTTTTTTCATTCTAAAAAGGCCACCCGATGAGAAGATTTTGAAAGCTACCTGCGCCCGACTGGAAATGCGGCTGGAATAACACCTTTGTGGAGACTGCGAGGCGCTTGCGCGTGTGCGCGCCCACAAGCTGGTCACGGAGACTGCATCAGACTGGAGACACACGCCGGGAATCAATAATACTAATAATAATAATTGAAGAACAAAAGCAGTGATCTTTGATGCTCCTTCCTCCTCGCCACCATTACTGCGCACACCGACGACAGAATTTTAGTGGAGACATGTAGTACGAACAACATCGTCCTCGTCCTCGTCATCTCATTTTTTTCAAGCCGACATCATCTGCTGACATCAACACAATGTGGCACAAATAACCAAATATGTGGATCCCTACCGAAGAGGAGAAAATCGGAGTTGGTGAGTCAACTGCACCTTTTGTTATATTTTTTTTATTAGCGACATTTTTTGTTCTCTATTGGCATAAGAACAGCACACCCATCGAAACAAGCCACCCAGTTTATTTTAATCCCCTCTAATCAATCACATTTATACCCAATGAAAAACAACAGCCACTTATAATGGCTGCATAGCGGGTAGGGGTGGGGGCGGCGGATTGCGTGGGATGATGCAGCCTCCAGTTCGAGCCACTACTCGGGGATGAGATCTGTGTGCTCAGGTGTTGATGGATTGAATCACACTTATACTCGCCGCTTGATTTGGTTGAAAGCGTCCATTTTGCAGTTTTTACAGCGTTCTGTTCACCAGCCAGTGTGAAGTGGTGTGGGTGGGGGGTTCATTTGGTGTTGCCACAACCACTAGGGTGCACTCTGACCCGAGCAGGTGTAAGATACCTGTGGACTTCTATCTGCATTTGGAGGTGGGGGGTGGATTGACCCAGAATTACACCAATCCACACACACACTCACGTTTGAAAGGATAGATAGACAAATAGATAGATACCACCACTTGCACCCACCCACACGTGCACACTTTGTTCATGCACAATACTGTAAAAAAGTCCAAACATAGACTCAACAGATGCTGTCATCACTCCTGACTGTATCTTATCTAGAGCTGAACAATCAAATGCAAATCGACATCGCAATGTAGTCAAATGCAATTCTTAAATAGTAATAATTTGATAAGAAAAAAAACCCAACAAAAATCTCTGTTTCATTTTGGTCAGTCAGTCGGGTTTTTCGTATTCTGTGCAGTTGCATCAGTACTTCGTTGTTCGGTTTATCTGGCTTGATATTTCACAGGGGCGGCACGGTGGCCGAATGGTTAGCACGATGGCCTCACAGTGAGAGACAGCATCGGGCGTGGGTTCAATCCCAGCTCCGGCCATCCTGCATGGAGTTTGCATGTTCTCCCCGTGCCTGCGTGGGTTTCCTCCGGGTACTCTGGTTTCCTCCGGGTACTCTGGTTTCCTCCCACATTCCAAAAACATGCATGGCAGGCCGATTGAACACTGTAAATTGCCCCTAGGTACGAGTGTGAGTGCGGATGGTTGTTCGTCGCTGTGTGCCCTGCAATTGGCGGGCAACCAGTTCAGGGTGTCCCCTGCCTACTGCCCGAAGATAGCTGGGATAGGCTCCAGCACCCCCCGTGTCCCAAGTGAGGAGAAGCGGTACAGATGATGGATGGATGGATATTTCACAGGTTTTCTTGCAATATTTCTTCTTAAATTTCTTTCTTATTCTTTCTAAGTCCGAACAGTCAAAATCTGTGATTGTATTTTTTTTTAGGAATAAAGAGTTTATCATCCCCCAAATCTTGATTTCCTCATTGTGAGTGTGTTTGAAAATCCACTTTATGCACACTGTTTCACTAAGTTTGGAAAACTTGTTACGTTTTTCAGATTTGCCGTTTAGTTAATCAGAGTAGTATATCCAGTGGAACAAAGAAGCACAGACACTGAGTTAGTGCACGGAAAGTAAAGATTTGAAGCACAAGCTGCTGATTGCAGGCTGCATTGAGAAATTAGTTTAGTTTATTGCTTTCAAGCACAAGTGTCAAACTCCAGTCCTGGTGATCAGGTAATCAGGCTCCTTCAGAGCTTGCTGATGAGCTGATCATTTGAATCTGGTGTGTTGCAGCACGGAGAGATGGAAAACGTGCAGGAAAGCAGGCCTCTAGGACCGGAGTTTTAAAGGATATCCCCTCGAGATGCATCATCTCATTTTCAAGGGGGTCCTTGCAACAATAATATACAAAATATTAATTCAAAATGAATCCGCGACACAATACAAACACAAATCACATACCTAGCTCACTTACTCCTAATCACTCACACTTGATGCTCCTCTAAGCCTAGCCTCCTAACCGCAACAATAATTCCTAACATTAATTTATACAATCCTAATAATAATACATATGTTCCACATATATCATCCACAACTTAAGGCCCAAAAAGCGCTGGATATAGATAATGTAAGTAAACAACTGAAAACAAGCAGAAACTATGTCCAAATGACATTGAAATAAAAAAACAAGAACAGGATGTTTGGCAGTGATGATAAATAAATAGAGATGTTTTAAAAGTATGAAAACTGGCTAAGGAGCTAAGAGAATGAGGAAGGTTATTCCAGTCTAATGGAGCTTTAATCTTGAAGGCACATCGACCAATTTCTTTTTTAATTCTTGGGCATGAAAAACATTAACATTATGCCTCAAACAATCCTGTGAACTTAACGGGACACTTGCCTGAGCTTAACATTGACACTAATATCATAGATTTGCGTGTAAAAATGACATAGATACTAACCGTCCAATACCGTGCCGAGCTCTTCTCACAAGAACAAGAGCATGAATGCGCACACGAACCCCGACTGGTTATGTTTTGGACATTTAGCGACGCTAATCTTTTGTTAAGTGTCAGGAGTCAACCAACAGCCAGGCATGGATGTTGACAATCCTCATCCAAATAAATGTGCACGTCTTCTCATTCCACTTCAGCCTCTCTAAATATCCCCATTTGGGAATATTCACTTTTTTTCCTAGTGTAGAGCAAAAACTCTTACCTTGCTCACAGTTTGAGCTGTCACTTCAGCCTTCGTCAGAGCTTCCGTGTGAAGTGTCTAAAAACAGCTGATCGGGTCGGGAACCTTCAAAATAAAGCTCCATGACCCGATGGTGATGAAGCGCAGTTTTGATCTCGTCGGGAAGCCTTATTTTGAAGATTCCCAAACCCCATCAGCTGTTTTTACAGCTTTGATGAAGGCTGAAGTGACAGCTGAAACTGAGTTTGGTTTGAGTTTTAGCTCTTTGCTCGAACGTTTTTTTTTTGTCTGAAAAAAACCCCAAATACTTTCAACTTATAGATAAGTTAAATGAATGAGTCAAAGAGAATGCCAAGACATGAGATGCAAGTTGAACAAACATAATCTCAAGACCATCTTGACCTGCTCTACATACTGATCGTATTCCATCAATGAACATCAAATGGTGTAATAGTTCTGAAACAAAATGCACTGTCACATCTAACTTAGAGTACTTGGAGTAACCTGACCCTGAGCTAGCAATCGAAGAAAAATGTTTACTAAATATCTCAGCAATTTACAATGGTTCACTAATAATTTCATTTTAATTCTAAAATGATTTTTGGGATTTTGCGTGGATTTTTTGCCCATATTGTTAATTCTCTTCCAGAATTGCTTTGGATCATTAAA
Source organism: Idiotropiscis lumnitzeri (assembly GCF_059441095.1). NCBI lineage: Eukaryota > Metazoa > Chordata > Actinopteri > Syngnathiformes > Syngnathidae > Idiotropiscis > Idiotropiscis lumnitzeri. Next base: position 25,276,389 of record NC_142393.1, read on the forward strand.
ATTTGATGACAACCCATACTTATGATAATTTGCCTTGGCATTTTTGGTATTATTTGTACATTTGTTCCGCAACTCATTGTATGTATTCAACTCAGAGGAATTTTTTGTTAGATGATATTTTTTCAACCCTTATATATATATAAAAAATATCTCCTTTTATCCCGGGTAAATGCCGACCCTTGACTTTTATTGTTGTCCAGGTCGCGTGCTTATTCATTTGGGTGACAAGCTCCGGATGTTCAGGTGACTAATATTTTTGACTTTAGTATAAATCATTATCAAGGATTACATTACAAGTTGCAAGATGTAATTGGCTAGGGTAGTAGGAGAGGAAGAACCAACACACACATTCACACGCGCATGCACCCCCCCCCCCCTCTCAAACTCACTCTTTCTTTCTTGAACTCCTTCAAACTCTCTGTTAATGGGCCAGTAATTTCATTTTCGTACAACTTGAAATATTGAAATTGAAATATAGACTACATGGAGTTAAACATTTCCTTTTGCGCTAAATGAATTATTTTCATCAGTTAAAGCTGAAATACTAGGTGTGATGGATTATTTCATTTCAGTTCATCCAATATTTCATTTCATTTCATTTTTTTCATCAGTGTAGAAATTCCTTGCTGAATTTTTAAGTAAGTGAATGATGAACAACACTTGGATCTGTGATTGCTTTGAGGATCTGCATACAATTAAATACATTGTATTGCTGGCATGACAATTTGCTAATTTCTGAATTGGACCTTGGATGAGCACAATGTAGGTCGTGTCTTCTTGTTTAAATTGTTGTCGAACAGCAGCAGCACATTTTTAAGCTTGAATTGTGTTTACTGTTATATGGGTAACTTTTTGATGATATCTCACCTTTCTCTACATTCCTCCCTTCGAGGGCTGTTGTACAGTTAGGTAGGAATGTGCCTCGTTGGTCCTCAAGCAAGGTCACTCAGCCACACGTGTTTTATTTTCAGGAGCAAGAGCAGTAAAGCATTTTTCACGTTAGTTCCTCTGATATGTGCAATCAAAAATTGCCGGGTAATCCTGCAGTTCTGTGGATGAAGTGGCGTACATTGTATGTTGTGTATCAATACTGCAAATTGTTTAGGCAGTCCTGCAACACAGGAAACCAAATTGTGTTGTCAAAGAAGGCCAACCTGCACCCATTATGGTCCTGTGAGTTCAAATGTGCACCAAATGTGTCATGAGGAGATTTCAAACTCCTAATAATGTTGTTGTTTGCTAATGTGGTGCAGTTGCGCGCTTGCGATACTGAACCTATGACGCAGCAGGTGCAATATTCGCCTCAATTACCTGCAATCATCTCATAAAATACCCACTGCAACACTGGGGTGTTCTCGTCACTAATGGATTTCTATGCCCAAAAGTACACACAACACACACGTACACTCGTGCACACCACGATGATTCTATAATAGTTTCAAAGTTTCAAAATAAAGCGTTGTGCATTTTCTCCAGACTAACTTTAATTCTTGTTGCTGTTGCTCACCATGTGGTGGCATTCTCAAGCACATTTTGGGACATTGTAAGTCTCTTTTTTGGGTCTTTGCACATTAAGTCATCCCTAAAACTTTCCTCACCACAAAATTCTGTTTGTCTGAAAAATGTTTTCTTTGTTTTTTTTGTTCAATGCGCCTGACAGGAATTGCTTGTCTGATTGAGTGTCTGATTAGCTGAATGTCACCACCTGCTGAGAGGGCTCTACTTTATTATGCAGAATTTTTCTTGCCGCTAAAAGAGAGAAGAGCTATTGACTCAGAGTTTAAACCAATATGTCATTGCAGTGTCAAAGATTGGAGGTCATATTCCTTTGGTTCATTTGTTAGTAATTGAGACCTCCGGTACAAAGCACAACGAGTCAAGCTAATTTTATTTGTATCGCACCAGTTCACAACTAGCACATTAAACATTTAGCAAGTCAGGAATACGTCTTCATTTATTTGTGGAAAGGTCCCTATACAGTGAAAATGAAAGTTTTCTAAAATTGACACACAACATAGAAGAACCTTGCTGTATTTGGATGATTAAAAAAAATCTACGCGCATATAAAAAGACCACAAGATGCTTGGACTCCTTCACTTGGGACAGGACCTCATCTTCAACCCGCATACGGCACTTTATCCTCTTCAGAATAAGGACCGGAATTTCAGATTTGGAGGTCTTGGTTTTTCATCAAAACCATTTCAGACTCGACTGCATTAAAACCTTTTCAGTGAGAGTTGGAGATCACGACTCGAAGAAGCCAACAGTACCACATCATCAGCAAATAGCGGATGAATGGGAGCAGGATGGGTGTGGGAATTGTTTTCACCAATAGCTGGACAGGACAGCCTTTTTAATTTTTGCACAATTTTTAACAGACATCGATATAATGTATTTAGAAAATGATTTCTGATTTCACTTGACAATCTCTTTAACAATCTGTTGTTGAAAAATGAAGCCTTTCCCCGCAAATCACAAACTGCCGTGGATTGCTAGACATTAAGGGTCACTCACGTGATAAACGGAGACGTTAACTTCCTTAGCATCAGCACAAGAAACTCAACCTTGCGTTGCTCGTTTGGATGGAGTGGTTCGTACAGCGACTCAGCTTTCTTTGTTGCCACAGGCACCGAGGGATTAGAGCGGGTTTATGAACATTTCAACAGATGCCGTCACAGTTTCTTTATAATGCAGTGAACGACCAGACTTGGAGTCCAAATGGAATGTCATAATGTGGTGTTAAGTCTAAACAAACAAACAAACAAAAACCTACTCTTGCTTTGTATCTTTAGAAATGTCTTTTTTTATTTCAGTCACGATCATATATATCTCCTCAAGTAAATCAAAAACAAAAACATACAATAAACTGCATAATGTGATTTTCATAGCGTATGATGAATAAAAGTTCATAAACAGGCACACAAAACAGGTGCATCTATTATGAACTGTGCACTTCACAAAATTTTTAAACAATGATATTGGAATGAATGAGGCGAGTTTTACTATTCCAGTCGTTTGGGGTTGAAAACTAAAAAGATTGATCCAAAGTAGTGCGGTGCTTGGGAACGAAGAGGTTAATAAAACTGCTGGAACAGTAAGAGCGGGTGGGTGAATGCATGGTGAGCGGAGAGTCAAGATAGGGTGGGATCTTGCAGATTTGTGTTTTTGAGATACAGTGAATTTGGCTGTGTGCATCAAGAGAGGGCCAATATATAATTAATATTTGTCTCAGTGTAAAAATGTTGCCCGTTGCCACATTTAACGATTAATAACCTTCTGACAGTGTTAATCAAAAGTGAACATCACATTCTTTGTCTGAGCAGGATTTTGAAACAACTCTTATATTGGATCTCATTGGAGTTGGCTAACAGGTACCAAAAGTTGTGGCCATGTCAATTTGTTTTTACTATCTCATAGCTTACAGGTCGCACATGTTGGCATCATAATGGGCAATATGCTCACTTCAGAGGTGAATGGGTTCCGGGTTCTCACTCTCACTGATTTATTTTATTTATTTATTTTCTTTTTTAATGAATTTATTTCTTCAACAGTTCTCAAGTTTTTTTTTGTTCTGCCTCATGCTTGTTTTGGATGTATTTCCACTGTCGGGACACTATTATGTTTGACACTCTAAAGTTGAAAGAAGCGTTAATACAGAGAGTATTTCAAGCACATTCTGGTTTTTGTTGAAGATGAATTCTTCTCAATCCTTCTTTTAATGACTCCAGGAGGAAACGTCTGTTGTTTTGATTTATGATGGACATCTTTGGCCATGATTATTGATTGTTTTTTAGTTTGGAAAAACAGGATTTGACCACTGTGAACAGAAGCGACATAACACAGTTTGTACAATATTTTTGAGTTACCAGCTCGTGCTCTCTCTCAATCTAGTTTGTGTTACGGAATTTACATTTGTTTGTGTTATTTTAAAAATGTGTTTTAAATCCTTAAAAACTCAAGTATGTATTTCTAGATCGAAGATTTCACTTGTTGAGGGGATCATCTGGAATGTGATCTCGGCAAAGTGGGGGGGATTGTATTCATGATTAATAATTTACATGCAAATATAATGCAGTCGATTTTTTTTTTCAGATCAAAATCCGGTTTAGTCATTTAATGCTGGTAAGATGGTGCAGGATAGTCCTTGAACCCAACATTTCAATGCAGCTCACATAAACGTGACCATGCACCTGTATTGACGCACACTCTGCTCCAATATTTCGTCGCAGAGCAAAAGTGCTGTGGTTTTGCTAACATCCCAGCAATCTCGATTCAACATGTTTTGGATAGGACCTTTTCTGGTTATGTTTAGAGGATATGAAAATGCGCTTCAGCTTTAGACACAGTGAAAGCGTGTTTGCACAGCTTCTGAGTTTTCTGAGGGAGGACTCTGAAAACATGAATCTCTCATCTCTTTCCAATGTGACAATCTCCTCTCCATTTGTTTTCTTCTTCCTTTTAAATCAAACAGACCAGACATCCATCCATCAACCTTCTACTAATATGTTGACTTTGGCTCAATGGTGGCGCGCAGCAGATACAAGCTTGCCATTTTAAAATACAGTACCCTCATCCTCGAAGCCGTTACAGTGAAAGGAGCGCTGCAGTTTGTCGCTGGTCTGTTGCCATAGAAACCCTCGCAGAGGAACTGAGCTCTCGTTACTCTGAAACACGCAGCAGATCCGAGCCAGAGCCCCTCCTTATCTTCCTCCCCCTCACTGGGTCCCATGGCTAGTTCATTAGCATAATGATTCACAGCAAGCGGACCTTCAAGGGCCACCGTTTGTGGGTTTTAACGTTGTCAACGGAGTGCTGTCATTATTAAACAAGTTTGTCTTCACTGAAGCCTGTCTACTGTATGCAGCATGATTTATTTTGCCATTTTACTCTGGCACTCGTTCCCTAAAAAAAAAAAACATGCCCTTAATTTGCGTTTGAGTCATTTGTGTGTGGTCAATGACTGCATAATGTTGCACATTACAATCAGGTGACACAGATGTATGCAAATGTCTACTTACTATAGCCACCTTATTCCCTTACGTCCCATGAGCCTTTGTATGAATTATGGGCAGAATTTTTGTTGTGAACCGGAACTGGCGTTTAGATGGTAACTTCTTACATAAGTCCACTTTCTGACAGTTGCTCACTTAAACAGGGAATGTTAGTTGTCGCACATTAGAAGGGTCCTGGGTCGTCCTCCTGCCGGCGAGAAGTGCCCGGAACACCTCGCTAGGGAGGCATCCAGGAGGCATCCTATTCACCTCATCTGGCTCCTCTCAATGTGGAGGAGCTGCGGCGCCACTCTAAGTCCCTCTCGAATGACCGCACTTCTCACCCTATCTCTAAAGGAAAACCTGGACAACCTGCGGAGGAGATTGATTTCAGCCGCTTGTATCCGAGATCTTGACCCACAGCTCATGATAGGTAGGAACACATTTGGGCACAGCTCCTTCTTCACCACAAGACAATACAGGGTCCGCATTACAGCAGACGCTGCAGCGATTTGCCTGTCAATCTCACGCTCCGTCCTACCCTCACTTGTTAACAAGAACCCAAGATACTTGAACTCCTCCTCTTGGGGCAGGATCTCATCCCCGACCCCTTTCTGACTTAAGTCTTGAATATCGAGGTGCTCATCCCAACTGATTCACATCGCTCCCGTGAGAATTGGAGATCACGGCTTGAAGAAGCCAACTGTACCACTTCATCTGCAAAAAGCAGAGATGCAATACTGAGGCCACCAAACCAGAACCCATCAATGCTTCAGCTTTCCCTAGAAATTATGTCCATAAAAGTTATCAAGAATCTGTGACAAATGGCAACCTTGGAGGAGCCCAACCTTCACTGGAACCTTCCTGCTGGCAATGCAAACTCTGACATTTGTTGTAGAGGGACTCCAAGTTCACAAAACACATGTAAACTGGTTGGGTGAACTCCCATGCACTCTCAGGTCCTTGAGAGGATGTAGAACTGGTCCACTGTTCCGCGATGAAAACCACATTGCTCCTCCTAAATCCGAGATTCAACCTCATGATGAACCCTCCTCTCCAGCCCCTCTGAAAATACCTTTCCAGGGAGGCTGAGGAGTGTGATTCCTCTGTAACACACCCTCCGGTCCGGCTTCTCAAAAAGATGGACCACCAACCCGGTCTGCTAATCCAGAGGAGCTGTCATCGATGTTCATGCAATGTTGTAGAGGCATGTCAACCATGACAGCACCCCAACATCCAGAACCTATAGGAACTCTTGGGGGATCTCATCCACCCCCCGGGGCTTTGCCTTGGTTACTTCAAGCCCAGCGATAGGCAAGTCAACAGGCTTCGCAACCTCAATTGAAGGTGTGGTGGTGGAATTGAGGAGATAGTATTCGCCCCACAGGCTCACAATGTTTCTGTCAGCTGTCTTTCGCCGGGCCACCATCTGACCACCTCATAGCCTGAGGTGGGAGTTGAGACTCTTTCTGCCAGACGTTCCTACCAAATCTTCACTATATGTTTGGGTCTGCCAGGTCTGCCACCACCGTTGGTGCCAACACATCACCAGGTTGAGATCAGTAGACAACACCGCCACTCTCTTCGCCTGAATGTCCAAAACATGCGGCTGCAAATCCAATAATATGCCTACAAAGTCGTTCATCGAAATGCGGCCTAGGGTGTCCTGGTGCCAAGTGCACATAAGGACACCCTTGTGATGGAACATGGTGTTTGTTATGGACAATCCCTGATGAGCACAGGAAGTCGAGTAACAGAATTCCGCTCAGGTTCAGATCAAAGGTGCCATTCCTCCCAAACACGCCCTTCCAACTCTCACTGTCATTGCCCACGTGACCATTGAAGTCTCCCAGTAGAACAAGGGAGTTCCCAGGGGCCACACTCTCCAACACACCCTCCAAGGACTCCAAAAGAAGCACAGTCTGAACTGCTGTTTAGTGCATACACACAAATAAAAGTAAGCACCCGTCCCCCACCATAAGCCGGAGGAAAGCTATCCTCTCATCCACCTGGGTGAACCCCGTACAGGCGCCAAGCTCGGGGCAATAACTATGCCCACACCCGCTCGGCGCCTCTCACCTTAGGTAACTCAATAGTGGAAGAGTGCACAACCCGTCTTGAGAGGACTGGTACCAGAGCCCAAGAAGTGTGCGTCCAAAACGGCTCACTGTTACATCGGATTTCTTACAGGAAGTCGAGCTCACAGTTTTTTCCACATTGGAGCCCTCAGCAATAAGGTGGATAATGCCGTTTGGCCACCCTCCCTGTGTGGGCTCCAATCTGCCAGCTCAATTAACTAAATATTGCTCACATTACCGGCTGTTTAAAAATTAATTGGTTATTAAAATCACAACCCACTTCAGTATGGAAGATTTTGTGTGAGCGTGTGTGAGTGCGCGTGTATTTGTTTATGCTTTACTAAACTATTAAGACTATTTTACTCATATAGACCCTGTAAAGTGAAATGAAAGGTTTCTTTCTTGATCCCTTAAATGTGTTTGAAGATAAATGCTGAAGCCGTAGAACTCTGTTGTACTCAATTGCAATTTTCCAGATTTTATTTTGGGTGTAGTTAAAACGGTACCCAGTAAGTAGTGGCACTTGGGAGTCACCCCTGCCCCACGACATGCAAGCAAAAACTTACTTTGGACGGGCTACCCAGTGTGACAATGAGCATGTGCATGCGGTGGCCCACCTATTCGCATTTCATTTGTTCGTCCACGCATGTGGCGACGGCCAGCTGAACTGAGTGGAGGACAGGTTTGACTCGATCCTCCTCTTATGTCTTTTTGAATTCCCCCTCTCACATTGGCTCAAGCAGCCCTGTAGAGAGCTCTGTCACCTGACCTGAAGGCAGCTTCGCTGGCTCATCACTCTTGTCTCACCTGCTGTTTTGTTCTCTTTATTTTTGTCCAGTTATCTGCAACTTCCGGTCATCGATATGTCAGGCCCTGGTCCTGGAGATCGGGGAGACTGTCCAGATTCTGGAGAAAAGCGAAGGTAAAGTTTTCCCAGCACGTATATGTATAGTGGGTATCCTAAGATTCTGACTGAACAATTAAAATTAACTCATATTTTGGAATTAAAAACATTTGCTGAAAAGGTCAACCTTGGTTTCAGTAGATCATAAAACATTTTCACACATGCTTTTGGGAGACTGTCTATGCCTCCCTGTAGTCTGCACACATGGTAGATTGTTATTACAGATAGGACATAAGCATTCAATGTGCTTGCAAAATTGTCATGTTGCCATGGGTGTCTTCTTCACAACGTCCATGATCGATTTTCTTCACACCAATTATGTGCTTCAAGAAAGTCTTATCTGAAAAGCTAAACTTAATCAGAGTCACATTAAATGATGATGGCAGGTGTGTGCTGACAACTATGTTGCATAACATGAGCCTGAATGTGATTAGTCAGTTCCGTACACAGTATCCATCCATTTTAACTAAGAGCTGCAGCTTAGCTACTGAGTCATGCAGACGAAGGGCGACTAGTTTGATATGCACCCTGGAGGTTGCTTCAGGTTCAAATGCAGTACATGTCAATTACAGGTTATTCATACTACGGCTGAAAATGACAATTATTTTCTGAACTGATTAAACTGACTATTATTTTCTCCATAGATTGATTAGGTTTCATTTACTGGTTTGGTATGTGTGACATGTCATGAAAATGGGAAATCATTGTTTTCCAAAATGAAATGAGTTGTTGTCTTATTTGGATTAAACACAAATAGAATCAGTCTGCTTTCATGGAGTACTACAGAAATCACAATAACTACTGTTGAGATGTTGAAATCAGAGGATCTGGACACCTTTAAGTAAAGTAACAATGGCTCGAAACGAATTTATCTACGATGAAAGTAGTTGTTGAATAACTTCATTAGTTGTAGATTAATTTATAAACTGTTGCGCATTAAGTTGTTTTTCCAAATTAACCTTTGGTTTTGTGCCCCAAGTGTTGCAACATTTCCCAATCTACTTTTAGGAAACCTGATGCATTTTTTTCTGTATAGTTACTTTTGCATCTTATCCAATTACAATTACGATTATTATACTCAATGATTTCAAATTTGTATAATCCTCAAAAAACATTATTATATACAGTATTATTATACATATATAAAACAGTGTTAAAATAGTACTCATTTTCAATGTCTAATACTAGAGTTAGTATACTTGAGTTCAAAATTTGAGCGTTCGATTGAAATTGTTTTTTTTTTAAATGTTACAACAGTTCTATGGCAATTTAGAAGTGGATAGCAAGTAAACTCCAATGCAATGTTTCTTTATACAAGGAAACCATACTTGAAATTATAGTGGTACAAAAAATGTGATTTGTTTGAATATTGTTTACATTTCAACATTTCTTTGGTATGCCCCCCCCCCAAATTATCACTTGAATAATTATTTCAATTATTACCAAAATAATTGTGATTAATATTTATTTTATAATCCAGCAGCCCTAACTTTATCTACTGAGTGTTTTCCGAGCATTTATCTACTTTTTCATATTGAGTTTATAGATGCTATTGCCAATATATTTGAACAACAGGTGGCCACTGCACTGTGTTATAATAAATAATACAAAACCAAAGACAAAATTGTTTATGTTTTTCACAGGTTTCACAGTTTTGATTTTGATCTTTTCCTTTAGGTTGGTACAGAGGTTTTTCTACCAAGAAGCCTTCAATCAAGGTAACTTTTTAAAAATTCTTTTAGTTGATGATGCAGTTTGTGGTCCAATAGTCTTCACATTTACTGTGTTCCCTCACTTACTAATATGTTCCGTGACGCCCTGCGATCGGTGAATTTCTGCAAAGTAGAGGTTGACCTTTTTGGGTGGAGGTATTTACCAGAGCTGTCTACGAATGCGTGGTGAATCAAATTGAACAGTGAATCGGCCCTTGAAGATGAACGCCGAATCAGAATTTTCCTGCTCGAGTCAGAAGTGTTTATAGCATTGTTACAAAGGAATGTTGAATAGCCACACTCCACAAACTTCCGAGCTTCACTCATGTCTCCGTTTGATGGATTTACTGGACCAAAGCAAGAAAAACATCCTGGACTCAACTGTTCGCTAGGGTATGATGAGAGTTCCTCGAGGTCGAATAAAGCAATTTTAAACTAAAAAAGAAAAACTGTTCATGGCATGAAGCTGCTACGTCAACATATCGTATACAGTCTAGTTCAATACTTCGCCAAGTCTTCAAATAAGTGAATGAATGAGGCCTTGTAAAGCGCTTTGAATGTAAATAAAGCGCGACGCAAGTACACTAGCATTTAACATTGTGATCACCTTTTTCATTTGTTGAACTATGTAGCATTTTGGGGAAAAGTTAAAAAAGTAATTCATTCGATTGTTAACATGTACGGGAATAGTGAAAGCAGATTTAGTACAAAGTAGGTGTGGAGATGATGATGATGACGGCTTTGTAAGAGCTTTACAGGAATTCTGTTTATTGAAATTAGTGGAAAAACATGTGAAGTAAATCCGCAATAGATGAAGTTATGGTAAATAATTGGACCACGATGTCGCAAGGCAACACTGTCCACTGCCATTTTATAGCTACTTTAACCTAAACTGTGCAGTCAAAATTATATTTAATTCATTACATTTTTCAGTACAATTTGTGGTGTGCCTTCGCTTTAATCAGGACCAAATCCAAGAAACATTGCTTTCATACAGGGAACTCAATTCCGACATCTTATTTCCCTATAGGAGCTTCTTTTTATGCAACATCGTTATTAAAGCTGAGAAGCAGCAAGAAAGTTGACCAGTCGAACACCTTCAGCGCGTTGTGAATTCAATATACTGCAGAAAATGCCGAACACATTTGAAAGAACATTTTCTCCAGATGTTATATTCCTCCATTTGAAATAGTATACTCCAGAGTAGTCTGGTAACGTGAATAACAAGTTGAATCCTGTCAAAGAGAGGCAGGTGCTTTTCAGGTAGACTACTTTTAACTGGTATATAAGGGTTTGAGCTATTATGGGATGGAACTGGGCTTGTTTAAAAGAAAGCGCAAGAGTTGTCCATTCCCTGTGAATGTACTGTCGGTGTTCGTGACTGCATGCTGTCCTTGTCCATTCCCATCAGCTATTTACAGTTCTTAGTTCTTAGTAACAACCCTCCATTTTGTTGTGCGCTCTGCTGCCCACACTGGTTCGCCCCCATATTCTCTGAGTGCTCACCGAGTTAATTTCACTTGTGGTGGCTAATTGTTTACATCTGGCAGATTGGAAAGACAAGCTGCAGAAGTGATATCTGGCACCGTCTTTTACCGTTCCGAGCTCTCTGCAATGTACTTCTGCATGTCCGTATTCTGCTTTGGTACCACTTGAAAATGTTGGTAGCCTTATGAAGGGTTTCTAAATGGTTTACAACTTGGTTAAGTATACTGCAGTGTGTTAACATTTTGTTGTGCCGTAATAAACTGCTACGAGGCATGAAATAAGCACGAGAGGGATCTCCTACTTGCTGTTTAGCTCTGCAACTTCCCCCGTTGCAATTATTTTTGTTATTACCGATTTAAACAATGACCAATATTTCTCCCTTTCCTAATTATAAAGGGTCTTCATTTATACTGATCAAAGGATGTTAGATTTAAGAGATGGACGGCACGTATTATTTGGAACTGTTGTGTAATTTATTAGCGTTAGGTTTTATTTAAAAAGCAATTCAAAGAGTATATGATTTTTCTAACATGCTACAGTTATGCCCGCTAGATTCTTCTGTTAAGAATATCGCTTTTTTACTGAATAGAAATATAATTAAAATAGTGTTTAAATCAGTTTTAGTATAATTCCAGAGTTTGGAGTCACCAACGTGGCGCCCATGAGCCCTGAATACCGATTAAAAAAATAAAGATTAAAAAAAAAGAAAAAAATGTAAGTGAATAAAATAACTTTTTTGTTTTGCGTTGAATACTTCCACAATAAAGAAGTTGGGGCCGAGCATTTGACTGTTTAACAATACTGTGTCCTTCAGTATTTATTTATATTTATAAACGAGAGCAACATTTGAAAAAATTGGGCAATTTTCCACCTATTTTTTTGGGGGGGGGTGTTGAATGTCATTATATTTCTCTTATGGTGTCGTATGTTAATGCGTGCAAAAATAAATGAAAATAATCTGCCCTTTTTTTAACATTTATTTCTGCTGATTTTTTAGACAATTGCTCAGTCCCTCATAAAGACATTATTAAAGGTAATTTGAACACATTTTTGTATTTCAGATGTGCATTTCAAATTTGAAACCCTTCACATTAATCAATTCCCAAGAACTCTCTCAGCTTCACAAAGGTTGATGACCTCTGCTGTATGCCATTCATTATTATCATCATCATTATTACAACTGACTAATCGGCCAACTGATTTAATCTGCAGATTTTACCTCTTCTACGATTTTTTTTTTTTAACACACAGTTGTATTACAACATAAGGCAAGGATAGTGACATAAAAACACCCTCCTCCCGAAAAAAAATACTAAAAGACAAATTAAAACAATAAAACAGTTAAATGTCCTGCAAATGTTTTGGTCTTTAGAATCAGAATCAGAATCAGAATCAGAAATCCCTTTAATGTCATTGTACTCAAGTGTGCAACGAGATTAGAGAGCTCCCCTCTCCAGTGCAATACAACAATAATTCAGATGAATATATAAATTATATAAATAATACTGAATAGGATATATAAAAACACATCACGTTGCTGTTCTGCAAGGTAAGGGTGGTCGTGTGTGTGTGTGAGAGTTTAGAATGGAGCTGGCTCTTGGATATTGTGCCAAATAACCAAATCCGCATCTGCCTAAAAAAAATCCACATCAGTCCCGCCCTGATAATCAGTACATATTTCCTATACATTTAATGCTTGCAATATTAGTGTGTACACATGTTTATCATCTGTCTAAAAATGTATTGAGTTTGTAAACATGTGGGAGAGGTGATATTTTTCATCTTTCATTCTATTATTGTTCGGTATTTCTATGCATTTTACAATTTGACTTTTTTTGTGCATTTTGATAAGTTAAATGTATTCCAAGCATGTGCAAGTGGTCTTTTGAGACTTAAGCTACTGATTATTTTTAATACAGTATGTGGTCTGTATATTGCAGATGAGCTTGGAACATAACTGAAGCGATGAAGGGGGTCACTGTCCGTTTCTATTTTTTTCCGTCTTGTAACCAACGACACAGCCACAAATCTGCACTCTGATCAAATCAATAACCTAATCCCGTCAAAGTGTGTAACATCTCTGTACCTGTGTCTGTCCGCAGGGTATTTTCCCAGTAAGCTACGTGCACTTGAAGAAATCCACGGTGACCAACAGAGGGTAAGCCGGATGACTACAATATTTATTTGAGTGAGCAGCAAGATTCTATACACACACGCTGCACATGGTTGAGAACTAATTGGGGTTATTCTGGTTCATGAACTCAAATCTGACCTGACCTTTGCTGTGCTTGCGTTCTGTAAAAGCTGAACCTTCCCTAAATATGTTATAACACCAACAATAAGACAGGAATTCTGCCCTGCAAAACAAGAATGACTCTGCTGCTGGTATAAGTTGTGTTTAGGGCCCGTCCGCCTCAAGCAAGATTTAATATCACCCCCCGCACCCCCTACCATTGCCAATTTCCGTGTCAACGAAACAAATTGAATTGCAAAATAACCCATGACCCAGTTTAAAATACAACACTGCATTTCTTTAATAATTTAATGACTACAATTTAAAAGTTGCAAATGACAATTCACTATAATGAGTGTGTTAATTTTGGATGCAACCCACACAAGTTCAACATCTCCAGAAGTAGGTAGAGTAGAAAATGTACTCAAGTAAGAGTACTGTTACTTTGGAATAATTATGAGTCAAGTAAAATTAAAAAGTTGTCAAAGTTCAGTAAGTACTTAGCAAAGAAATGTGTAACCTGTGAGTTCTTGTTTTTTAATAAGAGTATAATCGTCAAACAGACAAAAATATAAAATAGGAGTGTGTTTCCCAATAATATCACTTTAAATAAAACAACATGTTACAATTTCACAAAACAGGAAATAGTAAAATTTGATTTCTTGTGAAACAGCACAAGAGGCTCACCGGACAGACAACTACAAAGCAGGCTCTAACGTGTTTTCTCAAGTTCAAAGCGGATTTCTTGTATGCTGAAGTGGACATTTTTTGACTGACGCAGACGACAATGCACGAATGTTGTATCTACCATGCTTCACGTAGATTTGTTACTTTGAAAACTGCTTGTGTGTGTAGCCACGGAGGCACTATTTACATAGACGGCACATCTGCTACGGGGTGAAATTGCCTGCGCCACCTGATTTTCGTGCAAGTGCAAGGCATACTGCACTTATTTGCCAATTTGGCAGACAGCTCTGCCGGTGTCAAATTTCCGTCCCTTGAGATGCCCTCGGTGGAGTGACAATTTGGTGGCAGAAAGTCAGTCTCGAGTTACGCGTGCTCTGACCACATCTAAATAGTGGCACAGCTGGTCTAATGAGTTTTTGGTGAAATTAATCGGGGCTCAGGCAGACAGATTCTGAGCTCGGCAGTCATGTGCATGAGGATGTCAGACGCATTTCATGTATAAATATGTAAACAGCGAGAATCAAACCCACTGAATCATGGTAAAATATGTTCACACCTGGAGAGGCGCAAACCTCCCTCTTTTAGATATGTTGGCTTGCTCTTGTCTGTGAAATGTACAACACCTGGTTTAACCTGCCGTTGCACAGGCCTGTGGTGGACTTCCACCTGCCACGAAAAAAGAGCCCTCTGTGTGGCTTAGTTTGATTGGTTAAAGGGAGTCAAACATTGGTGGGTGATTACGTTGGACTGGTGGAACAGAGTCACGTGGCAACAGCAGAGGCAAAAGTCTATGTGACGAACCAAAACAAATAGATCACGTGAGCAACAATAGATAGAGATACAAATAAAAGTAGCAGATGAAATATAGCTCAGTGTAACGTAGTATAAGTAGCGTTATGCTTAACAAAAATACTCAAGTACACCAAACCAACCTCCCTCAGGTCTCTGGTCTCGGTATTTTGCTGATTTTCGTTGGCATTTTAGTTGACTTTTTATTTTGTTTTGTATTTCTAATTCAGTTAGTTTTAATTAGTTTTCATAATAGATTTGTTAATATTAGTTTTAGTTTTTGGGAAAATGCTCAGTTTTAGTTTAGTTTTTATTAATTTTAGTTTTTTGTAATGCAGTGTATTTTTTGAAGGTAACAAGTATTGAACATTAAAATCTCCAAAAAAGAGAACATTTGAAAATGTTAGATACTTACTAAGAATAATGCTGAATAATTACAAGTAACAAATAAGACATAACAGGTCACTTAAACTGATGTGCAATAATTATTTTTGTTTTCTCCCTGTGAGACCTCATCGTCAATGCATTACGTTTGTTTTACTTTTAAAATATGTTTAAAGAACCAAGTGTCGTAAGTGCTTTATAAACATTCCTAGAGAGTATTCAAATAGACTATTTTTTAATGACGGACTTCACTTATTGTGGGCCTGGAAAGTCACACCTGTGGCGGAGGGTGGTTTATTGTACAACGGAACTGTACTTTACAGATTATTTTGTACTACTAGTGGTACGAATACCTCCATTTGATAATCATTCCTATACGAGAATAATGAGCGCTAGCTTTTCTTTAGTTGCCTGAACTTGTGGCACTTACCAGGACTTCCCCCTCCAACTGAGTTTCCTCATGTTTGCGCTCAAACAATTAAAAAGTGCCGACTTTGAAATCAACATAATTCTACTTTCTCGCTCCAGGAGCTCCAATCTGGGAACTATGTTTTGCTTCCTTGTGGAGTTAATGATGTGATACATCTATCGCATTTTCCCAAAGTGTTCTCTGCGCTGACATTCACTTAGATTCATTAGAGCCAGCGTTGTCATGACAACAGTTTATACACTGGCAAGTTTTTGGTTTTGGTGCTGTGAGAGGGGAGCTAGGTGGCTGCCTCGTGTCCAAAAACATTCAAGGTCAAATCGCAGGCCTTGTTTTGTTGAGTTGACATGTTCTTCTTGTGCGTGAGACTCTGATTTACTCCAGAATTGTGACATCATAAATGTTAGGTTTGTTGATGTCTCTAAAGTTGTTAAGATTAAGATTGGTATACGCATCAAAATAGACTTTTCACCTGAAAGTTATTGACCGATATTCTTCATATAGAAAAGGTGGCACAGCACTCAATATAAAGTAGGCTGACTTTGTTTGCTAAAAATTGGCGTCGTTTAGCGTTCGCAAGTTTATCAATATGGTGTCAAAATTCTGAATGGCAGACAATTTTAGAATGTCACGTCACTGCGTCCTCCGGTGGGCAAAATTAGCAAGAACATACTTTTATTGAAAAAAAAGCAGGACCCCTTGTGTCCAATTCTGGCCTGAGAGCCACATGTTTGTCATCCGTGCTCTTCATTGTCTGTAAATCGTAATGGCTACCTGTCTTTTTCAGTTCTTTGATTGGCAGACAACAAGTTAGGTAGCCGAGCTTAAACATTATCCTCTCGTAAAACATCCAAAATTGCCATCACTACTCCTTGTGACCCCGAACAGCCCAAGTGGAATAGAAAACGGATGGAAGGATTTTATGAGAATTCCATGTCAGACTATCTCCGTCCCAGTGGTTGGACCTTTTGTATTTCCTCTTAAATCCCACTCCTACATCAATGTGTTTTCTGGTGATGTGCGCCCTTGTGTTCATGCAAATGTTTGTGTCAGGCTTTGCGAGACGGTGGTGCCCCTCGAGGACCCCATCATCACAGAGACCACCTCGACACTGCAGGAGTGGGGTGTCTTGTGGAAGCAGCTCTATGTGGTGAGTAGCTCTTTATTCACGCACACATTATCACAAATGGGACGAAAATCCCTCAAGGCCTGGCACACAAATAACGGCAATCGGGATTTCTTTTGCCCCTTCCTGACCAAGAACGTCATTGCCCGCCATTTTTATGTCTTATAAGGTTGTCCTATAAGCTTATCCTTTTCTTGTAAGTGTGTCAGAGTGGATTTGTCAAGACGTCTGGAAAATCTTAAATATTAAACATATATCAATAGTTATGACAAAGAAGCCGACCGCTCTCGAATCATTCGACTCTGTGGATTGTGATGTGAACGGAATGTAGCCAATCAAAGAAGTTCTCTACAAATGAACAAGGAAGCAGTGCTAAATAAAACTAAATACGTCTTAGTCGATGTGTTTTTCTTGTATCAAAGTGGGTTCCCCAGAACAGTGTTGTCGCTGAACGAGTTCAGTGATCAAAAATTCACAAACATGTTCATGAAACTCGCCGTAGTGTATTTCTGCACGATGAACGTCTTTGTGGATGCGCTCATTCTGCCGTCTGAGAATGCTTTGAACCGTGCCTGATTTTTTGTTCAAGCGTGACAGATTTCGTTCGACTTCTAGGAGAAAATCCGGCTAAACACACTGTAACGACCCTTCACATATAGGGCGCTAATGATCATTTTGGGCAATCCATGCCACAGAGATTTGCACAGCCGGATGCATCATCAAAATGTAAGCATGATGGGAACTTGCATCTTTCGGGAAACTCTGTATTGGATGGCGACAAACCCTAAGGCCAGTTACCGTTTGCTAGTGTTTCCCTTTGGATTTTGTGAGGCGAGTGAGGTCGGAGGAAGTTGCAGGTTGGTCATCATTTTACGGTCACCAAAGTCTACAGTCCCATTTTTGTTTTTTTTCCTCAGAAAAGCGAGCATTCAAACAAATTTACATTCGCTCCTCCCACTCAGGTAACATCGGGACGTATGGGTGTGTGTTCTTCTTCGTTCAAGTTCTTCATGCGTGGGGTCATTCACTGATCAAGAATTCTTTTAAGATCTGCGCAATCCTCGAGTGTAGCAGCCCATTGCAATAATCGCTAGAGCGGCTCGAACATGGTGAGCTTTTCAGAGGTGATTTGGAAGCAAAACAGCTTTCGTTGTTTTATTTGCATCCTCCGGAGGGGTTTAACTGCTTTTCCAGCATGCATTTCCCCACGCACCCAATTCAACACATATTAGCCAAACTCCGGTAAAAGCGATCCCGCCTGAAAGTACAGTACACCTCATTTAGATCAGTCATGACTGTTGCCCTACTTTTTCTTACGCTATCTATGTGGGACCAGAAATGTGCCGGACACAGATAATGGCCCACAAACCTGTCACACCCGATTTCATGCTCTGTCATTCAGCCCTTGATTGATTTTGGCCTGCTTCACTTAGTTCACTTGCTGGGCAAAAGTGATTACTGCAAACCTAAAGCATCCTTAATCCCGCTCCAGGGCAGGCGGTATGGGTTGAGGCAGAGTACCGGTATACGCATTGCTGGGCTGGCACTCATTTTGTTTTATGTCTCCACATTTTTTTCTCTTATGTTTTTTTTCCACACTCAATGTGGGCTGCTCATGCTCGGCGCAATCAAGGAGCCCAACTTAAGGCATCACTGCAGTGACGTAACTTCCTCTGATGCTCGACTAATGTGAAGCATTGATTTAACAGCGCTTGTTTGGACGCTCACCCTCTGTGTGACACGGGCCATGCTGCCGCAGTTGGGGAGATAATAATAGGACGTATCACGGACGGAATGTTGATCGACTTTATCTTATTGTTGAATTCGCTACATTAGCTTCAGCAATGGGCTAAAGATAACTTTGGAGAATGTACATAATTAGCCCTGCAGAGTACATTTCTGTTAAGGCTCATCAACCCTAAATGAAATTTTCCATTCTGAGCAGTCTTGGAGAACAAGCAGAGTGTTATTTAAACATGCAAGACAATATTACATCTTCATTCTTTTTTTTTTTTTTTTTTTGTATGTTATGTTTTTTGCACTATAGAATATCAGTGAATATTAAAAAAATGAATTGATATTTTCTTGGCTTTATATCTTGTTCAAGCAATACTTTGGAATGATTTAAGCAGATGCCAAACAATGTGCACTGTAAATATTTATCAATATAAGTCTATAAAACTGTAAATATTGAATATGAAATATTGAAAAAAAAGGAAGAACATTTATACTTCATTCATGGAATTTGTACGGGTTGGGTTGAGCCAGGGTCAGTGAACTTTGTGTGCCCCGACGCAGTCACGTAGCGACCCCAGGCTACGGGGCCACTGTTAATGTTGAACCCTGCGGTGGTATTGTGGCTCTGCTTAATATTTGCATTTGTGTAAACAAACTTAACTAGTACCGCGGCTGTATCTTATCATTTGGGAGAACAGAGACTGCCTTTATTTTTTTTGTATTGTCCCTGGTCTGCATAAATGACCTCCAGCAGATCAATGCAGTCGAGAAATATTTGTGTTCTAACCTTTGGGCTGGAATCTCACTTGGTAAGCATGTTCATGTGGGGCCTTTCTCAAACCACTTTCCCTTTCTCTTCGCACGAGGATGATGAGGTATGCCACCACGGAATGAGACTAATCAAATCATTCACTGACTGATGATGGCCATTCAATCTCCTCCTTTTCTTACCAGGTATCGAACCAGATCTCACAAAATTGCTTGATGGCCCCCCATAGACCATGCAGGCTCTTCTAGCCGAAAAAGAGGCTATACTCTCCATGCCTGCCAAATTATTTAGGTTCATTGCATCGGCAATAATGCGTTAGGGGCAATTGGAGCAGTGATTCACCAGATGCAGCAGATGGTTGTGTAGTGAAAGCACATTACATTTTTGGGCTCATATTATGCATTTCATTTCTATTATGGAGTATAAATAATATCATAAGTCATTTATAATTCAGTAATTAATTTCTCTGCTTAGCTCTCTGCCTCAACTTGCTCAAGAAAAAATAAATAAAAATAACATTGGGAGAGCGCAAATGGCATAAGAGAAATATTTCTTTGGCTGGGAAATTCTGCTTAGCAACAAGTTGACAATCAAATGTCAGTGGGAAAAATAAGATGTTGTGCCTCGTGTGTGAGGTTTTATGCTGAATCAATAAGCAGTCCAATTTCTGTGGATGAAAGCGAGAGGAAAACAAGATTCTTGGTTTTTGACCTGCGGTAGTTTGGCCAACTGATCATGCATCATGCTTTGGGGCTGGTTTTTTCACCTTGAATTGGAGCCTCAGGCAACCTGGAAGGAATTATGAATAGTTTGAAATAACGGTCATTCGGACTTCTGCTTGAAAGCAAAACAAGAGAAAAAAATCAGGAAAGTAAACATAAGTTGTCAGAAGAGGTGCGCACCTGTGCAACCACATTGTTTGAGTCTTTTATTATTATTTCCTGTCAGGAATAGATAAGAAAAAAAAAAAGTTGAGTTTTACAGTTTACAGGCCACATTAATGGGTGAAAAATATTTAATGTGGTCTAATTCTTGTACATCACAAATACCTGATATTTGAACAAGGGTGTGTAGACATTTTCCATCTACTTTCTGATTTTGTACAATGCCGCAAAACTAGTAGGCACGCCAATCCTGACAAACATTTGTCTTGCATTGCACCCTCGTGGCACTTGAAGCAAATTCCAGATAACTGAATTGCCTCGAACTGTTGACGCCACATTTCCTTCGCCTTTGTAGTAGTTGGATCAATGACTCTCGTGATGTGTACTGACCGCGGCTTCTTGGCTGATTTCTCAGAAACATAAGGTGGATCTCTTCCATAAGCTGCGTCATGTGATGAATGAACTCATCGACCTGCGTCGACAGCTCATCCAGGGTCACCTCGCTCAGGACCAGACCCGGGAGATCAAGCGGCACATCACTGTACGCCTTGACTGGGGCAATGAGTAAGTCTCCTTTACTTAGTACATCATTAATGTGAAAAAAGGTAGAGATTGTATACATCTTAAATGAGTTTATTATTTTAATTATATTGTTCATATAATTGTTCAGACATTATGCTCACACTCTGTGATGAGGCATTAGTCATTGTAGTTCATTTAGACTGAATTTGCATTTTCCTTACTGTCTGTCCAAACACGTTTTCAAGTTATGTTTGTAGACGAGTGCGTGTCAAGCACATTCAAGTCAGTGCACTTCTCCCTGGAGGAACTGTAGGGCCATATTTTCTCTGCTGCCTATTCTCAAATCAAACTGAGCAGTGACAGACATCCATAACCCAAATAAAGACAACGGAGTCTGCATCTTGATTGAGGCGGAGCTCAATTTGCCAATGCTGGCATTAGGATTGGACACATCTTAAAATAGAGATATGTTCAAATGCATCTTTGGATCTGGACACATAAATGCTAAATGTGGTTGTTGAGGTCATTGCACTTCAGGGCACACTTAGCATGAGATATGACGTGATCTCATTTCATGGCCAACATATCACAGCTGTTTGTCGAGGCTGTACATTAGGTCCAAGAAAAGACTTGTGTTAGTCAACAATTCTGCAGTGCATGCGCAACTCTCGTGTACTGGGTTTGCAATTTCAAAATAAAACATTACATTTTGGAAAACCATCATGGACAGCAAGATTTATACTACTTTAAAATGATAACGTGTTGTGCGATAGTAAGAGTTCATTTCAAATAAGGGAACAGGACAGCACAAAGTCAAGGTAATCCCATGTTGCTTCTCCGAGGGTTTTGTTTGTCGTGATTGTTGATTCCACTGCATATAAAAAAGAAAATGCAAATAAAACATTTGATCACAAAAAGTGAGTGGGTTGAGAATATGTTAATTTTGTATTTTTACTTTCTCTCTCATTTGAGCTGCGGCTGAAAAAAACAAAAGTACGATGGCCAATGAACTGCGACGTTGCTTAAATGCAATCATTTCTCTCTCACCAGGCACCTTGGCATAGACCTTGTGCCCAGGAAAGAGTTTGAAATGGTGGACCCGGACCAGATCAGCATATCCGAGCTTTACAAACTGGTATGTTGCCCGGAATTACTTTTGAACCATTGCATTCTACACAAACCCACCCCATGAATTAGTGAATGCAATAAATTAAACATGTGAATTAGTGGCTTCTAAATTATAAAGTATGCTGTGTGCCTGCAGAATGTATATACTACATCTGCAGCAATAAAAAGGTTTCGGAATACTTGAAGCGCCATGTGTGTGTCTAAAACCAGATTAGACTGTATGCGTTGTGGGGTGTGTAAATAAGTGTGCCGATTATCAAATCATCCATAAGAAGGTGACTCACGAGACGGAGCACATTCTGCTGTTGGAGCAGCCTCCTGTGACCTGCCCTGTATGCTCCTTCCGCCGCCATATTGAGTGTGTCCGTTCTTTTTCAGACACGTGACTCTCGCCAGCCAGCAATGCAGACGTAATGTAAAGTGACAGGCAAAGGGAAAATGCTAGGGTTGAACCATTTTGAAAAAGAGTCCAATTGAGATTTTTTTTTTTAAACACTCAATATTGCCTTTGATATTTAATAAACTATTTTTTCTCAGGGTCCTCTTCCTTTGTATTTTTTTTTTAACAAATACAAGCAATAAATCAACTATTGAACCATAAACAATTGCTTATAGGCCAGGGGCCAAATTCGTCTCATCACACCATTTTATGTGGCCCGTGAAGGCAAATCATGTTTCTTGACTTGGGTTCGTTTACTTAAATGTGAAAGTTGCCAAATCAATTTTAATGACAAATATTTCAATTTTTTTTTTACTATGTCCCTTTAAAATAATTTCAGCAATATTTGAATTTGATTTCAGAACTAGTTATCCATCAATTAGTTGTGTATACAGTATGGAATAATACGAGGCGATCAGAGATTTATATGGATGACAGTCACAACAGCCCTGTGGGAGAAAATATAATTACGATGTTGCCCTTTCCGAAGAGACAATCCAGTGCCAACCAAATTCTAGCATTTGGACTCATTTTTCAATATTGTCTGGAATGACACGGCGGTTACCATATGAATGATTGAATTCCGCTCTTACAGTCGAAAAATAAAAAAGTATGATGCTAAAAACAGCTTGGTTTCACTCAAATCACCAACCTCAGACAAAATAAGTACACTGATATTTTTTATTTACGTCGCAACATTCGTTCCTTCTACAAAACATGAACAAAAACAATGATCATGCTTCTGATGGCAAAATAATTGAAACATGACAAAGTGCGTCAACAGCAACATTTTCACATTTGATACAAACTCTTGACTATTTACCGGAATGTTTGTGCCCGTGTACACCTGAGTGTGTTTGTTGCTTGCATACATATACGGGCACATATGTAGTCATATATAAAGCCTACAGTCAGGAGCAAAATTCTTAATAACTTTCTTTTCAATTTGAAAATGTAATTTTACCACACTGCGATGTCTTATGTGAAATGGATTAATTGTTCAGCCCTAGGAAAAAAAAAATCTGCTAACTAGCATGCAGTCTCAAAACCAAGCAACTGGGTTTATGTATATTAGATTAGTGTACAATATATCGGATATGCAGTATCAGATTAAACAACGGACTGACAATTTAGCAAAGATTTCAACAATGTTTCTTACTTTGTAGATGTTTCTCCATCAAGAAAGTTTGCGGTTCGTCCTTGTAAAAAAATTACTTAATGAGCACCAGCTTGTTTTTGGCAGGGCTGAAGCCTCTGGCACCTTTTCAGGTAGGAGAGGAGAGGCGCTCTTTTGGGTTGCTGTAATGTGTGTGTGGGCGATGGCGGCTTTGTCCTCGTCCTTCCCACACGTCGCTTCTTTTAGCGCTTGCAGCCGCTTGGCACCGTACGTAGGTGAAACGATGTCCCGGTTCAATTATAGGCAAAGGCATGAGCTTTTGCTTGTCTGAAGCTGCGTCGAGGTAAATAAGTTCCAAGCTTTTGTGGGCGGAGACAACAATGCCTTTATTGGGCTCTCCTGTGACCTTCACTCTTTTCTTTTCTTTTTTCTTTTAGCATGTATCCAGCAGGCACTGCGGTCAGCAAAGCACAAACCAGGTACACGCAACTCAACATTTTTTTTTCACTTGTTGTGCAGCTGCAATAGATGATTCAGATGTACGTGCACTACAGCTAACTGATTACATCATACATGCAGTAAATGTTGTGGAGATTTTGCTCAGGCATGTTCAAACTATGGTGCGGGGGCCATTTTGGTATTCAAATCGATTTTATGGGGTATGTGATGATCTTGGAAATGCTTCAGTAATTTTCACATGTCCACTTGGAGAACCCTTTGAAATTTTGATTTGTTAAAGCCCCTATCTCACTGAGCGGCGAACCATTGAGAGTGTATCCGAAGGCAGAAAATTTCGTGTTCACATCAGAGTTCGTTAGGCTTTGTTCAGCTTCACAATTTTTTGCAAAACATTCGCCAGATGTTTGCCAACAGTTTTTGTGATTTTTCTAGGAAATTTTGAACATGTCTGACCGCTTGGTTAACATTTGCAACCTTGAACGACCCCCTTGACACGATGGCGCATTTTTCTACCTTTGCCAAAATTCGGAAATGTTCACCCTCCTGCGTGGAATAAGAGACTGTAGTGGTGAATATTCTTAACTGAAACGTGTCTGCCAATCGGATCAGGGCTTCTCCGAGTAGCAGACCAAACAAAAGTGTTGAGCGGATGTACTTTTACTCTTTCATTCCAATTTGAAGAGTTTTTTTTTTTTACCATATTTTTTTAGAAGTGATATCACACGAAAGCATTCTCCAAAAAGGCAATTTTCCCTACACAAATAATTTGAACCAAAGTTGTTGTTGTGCGGTACTCAAGTTGCCATGCGAGCCAGCCACCGTTTGACAGACATTTTTTGTCGTTTCTGGACAATCTTGTCACGTTGGTACTTATAGCATGTTTAATAATTTAATGTAAAAAAAAAAGAGCATCAAAGCATCCTAGGCTTCCTTCTATTGTATTTGTGGCATCATGGATATGCTAATAACAGATGGGGATCACGAGTCGTGTCAACAGCATGTCATTACATTTAACAATTCCGCAGAGTGTGGAATGGAGTGGACAAGAAAAAACAACTCAGCCCAACAACTGTAATCGAGATCAGCACCAAAATGTACTGTGTCACCGCTACCTATGCTAGAAATTTGTCTCGATGATGGATGAATAATTCATTGAGGAAATTCGGGAAGATATCCAAAAGTGACCCTCTTGCAAACAAAAAACTGCATCTGCCCCTTCAGTCACCTCCGCATCAAAATTTAATGGGCCCCTCCTCTATTGATCGACTGTAGCACTGAATACTGAGTTTGACTTTACTGGCAATAGTTGTTCCCTCAGTTTATGTGTTGGTTGCCAGGCTGACAACGTGAGGCTACGCCATGGTGACAGTTGCCGTGTCCCAGTGTCACACCACCTCTTCATCAATCTGAAGAGCTTCACTTACAACAGCATCAGCGAGGACGCTGACGTCTTCTTCTCCCTGTATGACACCCGAGAGGCCAAACAAATCAGGTACACGTGCGCATCTGGCACATTGCCAGCTGAGAGCAACCGCTTATGTCGTGAACACAGAGCACTAAACGTGGTTGCTTTGCAGTGAAAAGTTCATGGTGAAACTCAACAAAAATGGAGGACCAAAGAATCCTGAGAAGGTTGATCGTCTTTGCGCTCTCTTCACGGTAACGCTTTCTCTATTCCACCCATTCAATTAAATTCAAGTCGTTTAGAGCGGAGCTTGAATGTTTTTTTTTGTTTTTTTTTTTATTTTTTTACTCTGGCTTTTCTATTTTTCTCTGCAGGACCTAAGCAGTAAAGACTTGAAGAGAGACCTGTACATCGTTGCACATGTCATGAGAACTGGTACGTGTTAGGGCTGCACAATTGAACACATTTTCTCTGTTATCACGGTTTTGTCTGTTATGGTTAATTGTTTTTTTGAAAAGTAGTGCATTAAAAATACAGATGTTTTCCCTTACATTGTGAATAGCTGTGATTTATAATCATTATTCCAATATTGATCGAAATAATTGTGATCGTTTGTGAATTATTATCATTTTGGCCATGACTGCAGTACAAATATATTTATTAGGTTCCTCTCAGTGAAGTTTTTTTTTCTTAAAAATTTTTTTTTTGGCCTCTGCCCAGGCCGCATGCTTCTGAATGACTCCAAGAAAGGCCCACCTCACGTAATGTACCGACGACCGTATGGCTGCGCCGTTCTCACAATGAGTGACGTTTTCCACACCATCACGGACCTCAAAGAGGAGAAGGACTTTGTGCTCAAAGTTTATACGTGAGTCTGACATCGCAATGCACGCTCACGTATATGCACACTATTTTCGGTTTTTGAACCGTCTGGGCATAGCTGCTGCTTTTTCCTCACTCCACATAAACATCATTGGCTCTGTGCCTCAGGTATCTTTTTTTGTTTCCTAAAATGGACACAACATCCCACAGTGCAATGCAAAAGCTGCACTGCATTGAGCCATTTTTGGACTCGAGGTAACCACAATGATCGTAGTAAGCATTACTGCACCTGAAAACAGTGATTTGCGAGCAAACCCATTGTTATTTCATCCAATTCATTTGTTTTTACACAGTGTTTCTTTGTAACCACAAATGGCTCAAAATAAAGCAAATATTATGTCATTTTGGAACTAGAAGGGATTGATTAACTTTATATTCATTTTAATGGGAAACATGACTTCAGTTTGGGAATGTTTTGTTTTGAGAACAGGTGGCAATTTCAATTTGTAACCCAGGTTTATTGCTGTGCAGTTAATCAAAATTCAATTACAATTTCAATTATTACACTCCACAAAGAGAAAATGGGCGAAGAAAAGAAAACATTCTAGCACGTAAACGCCAATGCTCTGTTTGTTTATACAAGGAAATCATACTTGAATGAATACATTTGCACTTTTTAGTTTGGTCCAAAAGGAATGTAGATAATTATAGTCTTTCAAAGAATTTTATTTTGTCTTAATATCTTTTACACGTTTGTACATTTTCATGTTTTGTACTCAAAAATGATCGTTTGAATAATAGTGATTTCAATTCATACCAAAATAATTGTGATTAATATTTTTTTTTCCAATTCGAGCAGGCCTACCTGCATTTCCACTTTACAACGTATTGTTGCATCAACATTTTGGGGCTTCAGTTCCCCTTTACCACCAGAGTACATCTCCACAATTCTGTACAAAAGAGTTCCCAATCTTTGCACGTATTTTTAATTATTATTTTATTATTTAATTATTATTTAAAACCCAAATCGCTGATTCCGCTTTACAGCACAGGGGTCAAATTCCGGTCCTCGAGCGCTGCTATCTTGCATGTGTTTGATATTTCCCTCCTCCAACACACCCGATTCCAATAATCAGTTCATCGGCATGCTCCGCAGCAGCTTGATAACGATCATGATCATTTGGATCAGGTGTGTTGGAGGACGGAAAGCTCTAAAACATGCAAGCGGACTGGAGTTTGACCACTGTGCTTTCCGGCTCCTTTAACAATCGAGAGTCCTCCTCGATCAGAGGGAAGAAAGATGCAGACGAGGCACCCTTTACACATCGCTGCGCTCGAGTGTCAATCAAAATGATAAAAACAGCTCAGCATTTTTCACAGTTTGTCAACTGTGACAATATCTCTGCTTTCGGGCAGAGGTCACCGAGACACACGGTATCAGTAACTTGGATGCGTTTTAGAGGATTATGTATGGAATAAAGATCTCCAGAACAAAGAGCTGTCTTCGTGGACCCCTCCCGCTAAGGCGAAGAGTCCTTGCTTCTAAAACGCAAGCCGTGATTCAATGCTGTGCTGCCTCCAAACTGTCGGCTCCTATAAGGATCCAGCCTATGTGTTTCCCCATGCCTTTCCCAGGGGCCTACAGGCCCACAGTAATGAAAAAGACTGGTCGAGAGCTGGCTGTCAGCTTTGTTTAGTGCTCTGAGCGTTGGGGCTGACGTGCTACTTGATAGCAACTCCCCCATGCTGCTACCTTTTCTCCAGGAGGAAATCAGCTTCGGGACACATGCTGTTGGTGCAGTCCCCATGTGCGCAATTCCCCCCTCGCCCATCTGTTCCGCTAATGGCTTTGCTGCCAACTGCCCTACCTACCTGTTTTTCTCTCCAGATGTAACAACGAGAACGAGTGGTACCAGGTCCACGAAAACATCATCCGCAAGTCCAACACCAAATACTCCGCTCCCAGCACCAATTATGGTAAACACATTTCACGTCGTTCTGCTGAATATGCATTGCCTACAGAGGAGGAGATGTCATCGCTCTTTTTGCATCATATGGTTAAATCGGCGCCATGTGGTTTTTTTTAAACCACATTATGAGTCATTTGTACCGTCTTGCTTCACTAGTTGAATACAAGTACTTACGTTTAACTACTCGCTAAAAGTACAGATACTGGCTTTTTCAAAAATACTTTTCTCAAACATGGAATATGTTTCACTTACTATATAACTCTTTTAATAATACCTGGCTATTTTGGACATTTTAAATTCTAATTGCATCATTTTCAAACAGTCCTGACACTTGTTTCATTAAAGTGTTGCATTTTTAAAGTCTGAGCGCGGGTTTCAACATTATTAAGAGTCCCAGTTGTCTTCACAAAGGTAAAGGCTATTCTTCCAAGATGGGGTCCAAAATAATACATTTACTTTGTACATGGATACAAAAAATGAAACTAGAAAAGCAAGTCTGAGTAAGAGTATAGATTGATATCAAGGCTCAAATCAGTCCCTGAATGAAAAGGTTACTCATCAACATGGCAAAGGAAAGGGAAGATCTAGCTTTTGGTTGTGAAATAAATTCATAAAAAAATGTTGGCAATAAAAATTGTGTTGATATTTCACCGATGCACATGAAACAAGACTACGATACCCGCTGGCAGCACTGGGGAGTGACGTGCTACATTTTCCAAGTTACATTTAGTTTCCGTGCAGCATACGTTTGACTTTGACTTGAGTATTTTTGTGAAGAAGAAATGGTACTTTTACTCAGTTACGTTGAGCTGCTCGCTAGTTTACTTTTTATTTAGGAATTATAGCTTGCGTGGCCTACACATTTTGAAGATTAAATTTATTGTTTCAGTTAAAGTGATGATATTAAATTGTCCCATTGCCTTTCTATATATTCATCTTGTTTTTATATTATTTCAAACATATTAAAATAAAAGAAAAAAGAAAACAATGTTCAAAGTACAAGAAAACCAACCTCAACAACAACAACAAAAATTCAAACAAACGCACACAGAACTACGTAATTATCAAAAGAGTGCTTTAAGCGAAACAGACATTGATAGTATTTTAGACATACATACATTACATGCTCAAAAGGGAGTAGGAAGAAGTATAAACTTTTTACCGACCCCTTTATCTCCATTTCATATACATATTTATAAATGCCATTAAGCGTAGTTCACTATTGGATTATATGGCATTCTAATAATAAAGATTGATACACCTGCTATTAGGAATAAAGGCAATTGGGTTTTACATAATGACACAAAAACAATATTGAAAATAACATTATTATTATTGTTATTATTATTATTATTATTATTATTATTATTATTATTATTATTATTATTATTATTATTATTATTATTAATAATAATAATAATAATAATAATGATAATAATACATTAGAAGTTCTTCACAACTTACTCAATACTTGAGTATTTTTTCCCCCGAATGGCAAATTATTTGGAGGTCACCTTTTTATTTTTACTTGATGCATATCATTCGAAAGCCACGGTACTTTTACTTGAGTACAATTTTTTGTCTCAGCTACCAGTGCCCACACGAGATACTGTATCAGAGACTCTTTTTATTAAAAATAAAAAGTTTTGTTCTTGTCATTAATAGAATAATTTAGTCACACAGGTCTCTTACTGTGCTCACAATGCCCATTTGATAATCGGGCTGCAGCAAATAGACAAGCTCATCAATGCCCTCCCCGGCTAACTTGCCTCAAACATACGATTCACTCAACTCTGTCAGCATTTATGGACACTGCCAACATTTCCTTCCTTACCTTATTGCAAGATATTTCTAAGCCCGCTTCGTCTCATCTCCTTGCTCTCATCTCATGCGTCTATCCGCCCTTCTGTCTGTCATCTCCTCCCCCGCACACTGACTAATGTCCTTTAAATAACCCTCTGTCCTCCCTCTTCTGCCCCTCTTTTCTCATATCCCTCCACTTCTTCTCACAACCCACTTTGCTCTCAGGCCTCATCATTTCTCTGCAGCTGTTGAGGGGCGAGCTGGAGCAGATCAGACGGGAGAACCAGGCCGTGTTCAACCGCGCCCTGGCACTCACACGCAAACTGGGTTTTCCAGATGTCATCATGCCAGGTAAGGAGTCAGAGAGCAGTGGGCGTACTGGCCGCAGAATTCCATCGAGCGGGCTGCAGCCCAGAAGAGGAGGGCAGTGGAAGGTCGAGGATCAGTTTACACAGGATGCTGATGATAGAGAGGAAAGGATGTGGAGGGGGATGGAAACATTGTGAGCGAATGGAAATAGGAGACGACTGTACAGCATGATGTCAGTATGAACACTGTATTGACAAAACCTTTCATCATACTTCTTCAGCAATATTCCTGTCAATACAATGAACCCCCAAGTTCCAAACTACGGCAATTTGGGTGACTGTTTTTTGTTCCGACGTGCACAAAGCATTTAGCTGGATAATTTTGGGATGAATAACTTGAGAGCCTTGACCTTCTCTTTGTGACCTGCTTTTCTAGAAAGCTGTTGACAGAATGAATAGACTGGAATGTTGTATAAAACTGGGAGAATTATACATATTTAAAACAAGCACAATGCATAGATCACTCTTTAAGCACTTTAATTATTTTTTTGGACAATGTTGTTTTTGTGTCAGAAGTGTTGGTTTTTATAAAGCCCAAAATTGTAGCGTGCTTTGTCGCTCAAGTTACCATTGTACAATCACATAATGATTGGAATTGGACGTTGTTCCGAGTCATGTGGCTGTGCAAGGAGGCAATTTGCACTAGATCCTTCCGTATCCGAACTGAACAATTTAATCTTGTATCGCAATGCACCACTTCTTATCAATCCAGTCCTACAACTTTTCTGACGTATCTCACATGACCCTCAAGTCCTTTGACCAGTTGGATCAAAATACTTCCCACCTGCCATTTCTTGTGATGTATACCCCAGTGGAAGCATTCTTCATCAACTTTTATCTGTAATGTACCTTTGGCTCAAGGGTCATCTTTCTCCCATTTTAATCCTCCCATTTGAATTCTCCCAGGTGACATTCGCAATGACTTGTATTTGACCCTGGAACGAGGCGAGTTCGAGCGAGGTGGCAAGAGTGTCCAGAAGAACATTGAAGTGACGCTCTATGTCCTCTACGCCGATGGGGACACTCTCAAAGTACGACGCGTGTTAAATGTGATTC
The DNA here is from genome assembly GCF_059441095.1 of Idiotropiscis lumnitzeri. NCBI lineage: Eukaryota > Metazoa > Chordata > Actinopteri > Syngnathiformes > Syngnathidae > Idiotropiscis > Idiotropiscis lumnitzeri. Next base: position 25,307,687 of record NC_142393.1, read on the forward strand.
ATTCAGCAGATTTCCATTCCATTAGTCATGACAAGTACATTAGTTGTCCCTCAGCATCCACTCATTACTTTCCGTATGCCTCGTTCCTTTGCAGGACTGCATCAGTTTGGGCAGTGGGGAGCCCAACATGACTGACTACCGCTCTTTCGTCCTCTATCACAACAACAGTCCTCGCTGGAGTGAGATGGTCAAACTTCCCATTCCCATTGATCGCTTCCGAGGCTCCCACCTCCGCTTTGAGTTCCGACACTGCTCCAGTGAGTCAGCGTCTGTGGGCCAGTGGCGGCCGTCGCTCATTTCGTGGCCTCATTAGGCCAGAGTGCTTTATGAAGCATGTCCCTCACATCTATGTCATTTCAGCTAAAGACAAAGGGGAGAAAAAACTTTTTGGCTTTGCTTTCACTCCCTTAATGAGAGAGGATGGAACCACGCTGTCGGACGAGAGCCATGAGTTATACGTCTACAAGGTGAGATCCAGTCCAGTGGAAAGCAGCCATGAGAAAAATATTTCATTTTTGCGCATGATGTTATCCATCCATGGCATAAGTTGGTATCAAAGTTCGCCCGTCACTCAATTTACAGATCAAACCAGCACTTGATCATTTTTGCTTGCAAGCATCCGTCCATCCATTTATCTTTTCCACCAGCGGACTGGTCGCCAGTTGATCATTTGCATATATGGGCACACAATCGTTTACCCTCATGCTCAATGCAATTTTTTGGTTTTGACTACTTTTGTGGAGGTTGCCGATACCAGCCAAATAAAATCTGACCGTCTGTCTGTCTGCTGCAGTGCGATGAGGGCGCCACTTTCAGTAACCAGGGCCTGTACCTCAGTTTGCCCTGCTGCAAGGAAGACTTCAACAGCTGTCCCAACCTGCCTGCTAATCTGCCCTTCCAGAGGAGCCCAAAAGAGACCTTTTGGGTTTCCACCATACTCTGCTCCACCAAACTCACACAGAATGGTAAACATTGCTTGGTCTTCATATAATATACTGTAGAAGCCAGTGTTTTGTTTGTTTTAAAATTGAATTTGATTGTGTACTGCAATTAGTGGACTTGTTGGCCCTTCTGAATTGGAAGACCCACCCAGACAGGGTTTTGGACATCCTCGGTCGACTGCGTCAGATCAGTGGAGAGGAGATTGTCAAGGTCAGTGCTGTCGGAATATATTCATTACCTGCTCAAGTCGGGAGCAATTTGGCCCATGTAAAGCTGTAGAGTGGATTAATTGAATTCGACACACATTTTCGAAGATATTAACCTTAAGCAGCTGTGGCATTTCATCTTATTGGGTTTGGTCTTATTATTTAAGTATGGCTTCACTAATTGCACACCTCATGATTAAAAAGCGAGAGAATTGGACACAGTCGACTGCGTTATTTTTTTTTGGTCAATGCAAGAGCCCTACTGATATTAAAGAAGATGTGACATAATATGTTTGAGGTGAATGAAGTCAAAGATTAATTGTCAACTGACCTTCTTTAATGGATACATTTCTTTTATATCCAATCAAGGACCTTACGTATATATTATAAAAAGCCTTCGAAGGCCTTTTCGCGCTGTATTTGTCATTGCTCAGGAATTTTGCTCAATATGCTAATACCTGTATTGATGACGAACGATCTCCAAATCAAAAGCGACTGCCATTCACTGATTGCATTGTAGGGGCTACAAAATACAAAGATGAGATCAATATTAGTGCTGATGGCATTTTTACATGCAAACCTGTGAGAGAAGTGTCAATGTTCAGCCAGTTCGAGTGGTTGAAGAATAGCAAAGTGGCAAGAATTTTCATTTCTGGACAGATTTTCTGCCCAAATTAAAAATGTGGATTACCCAGAAATAGTGTCATGTCTATTCAGTAATAATAAAAATAATTTAAACCAAGGATTACAAATCATTCCATCAAAATGCAAACCAAGCAGGTATTTTCTACATACAGAATCGACTGTGCCGACTGATTATCCTTTTTATTCCTCCAGTTCCTTCGAGACGTCCTGGACACACTCTTCTGTCTTTTAGATGACAACACTGATAAATATGGACCGCTGGTTTTCCAGTCTCTGGTACGACAATTACAGCAACACAAGTCCAATTAGTTTTATAATTGTTTATATGTACCATAAAGTAAGGCGCTAACAGACAATTCCGTCATCTACGTGTGTGTTTCAGGTATTTATTATCAATCTGCTCAGGGACAGCCGTTTCTACCACTTCCGCCCTGTAATGGACTCTTACATCCAAAACCACTTTGCTGGAGCTTTGGCATACAAGTACAGAAACATTTGCTACCTCCCTTTAAGAAGTCATTCATCAGAAGAAAGTTGACAACATGATTCTAACAATGTGCTTGCAGGGAGCTTATCCGATGCCTGAAGTGGTACATGGACCGCTCGGCTGAGGTTGTTCGACAAGACCACATCCAGGAAGCCATGAGGGTAAAGGTCATGCTGTGCTACGAGATGTGGTTGACTTTGAAGAAAGCTAGAGGACTTGATTTTCGCAGCCGGCGTATTCGGACATGCTGGCGTGTTCTGATTTCGATACGGGTGCAAGCGTCGCTCTGCTTATTTGGGAATTTGGCTGACCATTCTGCACCAAACTGGGATTTCAAGTGTAGCGAGGGTTTGTCATTTGACAAGTGCCCGGTGCCTTAGACAATTTAGTGGCAGGACCTAGTCTAAATCTGACTGTCATCCGTCATGAAATTTTTCGCCAGATTGTCATACTGGGTGGCCATGTGCCTGTCGCATGCGTCAATTTGTATGCGTGTACAACGTCGCTATCTGGCAAAACTCGAGGAAACTAGCAAGTTGCGTTATTCGACCCCAATTGTTTTGTCTACTCTGAACTTAATTAAAAAAAAGTATAAATGATGAGGGGACCAAGTAAGCCAAGTATTTCCATCAAGTGTGGGTGGCAGATTTATTTTTTAATTAATTTTTTATACACAATGTAATTTTGAAAGTGCGTTTGCCTCATCTGCCCATGTACATCAAATTGAAAGAGGGAAACGTGTAGTGACATTTTCAGGGCATTGATAAAAAACATCAAAAAGTCCCAAGTACCCTTCACCATGACCGATCATTTGGAAGTGTGTATACGGCTTACTATCAGCAACTGCTGTCCAGACTACATCTCGAGCTGATTACATTCAGTGCAGGTCACAAGAGTAAAATGAAGATAGAAAAGGGGTTTGGTTGCGCAGTTATGCAAGATACACCAATATATATATATATATATATATATATATATATATATATATATATATATATATATATATATATATATATATATATATATATATATATATATATATATATATATAGTGTGGAACATTTAATGAAAGAAGCCGCTTTGTTTGGCAGTGAATAGAGTGCACTGTGTTCACGCCCACAACGGCAAAAACGTGGCTTGTGCGCATCTGCGAAATTACCAACACCTGTTCTAACTCACATCCGCGCAGATTTAGGTTGGCGCCAGACTTGTGCCTGTCAGGAAAATAAGAGCCCTGAGAGTCTTCCTTGAGCTGCTGCCTTGTGAATTGATTAGTATGGTATCAAGAAATGGTCAAAGGAAATGGTCTAAGCCTTGATAAGGTGTAATGTGCTGCCTCATAAATTGAGGTCGCTTCAGATAGACCAGTTGCAGCACAAGATATTGATGAATTTGCCCCACCAGGGGGCAGTATAAGACAGGCAAGCGGGTATACGGTTCATTCAGATGTCTCAACTACTCTCTCACCTCATCAGTACGGCACTAATGTATTTTATATATATATATATATATTTATATATATATTTATTTTTTCATTTATTAATTTCTTTCTTTTTTATTTTAATGTAGCACTGCAAGATACAGTAGATGCTATTTAGCATTAGCATTAAACTAGCAGTACGTTGATTTAATAAACAAAAGGAAATTCACTTTGATGTTAATTTATAGTTTAGTTCGTAAACCTCAGTTGTGAGTGGCATTAAACGGCTTGAACACCTTTTTTAAGAATTTATCATTATCTGCAAACTATTGCTCATATCTCAATCTCAATCTCGTCTTTCAAGGTACCTTTGTATGAAAAAGTGCCTTTTTTTTCCAGATTACGTCAAGATAATTTGTTTTGAAATTTTTCAATGTTAAACGTCTGTTCACGTCCTCCCTTAGGCTCTGGAGTACTTGTTCAAGTTCATCGTCCAGTCTAGAATTCTATATGCACGGGCCACCTGCGGGATGGAGGAGGAGCAGTTCCGAGCGAGTATCCAGGAGCTCTTTCAGTCCATCCGCTTTGTGCTGAGCCTGGACAGCCGCAGCTCAGAGAACTTGGTCTTCACACAGGTCTGAATGCAGACCGACTTTGCCATCTATATGCACTCGTTACCTTCTCTTTGGAAGTCTTATTTATTATTATTTACATTTTTCATTTGCAACTCGCAGTTTACATCTTTGTTTCATTCATTAATTTTTGTGTTGTCTCATTTTTTTTCAATTGTTTTCTGCTTCATTCTGTGCATTGTCCCATTTTGCCCCTTCTCTTGGCTTGATCTTGAAGGGGTGTGATCCGCTGCATGTCCTTGTGGTAAAGCTCCAGGTCTGTCATCAGTTTCAGTAAGTCACAACATTGTGCGTTGGTCCCACAGCTATCAGACATGATCTGCCATTGCGGTTTATCTACGGCACCCGTTCTCCTCTTTTGACATGAAAGACCAGAGGAAACATAAAGTGATGGCTTGTTTTAGCATCTTCGACAACGGGAATATGAATAACTGAACTTCTAAAACAGCAATGTTTGACATTGCTGAGTTTTCTGTCATTTAAGCATCGTCCTTGTTTTTGTTCACCTCCCAGGCGGCTTTGCTGAACAGCTTCCCTGATATATTTGATGAGCTGCTGCAGATGTTCACAGTTCAGGAAGTGGCTGAATATGTCCGCGGAACCCTCGGAAGTATGCCCAGCACTGTAGACATTGGCCAGTCCATGGATGTTGTCAAGCTGCAGTCGATTGCGCGCACCGTCGAAAGCCGTCTCTTCTTCTTTCCTGGTGAGAATTTGTCTGTGAAAATTCACAATTAAGACATCATAGTACAATGTAAATCTGTGTTATTTGAGACTAATCGTACTTATATCCTCGATCTCTGTTTTTTTTTTCACCCAGAGTCTCGAAGCATTTTGCTTCCAGTTGTTCTGCACCACATTCACTTGCACTTGCGCCAGCAGAGGGAGCTGCTTATCTGTTCGGGGATCCTGAGCAGCATCTTTTCCATCATCAAAAGCAGTTCTATGGTATGCTGCGTTGGCATGCAAACAATAGGACTGTCCTTTGCTATCAAATTGAGCACTCCTATTTAGTTGTTTATGCCAAGTACAACCTCCAAAAATATGTACCACCAAAATGACCAAAATAAAATTACGCACAATGTGACCAAAACACTGCTGGATGTATTAAAATACAATTAAAATACAAATAACAATTCTCCCTAAAAGTTGCATAAATACTTTTAACTCTGTAAAATACAAAAATGTATTTATATTAAATAAAGAAAGAAAGTTACTTAAATATTATCATACTTAAAGATGTGCATAAATAATGATTCCAAATCTACTGAATGTAAAAAAAAAAATCAAACGATTTCTCAATTATTTTTTGAAAACAGACGATTCAAAGTGATTAATTGCAAATGTATTGTAATTAATTGTTAAATATAGCTGTGCTGTCCAGTACTACGCTGGATGTTTAAAAAATGTTGACATTTGTTACGTTTTTTGCATAGTTTGTAGTCATTTCTTCCTCCACCACTAGAGGGAGCAGGCGTACCTCCAGTGGTACTGTACCACACTTTGAGAATCACTGGTCTGGAATGTTATCTTATTAAAGTCGAACTCGCCCACCCTCAGGAGTCGTCTGTTCAAGAGGAAGTGGAGATGATGGTGGAGAGCCTCTTGGACGTGTTGCTCCAGACTCTGCTGTCAATCATGAGCAAGTCTCACTCTGTGGAGACATCCAGAGGACAACGCTGCCCCCAGTGCACTGCAGAGATCACGGTCAGTAAAAGTGTGAATCAAACCATTTGTTTGGGCGTTTCATTATCCTTTCCAAACTTTGATGCGTAATTATCTCTTCTCTAGGGGGAGTACGTGTCCTGTCTGCTTTCGCTGCTCCGACAAATGACGGAGATCCACTTTCATCATCTGCTCAACAACTTCCACAGCAAGGAGGAGCTCAAAGTGGGAAAACTGGATTAATATCTGAAATATTTTCCCCTGAAATCTGCTTGTCTCGTCTCTAAATTACATATTACATTTATTCATCTCAAGGAGTTCCTGTTAAAGATCTTCTGCGTATTCCGCAACCTGATGAAACTGACAATCTTCCCTCGAGATTGGAGTGTCATGAGACTTCTAACCAGTCAGTGAGTCTGACTTCTTCCTTTGTGACATGCAGTCAACGTGTGGTTATTTTGTGAAGATTACACTTGTGCTGCGATCCCTGTCATCTATTTTCGGTCGCTACCTTTTTTCAGAGCTGACAGTGACATGCTTGCTTTGTTTTGCGCAGCATCATCGTTGTGACAACGCAGCTTCTTTCACCAGCGCTGCACAAGAACTTCTCAGAGGCCGATTTTGATTTCAAGGTGTGTGTGCGTTAGTGCGTGTGCGTGTGCGTGTGCGCGTGCGCGTGCGTGTGTTTATACACAAAACAACTGATCCATTTCCTTACATGCCTGGTCTTTTATTTTCCTTTGTTAGGTGTGGAACTCCTTTTTCAGCTTGACCGTGCTCTACATCAATCAGCCAAGTCTACAGCTGGAAGCGCTTGGGCCCGCCAAGAGAAAGAAAGTCCTGGACAAGTAAGCAAATACAATGGAGTTTGCAGCTCTTCCTCCATGAAGTGCCTTTGGTGTCCTCGTCAGAACCTTGGTCAATTCAGACGTTCTGGGGATCATCTGCAAATGACCACTCTGTGTCTGAAGTGTACGCCCCCACTGTCCCAGTATGAGCCTTCAATGGCTCCTCACTGCTGTTTTGCAAGTCTACTGCCCTTTCATTTCATTTTTTAAAAAATGTGTAGGAGCTTGACTAACATCCATTCAACTACTTAACTACTCTACTTAATGCAATGAAAATGACAATCAATGGAAAATCTCACCATGTTGACGATGTTCTACTTATCCCTTTCTGCAGGTATGGAGACATGAGAGTACTGATGGCGTATGAACTCTTTAGCATGTGGCAAAAATTAGGTTGGACTCGTACTGGAATATCAATCATAACACGAGGAAGCTAAAACTGACAATATTGACAAGCTTGTTTTTTTCATTTAGGTGACAACAAACCCCACTTCATTCCGGGAATGATGGGCCCTTTCCTGGGAGTCACCCTGGTCCCTCAGTCTGAAGTACGAAACATCATGATTCCAATTTTTCATGACATGATGGACTGGGAGCAGAGGAAAAATGGCAACTTCAAACAGGTCACCATGACATTTGATTGTTGCGGTTGTCTACTCATTGCAAACAAACCCACACAATTTGCCTGATTGCGTCTGTGTGTTGTTCGTAGGTGGAAGCGGAACTGATGGATAAGCTGGACAGCATGGTGTCTGATGGCAAAGGCGACGATAATCACAGGGAGCTCTTCAGCCTGTTGTAGGTTTTTCACATTTTTCTTGCTCTATGACATTCGAAATGTTCAAACGTTTAAAAGTCATCCGACAAACATATCCATATTTCTTTAATTGAGTGGAATTCTCTTTTTGTGTATGTTATCCTAGGACCCAGTTGTTTGGACCTTACCCTAGGTGAGTAACAGTCTAGCCACATAATTTGAACCTCTGCTCGCTGCCTCACTAAGAACACCGTTGACCGTTGTTTGTGCTCAGCCTACTGGAGAAGATAGAGCAGGAGACCTGGAGGGAGACGGGCATCTCGTTTGTCACGTCAGTCACAAGACTTGTGGAACGACTGCTGGACTACAGGTAAATAGAAAGAGTCACAAGGACTGCAAGGGGAAAGGTATTTGGACACTTGGTCATAACAGCCAAAACGAGTGTAAAAATGGAAGAAACGACAATATTCCACTTCATGGAGTTTTCACTCTTTTGGGAAAGTGTGCAGTGTGGAAAAAAACAACAACAACAAAAAACAAACATACACTGCGCTTTGTTAGGTGAATTTCCCCTTGACGATTTTTTAATCAGCTCATTAAATTAAAAAAAAAAATGGTGTATTGTCTGTGGGACCTTTTGTGCATTAATCCAGAAGACTGTTTGTTTCAATTGTGAAGTGGAGTTGTCAGACAATCTGAGTCTGTTTAGTATATTTAATCAATAACACGATTTGTTTTGTTTGTTTAGAGACTGCATGAAAGGAGATGAAGTCGAGAATAAAAAAATGGGTGGCTCTGTCAACTTTATGGTGAGACATTTTAATATTATTACTCTTTTCTGTTAACATGATTAAAAGTTATCAATATACTTTACAATTTAATTTGTTAAGCTACATTTGTTTCCTCAATTTTTTTTAGCTGTTGTTTGTAAATGCTTGTAGGTGCTTTGTCTTTGCTTGTGTAAAGCACACTGAGTCGCAATGTTTATGAAATAAAGCTGCCTTGCTTGTGTCCCCATGTCATTTTTTTTTTAAATGACCTTTCTTAACTCAAACCTAGAACTTCTACAAATCGGAGGTCAACAAGGAGGACATGTACATCCGTTATATCCATAAACTCTGTGACCTGCACCTCCAAGCAGAAGACTTCACAGGTATCGAAAATGCTTCCTCAATACATGCGACATACACATACGGAGACGTGACATTCCTCTTTGCCAATTCACGCGGCACTATGCCATGACCCATTCTGACACAAATCGGAAAATTCAGATTCCTTTTTCATGGCCAATTCACTCTCTAGTCGAGTCACCACCGATTTGTGCGCAGCCCCAATATACCCCATATATACTATATATTATTGGGAACAAAACGTCGGTGGATGTTGTCAGTAAATCTAAAAAGAAATGAAAAATGTTCCATGCATAGTATTCTACAACAAGTGTGCTACATGTAGACAGAGTGTGGCAGATATCATTTCATCTGTGAGGCCGAACTTTGCTCCCTTGCTCATTTATTCCGCAAAAGACAGTTGCTAGGCTCCAGGCGGCTTCCGACATCTGTTCACAAAAATATGGTCCAAAATGTCTGCGAGGTTCCAGCATGCTCTGGCGGCCAGCATGTGCAAACTTTCTGACATGTGTCGATATTGTGACATTGCAGATATGACAATAATACATATTTTCTCACACGTTTACTTGAACTGTGCATCGTTGCTGACAGAGGCCGCATTCACCCTGTTACTGTACTGGGAGCTGCTTCATTGGGAGGACCGGCCCCTCAGGGACTTTCTCCACTATCCCTGCCAGAGCGAGTGGCAACGCAAGGAGAACCTGAGTCGAAAAATCCTTCATTACTTCAACAAGGGCAAGGTAAGGCAACAATAAGGTTTAGCATGCTCACATTGAAACATGGAATTCATTTCTGACATGTACCAGGCCCCAAGAACGACAAAAGAAAAGAAACGACCGGACAATTTGAACCAAACTTTCTGCATGTGTTCCCCAACAATGGGCTAAATATAGGCTGTCAAAAAAAATACAGTTGCTTGTTTACTTCCAAACTCAACTTGGAGTTAACATGAGTGATATGTATGCTGCAGGGTGTGACATTAACTGAGGCTCGATGGCCCGGGGCCACCACGGGGCTGCATTGGGCCACCCAGACACTTCAAATGTTGGCTCAACCGAGCCAGTACAAATTTGATAAATAAATACATTGCAATCAATACAATCTTTGAAATAAACAAAAAACAAAAAAGTGCGCCCATGTAGAAAAGTCACCTGTCATCGCTGCTTTTTACTGTTTTGAGTCAAGGAAAAATAGGTGTTACTTTTGTCAGTAAGAAACACGAGCATTATTCTCATAAGGTGTAATTAACAGGAGAAGACGGAGAAGCCGTGCTAGCTGCTAACTTATTGTGAAATGGAATTTGGGCTGTGGTGGCCATTGGGAATTTCGGTAATAGAAGTTAATTTAATTTGAACGGCCGGTCTATGTCCTGCCAACGATTACGTTACAGTGCGTGACGGCCAGATATTTTTTTCTGAATTGTGCGACAGTCCATAGCTCAGAGGTTCTCCATGGTGGATCTATAGAAGTTTATTATCTGGTGTTGGGGGGAGATGGGCGTGGCATAGTTTCCTGAGAAAGCACACTTGGCGTGCTTTCTGCGCCTGATGTTTATTAACTTTTCCTTTATTAGTAATTAATTTTTGAATGACAACCTACAATTTAATACAGGATGTTCTTCTGTTCAAAAAGCCTCCTTTCGTTCAGACTGCAATACCGGTCATATATCAACGAAAATGTGTTTTTCTCCCTACAATCTGGCCTGCAAAGCTGGTATCCATCCACAAAATCTAGTTATTTTAGAGTTCTCTGCCCTTTGGAGAGACCAAATCCTCCCACGAGCAACTCAGAAGGTCATTTTGGCAAGATTTGAGCAATCAGGCTGTAACGCTGTTAACCAATGCACCACTGTGCTGCCATCTGTTTTTAGTAGATCGAGTATATTTCACACTTAATAGGTGACTTCACCTGTATGGTTCCAGGAAATTGCTTTTGTGGCTCGGATGCTGAGCTTTTACAGGTTTTATTTTGCGCTGTGTTAAGAATTTGAATTTCCTTGTTCCCATGTTTTCCTGCAGTGTTGGGAATATGGCATCTCTCTGTGTCGGGAGCTGGCTTTCCAGTATGAGACGTTATATGATTACCAGAGCCTCAGCTGGATACGGGTAAGTCTAGTCCATGTGCTCTCGTTGCCAAACAATTATTCAACCCCCAACGACCTTTTTTTATCCCATCTCATTCATTCTATCAGAAAATGGAAGCAGCCTATTATGACAACATTATTGAGCAGCAGCGGATTGAACCAGAATTTTTTCGAATGGGCTTCTATGGCAGGAAGTTTCCCTTCTTCCTCAGGGTAAGTCTTTCTGAGGATGAGTGGATGTCACTAAAACTCACTTGGGGAAGACAGAGAGTGTGTGCTGGACATTACTTTGAAATCAGGGCCAAGTCTGGCCTGGAGGTCTTTTGCGTCCCCGCTGCTTTTTTTCTTGCAATTATTCATCAGTTTAATTTTACTTGAACTAATATGAATATACTTATTGTGGAATGTTTTTGAATGTCACATATTTTACATTTTTGTCGAAAAAATAAAAAAAAATTATGGAAATTTTCCACAGTTTTTAATTAATATTTTTCATCGAATTAACATAAAACATATTTTCAACGCATTCACTGCCATTGATGGGTATAGAAGCCAATGAGTACATTCATTTTACCTGGTCTGGCAGTGAATGAGTTAATTGATTATTACAAGACATTACACCTTTTATGATTATATGCATTTTATATAAAGAAATGATAAAAATTCAATCATTTTAAATGTAAAAGAATGAGATATTACACTCCTTCATGTACGTTTTTCCTTTAATTAGTTTAACTGCTTCCTATATGTTGACCTGTAACATATTAAATTATTTATAGAATATTTCTTGAAAACAAATGCTGTTAAAGTTGCTCCTCCTCTTCACCAGGTTGAGCCACTTTACCCACGTGTCACCCTTGTGAACGCGACCCTCGCTTTGCCTCTTTTCAGAACAAAGAGTTTGTCTGTCGTGGCTATGACTACGAACGGCTGGAGGACTTCCAGCAAAGGATGCTGGGAGAATTTCCGCAAGCCATCGCCATGCAGCATCCCAACCAACCCGATGACACCATCCTGCAGAGTGATGCTCAGTGTATCCCACTCACGGCGCTGCAGCCAGAATGTTTTTTTTTCTCAGTTGATGCAGTGTTGTGATTTTCTGTTTTTGTAAGATAGTGAATCACGGAGGTGATGTCATAATAGTGTAACAAAAAAAGCAAAATTCAAATACTCTCCATAGGAAGGTACTGATATAACTGCGTCACCAAAATGCACTGATGTCATCTAAAACTTACTGTTAATGTAAAATGTCGCCACAAACCCCGTTCAAATAAATAAAACTTTAACTGCAGACTTTCAGCTTGAAGATGGGCATATTTGCAGTTTGTCGATGTGCCTCTCACTTTTTATGCAACCAAAGTGTAATGAAACAAATGAACGATCTCAAATCAAACTTTTTCTTTGGAATACTTGCTTGCAAGTCCTTTGCAGTCATTTACAACCTGAAATCTGGAACCTATCAACAACATCAACAGACATGTTTTGTCTTCAGAAATAAAATGCATGCTCAATCGGCTTGATGTCAGGTGACTGACTTGGACTTTGCATAACTTCATTGCCTTCAAAAACTTTTTGCAGAATGCTTGGGGTTATTATTATCATCTGCATTGTGAATTAATTTTGAAGTATTTGGCAAAATACTGGCAGATAATCGGATTGCCCGAAACACTTCAGATCTCATTCTTCTGCGTTACATCTCATCATCAAAAAGTGCACCTGGTCATGGAACAGCTGAGCATTCGATTGTCCTCTTACTTTTGCTCCCCTCAAAAGTGGGAGGCACATATACAAAACGGTAGTACATAATTCCTACACACTCAATTTAGACGTAAAAGCCCTCAAATTAAAGCCAAAGGTCTGCAACTACAGCACATCTAATTTCATTTAAAATGTGGTGTCAAAATGATGAGAACTATTTCCATGTCACAATTATTATGGACCCGACTGTATAATGGTTAGAAAGAGGACAGTAAATCAATACGCGTCCTATTATAGTGTACTTTGTGCTTTGGTGCCTCCTGCCTGTCAATGTGTTCCTTGACACTGAGCTTGTAGACTTGCAGATCTACGCGGTGACACCAGTATCAGACATCTCAGATGCGCCTCAACTGGAGCGTGTGCCCGAGAGGATCAAGAGCTTCTACCGCATAAACAACGTCAGCCGCTTCCACTATGACAGGCCTTTCCACAAGGGCCCCAAGGACCGTGAAAATGAGTTCAGGGTACGGTGAGCTCGTCGCTCTCGGAATTTAGATGTTGGAACGGGCGATGCTGTGGCTCATTCAAGTGAGGTCCACATGCTGTAAAAAATAGGAGTAACATCTCTCTGTGGTCACAAAGGAGAACTGCCGGACCGTGACTAGGTACAGTGCTCAGCAACAATTAGCACATCTCCTTTGGAATGTAAGAAAAATTTCTCAGTGAGGCAAGAAACAATTCAATTTCATCATCATTTAAATCATATATTTGGTACATGGTTGGATTTTGCATTTATTATTTTTCCACACGGACAGTCACAACAGATTGAGGAAAGAGTGTAAATTTTGGAATAATTTTATACTTCTATAAGAAGATAAAAGAAGCTAGTGCAATGCGCACCAAAACAATACAGCTACGAAGCTAATGTATCAACGTTAGCTCATTTAATTTGAGCGAGACGACAGATGGTGAGGCCAGATTCTCATTCGCAATGCTGACCTGACTCTTGACATAAATGATGAAAAAGTGTACATTTGAGTCTAATCTTACAAAATTAAAGTCATATATGTCCAAGATTCCAACAACATTTTAAGTACTGTAACCAAATCAACAGAGTGCAAATGCAGTCACTTTTGTCGTGTAATAACGTAGTAAGAAAATGACAATAGTCACTTTTTTTTCGAGGTGCATACATGGCACATTGACCCAAATTTGAAACCGAGAGCTTTTCACTGCAACGTCAACGAATGCGGGACAAATCTCGGTTGTCTGCTTGTTCTAACAGAGCCTGTGGATCGAAAGAACCACGCTGATCCTCTCCCGCCCTCTCCCGGGCATCTCCCGCTGGGCCGACGTGGAAAGAAGAGAAGTGGTGAGCAACATCGTCTCGTGTCGCTTTCGCTGTGACCGTGTTTTCTTGAGGCTCCCGAATCATCCTTCGCCTTTTTCAATTTCAAGTCGACAAGATCTCCTGCTGATTTAGTTTTCAATCTTTCTTTCAATTTGTTCCTTGTTAGTAGGATATGAAATAAGCGAAGTAATTGTGTATCTCCCTGTATTTCATTGTAAAATTCTGTTGCCTGAATGAAATGAAGATTAAAAACAAAAAGTCAACTTCCAGGTGGAGGTGAGCCCTCTGGAGAATGCCATCTACGTGGTGGAGAATAAAACCCAGGAGTTGCGCACTCTGATCAGCCAGTACCAGCACAGACAGCATCACGGCAACATCAACCCGCTCAGCATGTGCCTCAACGGCGTCATCGACGCCGCGGTCAACGGAGGCATCGCCAGATACCAAGAGGTAGACAGACACGGAGCACCGGCTCAAGTGTGGAGTTGTCTTAATCTTTTGACACCTGCCTCTTTGACAGGCATTTTTCGACAAGGACTACATTAGCAGTCACCCTGAAGATTCCGAGAGGATTACGCACCTCAAGGACATGATGCAGGAGCAGGTCAGAATGATCTATGCCACCTTCCTGACAAAATTTAATGTGCATTTGAACAAGGGAAAATTGCCCTCCATACTATTGTACTTTATAAAAACATGCTCTAATAACATAATTAAATGCTGCTCTTCTGGTGTGTCCTCCATGACCACATGGGGGCAGTGTAAGGTTGTGTTCATATTGCAGGTTAATTTAGATTTCTTTTGCCCGTGTGACATGTATGTCCTTTTCTTCATTCCATTGTGAACACTACAATTGTGATTTTACTTGAAGATTACTGCAAATTTCTTCAGAAATGCCCTTAAGTTTTTAAATGCCACTCCAAATTTAAGCTTAACCTATTAAACATTAAACAAAAGAGAAATCCCTTTTTTTTGTGTTTGTTTTTAAGACAGCAGCATGAAATAACGCTAACCCAAACTGGAATTTAGGTAGCAGTTTAGTAAAACATATAGCTAGACAATACAACACAACTCATATTGTTTATCCTCTGGGAAGTGTCGTACTGATGAGCTGAGCCAGGAGTTGAGGCTTCTTAATGAACAGCATCTGCATCTGTCTGCCCTAGACTGCCCCCAAATGGTCATGATTTGCACACCAAAAGAAGCGGCATTCAATTGATGCAATGTGACCCAAAACATTTTTTTATTCTCTTTTACTCTGTTTAATTATGGTCAAAGGAGTAGCTTTTCCGCATTTGTTGATTTCTTGCTGCAGGTTCACATTCTTGGGGTTGGTCTGGCTGTTCATGAGAAGCTGGTCCACCCGGAGATGCGTCCGCTGCACAAAAAGTTGGTGGACCAGTTCCACATGATGAGGACGGGGCTGCACCATGTGAGTTACGGCTGGGACAATTTTACACCTTTCCTTCCTAAATGCGGTCATACCAGATTGTTTTTTTCATACAGGGCTGCACAATTAATCCGATTTTAATCATGATCACAAGTTTGGCTGCACAATTAAGCCAACCACCATGTGGCCAACGCATGGTAAAGACTTCATTTCGCTGCCTAACAACAAGCCAGCCATATTTGAAAGAAAAAAAAATACAGCAGAAATTGGAGAAAAGGTGCATCTTGGAGAGGAGCTAGTGTTTCGGAAAGGATCATCATCCATTGTCTGGACTCAAGTGACATTAAACAAGATAACATTTTTTCTAATAATAATTCATTCATCTTAGTTGAATTTTGCACTAAAGACTATTTTGACCTTTATTTCTTTTGACATTTTATAGTTTTTGCAAAATAGTGTAGATGTTTTCCCTAACATGATGAATTATTTTTATAACAAAAATAAATACTCACACTCACACCCACACACAACCCCCCCCCCAAAAAAAACATGTTTATCAGTTTGGCCATAATCGTGCAGCCCTAGTTCCTTTTGTGGTGAATTCGCCAATAAAAGAACTTTGCAATAAGCTTTGCAAGCATTTTACACTATTAAAATGTGAGCAGTGTAAATATTCAGAGTAGTATATTTTTGGGACGCAGCAGGGTGTGCCCGGCGTGGACCGATTTGGCCCTTCTGGCTGCTCCGGGGTCAATTCTCCCAGAGGCGTCCTCTCATCCCACAGCCACATGAGCCCCGAGAGTCTGCGGCTCATACACAGACACAGGTCAGTCACTGTACAAACACCTTTGTTCACCTGCATCACACGCTGAGCTGAAATCTCTCCTGGTATTCCCATGGAGGATTTTGGGAAATCTCAATGAGCCTTAAAACAGAATAAGTTGTCCCTCGCCATCCAGCAATTCATTTTTTTTTGCAGATCTAATGCATTTTGCTGTGATTATTCTTTCTATGCAGGCTGTTACAGCTGAACCATGTAGCAATAAGCGCCAGCCAAAAGGGCAACTGTAAAGGGCAACTGGCTTCATTTCAGGGTTGAGAAGGTTTCTTTCAAAATGTATTCTGATATAGTTAGTAGTTTGTTCAAAAAATGTAATCCAAGTACCGTCATGTTCAAGTGATGTAGTCTACCTAAAATGGTCACATGACATTCACAATGTGACAGAATGACGTCAATTTCATTCAACATCGGAGGTGGTCACTAAATTGTCAGTCCCTTAAAATGGTTGCAGTGACTTAGTTGCTGTTTTTTTCCCCTCAAGATAATAATTCCACATAGTATTTGTAAAAATGTATTCAGGTCACAGAATACTGAAAATTGAAAGAGGGTTCTATGTGTGAATGAGTTGCTCCCATCATGTACTCAATGAAAAGTGGTGTTTAGAACGGAATTCAAGTCCCAGGTTTCCTCTTGAACCAATCTTCCGTCTTCCGCAGCCCTCTGAACCTGCAGGGTTCGATCCGTCACTCGTCCTCCTCGCTGTCCTCTCACACATCCAGCGAGGCGGGAACAGTAAACCTGGCCATAATGACGGAGGGTCTGATGGGGGAGCACCCTGAGGAGGCCATACACATGCAGGCAAGGCTTGAAATCTAAAAAGTGATTGTTGAGCATATTTTCATTTTTGCAATTTGATTTGAAATGTGTCCAGATTGTGTGAGGGATATTTTTGAATTCTCAAAAAATGACACAGATGCTTTATTGTGGTGAAAGATGTGGAATACAGTGTTCTCTTGACTTGTGAGTTTCATATGCTCCGTGACCACGCTCTTGTCTCAAAGTACTCATATCGCGAGTTACTATGGGATCGGTTCCCACTCAGAGACGGACGGTGCCTGAATAGTATCCCTTTCACCTGTAGTCTGCTGGGATAGGCTCCAGGTTTTGGATGACACATTACATCGTAGCTACCCATATTTATTTATTCGTTGAACAACTCTCTCATTCATGCCTCGTCAATGTATTATGCTTTGCAGCCGAGCCCTTCCTCCTCCAGCCTGAGCTCGATACGTTCCAACTCCTCCCAAATTATAAACTCAGCTCCCTCGAGTGCCAGAGGTATGTGCGTGGCTGCAGATGCTTCTTCTTTGTGATGACATTTTGACTATCGAAAAAAATAACATTACATACATACAAGACCTACATTTACTGTAAATTCCTATTGTCCTTTTTCTGGACGTGTATTGGTGCCACAACCCAAAAGTAAATTCATCATCACATTTTAACTGCGATATGTTTCACATCCCTGTTCGGCAAAAATAAATAAATAAATAAAAAAGCAAGGACGTTTCTCTGGTTCAAATCACTTGCAGAGCCCGATGTAGGTATTTGTGTCGTCTTCTGAAAACCTTCAATCTTTTTAAACATTTGGGGCCCTAATGTGATAGAATGGCAGCCGTAGCACAAATTTTGGTGCTGGGCCAAGTCACACACGGAAAATAGGGCCCATGGCCTTATTTTTTCCACAGTATTGTAGACTTACATAGTTGGTAACTTTGATTCAAAAGACATAAAATGGATGGAAGGAATTGCTTTGTTTGTTTTGCAAAAAAAGTGGAAATGAGCATCTTTTTTTTTCTGGTGTGGCACCAATACGCTTCTGTACCTTCTAGATCTGACATGTATGGATTCTTCCCTTTGCAGGCTCGCCGTCTTTGCCTGACAAAGCCAAACACAACAGGGAAGTGATGATCCTGCTGCCATCTCATCGTGAGAGGGCCAACAACTCCATGTACTACAACTTGGCCGAAAACGGACAGGTAGGGACAAATGTGTCCGGATCGTGTGAGGGACAAACAATGAATTGCCCCTTCGCCGAGCGTTTTTCAAAACGAGCACAGCCTCTGAGACTGTATTTGTCATCTTGTACAGAATAACCATCTGCAGCGTGCCTTACTGCAACAAGTTAGCCCCTGCAAGCCCTGTCCAGATCCTCACATGACGCTGCCTGAGAAAGGTGCAACAGAAACCGAGTAAAAGATTTTATGTTTGTGGTGCGTGCAAGCGTGATGACCACTTTCTACTGCCTGCAGTGTTTCCGAATGCTCCCGGCAGCTGGAACATGGATGGTGAAAACAGGGAGCAGGTGTCCTACATACCAACTTCTGCTGGAGGTGTAATTATGCCCCCCGTCCCTCCTCGATCTTTCCCACCAGGTACATGTCCCATTTACACATTGCGCACAATCTCGTTTTTTGATGATATAGTGCATGAGTCAACGAGGGGCCAGATGCTGTATTCGCCCCAAATAGAAATTGCTGTGTTTTAACAAAGAAGCGTTTTCATCTGTGATTTACTTTTTTTTCTGTAGGACACTTCCTCATGCACTGTGACGCATTTAACAGCCAGAACAACGACCCTCCACCTGCCCTTCCTGTGCGTTCACTTCGAAAGGTACAAACTATTACGATATTGGGGTCCACCGGCCATTAGTTTCAATACATTTCATGTTCGTCAACCATTTTTTTTTTTTTATATAATGTGCTCTTTAAAATTACCATTATTTCAAATGTGTTTTCTACTGTTGATGAACTTGCATTAGCTCAGTTAAAGTTTGTATTAATATTTTCGTGTGACTGGAGCAGGTTGAATTTTTTTGCATCAAAATATTGATATTGATTGTTGGATAGATTCAATCTGACTTTCAGGAGTGAATTAATTATGAAAACTGATGAGGTTTTGTGTGTGTGTCTGCGTGTGTGTTTGATATCTTCTTTTCTTTTTTTTTTTTTTACAAGAAGGCAAAAGTTCTGACATGACTCATTTTTACATCACAAACAAGTTCCTTTTAATATCCACTGTGAGGTTGAAAGGTTTTCTTCATCACCTTGCTTTCAAATCCTCAACAGATGCCCATTTTTCATCTCCCACACTCTGTCTTCACTTGCACTCAAGTGTTAAAAATAAAAAAGGAACACAAGACTATTTTCATCTCCAGTAGCAACATCCTCAGCATTCCCAAACAGTGTTTGTCACAATGATAAAGAAGTGGCGGCTCTGCAGGTTTGACTTGTTATTTGTCTCTCTCCCTCCAGTCGCCCCTTCACCCAATTCCCGGTTCGCCCACCAGCCCTCAGTCAGCTTTGGGGGGCAGCAACTCCACTTTGTCTGGCAGCGCCAGCAGCGGCGTTTCCTCCCTGAGCGAGAGTAACTTCAGCGGCCAGTATCCCGATCCCGGCCCTATCAGGAATGACGCCTTGGAGCCGCTCCCCAGCCACCTGTGGTCGCCCCCCGATGAGTACCTGGCCTCTTCCTACCTGCACATTCACTACGGCACCGCAGAAATGGACTCGGTGGACCCAGTCCGCCCTTTCCACTATCGCAGCCCCACCTCGCACCCTCACTCCCACCCTCACCCTCACACTCACGCTCACGCTCACTCGGGACTGGACGGCCATTCCCACGGGCCGGCGGCTCACCATCACCCGCCCACCCACGGGCCTCATCACATCCCCTATCGCAGACCTCAGCCCCCGGCCATCCCGCCCAAACCTTACCTGAGGGAGGGCTGCATCCCGGAAGAGGATCTGCAGCCTCAGCCCATTCCGCTGCCCCGCAGGATCTTCCACTCTCCCCACGGCCACAGGGACGAGCAGGGCAAGCACGCCTGGGAGCAATGCATCAGTGAGGAGCACGAGGAGGCGCCGTGATCCCAAAAGAGGTCTTTCCTTCATGTGCACTGAGTGAAAGTAGCGAGAAACCAACCCGCAGGAGAGGAAGTTCCTTGTTGCATTTTTAATTCAGTGCACATGAGGGGCGCGTCGCTCATTTGGCCTCTTGGAGGTGTTTCAAATAGAAAATGAGCTGCTGACTAAGAGGAGAGAAAAAAAAAGATCTTGATTGTACACAGTTGTACAAGTTGTCCGTGAGCATGTTTTCCCTTTGAGAATAATTCGACAACCATTTTGTGAAGTCTAGCGACCACGATCACACCTGTGCAGGATGACCTCACAACGCAGCGTCGGGTGGTTGTTATTCACAGTGAAGTGACTTCTTCGGCTTTCAATGCTTCATATACACAAATTCTTATTTTGATAAATTTGCTACATGCTAGTGTTTTCAAAGGCTTCATACGTCCATTCCACTGTTAAGTGCTCCTTAATAGTGCCTCATGACTGGAATGACGCGCTCTTTTCCGCGTTACGGTTAAGACGTTGAGCAGGTTGCGAAGGTTGGACCGCCATCTCAAGGGACTGACAATTCTCCATCCGCATCATGCGTATGGAAACCCACGTGAATGTATTCCAGATGATCTACTTGTACAGCAAACCTCAATTTGCAAACCTGGTTATTCCGATTCTTTTTTTTTTTTTTTTCAAGTGCTTTAATTTGAGTCTTTGTTGAGGACCTAAAACGATAGGTGGAGAGGAACGGCTGTGGGGCGACAGGCTGTCTGGATTGAATCACTCCCAAAACTTGCGACATGTTGGCTGTGATTGAAGGCTGGAAGGACTCGCCACTTTACTCCTCTCTCGTCACGCTTTTTGCTCCCCTCTCCTTTACTGTATCAGATCGTGTTAAGCGGTGAGGGCTCAACCCGGATGATGACGCTGTCAAGCTCCTGACCCACTCAGAACGTGTTGGAATCGCCTACTTGCCTTAAGTGCAGTCACATACAGTTTGACCTCTCATCTGGACTGGAAGCGCTTCTTTGTGTTAAAATAGACCCGCTTAGTGATGTTTTTTTCATTTTTGCTTTGGTTTCCGGTTGTGGTTTTGTTCATAGTACTGATATTTCTTATCCTACCTGCGGCTCTTCCTTCTAATCTCGTTCGCGACCTGCTCGGTGAAAGCCAATTATGTGTGTCAGGCAAAGAACAAGCGTCGTTTGTCACAATGTGGTGGCCAGAAAAGTGACGTTTTTTTTTTTCTTCTTTATCCCTTGGTATGTCATTTGGCAGGTGGAGGCTTCGTATTACTGTACATCCCATTTCCAACTGACGAGACGGCATCTATTTTTGTATGTGAGATCATCAATGGTGTGAGCTTATTCACAAAGGGCCCTCGTACCGCACGCGTTGCTGTACTTTGTATGGAAATGAGCCTGAGGTTAGATAGAAACACCGTGCGAGTATCGACGACGGAGGAGAACTACAGAATGAGTCGATTCTCAAACTATAGGATCAATTAAAATTTTCCAATGTAAATTCTGTTACTGTACATA
This sequence comes from Idiotropiscis lumnitzeri, assembly GCF_059441095.1. Classification (NCBI taxonomy): domain Eukaryota; kingdom Metazoa; phylum Chordata; class Actinopteri; order Syngnathiformes; family Syngnathidae; genus Idiotropiscis; species Idiotropiscis lumnitzeri. The sequence goes on from NC_142393.1 coordinate 25,329,165, forward strand.
CAGCGGTATTGTGAGATATTTTTGAGAATTATTGCAGACACCCCCCGAAAAAGATTTATTGTTGTTTTGTGTATATACATGTACTCCAGAGATCAATGTAATTGATAACTATCTATAATCAGTGTTTGAAAAAGGAAGAATTCATTAGACTGTGGCTGTCTCCACCGTTCTTGACGATGAGTCTCATATAAATAATTTATACACTTTTCAATGTGCTTTCCTGTACATATGGTGTTAGCATGATCGGACAGTGTTTGGTTGTAAAAGTGGTTTTCCTACTCCCATAACTGCTGTGGTATGGAATTCATTAACAATACCAAACAATAAAGACAATCTTTTATCAGCATCACCAACTGGCACCCCCTTTGTCTTTGCACGGCTAAGAGAAGTAGCCCGGCCTCACCTGTAAGTGGCATTATTCGTTTTAAAATCAGTGTTTGAATACTTTGGAGCTCCTGAAAATGGAGGTACTCTCCACAAAATGGCTGTAATTCAAATCCATTTGAAGAATTCAATCTGAAAGTCGCTACTTCAGTCAAACCTTGTTGGTTGTTATTTCATTTTCATTTCAATGAGTTCAGAATCATGATAAACAGCTTTTGCTGTCTTTAAATATAAAAGATGACATCTGACATTCTCTTCTGAGGATGCACATTACAAAATGAGCTTGGGTGATTGCTTTCTGCTTTCTAACGCAATAAGTGTGTCGGTACACTGGTTGCGTCATTCACCGCTGAGGTTATACTGTCTGCTTCTCCAGTTGCGGGGGGAAATAAACAAGCTGTCGGAAAAAATCATATTTGTGTGCATCACTTGCTCCTAAATGTGCATTTTTATTGCTTTTACACTAGAAAAAAAATAAAATGTGGTACATTCTATTTCATCCCTTCTGACCACCAGACTTGGTGCCTCACAACACGGGATGAATAATACCAACAGTCATAAGGAATCCCAGACACAAACCTCATTGAGAAGTCTTCAGAGCGAAAGTCCACGCACTGAAGATGAGGAGTGGCGATATCCACACGTTAAAAGAGAAAGTGGAGGAGTTGCCAGGTGTCGACCAGGATGAAGCACCACAAATGTCTTCCAAGGGGACCACGGTTTGTTTCCTAGGATGGTCCGGACATTTTGAATACACACAAAATTTGCCCATCACTGCAAGCCTTGTGAGGATAAGCAGTTTTGATCATGGATGGATAGATATTCTTAACACTCAAAATTATTTTGCAGCTGCAATAACAGCACAAATATGTAGAGCAGGAATGCAACACTCACTTATGTTTTCCCCTTTTCTCTGCAGAGTGTGCCGCAATAGAACTGATTGTCACATACGTGGATGTGTTTACAGAATGTAGTTCACAAACGAAAAAACGCTTTTGGTCAGGATCAAACAAGCGGATCATGGGGCTTTTCTGGTGTGAATACAGCCTACATCAGGGTTACCATTTCCGGTCCTCGAGGGGCCCTTTCCCGCATGTTTTAGACCTTTCCCTCCTCCAACACAACGATTCAAATGATCAGGATCATTCAGCTTCTTCAGAGCTTGCTCATGAGCTGATCATTTGAATCAGGTGTGTTGGAGGAGAGAAAGTTCTAAAACATGAAGAAGAAGGGCCCTTGAGTACCAGAGTTGCTGACCCCGAGCCTAAATGACAATGAATTGTTTTGACATTGCCATCTGAACTGGGACTGGCTCAAGCCGATATTCGACGATTTGAAATCTTTTTGTGACTCAGTTGATTAAGAAAATGTTCTCCTCTGTTGAGTCAAAGGACATAAAACACGTCAAGAAAAAAAAGATTTTTAATACATGTAACAATGCTAATAAATAAAGATTAAACGAGTGCACAAATCAAAATTAAATCCAACAAAATGAACGAAACACTGAACAATCAAGTACAGTACCTTAAAAACAAAATCCCCCCAGTCATTTACAAATTTTTTTAAAAACTTCCAGAGGCAAACATAGACATTGTATAAAAGCATCATACAGTAGCGCATTTTGTCATTTGAGTATAATTTACAAATTATTGAAGGATAAATACTTATGGCTGACCTCCGACATGAGACACACATGTGAAAATGTGTTTCGACATGTGTCTCTCAGATGAGCTTCAAGCCCTTGTACATTGTTTGAAAAGATCAATAACAGTGAAGTGACGACGACGGCAGCCCATCAATTGACGTGAAACTCACATTTGACTTATATATCTGTAAATGATTTTGAAAAGCTTTATTCCGTTGGTCTCTTCTCTGTTGGTGCATCGCAGAATCAAAGTCAAGGGCATGGCTGCCGTGGGATATGGCTACATCAGGCGATTGCGGGAAGAACACTCAACATCCGTCCTTCCGTCGGCTCCACGAGGCGTCATCAGTACGGCGCAAACTTCTGTCTCTCTGGCTTTTTGATGCAGTTGGCTGAGGAGATTTTGGCCGTGTAGGCCGCCAGAGTGGTGTGGGATGGCGCCGCCGTAACCGCCACGGTCGGGGCGGGGCTGGACAGAGTCAGAAAGGGGACGGACTTCATCCCCAGCAGGCCCGACAGGGGCATGGCCCCGTATGGGGTGCCCAGCATGTGAGCCGGGGTCAAGGCGCCCACGGTGGCCAGGGTGGGAGCGGGCGAGGCAGCCGGGGACGCCGGCTGGGTGAAGGCCATGTTGAGGTCAACGGGAGTCGCCATGGTGGAAGCCTGGGCTGTGGATTTGGCCGTTTCTAAACTGCGAGGGCAGGAGACAGGACGAGGAAATGATCAGTACGTTATTGGGTTGCCCCGTACACAGACTTAAGACATTTGGGGTGTTTGTGTACCAACTCTGCATTTTTTTTTTTTTTTAGTTTTCAATGCAAAAAGGAAACTTCTGAAACTTAAATTTATAAATAATTTTTAAAAATTACCCAAGAATTAAATATCTACAAAAGGCTAAGTGAATAATATCACAGAGTATAATCACAAAGTGCATACATCAGACGTTGATCCCTTTTGAGGCACTGGCTCGGCACCATGATGCTCCTCATTTCCAATTTATGCACTTTCTTTTGTTGTACCTGATTCGCTCTCATCAGTCCACCAAGTGACTTTGTGGCGCTCACTTATTAGTGAGGCTGCTTATTGAAGTCTTAATGCGTCTGCATTTTAAATGTGAATATCATTGATGAAGAGGTTAATTAAATTATGGCAGCCCAACTTGTGATCATGATAAGGAATTGGATTAATTATGCAGCCTTAGTTTATAGTACTAAAAACATGGGGGGACTCCAAAAGTCAAACTGATACTCAAATTCTTTCCCATTCATTCCCCATTGCAATTATTGCATTGAATCTGTTCCCGCTTCCCGAAAATTAAAAATGTTTGTGATGTGATTTTTAATGAGAAAAGTAATATTGTAATATTACAATTGATAAAAACACATTATTTACATAAATAAATACGATTAAAAAGAATTAAGCAGTTTTTAATCACACTTTCTCCCTTCAATTATAATTGTGCTTCTCATTCTGGTGCGCGCTCCTTGGCCACCAGGGGGCAGTATAAGACAGACAGACGGATATACAGTCACGCACAGGAGGCTCAGCTCCTCTCTCCGATACCCAGTATGGCAGTAAAATAAAATTAGCTGTACTTTGCAGAGGATCAAGAATATATGCCTGTTCATATCGTTATATGGTGTCTACATGTGATGCAGAACTGCTCGTGTTCAAATGTCCTTTGTTTAAAGGGTAACAGCACCATCATATACATTCGAATTGTTAGTCCGTGTGCTTGTGGAGTTTTCCATTGTCGACCAGAATCCACGGAGTGGAGGTTACGTTGTTACTTTAAATAGAAGAGAAGACAGTTTGAACTGACTTGAGTTCTGACAAGCAAATTATACCCAACAAATAAAAAGATCAGAGATGTTTTCTCCATTTTTTTTTTTTTTTTTTTACGTTTTGAATTATAACCAGGCATATGGGTAGGCGGGCTGTTGATCTTGGCAGATTACACACAGTGCGTGCATTTCAAGCTGAGGGAATGCTCATGATTTGTTTTTTCTCTCAATCAAAGTGGCAAAGTGGGAGAGAGGCGTGTGAGAGTGCCAACTTCACCCCATCAGTGTTCATTAGTTGGTCGGGAAATTGGAGGAAAATGCATTTATAATACTGGTGAACACGCGAGCACACACAACACGCGCGTGCACAGCATGCCTTGTGGTATTGAAGGCTTTTATTGAAGTGCCAAATGCTTTTTTTTTTTTTTTTTTTTACTTTTTTGTTTCCTACAAGACAAAAAAAAAGAAAGCCAACCTCATTTTCATTACAGTCATCTGGAGTCTCAAAAGTTTTATCAGGTGAAGATATTTCAGCATGAATAAGAAATAATTATAAATAATATTAGATAAAAATATTAGATTTTTTTTCATGTTTAAATGTGATGGGTTTCATGTTTTAATGTAATGAGCTACTCGTCTTAGCGTGCTCATTTTCAAGTCTTAACGTCATAAGTTTGACTTTGACGGTGGGGGTCATAAGTCTACAGAACACGTGATCTTATTTAAAGTCATTATTTGACAAACTGGAAAACTGAGTCATATGCATGTGAGCGCCATTCTAAATATTTCATTGCGTCGAAACACAGCTCCACGCTTTTGTTCTTTCCCTGGGGGTCAATTACCAACCTTGCAAGAACGTAGATCATTATCACTTATGACTACAGCATGACCTTTGACCCTTTTAAAGGGATGCATTTTCCCCCAGGCTTACCCTGTGATTCATACAATCACACGCTGGCCCTTACCAGGAGGTAATGAGGTACTGGGCCAAGTTGATGCTCACTGGGGTTCCTGTAATAGTGACATGGCGGTCACTTGTCCCGTCCAGTTGGCTGCCAATCTTGATCTGGGCCCCGGACACCTGCCTAATCTCGTTGATCTTTGTCCCCTGACGGCCAATGATGGAGCCGATCAGCTGAGAGAAAAGAGAGCGATGGTGAAACAGAGCGCTTGTTTGATGCAAAGAAGGATAACTTGGTAGCTAGATGACGGGGGAAGATTGGCATTAGTGTTATCAAAACGATCTCATTTTCCATTGGGTCGGCATGAAAATTGTAAGAAATACAATATGAATAAAAGGAAAATAGCAGTCTATAATATTGTGCTTTATAAAGACATACAGTAATAACATGAATAGAATGTAAAGAATTAATTATTGAAATGCAGTTCCAATTACATGGCCACCAGGGTGCAGTATGATATTACAAGCATGGAGACAAACCAAGAGTTTTTCAACTCGGTAAGCATAACTGCTCATGAATATTGATTTATTGCCTTTCATTGTTTGCACTAATCAAAAGGGTCATAACTAGGGCCTGATCGATTAATCGAGTGGGCAATTTAATACATTTTTAGGTTAGAGTTGAGTTGGGAATATTTTTTTTTCTTGCCAATTTTTAACAATTTTTTTTTACACATTACAATATAGACAAAGATGATGACATACAACATTGGGACAGAAAGAAATTGGGAAAAAAAATCTGCAGAATCTTCTCTGTGTTGTTAGTTATGACAAATACTAAATAAATACTAAAGGACAAGTTAATATAAAAGGGTAAACTGTTATGCCTGTAGTTCATTTATTTGTTGGTGTAAGTGTTAAGGGACCAAAAAGTTATTTCAGTTGTAGTATTTCTTTTCAATTACTCAGTCAATTAATCGTTAATCGCACTTTTTTTTTTTGACAATTATGGGTATCGACCTAAAAAAACATTGTGGTTAGTCCCTAACTATAACACTGCACCACTGATGGTACTTGCGAGCCCATCTATGGAGTTTTCTATTGTCAGATAACATTAAGCTAAACTGACATTATTAAGGTTTATTAAGCTTAGCTTTGGGGTTCCTTTAAATATGTTAAAAATGTTTTACCATATATTTAGTTTGATGACAGCAGACTTCTACTATCGGCGGCATTAAAGAGTTTGAAGACTCTTTTTTTTTTTTTTTTTAATATCTGTCAAATGCTCATGCTTGTTGTGAAGTCTGTGGAGTTGCACTCATTGCCACGATACAGCGCTCCTATCTCAAATCTGTTGAACGACGGCTCGTATTTTCAAAAACTTGAATTGGGTCAGTTGTATTAAGGCACCACTGATTGTTGGTCCACAAAGATCTCTCAAAATGTCCCAAATACATACAGTATGGCACGTGTGTCTGTAGTGGACAACAAGACTGATGACGATTAATCCAACAAATCCCAGCTGAAAACAATAGTCATAAATCAAATTGGCAGACAGAAGGAAAACCACTTCAAGTATTGCAATAACATTGTTTGTCCTCAAGTGAATTGCTCATCCATCCATCCATCATGCGTGTCAAAAGCATTTTTTTTTACTCTTCTGGGACCTGGCTTAATTGCCTTTGAGTGTGCACGGGTGAAAGAGAAGACAGAAGGCACATTTGCCTCTCATTAATCTGAGTGGCTAAAAGGTTATTGATTTCTCCGAGTGGCGGCGACTTCCCAAACAAATCACTTCCAAAACCAACGCCAGTGAGACGCATCTCCACACTAATGGACAACATGATGGAAAAAAACAACTCAAATATCTATTAGACGTTTCCCCTCAGCCGAAGAAGACAGCTGGAAACTGGAATTGTGTCGACTTCCAGAATACACGTGCGCATGTGCCACGTTTCACCCAAAGTGGAGCCCGGCTTACTACCAACAATAGACATTCGACAGCGGGTGTGTATCAGCTCAAGTGCAGGGTGCCAGAGCTCCGTGGCAGATATATAGCAGGATGGGGGGTTGCGGCACAGACAGTGATGGAGCACTTGTAGTATGTGTGTGTGTTGGCAGCTTAGCGGCGGCTGACGCATAGGCCGAAATACACAAACACACGCGCCGCCCATGCCGCGCTCGTTCCTGCATTTGGCATTCCTTTCGAGAGAGGTAAGCAGGCTGTCGGGCAAAGTCAGATTTGTCACACAGCAGTCCGCTCGCTCTGTCTGTCGGGCTATTCTCGGCTCGGGAGGGTGAGGGGACACAGAGCATAGGGTGCCTAAAAAGAGTCACTCTGCAGACAATGGCCAGCGCAGAGCCCAAATCACAGATAACACCTCCACCCACTCAGGCTCGCAATCTTCTCTGGCCTTTCACGACAGCTGTCAATAGACGCCAGCTGTCACCAAGTCTGGTGCAATGACAGTGGCATTCTTTGGAAAAGCACAAGAGCGGGGCAACACACACTCAGAGTGGCCCTCAGTTCATTCTTGAATAGCATTTATTTATCTTGTGATATTGTAGCATAGTTTTAAGTTGTAATACCGATGTTCACTAGTAGATGGCAAACATTGCTCACGGTTCATCCAAATCCCAAGACTGTAGTCGTGTCAGAGAAGAAGAGAGAGGGTCGATCAAGAAAATGTTTCTCAGCTAAAGCAGAAAGTAGATTAAATGACCATTGAGTTGGAATGCAAGACTCTGGCTAGTTTGCTTAAGACACTATTAGCCATGAAAGAAGTCGGCCCTACAACACTGATCTCAACGAAGACAAACAGCGACTTTTTTGTCATCTCCCAAGAACCGTTGTCAGTTCGTTTGAAGTGCATGAGGACTGGTAACTAATTTTGTTTCCTCCAGAAATATTCAACTCTTAATGGTGTTACAAATTCATCTGACGGCTGAGAGAAGTGTCTGTCGTGACAGATGGCGCACTCACCATGCAGTGGAACACATTGGCGATGAACTTTACTGCCCTAAACTGCACCGTGTTCACACAGCAGGCCGATTCATTTGAGGATTTTGAGGAGTGGATCTTTTAGATGATGCATTTGAGCATTCATATATATTCAAGTACTGCATTTATTCGATACAATAAAAGTGACATATGCACTTACATCATTTTGTCCTTATTTAAAACGGCACTTTTGTCATGCATCTGGTTAGGGAGCGTGTAGTCCGACGTACTCCCACACTAAGCGCTGACGAGAAACTGTTGAAGTTTCCCAGCCCTGCTCTCGAGTGTCCACAACGCTCGCTGTAAGCGTATTGTTGCTGTATACAGTGTGTCATCCACTTCCTGCTGAGTTAGTCATTGGAGGGGATGCAGGAAGAAGGATGCGATGGCGGCATTCACAGCCGTTTCTCTTCTGGCAAAATCTTTGCAGTGCTTAAGTACGCTATCCTGTTCACCGTGTGTAAGCACTTTCTCAGTGCATCAGTGTTCATTGCACGGAGCAAATTGTGCGTGATGGGAGTGCTGGTGAGGGGGCACGGGGGCTTGATCCTCTCTTCTGGAACAATGGGAGCTTACAGCTGTTCCTGTCACATAGAGAACGGCTATCGCTCATTCCACTGCCGCATTTTATCGCTCACTGTGGAGGTTTGTTCAAGGATAGAATAAAACAAAACAAAACAACCTTCAGAGTATTTTAGATATGTGGCTGAAGGTCTGAAAGCTGGAAACTGTACCCTGCACACTAGTGCAACCTGGAGTCATCAATCTTGAGCTTGTTTTTCCGCTGCTGCTTTAGACAGTGAGCAAAATGAGTTTTTCTTTGCAAACACGTGGAAGGTTCAAAAGATGTCAGGCTAGAATTTACAGGGATTTTTTTCAAAGGGAAACTGTAGGTAGCAATCCGTTTAATTTGTTCCATGATCACTATGCCGCTTAGAAGAGAACAAACAGAGATAGATTCCCTCGTACCTGCATATTCCTGAACCATATTTGGTTACTTGAGTTTAATGTGTGTGTAAAGTGAAAATAAATATCTTCAAATGTTGATACGCAACAGCTTAGCACAGTGTTGCCAACAACCTTTCCCAGTTTGAATGTTTATAATACAGCATTGCCTTGAATGGCAAGTCATCAAGTTTTTCAAGGTAAAAGCTGTCCTGGCGGCCAGTTTTAATTCTTCTTCTTTTTTTGTTTTTTTTGCTTTGACTTGCCCAAGCAAACATTCAATACTAAGCAAGTGTTATATTGTAGTAGTGTAGGTAGCATATCTTTTACGCATATCTCAACTGAAACGGTGCTGCAAAATGGAGACCAGGGGTCCTCAATCCTGTTCCTCGAGAATTGGCAGGACACCGGCCCTTCAGGGACGGGATGTAGACAGGCCATATAACAATACTCCCAGATATATACTGCATGATCTATCCTTTGCAAAGAATGACTAATATTACTGGCATACTGAAAAGCCGAGGGAGCAACGGAGACTCCAGGAAAATATATCCACGTCTGTTTTATACTGGCCCCAGGTGGCATACCAGAATGAGCAGTGCGTGTGACAAACACCGTCATTCTTTTTAATTTATATATAATAGTCGATCAACTCGGTTGTGTCTAGCTTGGTCGGCGCAAAAATGTACGCCTCAAAACTATCAATGATTCTAAAATGTATTTGCGATGCCCGGAGCCAATGTTTTGTATTTCCACGACATACTCTTCTGACAGCAGAATGATTTATTGATTATGTACAAGGAGTTGTTTCTGTCTTCAAAAATATCCAATGAAAGTTTTATGACGTTACAGGAAGCAGAGCTGGGTTGGCTCAGATACGGGAACACGGGGGACGTAAACGCGTGACTTCCAGGCTGTCGCTGGATGGCCCGGTCAATGTTGTGCCTCTGTAGTAATGCGAAGGCTAAAAAAGTCTTTTTTACTCATTAGGTCATATAATATAAAATGTCATCGCTAATTCAAACACACCATAATAATTGAGTTTGAAAATGATGCGAGTTAAAGTTTCTCAGCTCAGCATCGCTTGCTCCAAAGCGCATCGACATGGCTAAGCAGTGATTACGTTTGAGAGTAACTTGATGCGATTATTGTGGGAAATGAGTAAGAAAAATAAATAAGGAGCAGGCGAGCGTGACAGTCGCTGCTGGATCTTTTTTTTTTAAATAAGTCGCCGGGTCCGCTGTCAGCCATTAATAGCCACGAGAAACACTTCCTGTTGTGAGCCTGACTTACATGAAAAGCAATATTCAAATGTTTACTTTGAAGTGAGCATTGTGTTCAAATTTCACGTTTGGCAAAGCCAAGTGTCGTAAGTACTGGCGCTCCTCTCACTGGGTGAAAATAAAAGTTAGTCGTGGGGCAATTCCTTGAGTCGTTGGATGCAACAATAAATTCCCAAAAAACAGCACTCATAGAAATATAATTACATTCACTGATAAAAATATAGAATATAAAATAATTTAATTTAATTTGTCTTGGAGCAAAATAATAATGATGATCCACATAATTTCTCCCATTCAACCAGGTAAAAACAAAACGACTAGAATCGTAAAAGAATTTCAAAAAAAAATCCTCTGTAACCTTCATTGCCAACCAACAGAAAAATGGCAACAAATTCTACTTGGTTGAGTTGTAATTTGGACCCAAATGCAAATAATCCCTAATCCTTCACTTAAAACTATCCCCAATGACCTCCCAGTTTGCATCTGCTAAAAAGTAAACTCTTACCCTTTGAAGCTACTTATTTTTGACCCAATTTCCAAAGACTTATTTCCTCCGTGAGATGGAGCCAGCTCGCGGCAGAGGAAAGTCAGAGAAAGATGCGGCAACACAATGTTGGGTTTGATCCTTTCATGGGATTAAGACAAATGTAAAGAAACCAAGCAGAAACCAACCTCCTTTAATCTTTTCTCAACATTTTGTCACCATGATTATGCTTTTCTTCTCACAGTGGATATTGCGGCAGGTTAGGATCGGATATTTTTCAAACATTTATTTTTCTGAATAAATTATCATGGAAGTGAATCAAAGGGCTGTGATCTGTGCACTCAGATTGGCTAACCAAAGAGGGAAAGGGTGTTGGTCTGCTCCCTTATTGGCTGTTTTGACAGCAGACAGCTTCTAAGTAGGTCAGGGAACATGAGAGGATTTACACGGCACTCGCGGGAGCCACTGGAAGACACTGCAATGCAGCTCAGACAATCACGCAAAAGGATCCGTATCAGCTCAAATGCCTTCAACCTTGGGTTAGGCTAAGGTTAAAATCATCAGCATCATTTGCAAGGGGCCTTGCATCTCGTTTAAAGTCACACCAATCAGCAGGGAGTAGTGGAGTAGGAGTTGGGGCCAAATTGGAAGTAATAATAAGAAGACAAATAAAAAAAAAAAAAGAAAAGGTTTGCTTACATCATTGGGAATAAGCAGCTCCTGAGATGTCTGAGCGTTTGCTTCCATCCCTGATGAGAGAATGCACAAGAATCAACTCAACAATGCCGGCACACATGGTAATTATTCAGAATTCATACTGGAGGTGCCATATTTAATCGATTAATTGAATATCAAACGAATCGCCAACTTTGTTGATATTCAATTAATCATTGCTTTTTCTGCTTTAAAATTTTCCAAATCCTCAGGTGCCAACATTCCAATATTTTGCAGTTCTTCATGAAGGTAGACTGACCGTCTTGGTGTTTAATCAAAATAAAAAAAGAAAATAATCGTCACAACAATCCATAACAAAATAATAATTCTTCAGTGATTGTGTGAATAACTTGACGTGTAGTTAAGACTGAAAAGAATGCATCATTACTCGAGAAGTAGGGCTCGCTTTCAAAAAGAGTACATCACTCCATCTCATCTGATATTGCTTCATTGTGGCTCATTTGGTTTTTGTGATTTATAAAAGAGTACCAAATAAGCAACAATAACAGAAAAAAAATATTCAGAAATTCATTTGAATGCAAAATGCCTGTTTTTTTTTTTTTAGCAGATTATTCCATCAATCAATGAAAGAAAGAATAGATTCTAAAAATCTTAAATAGTGACAGGCCTAATTTGTACAACAAGGAATAAAATAACTGAAATAAGGATGATCATTGAAATAGCTCTGCAACAATTCACTGCTTAATTGACAACCAATCCTTCCACATATCCATTTTACATAACCGCTTTGCCTAGGATCGACTATTAAATAATAAATAAACACTATTTTGACAAACGCTTGATTGTTCATAGCGATTGTTCAACTTAAAATTGTCCAAATCCTCTGATATAATTCTCTCAATGGTAACTATTCAGATTTCGTAGTCCTACTTGAAAGCAGATGGATTATGTTTGTGATTAACCAAAATAAGATATTTGCAAAGATCTGATTTTACTTTGAAAAACAACACTCAACATTGTTGCCTATTTTCTGACCACATCAGTATCTAAATCCTAATCAGTTTTTGAAAAATGTAATAGTCACCTCAATCTATTACAAAAATAATGGTCAGTTACAAATAATAAACAACTTCTAATTGGCATGCAGTTGAACTTGAAGCAGCCTCAGACGTGAATATCAAACCTTCCCTTCTCATGAATCAGTAGCCAAGAAGTAGCTCTCAGTTCCTCAACAACTTCAATAATCTGATCATAAACAGTAAAAAATGATTTTGCAATAAAATGCCACGCAAAATCAATTTGTGTCTGATTATACAATTAGTCGATAGAATATGACTGACTGTAAAAATGTTTATGTGTCACTTCAGGCCTACAATGCAATAAGATTCATTTAATTGTATCATTGCATTGTTTTAACGCCGATGCAGTTTGTAAAATCCCATCAAACTGTTTCTCTGTAAGGTTCGGTGGAGATTCCCACTGAAATGTTTCCTTGTGTGTCTGGATGCAGTTTTGAAAGCTAAAGATACAGTTGCTAGGCGATGCTGCGGTCCATACCCGGGATGATCGTCGAAGCGGGCTGGGCCACCGGATTGAGGCTTTGCTGCATGGACAGTTGATGGAGTTTGGCCAACTGCAAATCGAGTACAAAGAGCATTATAATGTGCACCGCTTAACGGTAGTTTCTACTCAGCGGATTGTATATCCACTCACCTCCGAGTGTGGAATGCCATATTGGTTTTGCAAAGTGTAGGCCTGCAACAGAGCATCATCCTGCATTAAATAGATTGCAGCAATAAAAGGCAGCAGGCGGGCAATGGCTGCGCACTCTCTTACTGGAAGAGCCTCACCGCACCAATCGCAACAATTTTGTTTTTTCCGACCTGAGATTTTGCAACCTTTTGATTACATTTCCGTGAGACACTTCAAACCGCGAAATACATTTAGAAGCTTCTCATTCCACCGCCAGCGCCGTCGCGTTGTACTTCACTCGCTTTCGTCGAGCTTTATTTAACTGCCATCTTTGAAGGATTTTGCTTGTCATGTTCAAAGTCGCTCGTCTGGTCGTGGAGCTGTACATATGAAAAGGTGCAGTCGTGTGGAATTCAATACACGCTGGGCTTTAGCTCGCATGATTTATTTTATTGTCGTTGCATGGGAGGAGAGTCTAAACTATTTTTCTACCTTTATAGCTTACTGCATCCTAAAGTTTGGCCAATGTGGCGCACTTAGAGTGTCAGAAAATGCCAATCAATTCATATCTTTTTAAATCTGTCAGTCAAGTTTTGATATAAAACAAATGTTTGGATCGTCAACACAACATTGGAGTTTATCATGATAACATGGCAGCCTCTGTACAACACGCAATTGACATTTTGGCCACTTGTGAAGTAAAATGATGAGATGTTTGAACTATACAGGATTTGAAAAAATAGAGAAAAAGAGAAAAATAATGTAATTAATTACATTATAATCCATTTCAGCTTCTGAAAAAGAAAAAAAAAATCAGATTTTTTTTTTAAAGAGGGAAAAGGTACTCTATAAGATTATATTTGATAAAAACGCACAGTAATGATATGTATGTGTACTGACAGCAGTCACAGTCATAAATTCTTTATCCTCTGCGAAGAATGACAAATGTTAGTGCCGTACTGATGAGCTAAGAGGAGCAAATTCTATATTTCTGTCTAATGCTGCCCCCGTTGACCAACGTGGGCAGACTATAAAGAGCAGCAGAATTGCATTTAAAAACAGTTGAATTCTTATTTTATTTGATTGAATCGATTGTTAGTAGCGTTATTTTCTCATTAAAATAAAACCTTATGACAATCTGGCATTTTTTTGGGGGGAAGGCTGTAACAGATTGTTGGCATTACCATTCATTTCAATGGATAACGGTGACTTGTGCTACGAGTGTTTTGAGACCCCACTGAACTCGTATCTCAAGGCGCCACAGCAAACAACTTAAATTATTTCTTGTGCATGTCTTCATGGACACCATTGTCATTTATGGTAAGTCATGCAACGTAAAGCCGCAAAAGCGAACTCGGTGTTGTCCTGTTCCATCTCTCAGCCCCCAGCTGGCCCCTCCCCGCTCTGCTGTGTAATTAGTGAGGCTGGTGTCTATGCAGGCCTGCATCAATATATTTCTGGTCAGAGCAGACAGCACTCAGCTTAACTCAATTCCGCCTGACGCCAGCAGTCTGCCCGCTATCAAGAGTCCATCCGTGGCCATAAAGTGGAGATAAGAGCCGGCCCTTCAAATGCATCATTCATGCTGCCTTTATACTCGAAAGTACCAAACAACGACAAGTTGTACAGCAAGACGCTTGTTCTTTAACGCACTACAGTTACTCCTGTTACTTTTGTCACTTAATGACATTTTAGATTAACCTTGTCCTTATCCATCTATTATTGCGTGCACAATCTATTTGCTTTGGTTGCACGAAGCATTCCGTCACATGACTGATACACCAATGACAGCAATGATTTCACCAATTGAATGGAGTCAAGCAGTCACATGACAACAACTGCCTGGTGAACCGATACTATTTCACAAATGTAAACAGCCATCCAGCCATCCTCATTTGGGTCGAAAGAAAGTTCATTTTGGACTATTTGATCTGCAAAAATTGGCTGATTACAACACAAGGACAAGGTTAATGATGCAAACATCCTCCCCACAAAGATTTGACCAAAAAGATTGATTTTTCTCTCTACATTAAAGATAAATTCTAAAGGACAAAGTATTATTAAACAGTCAAATGGTCAGCCTATAACAAAATACTTATTTAATTATTTTAAATCTATATTATGGGTCAATCCACACGTGTGTGCTTTTTTTTTTATGTTTAAACAAATGATTGTCCATTCTAAAGCGCAGAAAATGTCTTGCTAAATTTGACAATGCAATATTAATGGTCAAACAACATTTGAGGGGTCTCCTAAAAATTGATGATTTGGGCAGTACAAGCATTTTGCCCAATGCCCGTAGTTTGCAACTACCGTAGAATAGGCGAATTTCCCTGTGAGTAGCATGAGTAGCAAGGCTGGACTTTAAAAAAAAAAAAAAAAAAGTGGTGGCATCACGTTTCAGAAGGGTTTATAGCTCTTATGAGAGGCTGGAACAATAGCTACAGCTTCCACTCAGCTGTTGTTTTTAATGCCACATGCCAGAGGATGGACCGTTTAAATTTGGACTCGCCACCCGAGCTCCTACGCAGCCCCCCAACTTTTGGAGACGTGGGCTTATTTGTCGAGGGAGATTGTTTGATACTGAAACAACAAGAATTATTCTTAGACTTGACGTACCTGCTGCAGGTCAAGGCCACCCTGGGTGACTGAGTACAGAGGGTGGGGTGTGAAATCGGATGCTTCGAACACCTTGAAATACATGAGGGAAAGGGAGAAAATTCATTACCATTAATCGTCATTCTTCTTTATATCGTGCGTCACCCCAAAAAAACCTTACTCCAAATAGATAGATGTCGGGCGGGTGCAATTTTACTCGGCCTGTATCAAATTTGGTGGATTCCTGGAGCAGATTTTTTAACGCACCTAACAGGCTTATAAGCAATGACTCACCCTCAGAGCCTTCCTCTCTCTTCTCCATTCTCCCCCCAACTAGTAATACAAACATCAATTATCACTGCACGGCCGTTATTAAAGCCATCTCTCACTGACCTCCCGGGTTTAATTCGAAAGCCTATTATGAGGGATATGGCAAACATAACACCATTCCATAAAGCGAAGAACCGCGTCAAAACTGCTGACAGCTATGCCGAGTATCTGCACGTTGCTGTGGCCCGACTCCCGAGGAGACGGCAGGTCTCCGGTCTCACTTGCTAATCTTGTGACTCACTTCATGTAATGGGAGGGTGGGTGTATGCGCCTTCCCAAAACAAGCTTCCGTACACACACACACGCAAATACTGCATTCCCGCAAAGGTGCGCCTTGCCCTCAGTGTTTACGTGCGGGTCATGGTGTCAAATAGCCAATTTTAATTAAATTCTGCGTTGGATTTTTACTGACAAATCATGGAGGGGGGGAATAGGAACCTTGTGTAAAATTGGTTTAAAACTGAAAACCATTAGCGCCTTGCTAATGTCAGAATCAATAAAAACTAGAAGTCCTGAGTGGATAAAGAATTATTGAAAATGCCCTATAAAGAGAATTCAGAGATTAATTTCTAAATATGTTATACATGTTTGAAGATCATTACTGAAAACTACTGAGCAGAACATTTTAACTTTCATGAGTTCTTGGTCGTGGTTTAAAAGGACTGGCCAGTGATGCACATCACAGCTGCTCCGGCCATGTGTCCAAAATTGTTGAAAGAAATAAACGCATCTTCTTCTTATTTGACGTAAAATCAACATTCCTGAACAGCTGAAGATAAAAAATATGGTCTCTTTCAAACAATTAAACACATCCGTCACATCCGGTCAGTGTCAGTGTTCCTACTCACCTGGTTGCCCGCGATGAGAAGGGCGGCTGGCGAAGGGCTCGGCCGATAAGGGATGGTGGCGCCCTTAGGGGGTGACTGAGAAGCCCAAAAAAGAGGAAGGTGTGTAAAGAAGTCAACCTTTAAGGTGAAGCTGCATGCAATCAGTGACGCTTCCGAACACGGCGGCCCCCGAGAGCCGATGTTGCACGCTGCGCTACATTAAAGCACAATAACAATTAATGATGTTCTAAACTGCTAATGAGCTTTTTGCCGGGTTCGTGTTTTTCTTTTGTTCAAATTGGTCATTCATTGAATAACAGGAGCTCTGCAGAGGATGATAGCTCTGAGCTTTCGTTGCCATCAGCCGCCGCGGTGGCGCCTTTGTGGGAAAATCAGGCATCCCCTCTCAGGGAGACGTTTTGAGATAAAAGTCTTCAAAGGCCAGCGAGAAAAGGAGTTTATACATTGCGCGCGACACGGTTTGATGTGGATATCTTATCAAGTGAACTGCAAAGTTGATGACTCTGTTTTTGTGTGTGGGGGTTGGGCTTAAAAATATGTGGAGCATCTTTTCTACTGGAGCAGTCACAGCCAATTCTTTGTATAATTTTGCATAATTTAAATCTCAGAGCCCAAAGCAAGAAGCTGCTAGTACTGAATCCCAATGTAGCTTGCTTTGAAGAGAGCCCCTGCAAACTGGATCAAACTAGCAATTAGTCACTCAGGTCCAGCTGTAACACCGAAACAAAAAGGACTTGTGCACTCCCATGAAGGCACAGGAGGGAAACTGTGCTTGGGGTTGTTTTTTTTCTTATCTCCTCTCCCGTTTCCTCAAGAGAGCTGTTGAGCTGGCGTCTAAAGGTGGACAGACTTTGCTGTGGGCCACTTTCTTTGCTGTCTTGTGCAGTGTCACACTCCCAAGCTCTCACATGAGCAGAGAACCTTTTGACTCCTGATGACTCTCACCGCATTTGCATAACACGCTACACTTTGTAGTGATTTTCAAAAGTGTCCGTGGGCTTTGAAAACGATCAATGTGATTTGGAGGATCACGTCAGATGAAGATTATTATTGATAAAAATCGATTCATTTAAAAAAAAAAAATGCCGAATGTGAATCAAACACACAAATTACTGGCAGTTGGGCAGCCAAGAGTCGCATTATAAGATGAAAATTATAGACTGTTATAAAATAGATGAATCCATCCATCCATTATCTAAATCGCTTCTTCAATTTCATGTCAATTGTAAATGTAGGTGAGTGTTTATGATAGTGAGACGGATTGTTTTTTTCTTTCACTGTTTACTCAGAAGGAGCTCCCTCTCCTCAAACCCCCCCACCCCCCTCCCTCTCCTCAAACAGGTAAACCGTCAAACACAAGAGATGAGTCGTACCTCCAGGATGACCGCACAGATGAGTTTGACACACTGGATTACAGAGTCCTGATTCCCAGATATCGTCACTCCTCGCTCAGTGGAGTTGGGCAGCAAATCCCCCGCCACTTGTATCTGAGCTCCGGTGCTCTGCAAATGATACGGGTGAAGATTAAGGTTGATGGGACAAGTTGCAATTACACGACCCCAACTTCTCCAGCGTGCGGCACTGGGAGCCTGATGACCTTCCACATTGGTGATAAAGGAGACTGAGCAAGTTACAGAATGTTGAGGCAAGTGAAGCACAATGACGCACTTTTAATGACGCTGCTGCTGAGGCAAAGACTATAAATTTATCATGCAGCTGATGTCACGATCAGACTGTGAGTTGTTTAAAAAAAAAAAAGCACTGCTGCAGAGTACTGCGGAAAATTTTGCAAGGCACTGCCAGGTTCTTAAACGTCCTTGGCAATTGATGTATTAATTAAATCCCAAAGGTTCACGTGGACCTCAAATGTTGCCACATGTTAAACCTCCTGACTCATAAAGTGCTTCATTGAATTGTGAATCTCTATTATCCTATTAGTGTATTGTCTTACATTCCCGTGTTAGTGGTTGCAATGATCTGAGGCTCTAATGAGGCACCCTCCAAAGAGGAGATCAAAGACTAATTCTTCCATCATGATTATATTTGCTTATTTTATCGACAATCTTGCAGGCTTTTTGATTTGACTCTTTTTAGCCGTGGTATTTATAAATTCCCATGACTTAGTCCCCCAACGCGCTGGCTTTGGTTCACAGTCGGACGGGCAAACCTTGAAACATCCCATATTCCCCTGAGGGTGAAAACTTGACTCAGCCAGTGTCATCATCAGTTCAAAATGTTATGTTGAACACTTTCCTTAATACCTTGAAAACTAATGACCTTCCCATCAGCGTCAGTTGAACTTTACACTAATTAGGGATGGTTAGCATGCTATTGTGAACACGGGGATATGTGTTGCGCAACCATACGAGAGCGAGAGAGAGCATTGCCATTCTGCGTATATGGATCATGACGTGACAATAGCTTAAGGTCCATCCATCTATTTTCCACATTATACCGACCGCTTGTCCTCATTAGGGACTTGAGTGAGCTGGAGCTTCCCAGCTGACTTTAAAGGGCCTATCTCATTGCCCGCGACTGCCGCGGCGACTGCAACCGTTGCTACGACTCAGGGGACCAAAATATTTTGCCTTCTCACCACGCAACATCTCATAGAGACCAATTTGCCGAAAGGTCGCAACGACATTTTGGTGACGTGGTGGAGATGCCGCAGCCGAGTGAAGGTGTTTCGATTATTATACCAAGCCAGAGTGGGCTCAGTCACGTTATCGCATGGACGTTGATGCGAAGTACTGCAGATATTTTTGCGATGTCTCCTTAGTCTCCAGATGGTCTCTGAGATTTTGCAGAGATGTTGCAAAAATCAACACTCCAGAATTAGTCTCTGCAACATCTCCGAGACCAGATGGAGAATTGAAAATGTCTCCAAAAGGTTTCTGAAAAACTTTTTTTTGCCGCAACTCCCGGGTGAGCCCGCTAGTCTCCAGGAGACGACACGGAGACGAAGACTCGAGTTGCCGTCACGTCGCCGACTAGTCTGCAACTATTTTCCAGGCCGGTGAGCTCGGCCCTTAAGGACTTGGATGCTCGCCAGTCACTCACAGAGAACATCGACAAACAATCATTCCAAGTTGCTCATATTCAGACGTATGCGCAACTTAGAGGCTTCTTTTAACCTAAGAAACGCGTGTTTGGAATGTGGGACGAGGCTGGAATACCCGAAGAAAAAAGACGCTAAGCAAAGGGAGAAGATGAGTGAAGACCTCAAAGTTGAATTTTTCTGCTCCATTTTCATGACTGAGTGATTCTGATCAGGACACTATATATCTACACTATATTGATAAAGATCCATGTGCAACACTATCATAGCGCAATGCGCCATACGCCAACAGGCCACAACATTGTGACACAATGCACATTCTAAAGCGAGCTGCCTTCGTAGACAGTTATTTTTGCTTACATTTACATGAAACAAAACCGATTTAATAAACATATTGTTCAATTAGTGCCTCGCTGACAATGACTTTTTTTTTTACCCCACTTGGATTGAATTGGGTCGTGTAATAACATTTGCTTCAATGCGATGCGGTTGATTTGGGACTTGTACAGGAGCATATCCATTTGTATTGCTCAGCTCGATCGTTCTATCGACTGGGAGGATGCCTACCTCTCTGATCTCCTTTATCTTTGCCCCTCCTTTGCCAATAAGAGAGCCACACTGGCTGGCGGGGATGACCAGCCGCAGGGTGACTGGTGGCTTGGAGCTGATGGTGCCGTTGGCCACCAACGCTGTCAGGTCCTGTCAGAGATACGCAGCAACAGTCAGCAGGATGAAGAGAAGAGAAGAGGAGAGAAGCAAGCACAAGAGAGCCAGCCCGGGGGGAAAAATGAAAGACAGCTGGGCATCCAGGGAGGAACGTGTAGGGGGAGATAAAACCACTCAAGGTTAATACGTGACTTTGAATCTAGATCATTTTATTGGTCATGTTGGGCTTTGCTCGTATTTGAGTACGTTTTTCACAAGATGTGTCACACACAAAATTCATGCATCACAGTTGATGTTTAAAGACATGTTCACCACTTTGACCAATCAATTCACAACACAGCAGAGATCAGTGTCCACTATTTGCAACAGTTGCAAATATAGATTTTGAATTTTAAAAGAATTGTTCAGTATTTGCTCAACTGCTGCTTGTGAATTCACCACCACCATACAGCGCTCATATCTCAAATCTGTGCTCACAAGGCAAAAAAATCGTCAAGAGTATTGAGAAAACTTGTAAGTTAGGTTACTCCTATCTCAAGGCACCACTATATTGAGAATGTGAGTGACTGAGAATCAAAAAAGGAATCTAATGATTTAACATTTGCACATGTGAAGTTCTCCTCCACTGCTTTATAATCCAGACAGAATGGATGTATTAAAACTGTACTTGTGTATATAAAGATGCATCAGAAAGCAATATAACCGTGACGTTCGTCAGATTGCTAACTTGGCATTAAAGCGCAAAGCAGTAGCAAATGATGCTTCTACAAAACTAATCAGAACCTTCCCCACAAAGTGTCAAAATGTCACATCATATCAGAAGCGTCAAAGTGAGAGGAGTTTCAAAAGGAGTTGTTTTCCCACTTCATCACCATCCAAGTTGAAATTATCCTTGGAAGGTTAAATGAAGAATCAGTGTTTAAGGAGCGTGCCTTCAGTTGCGACGTCTCGCACACACGCAGTTTGATGCCAGTCGAGAGCAATCAAGCTCTCAACTGCCATCGAAGCAAAAGAACCACAACCACTCCAAATCAAATTCTCACTTTCAATGTGTGGAAAAGATCACAACCTATCTGCGTACGCAAAGAGTTTGCGTTTCTCAGCGTTTTTAAGGATCGCTAACTAATGTATCGTTTTTGGGAGCCGATATCATCATAATCATTCATGAAACAGGTCAGAACCATCTTGAGGTTTTTTCCCCCCCCCCAACAAAGCCTGCAAACATCATGAGTGGGCGGAGACGGTGCTTATAATTAATGAGAAGAGCAACTCCGTCAACCTTTG
The DNA here is from genome assembly GCF_059441095.1 of Idiotropiscis lumnitzeri. Classification (NCBI taxonomy): domain Eukaryota; kingdom Metazoa; phylum Chordata; class Actinopteri; order Syngnathiformes; family Syngnathidae; genus Idiotropiscis; species Idiotropiscis lumnitzeri. Next base: position 25,350,743 of record NC_142393.1, read on the forward strand.
AAATGTAAATACCCTCTGCCGTCTCACTTTCACTCATCAAGGTGCAGCTAATGTGCAACAACGTGAAATGTGCGTGAGGGCCGTCTGGCAATGAAACTAGTTTGTCTCGTGGATGCGTAACCTCGAGAGATTGGATCTCTTAAAAGCAACTTGAAAATCATTTCCCAACGGCTGAACTTTAAGGCTGAAAAATGCAGCTTATGATGTGGTTCTTTGCATCTATTTTTAGCCTCTCCGACAAGGCGCTCTGACGTCGCCTCTTGTTACAAAAACGGCACACGGCTTGTCTGAACGGTCACAAGACTTTGTAGATTTGATCTAAAAATATGAAGCAAATAATAATAACTTGAACCATGGCAACACGTTCCGTGCGCATCAGAGTTGGAGAGAAATCAAATCTAAATATTTTGTTTCTGCACCTAAGCGTATTTTTCCAGTGCCCGTGATCTTTCTACTCTTACTCCCTACAATATCTGCACTTCCTACTCCTTCTAAAATGCATTTTTTTTTTTTATTTATTTATTTTTTTAATCACAGTATGTTTTTTTTGTTGTGCTCATACAGGACCTGTTTTCAGTTTAATCCTGATTGTCTTGTCAGAATTTAGCTTGCAGCTGCTTCCGGTAATTCTTTTTTCTAGTATTTTGCAAGTTCATAAAAGAGGAAAATTATTTAGTGTTCAGTTAATTTTTTGCATTGTGCCAAGTTATCAAAATTGGTGCCAATAAACATTATTATTTGCTTTTTACTTTGTAGTTAAGAACATTTAAGATTATGGACCTTGTTTAAAAAAACAAAAAAAACAAAAGTACTTAAAGAGGCAATTTGTGTGTTTTAAAAAAAACTAAAAATTAAAGAAAATTAGATTATTCAGAAACCCCACGTCGGGGAAAATCAGTCAACAAAGGAGACGAAAGAGTGATTGACAAGTTGACATTCATTTTCTGTGAACCTGCGGCCTCGACTTTTTCAGTTGGGCTTCAGGAACGTTGCTGAAACAATGGTGGAATATCCACCTCCAGTTAGCAACAAAAATATAAAGGAAGGAATTGGACAGATCCAGAGACAAAACAAGGGTGAAGATTGGTGCTGCATTTAGTGGGAGTGGCCATGACCAGCTGAGTGAATTCAGAACAAATGCAGTATTAGCTACATCTATGCTCAACAGGCAAGTTTATTGATACATTTCCCAAATTAAAACCTTACGCGAACGCTAACATTCAGTGCTCTACTGTTGTAGATCCAGAGTTTCATATCGGCACAAGGCGTCTCTTTCTCATGTATCTATACTTTACTTCAGGCGAGTGTGATTAAATTTCCCACCTCTTCACAACACACACTCACACGCACACACAACTGTTGCAGGGTTTAATCCCTGCAGCGTGTTGTGTTGCGGGCAGCCCTGATAACAAAAGATTATATTGCTTCCATGACACTTGAGAACAAATAAACCTGTTGTGTGATACTCGAGTACGGTTCTGGCATTATTAGTCCATGTGCAGTTTGAGATTGCGTGAGCACACCTGACAGGCCATCTTGTGTTTTCTGCAATGCGCACACGAGGTGAAGGTGCTCCGTTGCTTCATGAAAGTGTGCTGATGACACCCAAAGGAGTCGAATACTCGGTGACCAGCAGGTGGCTGTTTCCCTTTGTTTTAATTTTTATTAACACTGAGTACGGTGGCACAGAGTGTGTCAGTTAATATGTTGCCATGGAAACTGTAGCGTTTCTCCTGCACACAACTTTGGTAAGAGGCGAGTGAGAAAAAAAATCTTTGAGTAGACCGCTGTTCCTGATTTCTCATTATTGTCTACTGTGGCATCATTTTAATTAGAGGTGGAGATGCACGGTCACCATGGAAACAATTCCCATTCTACTACTCGGTGGGAAACAACAAGATCCATGAATTGGTAGACCCAAATTCTTAGGATTGAAAACTGGTTGGCAATTCATCTTGAAGTAGTTGTGGCTGAATGGAATGCACAACCAGCAGAAGCGCTGTTGATTTCATCGCAATCAAAGCTGTATAAAAAAAGGTTTGGACACTCTATTAGGTCACAGTACTGCTCCTCAATGGGTACATTAACATCACATGGGCTACGGGCGCCATGTTGTTTAGATTCCAGACATTGACTTGCATTAGCCTTGGTCAGATTTTGATTTCTGGAGTTTTTTTTTTGTTTTTTTTTTAGTTTTTTTGTTTTTTTTGCAAAAATGGTTGCTTGTAGGCTGTACAAGACATGTGAATGCTATTTTAAACACACACACACACACACACCCACACACACACACACAAAAAAAAAACGGAGGAAACCCACACAGGCACGGCGAGATCATGCAAACTCCACACTCAAACCCATGACGTCTGCACTGTGAGGCCATTGTGCTAACCAGTCGCCCACTGTGCCGCCCGGATAGATGTATAGTTTATATCAAACCCGTAGAAATTAGACTGCCACCCATTTTGTCAAGATGAAATGCATGCATGGGTTTTCACCGGGTACTCCGGCTTCCTTCCACATTGCAAAGACATGGGTTGATAAGTGTGTGCGCGCATGGTTGTTTGTCTTCGTGTGTCCTGCTATTGACTGGCAACCAGTTCAGGGTGGACCCCGCCTATCTGCCCAAAGACAGCTGGGATAGGCTCCAGCGGCTTAGATAATGGATGGATGGATAGATATCCATCCATCCCTTTTCTATAGAGCCTATCCTCACGAGGGACGCAGCTGAGCACGATTCTTGCTGGGCCGGAGGCCAAACTGAACTTGTCGCCAGCCAATCACAGGGCACATTATGATAGAACAACAAGTATTCACACGCATTCACACCAAAGGTCAATTTAAAGTCCTTCACGGCTCTATCATGTATTTGTTATCATGTTTTTGGAATGGAGGAAGAAAGCAGACTAAAGAAAAGCCACTTAAGCACGGGCAAACATGCAAAAAAAAAAATCACAGCACTGTCCATCAAAAACGCTAACCTTATTATTATAAATGTGAAAATACGAAAAGCAAAACCTCTTTATTGCGTGTCTGATTACTTTTAAAGGACAAACTCATGCATAGAACACCAAATGATAATGAATGTAAATGAAGTGATTTAGCAGGTTCACATTCTCGTCTTGAGCTGCTACTTGACATCCATTCAACAAGTGTGCTTCACCTATCGGGAAGCACATCAAATTCTAGGGAAAATAATATCTACGTCTCTATTACTTGCGTTGGGAGGTTAATCGATTGCGCCGAGAACACATTAGCGATGCTGCTGAGATGAGGTTTAAGAAATGATTTTTGTATCATGTGGAGAAATCGCTTTGAGTTCTTTTATTTCCGGCTCCATCCATCACAGACAAATGATTTCCTTTCGTCTAACCGGTAGTTTGACAACTTTACAACCCTGTTTTAATGTTTGTATCCAGATGAAATGTAACGAAAACACAAAACGAATCTTTTTATATTTTTGTGTTATAACCATGAAGTCAAAGTAAAACTTAAAACGCTTTTACTTTGAAATGAGTGCTTTTTATGTGCACACGAGCACACGCATGATAGGGACTAAGAACTACGACTTGGGAATGTTTTTTCCGCTATATTTAACTCTTTTTCCCCCAAAAAGTGACTCCCAACAGTGAACCTAATGTTTTCAACATTCTTATTTACTGCACGGTGGAGGGAAGCGGGGGAAGCTTATTTAGCCTGATAATACAGATCGACCGTTTTTTCTTTTTTATATTTTACATATTGGGTGTATTTTAAGTCATCACAACACTCTATGTCACTCTCAATATTATTATACTTTCCATTTTTATAGATATTAGGGAGTCCTGTACTCAGTTGCAGAGGCCACATCCCCAACTTGCTCATCCAATCACATTCCGACACCTTCACAAGGTCTGTCACAATTGGAAACTTCTTAACACCAATTCATGTAATGCAATTGCAGGGTTGATAATCAGTTGTCTTCCAGGAACCAATTAATGCGAAGGGCTACCAGTTTGATGCACATTATTGAAATAATAAATTTGCTCAAATTATCTTTAATAATTTTAGGTTTATTAATAATTAATGATTTTTTTTTATTTTATTGTGATTTGTCACAATAATTAGGAAACAGAACAACAAAACACTTTTTTCAGTGATTCTCTGCCAATGTTCACATTTTCAAACGAATTCCTAGAAAATCACAATGTCTAGACTCCTTTCTTACAATCTATAATAGTAGTATACAATATAAGAAAATATTGGTTTTATAACGAACCTGCGGTTGTATTATGTGGATTGTTGCAAGAGCTTTACAAGATGTGACGGTCTGTGGTTCTCTGAAGGTGATCGTGATTTGTGGTTGGATGAGTGAGTCGCAGGGCGGGGCCAGTGGAAAGAGAAGAAGTGAGCGTCTCAGCTGGATGAAAGCCGACGGTTGAGAGATATGCTACTTTGGTGTTTTCTCTGCCGACATTAACATTTCATGTTTACAATAAGGAGGTTAAAGAATGATTGAGCGAGAACTTGCCTATTGCAACCGTATATTGTTCGACTTTTCACTGTTATAGGAGAATGTTTGAACAGAACTCCTGATTTTTGTGAGGCGTGTTGTTGAAAAAAAATTGTGATTGGCAACCTCCAGCAATAACCGTCTTTGTGAGGAGGGGAAAAGTCGAAGAGTCGCCTTGTCGTTTCATCCACTAGTTCCCACAAAGCTGTCATGTAACATGAAAAAAATAAGAAGATATATCCCAACACCGATGGAAAAATCAACCCTATTCAAATTGGGACGTTGGTCTCAATACATTTTTCCTTATTGATGGCAGCCGAGGACACTCATCATATTCCGAACAGATATTAACGCTACCTCTTCTAGTTTGTATGTGATCATGGTGAAGGCTCTGAAGACACTGTCTGTAGATCCAGTGATGGTGATGATCCTCTCTGGACAGGAACCTTCTGAGATGTTGACCCGAGCACTGCTCTGTAAGGACAGAAGTCAACGGATATGACGCTTGTAACTTACAGTAGCTTTGAATGGTGACTTTAAACAATGCATTCTTTGTAGCTCATTGATTAGGAGTATAATTCAAAATGACTGTTGTAGACTGTAGAACAGACCAGGATGACGTCATTGTACTTGTATCGTCATCAGCGTGAAAATGGCTTCGAGCGCATCTAACCCTGAAACTGCCTGCTCCGTTTTTGTATCAAAAAACAGGCTATCTACGTGAAACATTCACCCATCCTCCCTTCTTTCCTGGCTTCTCATTAACTACTGGAGCAATGGTTCGCTATGTAGCTTGCCCTGCATGAGCTGCAGCTGGATGGCTAGCCTATCAAGGCTATTCAGTGTCCTAACACAGCTCTTCTAAGTCACTAATTCGAGGGAAAATAATCCAAAAGTTACCCAGTGTTTGCATTTGACTGAAAACTGAAAGTGTTTTATACCTTTACTTTAAAGGGATTCAATTTACTCTGAATTTTATGGCCTATGGAGTAGCTCTGCTAATTTATTGGGCATCCGTGTGAAGCATAACAGTTGATCAAGAAAGACAGACTAGATCTAATGTAGCCTCTGCGCCGGCAATGTTTACGGCATTATAAATCGTCTGCCTTCATCTGCTCCCATTCAGCGTCCTTGATTTCAAGGTTTCAGTCACATGAGCAGCGACAGCGTGGTGCTGTGTCCTCTGGGCCAATTTCTCCAGTCACTCCAGTGAATCATGCTCCCACTGTGACTGTGCGACCCACTGGGGGGGGGGGGTGGGGCGGAGGATGACGGCATGATACTCAGACAGTTAGTAACACAAGCCGAAAGTGGCTTGCTGACTGGACGATGCGGCGGTTGGGTGAGGACCACGGGCGACTGTTTAGTCCAGCAGCTTTGCATTGTTGCATGACCTCACAGTTCTCCTGCTTATCCATCCGCCTTGCAAAGAACACAACATAAAATCTTTGCAACAAGAGAGGAAATCAAATGTACCTCAGCAGCGTTGGACTAATTACGTTGTAATACAAGTCGAACCAACACATTCGATAAGCTGCGCCCTTGGGATTTGTGAAAAAAGATTCAAGTGGAAAAACTGGTGTTGTTCAACGAGAAACAAATTAGATAGGGGATCTGGTGAGTGAGCAGTTCGATAAGAGACACACAAAGACGTTTGGATTGAAAATCACAAATCATGAGAATGGCGTTCAATATTTGTGAATGTCTGTCAATTTCACAATTCATAGGCCATTTCCAGAAACAAAACGCAAATTTAGAGACATTGAGATCCTCGGGAGGAATAGTCCATAAACGCAATGCAGTGTTCCCTTGCTATATTACGTTTCATTGTTCCCATATCACAGCGGTTTTTTTATAAATCGCTTTTCACAGAATACAGGCAAGTTTGAGTTGGTTCCTTCAGTTGTACGCTACATTCGAGGCACCACTGCGCGATACTGAAAGAGATGAAATTAAAGCGGAACTGAACCCAAGTTGTCAAAACTTTAGATCATGTTTTAAATGTGCGTGTCACCTTTGTTGACTGCGATTATCTTCAATCTAGCTTGCCCTCTACCTGTCAGCCATTTTGGAAATGATAGTCATGGTTGGATATCTGTCAGAAGCGAGAGCCGTTATGAAATGTCTCGCTTTGGAAAGGGAACGACCACTAAATGTTTTCAAAAGGGAGCAAAATGTGGATGGGGAAGTCCAAAAGTGGGTGACAAGCAATGTAAAGAAGTGGCAGACCATCTTCAGCAGCTCATCCTGGAGAATCAAAGAGTCAACATTGATGACATCATAAACTCCAAAAATGCTTACAAACATCTGCCCTGTGGCTTCCCAGAGTCACAGATGCGTACAATGAGGGCCATTTTGAAGCTTGTTTGGAGCTGCTTTAGAAGAAAGCAAGAAATATAATCACAGAAATGACAGAATTTCTAAAATGGCAGACAAGAATAAAACAGGCTTAAACTCAACGTTTCTGAAATCATCCTTTGACCAAGTATTCATACTAGAAACTGGTAAAATTGATAAATAAAATCATTTATTATTAGGAGGTTAAATTCAAATGGGCTCATTACTTTGTAAATGCCACTCATTTCTGTAAATAAAGTTGTATTGTGCTCCCATTTTTAGATCTTTTCACTTTTGCAAGAGTGTGAATTGGACTTGTGTACACGCCTGCCTGATTTATTTTTACTTAGTAATTCATACAGTTGATAAATATTCATCAACGACAAGCTACATATTCCATATATGTCCAGAAGCTACATAAAAATGATAAATGTCTTAATGTTAGCTATTCTGGAGCAGACTAAACCCAAATTCACGTAGTGCACTTGGTGGAAGCAAATTTCAGTGTCATTGATGTCATTATAACAATTGTTTCAAACACACATTGTGATATGATAATGAGAAAAAAAAAGGGAGCAATCGCAAAAGTGACATTGGAGCTGCTGATGAAATGTGGTGATTGCAGCTAGAAGTGGTGCAAACCGTACCTCCTCACGTATTCGTTTCACAGTCTCTCCTTTCTGTAATAAAAAGAAAATGAAAGGCAGCTTTAAAGCAGATTCATACAGGAAAAAAAAAAATTCAGTCTCCTTAACTTTGAGATGTGTCTCGCTATTCGGAGGCAATTAACATCAAGCCTGATTGGAATTCAGCAGAAAGTTATATTGTGCTGTTCTGATGCAATAGTGTGTCACACTAAGCAGCATCAGACACATTTGTGTGAGAGGAGGATGTGAGAATGCCGTAATTAATCTATATGCAGAGAAAGTGTGAAGTGAAGATCGCCTACCAGGAACAACAACTAACAAGTTCATACTTGTGCCACCTACCTTTGCCCCTCCTTAGACCGAGTCATACAGGCCTCCATTTTCTTCTCACGAGTGTCACTATTGCATTTTGTCAAGCCCCTGACCACCTCCTCCTTACATTTGAAAAACTTTCATCTCCCATTTTCTTGCGACAACATACGGTCCTTTGTGTTTCTACTGTGCTGTTTGCTATTGATAGGGAAGACATGAGAGAGAGACGACTTGTCTCGTGGAGAGCTGGTCCATAGAGTTCAAGTGGCGCAGAGCAAGTGCCTCTCTGCACCAAACCTGTCTCTTCCTCTTGTCTTCCCAGCTCATCATTCAAATGTATCATCTAGGGCTGTGCATCTCTGCAATAAAAGACGATTCAATACGTTTCTCGATAGATGGAGTACAATACGATTCAAGAAAGGTGTATTTTGCAGTAAAATGATTAGATTCGGTTCCATTCAGTGGGATTATGAGTTGATTTGGTATGGGATGGCTGTATCTTTTGTCATGTATATTGATGTTAATGTTAAGTGAAATTATGTAAAACCATTGTGGAAAAAAAACGACTGTATATACTGAAAAACCGTGTATCAATAACGATGGCAGCACAGAACGTCCCTCAAGTAAACGAGATGTCTTGTTTTGTAAATTCATTCAATGACGGCATGCGCTAATTTGGTTAAGTGTACTTGTTTGTCATATCAGTGCAATACTATTAAAATATATATTTTTTTATTCATAAAAAAGATTGGAAAAATGCACTATTCACTTCCAAATTGATGCAATAAATTATAATTGCATGCTGACCTGTTTGTCATTGTTAAAACGCAAGTTGAGCAGTTCGGGTTGGGGGCGGGGCCTGTAGTTAATGGTTATCCCCGGGTCCTATGAGTATGTAAAGTCGTCTCTACTGTTCCGACTACAAAAAAAGTCATCCATTTTAATTCTGGATGGGCTAAAAATCGGATTTTGGCTGGCAGTCTGAACAAGGCTTTAGTGCGGACTAGTTGACAATTTGTATTTGACAATCATCTTGTGTGGTCGCTTACAAGTGAATATGAGAATGGCTCCCAATACTCATCACTACTGGTCTTCTCTGCTGAAGCTGTTTTTTTAAATCCACCTTAAGTCGCCTCACTATATCTCAAGTCAATGCTCTAAAAGTATTTAATCGTAATGTGAACTTAGCATAGCTTCGCATATAGCAGCATCAGTGGCGGTATCCTTCTTTTGGCCACACTTTATATTGGTGCGCATCTATTTTTTGTCTCTCCACCTTCTTCTATTGATGCAGGTGTTTTATTACAAGGCAGCTGGGGCCCCAGCGAACTGACACCACGAGTGCCCACCAGAGGCAAAGCATCCGTGGAGTTCAGTTTCATCAGAAGCCTTGCGGTCAATACGCTAATGTTTTCGCTCTCTCTCTTTCTCTCTCTCTCTCTTTTGATGGATTGTTGTGTTGCATTAGGGGTAGTGGGGGTGGTTGCGGGGTTGGTTTGAGGCAATTACATTTAGGCTGAGGGTATTCCAACCAGCAGGCTTTCTGCTGACTCCCAATAAAAGTAAGCAAGAGGGGGGAGCGGTATGGTTCTTGAAAGGTTTGTGAATCATAAAAGGTACCGATATGCGATACGACTGAGATTAATAAACTCGCATAAAAACGCAAAGTTATCACTCAGAAGTGAAAATGACTGCTGTGAAATTAAGCTCAAGAACAATATATAGCAGAATCACAAAAACCAAGCTTACCTTTCCTATGATGCTGCCAACCTCCTGTAATAAAAGCATAAATACGCATTCAGATTATCAAGCAAAGCGAAAACATCACTGTAGTCTGTTGCAGCTGCATTAATTTTATATTCAATACAGATCAGTAATTCAGTTGCAAAATTAATGTGTAGAAGTAAGGTGGTTTGTCGCTCTAGGAGCAAGGCACTACTCAAACAGCCGAGTGGCCGTGGCATCTATATTTCATTGGCCTATGAATCAGTTATGACCGAGCCACAAACGACTTCTGCCTAGCAACAATACACCACGCAAAAATAGAAAGAATCCAAGAAGCGTGTTGTTCTACATTGCTGGTTATGCTCCGCGGTTAAATTCTATTCCACTTGTATGCAAGCAAGGTTACGTTAAATTTAACGAAAACATTCGAGATAACTAAAACTGAAAAATATTTTCGAAAACGAAATAAAATAATATAAGGCTACATTTTTCGATCATAAAACAGAAAGTATAAATAAATATAGCCACATCCCATTTATAATCCCACTTGTGCGACCACAATCTCTCATTTAAAAAAAATTATAATAAAATTAAAAAAAAAAAAAAAATAAAAATATATATATATATATATATATATATATATATATATATACATATATATATATACATATATATATATATTTATAAATTAATATAAAAAACTAACTAAAACACCCACTGTAATAACTGAGACTAACAGAATTTGAAAAACAAAAGTCAAACCGAAATGAAAACTAACTCTATTTGTAAATTAAAAAAGTGTTGTAACCCTGCTTGTGATGTTTCATAATGACTGTGGAACAATTTTTGTGATGTTTGTGACCAAAGTAGTTGGTGGCCTAATTTGCCCCCAAAAAACTAATCGCATGACATTTCTTTGACGTTGTTGTGTATAATTCATGAGGCAGATGCAAATTGTGCAGCGCGTGACACGAAGCAGCCGGCCTTTTTACCTTTCCATGCATGAGCAGTCGTAATGTGAGGGTCACTCCCAAGCCCCCGTCTCCAAAGTCCTGCTCACAGTTCATAGTGATGTGGGAGTGGCACGCAGGGAGACGCATGAACAAGGCTCATTCGCTGGTCACGCACTCAAACCAGAGCCGGCGCTCGCTCGCTGGCTCTCCAAGGTCCTTCAGTGCTGCTCTGAAAGAGAAGGAAAATTAATTCAACCTTCGTCCAATTAGAATGTAGGCATATGCTAAATAATTATTTTCTGGTTTGAAGTATTTGAAAAGAACAAATTCATAAGGTGGGAATCATTTATATATATTTAATTAATTTATCATTTATCATTAATATTATTAATATTATTGTAAAGTAAATTTGTAATGCAAATGAGTTGTGTGCAAAAAAATCATGACAAATAGTACATTTTGTTTAGGAACATATGTATTTAAAACAACACACAATGGTGGCAGTCCTCTGACATAAACGCCTTGCATTGCGGGAAAGACAAAATAAGCTTCAACGCAACCATGTGAGTTGCACAATTTACATGCATTACCCTTCAAACTTTGAAAATATACATTCGTGAATGATCCCAACTGATCATTGAACCTTTACATTGTTGTGGTTTTACTTTCATAACAACAGTAAAGACATGAAATGATTCTGACACTTTCACAAATGTATACGTAGCTCAGAAATCACACCATGTGTTTTGCGGTCTGCTATTATGTGAATGCAAAATGGCTGCCACATCCTGGCACTTCGGACCACAGATGCCCCTGGTGAACTGCAACAACATAATGAGGGTCGCTCCTGTGACATTATCGGTGAAGAGAGCTCGAGTGACATACAGTTGAAGAACCGTTATTGAAAGAAGCAGAAAAAGAAAAACTCGAAGGTGCATTTGTGTTAGTTTTCATGGAAAACGCAAACTACAATTAGGAGAAAAAAAGTCTATCAACCAATCTATTCCTCCACCCATCCATCCCGAACTCCCCCCCACCCCCCGCTCTCTCTCTCTCTCTCTCTCTCTCTACATATATATATATATATGTATATATATATATATATATATATATATATATACATATATATATATATATATATATATATACATATATATATATATATATATATATATATATATATATATATATACATATATAAACGCGCACACACACACACACACATTTACATATCAAAGGTCTTTGAATTTGTGGGCGTTAGGGAGGTAGATATTTGATTTTGAACTCTATCTCCTTTCATTAGTTTGACTGATAGTGATGGTGATTCATAACGGAGTCATAACAAAAACCCCGGCGTGTACAGGATATTGAGCAGGAGAATTGGCACTGTCCGTAGTGTTGCATGTGTTGTCTGAAGCTATGAAACCAACGGTAGACTATCAGTGTGTGTCTCGATTAAATGAGGTGTTCATTGCAATCAGATGACCTATAGCAGGGGTCACTATATGAGCTAAACGTAGCTTGCCAGTGATGGGACATTGTGATTTCCTATCCCATGTTGTAAAATTTGAAAATGGAAACACTTGAATTGATTTGTCGAAATTAAGTGATGCATGTTGAAAAATGATATTTACCAGTAACCAATGGTGGTATTTTCTAGGAGCTTGATCAATATTTTACAGTTAAAGCCACTGGAGAGAGTAATTAGTTTAATGAGTAGTTCGGATCATTCATGCACTTGCATCTGCAGAGTTGGACAAGCAACTCATAAATTGGTGCTGTGACATTATGCACTTCTGTCTCTACCGTTATGCAAGAATTATATTCCACTCGGGCTCCAACATTTGCTCAGCCAAAGAGTTCTTTTAGGATTTTTCTCATATGAAATGTTGCTGTTCAGATGACATTTTCTTTGGACTGCCATAAAAATGATCTCTTGATTGTCTAGAATATCACGGCCTAAAATGTCACAGCAGGGTGGCACGGTGGACGACCGGCGAGCATGATGAGCTCACAGTGCAGAGGTGCAGGGTTCGATTCCGGCTCTTGCCTTCCAATGTGGAATTTGCATGTTCTCCCCGTGCCTGCGCGGCTTTCCTCCCACATTCCAAAAACATGCATGGCAGGTTGATTGGAAACTCTAAATTGTCCCTAGGTGTGAGTGTAAGTGCGGAAGGTTGGTCGTCTTTGTGTGCCCTGCAATTGTCTGGCAACCAATCCAGGGTGTCCCCCGCCGACTGCCCAATGATAGCTGGGATAGGCTCCAGCACCCCCCGCGACCCTAGTGAGGAGAAGCGGCTTAGATAATGGATGGATGGATGTTACATCATCAATAACTTTTTGAAAATGGGCCTTTAAGCATGGGTGTCAGCATGGGAGACATTCACAGATACTTCATGAAACCAAAGAGGCATTTAAGAAAATGATAAACTGGAAAAGAGAAATCGTCTTAACCGTTATCCATTACATTATCGTAAATATTTATTATTTGCACCATATAATTAAAGGGAAGTGAGGTCGTTTATATCGGAGATTTGTTGGCCGATTGCTTTTAATCAGTACCCAAGGGCTAGCGAGTTCTTGGGTACTGATTAGCCATCTAATTTCTTTACTTTTTTAAGGAATCAAAAGTGTAGTTGGTATGCAATAGTCTTTTTTAACTTCAAAATATTGCTGAAGCAGAAAGATTTCTTATCATGCTAATGTTTGCCAGTTGGGCAGGACCGTGTCTCAAAGCCAATTCCTCTCTGCAAGCTGCACCATTTTCAATGTCCTCCAGGAATTAACGTGTAAATCGATTCGCAACCACGGGTGCAAACAGTTATGCATTTGTAGAACTTTATAATAGTACACGATGAATACGATCTGTGACGAATCAGGCCCATTGTTTCTTTGTGCTGCCGGTTCCGCGATATTCTAACGGCCACCCGTGGTTCAAGGAAGGAAATTCAGAGAAGCACAACAGGAGGTTTTGTCCTTTGGGAATATTGTATGTCTGTACTCCATTTCAAGGCAATCCATTCAATAGCACTAAAATGAGAGGCAGTGGATTTTATTGGCAATTTAATGACACTCGGTAACAGGAAGCTGCCTTCTTGGACTAATCAAGGTCACTTGTTTGCCAAGCATATCCCGAGCAAACTGTTTCTCTGCTGACTTTGCTGGACATGCTCTTGTGTGTTCCTTTCATAAATCTGCATGCCGTCAGTAGATGCAGTGAGCTATGTGAGGAGATCATGTTTAATAAATGGGTATTATTTTAGATGAGATCCAACTCCCGGGAGACGTGTTGTAGGCCGCTTTATTGCTTTTGCTTAGTGCACAAGGCCATTACTGCTTCGTTGGTTTATTTATGCACTTGAAGCTCGCAGAGACACGCTCAAATGCCCGCACACATCCCTCTTAAAATGTCATAAAGCTCGACTGCCTGTATGTGTTTATTCCTCCACGGGACAGAGTGGCGTGCCAATTTATAAGTAAGCAGTAAATGCCGCAAAGAGTCGTTTTTACGGATTAAATTGCAGCAAATCAATCGTGCTGCGCTTTTTCAAGAGAGGCGCTCGGACTTGTGACAGTCAAAAGTCCATCCCCGTGTAATTTTCATTTATTTCAAACTTAGGTCAAGAGGTTGATGGGAATACTTGCCGGCTGTCGTCTTCTGATAGGACGCCGAGTAATCGGAAATTTGACTTGGGGCCATGTGAGATCAACACACATGTTATTACCAAGCGCATTTGTGCAATACATTGGTTAACTTCATTATGCTTCGGCACCAGAAGGGAATGGCTAATGCGTAAGTGATTTATGACATTAAGCTTAATGCTTGCAGTAATCAGTATGTACGGTTCTGTGGGTTGACAACAAGGCACGTGCTTTGTCTCCGGGCGAGGGCGGCGAGCATCTGAACTCCTCATTTAGAAAAATCTCAAGCAGCAGCATTCCAGGATGAACACAGCCTCTTTGTTCTCAATTAGAAATGAGAATTAGCAAAGCTGAAACTGTAGCGCCACTGTCACAAGTCACCACCCATGCGTCCTGACATATTCCAGAGCTGAGGAGAAACCAAACGCAGCTTCCGGAAAACAACATCTTTTCATATCAGCAATCGTAGCGACATATAGCCTGTCAGCCTCCATTTATTGCGCAAATGTCATGTGAGCTAATTTTATGCAGCATGACAAGATTTGAATTCTAATTCTAAATATGCATCATATGTTTGAATCATATATTTTGATCCTTCTTGATGCAATGACCTCCCATTAAATGTTAGGCAAGCCCCGTCTCTGTCCACTTTTAACACCCGTTTGAAGACACATTTTTATTCTTTAACCTTCGACTCAGACCGTCGCTGTTCTGCTGTTCTTCTGCTATCTATTGTTTGTCTTTTACTTTGTGTGCTAATTTCCCGCTCATTTATATTACACCAAATGGAAAGCGCTTTGTTGCAGCTACAGCTGTTTTGAAATGCTCTATATAAAATAAAGATGTATTGTATTGTATTGTGTCCAAAACTCCTAAAAAGACTTTGGGTATATATATATTTTTTTTTTAAGCAGCTCTAACAATACGCACAGTTTGAACATTGACATGGCTCTCAAATATGGATACAGAAAAGCAGCATTTTGTCCATATCGCCCAGGACATACTTGAACATATTTTGAGACTTTTGAGTGTAGTTGCATGAATGTTAGAACGCTAAAGACTCCTGAATTCGTCCTCATAAAAGTTTGGAACTGGATTATTAATTGTCCAGATCAAAGTTGTTCCTGCTCAAAGCAACTCGAGCACACATCTCTATAGCCAGAGGAAATGATTGCAATTTTTCCCCATTCCATTTCTTTCTGGAACATCCACACCAGAGAAACTGCTGACATGAAAAGAAACTTTTACAAAGTACAACTGGTTTGTTCGAGGACTCCACAGCCCACACCTGTTCTGAGACAATCATGTCCCTGGCGTCAAAGAGATGACTGAGTGGGCCGGCTTATACCAAATGCACACTCCTGACACGTATGGTGAAAGATGCTCTCAGGGTTCCCCTCTGCATATAGAACATAAAGGAAATCGGCCATATAGAGTGTTTGCTTGGTAAACAGACAGGGTGTCCCCAGGGTGTCGGCACATACAGAGCATTACGTGCGAGGGTGTCAACGTGTGTACACGTGGGATGGCGACGGCATGAGGTGGAAGACCATTCACACACATGCCCGCACAAATCCTAAACCCACAACCCTCACATACACAAATAAAGTGCACACGTTCAGCTGTTGAGATGAAAGAAGTCAACAATTCACACGCGACGACGAACACAGGAAGCGGCTGGTTGAAATACAAAAGCGGAAACCCTTTGATTCAACATAGAGTCGTGCTGGTCGGCAATATTTTGTCTATAGGATCAGTCATGAAGACACGAAGGAGCCGTCGTTAGTTTTGACAGGATTTAACACTTTTTTTGTGGTCTAAACGTAAACATTTGGAAATCTAATCCCCGCAGCATGGAGTTTTTGGAAGCATCATGTGTAGAGAAACTAGGGCTCGACTGATATGGATTTTTTTTTGGGCCAATGTTAATTCCGAAATCCGATGGAAAAAAAGGTTAAGATAACCGATTATCCAAATAATTTACAAAATATGTTATGAATAAAAAGTATTCTTTTTGGGTACTTTAAAGCTTACAACAACAAAGATAAAAGTTACAGGCAGAACATTGGACTGTTTTATCTAGAGCACCAAAAGTGACATGGAGGCAAAAAACAACCTTGTTTTCCCTCACAATGATTGAGATGTAACACAAATCATTGCGAGGGAACACTTTGTTGTTTAAGTACTTCCAGGTCAGTTTGGCGACTGTAGCTTCCAACAGCATTTACTTCTGACAAAATGGCAATATATCAAAGACGGATAGAGTCATGGAGGAGGATTTTTAGAAAACTTTAGAATGACTGTAAAATAATATATATATATTTTTTTACATGGGAGTAAATATAAATCATCAAATCATTAAAAAAAAATGCTTTCCCTCACCAAATAAAATACCAAATAAAATATTACACAAAAAGCACATAGATCGTGAGGGAATAGTTTTTTTTTCTTCCATCTCACTCTAGTGGCTCTGTAGTTTTACAATCCATTGTCCTTTAGTGTTTAACATTGCAAAAAATAAATGTTTTCAAATAGAAAAACACATGGTGCAAGAACATCATGCTTAACAAACTTTTCTGTTTCACGAGAAAGTAATAAATATGTTGGCATTTAATTAGCAAACCTCTAAATATTATTATTATACAAATCAGCAGATTAAAATCAGACAACGATGAATTGTTTGGGCTGTGATAAAAACATTCCCTTATGTTAAAATAAAGTGTAAATAATAATTAATGCATTGTCATGTAAAATAGATAGAAAATAGATAGCACTAGTTGTATTTGGATTGCATTTTTTTTTTCATAGATTTTTTTATGCTGTAGCTTCCTCATATTATGCTTTGATTAGCCCACTGGTGAGCCAAAACCTCCGGTGGTCCAACTTAGCACATGTGAATTACGCAAACATTTATGCAGAAATAGGACACGCGACCTCAGACAATTTGCCCTCTCTGCTCTCGCTCGTTTGTGTGGTTGGCTTTTGACGTGGGCCCATCATGCGGAGAAAATTTATCGTCGGGCCAGGTGAGGCGGTGGGTGACACGAGTGCGGCTGTTATGCACTGAAAAGTTGTTGTTGTTGATGGGCGGTCAGGCGCCCAAACACAGTTGGCGCTGAAACGAATTGGTTGGCAGGGATGTGGGGAGGGAGGGGGGGGGGGGCAAACCTGGTGGTCAGGACCAGCCCAGAAATACACCGGCCATTAGTGAAAATTCAATTTTCCAGAAATTCCAGATGGCCACCCCGCCACTGTATACGATCACAATTTAAATATAGATCCATAATTTTCCTTGGTTTATTCTCTATAGAAATATGGGATATATTTTGTTAGTGTTGTCATGTTGTACTTGCAACATAAAAAAATCATGCAAAACTTTGTTTGAGGCCACTAGCTTCACGAATCAGGTATCGGTACTTGGTTTAGGCGAGTACACAAATGTCAACATTTATACTTTTCCGAGCATACGTTATGGGTTAAATTTAGTGGGGAGAAGCATGTGTTAGTGGGTGTTAATGATTGGCACATGTCAATCAATGATTTTGATTGACATATTATTAAATCTTGATTCTGAAGGTATGAGCTTGGATTTTTTTGACAATTTTGTTTGCTTACACGGCTTTGAGGTTAATACAAACTTGGGAGAGAAATAATCTGAATAGGGCCACTTGGAGAAAGGTTGCTCAAATGCAGTTTTTGGATGTATTTGAGCATGAAGAAATTTTCTGCAGACCTGAACCACAAACTTCAGAATCATGCTGAAGTTTTGCTGATTGTCCTGACAAAGTTTTAGCGAGAACATTTCTGTTGTTGCAGCCTAAAACTACGTTTGCGTATGTGCAATGACACAATGAGAGCATCTTCCCACAAAAGGGGAAAGAAAATGAGAATTCCATTAGTACGGTACTTTGTGCTCGTCTTCACTGGCGGACAGTTAGTCGCTGTTGTCTTGCTCAAATTTAAATGAGATCCTCCGGGTGCAAACGCGCACGCACACAGCTGACACACAAAGATACACACGTAAACAAACTTGACTGACATTTGCGAATTGTGCCTATACCTTGGAGAATGTGCCGAGGAGCTTACAGGAACAGCTAACGGCGGACTTATCTGAAATGCTGACAGGTCCGACTTCATACAGGCGTTACATGATTAAACGCGCAAGATTTCCTTTTGATAAACATTGCAAGCCGTATGTTTGGATAAACTTGAATCAGCTGGCTGCTACTAGGCGAGCCAGGATTCATCCGGAAGGTTGTAATATGAGATGGGCATTTTTTAGGCACATCTCAAAATTCTTATTTTATACCTGCCCGGAGTCAAAGAGCCTGTAGAACATGTTTCATTGAAATTTAAAATACATACAGATGAACTATTACTATATTTAGATTTTGATTGACTGAACTTTATTTCAAACGTGCAATACAAAACAACAAAGGAATGAAAAATCGATCGTATGAAAATCCCTGAATCACAATGTACTGTGGGTCTGAAATGCAATGGAAGAAGTTAAAACTTATTTATATGCTACTGTTTCACCAACTAAGTTTGGATATCCATCAAGAAGTGTCATCCAAAATACGTACAGAGGATAGCAAAACGCTACGCACCCGTAATTGAATGCTAGGTTTTTGTAATAAAAAAAAAAATAGTTCAAGTTAATTCATTTCCAAAGTGGAAATGAATGTGACCTACTACCAGTACAACTCGATCATTTTTTTTTTTTGTCAGGAGGAAATATAAACCCTCGTATTACTGGGGACGTGGCTTTGTTCAAAATTAACCGATTCAATTCAAACACATTAAACTCCTGGGAGTCAGCACACACCTGCAACAATTTAAAGTTCCCTTCGTCCTCAAATAAAGTTCAGGTGTTAAGCTTTGCTGCACTTATTTTTCTTTCTATTAGAAGCCTGGAGGTTTTCTGCTAACACTAACTGCGGCTTGGAACTGCTCATAATTTCCTCCATATTGCTTACGACCCTAGTTCCACCTGAAGAAAAATCGCCTCAAAGCATGATGTTGCCAACAGCATGCTTCATTGTAGATCTTTTTTTATAGCCATACTCTAAATGGGCAAAATTTGTACATATATGAAAAATACATATACATATCCACACATATATAACCATTTCCATCAAATCTCCCAAGATTTAAAATGGAGCTTTGGAAAGCGAAAAGTTCTATAATCTCTCCAACGAGCCGGGAGGCGAAGACTGGAGCTGTGAAATGGGAGACGCTTGAAATGAAAGAGCCGTGCTTCATCTCTCCGAGCGTCTGTCTAGGCTGTGTCACATGTAATGGGAGGGGTCAGTCCTTGGCGTGCAGGGGCCCGTCCTCATGATCAGACCTTGGCTTCATTTAGAGTTGAAGCATAACCATGTCAAAAGCGAACCGCTTGTCAGCCACAAGGCCCTCCGGAGACCATGTGACTGCTTGCTGTTCCCTGTGCTTGATGCTCTTTGAAAGACTCTCTGTGTAAGATTACCTGCAGCAAAATTTTGTCGCAGATTTGATATAATTCAACTAAATGAGGTTCTTTGGTTTATAATAACCATTACCTTGAAAAGGCCAAGTTTGTGCTCTAGCAATTATTATTAGTAACCTGAAACTAACACGAAAATTAAAATGGAATCGACATCATTGTTACTGCAATCAAATTAAAATATGAGTGATTATAAAAAATATCTCACTCACTGAAACTACATGTTATGTTCATAAAACTAACTGTAACTATAATTATTGCAAAAAAGTCCCTCATTTTTATCTTTGTCAATTTGCTTTTGCGTTTCATTTTAAATTTATTCTGTGTGTCGAGAAAAATGAAGGGAGGTGAGTCGGTTGAGAATAGTGGGTTACTTTACGTCATTATACGACGACACCTTTTTATCTTGCACTCGACAAATACCTACCACATATATTCCGAAAACACCTAAAATAATACTCCAATAATAAAACGAAGCATTTGGAAAAAACATGTAAGCCATTAAAAACAAACAAAACTCATTAAGAGTAACTGAACTTAATGAACAAAATAAAACGATTTTGAATTGAATAGATTTTGTTTCTGTACATAAAGGGTAATTTAACGCAAAAACCTTCTTTGCAATAATTTGTTCTTTAAGCCCCCACTCGTCTGTATTCGGATCAATATTGCGTTCATGGAAAAAGAATTAAGCGTCTGTTTTCTTCAGTTTCAGGGCACTGCCATTTTATGAAAATGACATCAACATGGCCTCATGTTTTCTGGTTTGGTCAGGTTTTGTTTTTTTCTTTTTGCGGTGAAGAAAGAAAGTCCAAGAAAGTCCTATGGCAGGATCGGTGCTTATATGGGGACAAATTGCAATGTTCTTTGAGTGGGAAAAGAGTCAGTCCAAATTCTCTGAAACATCTGAAAGGGAAGGACTAACTGGTGGACTACAAAATGGGACTTTTACTTCCGTGCATGTGTTGTTGAATCAGTACTTCTACTTTGTTCTTTTTTTTTCACAAGTATCTGTATTTCTACTTAAATACAAGTAATTTTGCGACCTCTGCGGCAGACAAGTCTGAACAGCAAACATGGGCTCTCATAGTGACATACAAGACAATGGAATGATTTGATGGAAGGTGTTATTTCTAACTCGTCAACCAAAATGGTTAGACTGAAATTCCATTAAAAAGAATATTGTTATAGTATCCTACAGAAATATTCTGCAAGTGATGGTAATAATGCTGATCTCAACAAGAGATGTGTCTAACATTAAAGGTCAGTGCCGGTTGGTTTTCTGGGGTTGTCATGGCAATTGTGCAGATTTTTTTTTTATCTCATTTTAAGATAATAGAAATGCTAATAACGTATGTGACATGGTCATGTCATCTTCAACACTGCTTATCCTGTGCAAGGTCACGGGGGATTACTGAAGCCTATCGTAGCTGACTTGGGGTAAAAGGCGAGCTTCAACATCAACTCGTCGCCAGCCGGTCTCAGGGCAAACACCTACACTGTCATTGAGCGGGAACCGACCCCACGCTGCCGCCATACAGGGAAGGCGAGTGTACCATTACAGATTCTCTAAAAATGCGACCTCATCACATATTTAGGTTTACAATTACCACCATAACGATCAATATTAAAATAATGTAGCGTAATAGGTAGACCCAAGCGTTCATCAAAAAAAAAAAAAAAAAAGGGCAGCGGTTTTATTCAAAGTGTATATTCAATATTATATAGTAAGCCACTGTAACATTCTGCACAGTTACGTTAAAACTGCTCAAAGGAAATAAAAATCTGTAATGATTCAATTCAAATATATATTACACATGAAAGTTGAATAAAAATTATACCTATATAAATGGTAGGAAACAAACACTTCTGAAAGATTATAGTACATACAAATGTACAAAAGCGTTGGCAAAGTTTATATTCTATGCAAAGTAGTTCAAAGTTCAGCTCACAATTTCAAAAATTGGTTCATAAGCTATAACTGCCCAACCTTTGGTCACCGTGCAACCCGTTCTATGAACTGAGCCATGTTGCTGGGACGTGCCAGGAAAGTCTTGGAAAGCCTTGCCACCTTGCTAGAAGCTGAACCAGCCCAAAAACACGACAAATCCATGCTGGACTAAGCTGGCGTTTTTTGTTTCATTGTTGATGTCCACTATGTTATTATTATTATTTTGTCTGTACCGGGCGGCCTTTCTTTTTTTTTTGTATCACAGTGAGACGGTTTGTCAACAAATTACTGCAAACAGTAAAAGTGAAATGTGAACCTTTTCTAGACTCTTGCAATCAATCTTGCCCATATACGAATGAGTAACTTTCAATTTAGAATAATTGTCATCAAAAGTAAAGAGGCAATTTACATCGTACACTCTGATATGAAAAACATGACGCAAGCAATTTGACTTGTCTTATCTTTACTCAATGAGATTAAGACTTGTGACATGTTCAATGATACAGAGTTTTATTTTTGAGAGATGTACTAAGCAATTTGAGAAAGAAAATGGCTTTTACAGGGGAACTATGGTGTTTCGCTATTTGTACCAACTGTTTTGATAATGTATGTGCTGTTTCATTCCAGATGTGAGAAATGTAACCAAACAATCAACTGAGAAAAACTAACTAATGTAGCATGCCAGGTACTCTGTTGCTGAAATTTAAGTTCATATTTGCTTTTTGAGACTGGGCGGGCTAAGTTTACACAAAAATGTCAGATATTTTTTCCTACTAAATCCTCACTGACCTTCTCATAACATTCTTGAACATTATTATTGGAGGGTGTTTTATCATTTGCCAAGACAGGAATTGGAACTGCTTATAGAGCTGCATTAGGTTTCAGCTAAATGCGTCATCACGCTTTTTTGGTTTTCTTTTTTTCCCCTCCAAGCATGCATTTTAATTTCATGGCGTATGCGTATTGGTGTCCAGGGTTGCCAAATAACGTACTTTTCCGCCTAATTAAAGCACACTTAACAGTGTACCTTGGCAGGGTTTCACCTTGTAGGCTAACAAGAGACAACCTGGCACACTTGAACAAAAATGAACTGCTGTTCATCGTTGTTTACAGAAATGTCACCGAAGCAAAAATACACTACGTTCAGTTCTTGTTCGCGCGAAATATGAACAAGTTCATGAACTTAAATTCATTGAACTTGTTCAGGTACAAAACACAGACAAGTGAACTATATTTAAAAAAAATGGAAAATACAGTATTTAAAGAGGGTTAAAGACACTGCAACAATTTGCACAGTTTGAACATTTAATTCAGTAATTCTTTCATGTACCACTAGAGGGCTTCAGCAACCCTAGTGGTTCTCGTACCATTCTTTTCAAGTCACAATATTATTTCAGATGTGTGAATTTATGCTAAATAGACACTTGAACACATCCCCTATAGTAAAACTGTGCTGGAGCTTATAAATATAGAGCACTGTCAAGTTAGATAAGGCTCCTCAATTTCTACCTCATGCCCTCAACTCTCTTATCTAGACAAGAAAAGATTTCTCACCGTTGTTGCAACTGTCGTTCCTTTTTTTAGCAGCGTGTTGACAGCCCAGAAGCTACAGATTCTCCAAATGACTGCATTTGCAAAGACTGCCTTATCTGCGCGTTGGGCGGATCAATACTTCCTTCCTGTCATTACACCTCATAGTCACGTCAGGCTGTCTATGACGCAGAGCCCGACCTCTGCTTGGGCTCAATCTGCATACTTAGGAAGGAGTGGATTCAATATGGCTAATGAACAGCACGATAATGGACACACTAAACGGCAGTCAATCCTGAGCCATCGGGTTCTGCTTCTGTCAGACTGCAGCAATATTTTGATGGTATGAATATCCTTGAGTGGCCACTCTGTGTAAAGACCCCAATCATCAAGAGTTCACGCAGTGACTTTCAACTGTCTTCCCATTAGTTAAATCCGTTTCTTCCTTCGTCTGTCCTGGTTAAATGACACAAACATGCAGATAAGGAACCTTATGGGTTATTCTGGGATGTCATTTGTTATCTCCTGAGTGCTTCCAGATGCATTGTCCGTGGTGTGGTCTGAGACTTAGGCGCGGTACACTCATAAAGACAGTCGGGGTCTGTTTGTCCCGTTTTGGCCTTTTACAGACCAGGGACGTCAAATAAATGAATACCGTATCTTATGTCTTGTAAGATTGTCCTATTAGGTTATCCTTCTGTCAGAGGTGTTTTAAGATTGAATTTATCGCAATAAGTGTTCAATATTTACAACCAAAAATCTTCACGTTGTGGGGAAAACAGACTACTTGTGATTTAATTGAGTCTGTGTCCCATGACGTGAACTTGTAGCCAATCTAAGAAACGCCCTGACTGATGAACAACAAAGCAACGGTAAATAAAACTAAATATATCCTCTCTCCTACCCAATGTAGTTTTGAATGGCGACTTTTTGTATTTTTATGGTTCTCTTCAGAAACGCACAGGTAACATATCCGCATATCCAGACGTTTCTGTACTTTGTTTTTGAGAAATCATGTGTGATCACTCAAGATTTCTAGCATGGAGGATTTTGTTTAAAGATTAATGGTTTAGGCAGAATCTTAATATGTGTGGTACTCTGTGTTGGGGTAATCGGAGCACACCGCACACTAAACAATATGACCAAAACGATTCAAATATTCATGTTTGGGGTCTGCCACAAAAATGTTTTCCGATTCAAAGAATTCTTATGTGTGTACTGGGTCTTTTGGGTTATTCTGCGATACCAGTCGTTATCTGCTGAGCACTTCCAGAGCCACAGTCAGTGTGGTTGAGCCTTGCTCACTCTGGCTCATGCTTCTCCATAAGGCACGAGTCAACATGTCATGTATCATAATCGTAGGAGCAATTTTATTCGCAAAATGAGTTTCTTGTAGTTGTCGTAAAAGTACGGACATCTGGTTTTGGACGGAAATCCCTTTTTTTTTTTGCTGCGGTCTTCATCACTCTTCATTCAGATTTTGAATCTTCTGGTCATTTAGCTTTTCCTTGACTTGTGATTGCGTGCTTCTTCTTATTTGAAGGCTTCTAATAGGACTTTATAGCCTCCTGAATGGTTGTTGGCACGGTGGAGAACACACTTTGTCAGGATATTAACTTGCGCTTTTATCCCGTGGCTTTCATAGGATGAAGGTCACACTGTATCTGCAAAATGACTTTCCTCGCTACAGCTTGCTTTCATCACTGCTTTCCTCCCATCCTCCACAGCAGAACATGAGTCAGAGAATCTGACACCTCGCAGGGCACAGGAGGAGAGAGGAGATGGGAGGAGGTCGCGCAGGGAGAATGGAAGCAAATTGAGAACGATAGACGGACAAACGGGACGGTTGGGAGTAGGGGGCGAGGAGCGGATCAATATGTCACCGAAAGAGGTAACTCAAGAGATTGCTTCTTCTTCCTACAGCACTGTATAAAAATGGCAATTAAATGAATCGACGCTCAAACGGTGCTGGAAGCCTTTGCTCTGCCTGCACCATAAATCACAGGTGAAGACACTCCTTCTACACAGGCGCATAATTATCATGTTTACAGCATCACAGGTTGTCGGCGTATCATCTGGACTTCAGCAGTCCAGTTCACTTTGGTATTACATAAGCTCCAAAACAAACGGAGCACAAACCCAAAAATAGTGCGGTCCCCGCTAAACATTTCAGGCACTCAGCAGCTGAAGGGGGAGATAAAAAGCTTCTCTCGTCATTCGTCCCTGAGACAAAGACCTACTGATGCAGATGGGCGCTTGAAAGAAGGCTGTGTAATGCACACAAAATGGGAATACTGTCATGAAGGTAGTCTTGTGACATTATTTTAACAGTACGGACCCCATAAAAGCAGCTCCTTGAAGGGAGGAAACCAAATCCCGAATCTCGTGAGGCAAAAAAAAAAACAAATATGGAGACATGGAGTGTCATGTGGGTCGCCAGGTCAAAACAGCAACTTTTAAAACAGCATCATCTTTTCAAAGCGAGGCTGGCCCGCAGCTCTGTCAACCACTGGGTCAGGCTTAAGAACTGCAACGAGGGGTCACGATGCCGTTCAAATAAAGAGTCTCTTCATTGCTCAACAACTAGCACCATCACAAAATGATCTGCAGTGTTCGCCAGATGACAAAGCAGCGTTCATGTGACTGAATTCCATGGACGCCCTTCTTGTACGACAGAGCCCATTTCATGCTGGAACGCAGAGATAAGCAGCGCAGCGCAAAGATCAGTTTCAATCCACCAACCAGAAGAGGATGAGGACCGAAGGCCCGAGAGTCAGACGTTATTAGATAGCAACACGCACAGGTTAATAGCTCCAAGGCAGGTTAATTGCTACATGAGATTAATCTCAGATAGGAGAGGAAATTAATTTGTATGGTAACAAAGCTCCAAAGATCTTTATTAAAACCTCTCAATGACACTTCATACAGACAAACTCAAGGTGCTCAGCGTATTCAGTCAGCTCCATAAATCTGAGGACATGGACACAATTATTGCCACCACAAAGAATTTGAACTGAAAAAAAGATGTACTTGAAGTGTAGTCGCACTACTTTGAGGAGATTTCCATCCAAATCAAGTGAACTGAGCAATGTAGGGAAAGCAACAGTTTGTATATGTGCCTCACACTTTTTAAGCAATCAAAAGGGATGGGACGAATGGACAATCACAAGTCAAACTTTTTAATGCTTGGTTGCAAATAGAGGTGTCAAAATTAAATGAAAACCTTCAACTATTTTGATAACCAAGTAATCCTTTTGCGGTATTGTTTTACTTGTAATTGTCCATTTTCTGTAATTTCGGTCTCTCAGCAGTAATTATTTTCTGATGGCTTTCCTGCTTCATTAAAACAGACAATCTTTTGCAAACATCTGCTTATATTTGGAAAGCTATGACTAAAACAGAACATAAATCAGTTTAAAAAAAAGTTGGTGAGTACGTCATGTGATATTACTTCATTGTTGTTTCGTTGTTGTTGTCGTTCCCTTTTTAACCACTAAAATTTACCAAAATAACAATAGTTGGTTAATAAACTTTAATTTGGGGTGAAAGTGGTTTCATAATAAACAATAAAATTTTATCCACGTAACTGATGGAATAATCTATCCTAAAAATATAAAAAGAATTACAATAAGATTGCACTAAAGACTTCAGAATTCATCCTGCTGCTTATGTCAGCATTCACATAATCAATGAAAATAGGGGAAGCCGCTTCCATTAGCAGTCAAAGTACATGCCCACCATGCCATGGAACAGATCAGCAGCCAATTTTCACATTAGTTTTTTCAAAAGTGGGAGGCACATATCCAACCCGATGTAATTCCAGCACTGCTCACCTGATTTGGATGTAAATACCCTCAAATGAAAGCTGAAAGCCTGAATTTAAAACACATCTTGTTTGTTTCAATTGAAATCAATTCTGGTGGTGTTTAGGGCCATGTCGCTTGTATTTATGTATTGCGTCAAGCAATTTAGCAATTAATGACTGAAGCTACAGTCTAAACAGTTTTGCTCCCCTGCGTTGTCAAAGGACTAAATAACACTTCGCCTATAGGCTCCTCATCAAAGGGCGTGATTTTTCTCCCTGTAGAAATTGTTAATAGAGGATATAACGCTGTACCATAAAAAAAAAAAAATGGCACAGAAAATATATCCCAGCAGGGTGCCTGTTTGAAACTATCATCCTGCCATCCTGTTTTAGTGTGTTTCCAAACCTTTATTGAACGGAGGTGCCTTTTCCACATTAGAAATGCCACAGCATGAGATCAAATAATTGCACGATGATTAATACTGAAATAATGTCTCAATTCACTAGCAAATGGTTCCTTTTCCTGACAGCTGACGGAAACATGTCCCGCCTGTCTCGTGTGTTGGGTTGAGCGGACTACATGGACTATATATGGAAAGGCTTGGCACTTTCTGTACAATAGCCTGCAACAAAGAGCTGTAATCCGCCAAATAACTAAGCAGAAGAAGATGCAGTCGACAGATCACATTTATAGACATTTAGAGAGAGAGAGAGAGTGCGAGAGAGAGAGAGAGAGTGCTTCCTGTATGGAGTTTGCATGTTTTCCCCGTGCCTGTGTGGGTTTTCTCCAGGTACTCCAGGTTCCTCCCACATTTCAAAAACATGCATGGTAGGGTGATTGAACACTCTAAATTGTCCCTAGGAACAGTATGAGTGTGAGCGCGGATGCTTGTTCGTCGTCGCTGCGACCCTCGTGAGGAAAAGCAGAACAGATAATGGATGGATGTGTGTGTATCATAGATGTGTATGGTTTATTTCATAGTTTCACCAAAAACTAAACAAAACCGCAACTAAACTGGGATTGCGAAGAAAAATAAAATCGTCAAACGATTGCTCATATCTTGAAAAACTTGTATGTGGAGTCACTCGTATCTCAAGGCGCCGTTGTATTTGCAATGAACAAATAATAATTTTCAGACAAAACAAGAAATGGAATCCTTTCCCGCAGCACTCCTGATGATCTCTCACGGCAACCATGTTGGGAATGATTCTTTTCGGAAGATGCGCGGCATTATTGGCAGCTTCCAGACTCTGGAGCGTCACGTGACAGGTCTGGCTTGTGTTATTTATGAAGCCTCTCAGTCCCTTCCCTTGCTCTGCAGCACAGATGCAGGTGTGGTTTCATTATTGAAGATGCTCTTCCACTTCTTATTAGATCTCCTTCGCTCAGAGTGCATTACGGAATTGCATTTGGAGAGTGGGCATTGCACGAGGGTCTGTCTTTGTAGCCCTGGAGTGCATCCTAATGATGTGTGTGCAACATCTGCCAACAGCCTTTTTTATTTTCTCAGACATACATACGTATGTAAAATTAAACCCTGTGCGTTATAGTTTTTTTTTTTTTATTATGTGGACATCCATGTGTGGATGGGAAAATGTAAAGATGAATAAAGATGGATGTCAAGGTCTTAAAGAAAAACATTTTTACCAACATATTTGGGCCAGGAAATGCTGAGAGTCCCACCCTAAGTGATGCACAATTCTTCAGTTGTGTCCTACTTCTTTCCACTTTTGTTTGAGTGCACTTGCTGCAGGCTGTCGGGGTATTTGCAAGATTCATGAAGCATCTCCAGGCTGTGAGGACCATGATTCTCTGCATCAATCAAAAGGTCCACTCCCAGCTGTTTATTGATTCTATTTTACAGACTCTAAGACCAGTGCTGTACTTAATCAAAAAAAAAACCCACAGAGAATCATAATCGTATGCAATGTCAAATATTAGCGAGTGAAAATCGCAATTTTTTTTTTTCTGACATGGCCACGCTAGTCTTGCAAGGACGGAGGCTTCCCACAAATTTCCGTAAATAATTGACCCTCCCCTAAGTAATTATAACTGCCTATATTTACAGGTTGAATTGTACGTATATCACAAACTGATTGAGAAATAACATTTTAAACGCTTCAAAAAGTACAACACAGGAACTAAGAACACACATACACAATACAGACCAAATGTATGCACACGCCAACGATTCTGATGATGATGATGAATTATTTGCTGAGCTAGAACTTCCGTGTCAACACGAACTGTTGTTACGAATGGCACTGTTTTTGATTGTGTTTCAAGAGCGCCATTTTATCTCGCCACTCCCACTATCAATCAGCAATCCAACACAGCTGACGCTAGATCTGTGATTAGTTGAGAGGAATTTCTGTCCACACATGCTACAATTGTCATTGGGCAGAACTCGCAATCAAAATTTGGTTTGCAAAAATACGTTGTATGTGGCAATAGTCTTTGGATAATTCCACCATGTTAAGCGATATTGCGTAACCATTACCGAAGCACTTTTTCCTGCTAAAACGACACATTGAGAAATCCTGCTCTGTAAAAAAAATTATCAGTAGGATCTGCAACTGCATCAGGCAGTTGAGTTATAAACAATACAATTGAAATCAATTTGTGCTTTTTGTTTTTTGTTTTTTGTTTTTTTTTTTTAGACATGATTTGGAGATAGTATTGTGTCGATGCCAATAGTATCCATCCAGGCATGAGTTCTCCGTAACATTTATCCTCCTGGCAGGTAGCGGTGCGCTGCAGGGCACAAATAGACAACCATTTACAGCTTTGGGCTATTTAGACTCTTCACTTAAAATAACATGAATGTTTTGCAAATGCGAGATGGTCCCCAGGGAAAAGCTACGCAGGCACGGGGAGAACATGCAAACGCCACACGGGAAGGCCGGAGACCAGATTTGAACCCAAGACCTAAGAACGGGCAGGTGAATGTGCTTACCAATGGGTCACTGTGCCGCCACGGCAACAGTTTATGATGGTAACATGAACTGCTTTCAGGCCAGCCGCCAAACTCAAAGTCAAGCCATCCAGCAAAACTTTTGTTCATGCTATGAATTACAGTTACACGCTGCCAATGCGCTACGAAGGCCAACTTCAAATTAAGAGCGTACACAGGATTATCCAACAATAATCCTAACCAGCATTGAATTTATTTAAGAATATATTCTCACTGGACACTTTATTATACTCTAAACCAGGGTTGTGAAACGTGCAGCCTGCTGGCTGGGACTGTCCCATTAGGGGGTCCGATCCGGCCCGTGGAGATAAAGAAGACATTAACTACTGTTTTTCAACTATTTTTGCTACTTTCGTCGACTACAGCGCGCACTGACAAAAATTTCAATGACTTTGTGAAACTGGTCCACTTTGGGAATTCATGTGTGATATTGATGTACTTGTGAAGGCTAAAAGATGCCAAGTTTCACAAGAAAGTAGCCTACTTCAGACAAAATGACGTGCCACAATTGTACTGTGAAGAATGCAGTTTTGTGCAAATGAATACCTTCTGTCGAAATATATGAGGAGTCTGAATATTGCAAAGTGTCAGTACACTGCTTCAGCTCAAAAGAGGTTGTTCGGGTGGAACCATTTTGTTTTCTCATGCACTAAAACAAATGGTTTGCATTTTTATGTACGCATTTACAAGTCATGGGGTACAACAGCAGGCTATTTCGGAATCGTTCCCACTTTAGTTTGTATGGCACGATGATGAGTCACTTGAGGTTGTCATCATTTCCATATAAATAAGGCAATTATATGTCAATTTAAAAGTATTTCTCTATCTTTTTTTTTTATAACAGTAGATCCACTTTGATCTGCAAGTCAAGCTGCTCAAGTGATTTCCATCATTTGCAACAAGATAATCAATACATTAAAATATTTTCTGGATGTATTTATTAGCACCCAAACAATTAGGAAATATTTGAAATAGTCGTTTATTAACTAGAACAATGAGGCTGGAGAACTAGAATGAGTTTGACACCCCTCTTCTAAACAATCCAAACATCACCACGAAAGTCTGACTTTAAATGATCAGATATTTTTCACTGAACAATGTCCGCACAACGTCAACCAATGGAAACAAAGCAAATATATTCACAAGCACTTTGTATGATAGCGTGTAGTCCCACTAAAAACTACAAACACAAGACTGCCTGTGAAAGTGACTTTTGCTTTGCTTTGCTTGGGTGTCTTTTCTTCTTATGAAGGCAGCTTTCGCATCCAGATGCAGCACTAATGCAATTGGGCAACGTGGTGAATAATGGTGCTGTCACACAAGTCGCTGCCTCAGCACCAGGCGGGCGGGCGCCCACACGAGTGGACTTGAGCAGAAAGACCTTTATGTTCGGAACCGGCTCGCCCCGCTTCCATTATCGTCAAATTGTCCTCGCACAACACACCGATTGTGTTCCGGCCTCACTCACTCACTCGCTCACTCGCTCACTCACTCACTCACTGGAAGACTGTCGCGCGCGGTGCATGTGTGCTCTGACACTTCACGGCTTCATTAATTTCGCAAGCACGCACAATAATGCGCCCACGCATATTGAAATACTCCAGTTGTAAATCCCCAATCGCCTCGTGAAATGCATCTCACAGTGTCAAGTTGGACAACAAGGCACACAAAACGAGTTGTCTTCGTTGTACCTGTTTGGATGCAATCGGTCGAAGGCTCCAGTTAAAGAATCGCCATTGATCGGAGTTCCACGGGCTTTGTATCCACATGAGAGTCCACGACCGCGAAGCTGCAAGGCTGAGAGTGAAGAGGAGTGCACAGAGGCAGCAGCGGGAAAGCGACCAGTCCACTCACAGTGATGGAGAGAGACTGAGGCAGGCGGTCCGCGGTAGAAGCGCGAGGGGAGGTGGGGGGGGCCTTCACTTAACAACCCCCCCCCCCCCACACACACATTACCACACTGGCCTGCACACTGCTCCTCCGATCCTCACGGCCTCACAGGACCTCTGCTGGAGCACCAGATATATTGACACTACCAGCCCGACATGTTAACATGGTATGTTTTTTTTTCCATTTTGTTTTATTGTTTTTTTTGGGGGGTGAGCATTCATATGAACTCCCTAGATGTTTTGATATGGTGACACGGTGTTTTATTGGTCCGAGGCTTTAAGGATAGCTTAAAGCAAATGTTAAAAAGAAAAATAAATACTACTACTACTACTACTAATCATAATAAAATCATAATAATAATAATAAAAAATTAGCAAAAATACACAATTCTCTGAATTGTATTTTTTTTTCCAGAAGAAATCAGCAGGGCACGTGCTCCTTTCAAATTCCGACCATTCGGAAACAGGTGAACCTCCGCCATCTAGTGGAATTGTGTGAGCATCGCACCTGCTGTGTCATAATGCAAAACCATGTTCTTTTTTTTATCAGAAAAATAACACTATAATATACTTTACTCTAATGCGGTAATGACATACTTAAATACTATTAGAGTGTATTAAAAGGGAACTCGAGGCAAAAACCTCTTTGAAATAACAAGGTATTCCGAATAATTGCGTTCATGGAATAGGAATTAGACAGATTACTCCATTTGTCTTTGGGTGCAGCCATGTTGTCCTGCGCTCTTTTTCGGTCGTGTTTAAACTAGGGGGCACGTAGATTTATGTTATTGCAAAGAAAATGTTGGTCGTTTGGCATTTGCAGTGGCAGGCAGTCCGTCAGTACAAAATGCATGTTCATCTGCTTATGCGATTCATTCAGAAATACTCGATTTTAAAAATGTTCGAGAGGAACAGCCTCTATGTGCTGACCGACATAACCAAAACTACTCTCTCTCTCTCTCTCTCTCTCTCTCCCTCTCTCTCTCTCTCTCTCTACGGACTAGTTTAAAGTTAAATGTAGTCATGATACATTGCATGAAAAGGGATGGACGTCAATTGTAAATCCCTGCAACACCTAGACTGAGCTTTCCTCCTACACTGACAAGATGTTGTTTAGAATCAACAGAGGGCGCTGTGTGCTTTCATACATACCCTTACTACAGGGAATCCCATCATCAACTAAATATATTCACACACTTGACGGATGCTAAGATTGTGTTTGAGTCACGGTACTTCCCCGGCATGAATATTAAATCAATGAAAGGCAAACCACATCATAACTCATGATAGTTTGGCGATTTAAAGCATTATTTCCTCATCTTTAATGACCTCTGCTAACCAACTTGCGTCCCATGATTTAATCTGTTCCATACAAAGGGAGAATAGAGAGAACAGTGGTCTAGGAATATTTGTTCAAATTGATTGAACAGAAGTGCCTTGAGATACGAGTGATTCAACTTAAGAGTTTTTCTAGGCGCGAGCCGTCGTTCAGACGATTTTGAACGTTGACTTGCAAGGACAGACTTAACATACTCGTGCTGCATGGCATGATTTCAACTCGACACTAAGAAGCACTTTGGCAACTAATGACTAAGAGGCTTCAAGGTGTTTATTGCCACAACAATGACACTCTGTGTGTTGAAAACAGCCGCATACCTTAACGTTTCAGTCATATCGCTGAATGCTAATGCTAATTAATTTGTTTTTTTTGTACATGGACAAAGTTTGGGTTTCAGAACAAATGATGACTGTGAAACAAAAGTTCAGAATTATAGCTTTTATTTCATGATATTTACCAGCACTTGACTCTTTTTTGCGGGTCAGTCCCCTGCCTTCCGGCTGCAACCTAGGTACCGTTCCGGCCTCTACCCTCCGGCTTTGTTCATAAAAATTGTCGGACCCCAACGCCGTTCAAAAAAAAAAAACGTCCGTGCATGATGCCTCAGCGGGAGAGATGCCGAGGTTTATTTAAAGATCAATAGCTGGCTAATTTACTATTCAAATCCGCTGACCTTAATATGGATTTATTATGGTGGTAAGTGTTTCGCCAAACCGAAGTGGGTTAAAGGTTTGACACATTGTATGTGTGCACTTGTCCCACGCATTTAAAGAGCCAGTACACAAAACAGCATTCCAAGAGTTCATTCTTTGACTCATTCTTGTTTTTTCTTCTCCACGAACGTGCCCAATGCAAGTAAGTACGTACAGTTGGTAGCGCTGCTTTTGATCTTCAGGAGGTCAAATGCAGACTCTATTAGGTTAAGATCTGGTGATTGACTTGGCCTACCTAAGACCTTCTGTTTTTTTTTTTCCCATGATGAAGTCCTTTGTTGTGTCGGCACTGTGTTTTGGGTCACCTTGTTGCATGATGAACCTTCCCACAATTAGTTTGGATGGATATTTGTGTAAATTATCAGACAAAATGGTTTTGTAGACTTCAGCAATAATTCTCCTGAACTTGATTATGTCACAACTGTATGTTGTTTTTATAACATACTATATATTATGGAGAGCTCAGCTAGTCATTAAAATACACATAGCAATTACACATTACAAAATACACATTTTTTCCAGATAAGGCTGGAACAGAAGAATGGCATTCCTATTCCATGATTTGTGTTTTGAGTTACAAGAGTGCTCTTGTATCTTAAGGCACCACTGGTACAGGATATCAAGGCTTAAATGAACCGAGGCTGCATGTACAGCATGTACAGTCAAGTTTCGCCATTGAGACTAAAAGTCAAGCGCTTGCCATGAAATGTGAGTGCGGCTCTCCTCGCCACCCCAATGTCTGGCAAACACATTGCACGTCATCCCTGCTTGTGTGGGAGCACCCAAGCTTTACAAATGTCTCTCGTTAGAAAAATGAGAGACGACACCAGGCCAACAACTATTATCACTGAGCCGTGGGATGTCTCTCTTCCACTCAGAAACTGTCACGCACAAACGATCATGGTTTCACTTTCTCTACATGAGGCTACCTGCTATATCTCTTGACGTGGAAGAGATAATGGGCAAGACCAACACACACTGATCGAAAAGTGGTGCATTATTTCTTGTTTATTTTTTTATTTTCTCCAACTTAGAAAACTTTGGAAGTAAGATTTTCACAATAAGTAGGGGGGCCTGTTGGTGTCAAATATGCATCCTCACTAAATTAAAAAAAGAGGGACACAAATGAATGCTTAGCACGACAAAATCAGTGTTTATTAAAGACGTGAATTTCAATGCAGGCTGCTGGTGTATATGAAAAGGCACATTTCCATAATCTTTTGAAGATATATGGCTTCCCTTTCGAGCAAATGTAGTCATTTGAACAATGGAGGTGAAGGAGACATTTGTCCAGAAAGGAGATGGAATACTAATAAGAGATTTAGATTTAAATAGCTTCCACAATACACACCATGCATGAGTGTTTTTCTGTTTGTTTTGGATTTGTGTGTGTGTGTGTGTGTGTGTGTCTGGACTTAGATCTCATTCATTACAGACAAACAACAAAATCCAATTTTGCATTTGATTTGTAAAATATCAGGAAGGAAGAAATGATCACGATATTTCCTTTTCAATCCATCCTGTCTCTACTGGATCCATTTTTAAAATCAAAACAGTATTGCGGAATTCTTGCATGAAAGATACTCTAAATCAAGTGTCACGAACTGATCGCAAATTTAAATTACACACCTGTATTATTTGTGTTGAATTTAAAAAAGAAAACAGGTCGATGTTAATTTTGCTGACCATGCTGTGTCCGTAGCAACTTGGTGCAGATGACTCCACTGGCAGCCATCTTAGTTTTAGTTTTTTTGACAGACCAGTCTTGGAAAAGGAAAATTCACACAAATCTCGTCATATTTTAATCATCAAAGTGCTATGTTAAGCTTGTCATTGTCATGAAAAAAAAAGGGGGGGGCGTCAACCAAATCATTTAGTCGTGGTTGATGAGAATAGTTCTGCTCCACTGGGCCACACAACAAAAAAAGGACAGGGACACCCGGCGTTATTATTAATCATGACTCATAAAAGATGAAAGGAAATAAAGAATGACAACATTTTGCCAATCAATCACTGGTGAGAAAAAAAAGGAACAGACTTCTCTCAGCACAGCATCCTCTGTTGGCTTTGACATCTACTTGTAAATTCATCACACTACACGACTGCTGGCTTTTTCCACTTTCAGTTCTTTTGATGTCTCACACTTCTAGAGAAATGCATTCCAACAATAGTGAGACAGTATTCAAATTATGTTATATGTGTCACCATGTTTATTTTTCTCCCCAAATGAATCCAAAGGTGACACGTGACATGTTGGAAAGTATGACAAGATGACATACATACAGTACGCTCGCCTGCCAACATAATCTCCTTTCGGCCTTACAACATCTCATTCCAGAGAAAACCTAAAATGAGAAAATTGTGATCTGACATTTGTCATTGATAAATTCTCATTATTATGCTGACGCAGCTGTCTGAAGAAAATCAAACATTCATACAAATGACAATTTTGCAAGTGTGCAATATATCTACATCTCTCTCTCTCTCTCTCTCTCTCTCTCTCTCTCTATATATATATATATATATATATATATATATATATATATATACCAGTTCAGGGTGTCCCCCGCCTACCGCCCGAAGATATCTGGGATAGGCTCCAGCACCCCCCGCGACCCTAGTGAGGAGAAGCGGTACAGAAGATGGATGGATGGATATATATATGTGTATATATATATATATATATTATATTTTATATATGTATTATATTACATATATATATATATATATATATATATATATATATATATTATATGTATTAGTGTGCAGTCAAGTGCTTAATTTTTTTAAACTAATTAATCTAAAAAAATATTATATAATTAATTGCGATTAATCACATTTTTCAACTACTATATTTTGCGACGCCTGTAACAGATATTTACTTGAATAATATCTTGGAATTGACGCAAAATCACCAAATATGAAGTATATTTAATTCAAAGACTGTTCTAATAGATTTCTTTGATTCGTGAATACGGTAAATGGAGACATCTTTACAGGCATTTTTCTTCATCGAAACATTTCTTGAATCTGCCCACAAGTGCCGCACTCCAGCAGTGTTGGTTTGCAAGGCCCAGTGGTTGCAAAGTATGTAAATTTTTTAAGTAAATCAAAGTTAATTGAGTTAAAATATTTAACTGAGTTAAAAAAATTTAATTTTTTGACTGCCCTAATATATATATATATATATATATATATATATATATATATATATATATATATATTTATATATATATATATATATATATATATACATTCATAAAAAAATAACACCAAAATACATGTTTTTTAAAGTTTACCAACATGAAAAATATCTCCAAAACACATGTGGGAAAATGTGTTATGGTGTGATGAAATCCTGGTTGAACATTTTGGCCATAATTCCAAAAGATGTGTTTGGAGCAAACATGACAGTCGCTACTCATAACCAATAAAACAATGCAAGAATACCTACATTGAAGCATGTCCAAACGTTTGGCTTTTGTTCAACAGCATTAAAATAAACAAATAAAGAAATAACTATTTGAGATTTACAATCAAGAATGACCACACCAAATAAGCTAAAAGAAAAAAAGTCAGTCTTTATCTACAGGAATGGCTGGGCTATATTTAGGATTTATCAGACTCGCTTTGAAAGATGGCAGTTGTGTAGTGACTCACACTTAACATGAGTCAGAATGTGAAGGTTTCAAACTTAACATGGCCTCGTCTCAAATGCAAAGGGAGTGCAAAAACTTTATTTATTGTTTATTTGTACTCACGCTCAACAAGATGACTTTTTTTTTTCCTTTTTCAATTTACAAGTTACATTAATGGTGAAAAAGT
Organism: Idiotropiscis lumnitzeri; assembly: GCF_059441095.1. NCBI lineage: Eukaryota > Metazoa > Chordata > Actinopteri > Syngnathiformes > Syngnathidae > Idiotropiscis > Idiotropiscis lumnitzeri. The sequence goes on from NC_142393.1 coordinate 25,388,363, forward strand.
TTTCAAATGATTTATCTTGGTCACATTTTCACGAAAAAAATGACTTTTGAACTGGGATGTGTAAATGTTTTACATCCACTGTAGGTTTGTTCGAAATATGTATTTGCTCAGCGAAAAGATTTTACATGTCAGAATGTGCTGCTGTTAAATATTTCACAAAGAAGACTCCTTGGAAGGCAGATGAGATCATGGCAGATGTGAGACAAGGCTCCCCTTCAGGCTCCATCCTCAAAGGGGCTCAATGATAGCGTGTCACCCAAAGGTGCAGACACTCGCATGCAGCGAGGGCAACATGATGAAGGTCTGACTTCTAGTGTAGTGGTGGGAAAGTGCCTGCAGGCAGCAACTCAATCTGAAAAGTATAGTGGAAGGTGTGCGAGAAGCTGGCAATCATTTCAGAGAGGTGCAAAACAAGGACCATAAAATGAACAGAAATGGGTTGTAGTAAAAAAGACCAACACTATAACGTGTTCTCACCAGAATCGCTCTGCCATCGTGCAAAATGAAGCAGAATAATAAAACTCTTATCATAAGTGGCCGACCATTTGCACACAAACCAGTACAAAGATACGACTCTTTGAATGTTTACTTTAAATTTTATTGCATTTTTCCGCCCTGAATAAGTGCGATTTCGACATGTCCCACAAAATGTTCTGCTAACCACAGCGTGTGTAACAAGTGGTAAATTTCTTATTTTCTTTGACATTGTTTTATTGTCCGCAGCGAGTTATTTGATTCCACCAAAAAAAAAAAGTTGTCTATCCTGTCTTTTTGGATGAACTCCCCTTTCAGGAAACCCTCTGATGTTTTCAATGACTACACCACCTCAGTTTTGTCTTTCTTCTATAGAGGCTGAAACTATGGCTACAGTCATGGCAGAATAAATATTTACTCTTATGATTTTGTGACTGTCATCATTTTATGTGTGTAGTTGCAAGCTAAACATGTCCACTCTGCTATTAGTGAAATATCAATTGATATGAGAATCAACAAAATTTTAAAGACAGTAGCTTTGTAAGACAGATCACAGTCAACTCAGGAATGCGTGACACGTGCTCAATAAACGTTATCTCACCCATCAGACCTCAGTTTTGGTGGGGTAAAATGGGGACGTTACATGTCGACTCGTAACATTGTATGGATTTGAGTTTTCTTTTCTGAAAAGAAAGAGAGTGCAGACTGAAAAAGAGCCTAATGATATCATAGTTCTCAATCTTAGGAGAACATAAAAGGCTTGGTCGGAGTCTCAAGTATCAACATACCTTCAAAAAGGCGTCTGATCTTGGAAGGGCAAAAAGTCATGAGATCTCCCCTGAAGCACAATACAGTGCTTGTGCACTTGAGCACACCTACATAGTAAGAAATCAGTTAAAAAAATGATGGTTGCTTTTAGTCTCTTGTAGATCAAAGACTTCTAAAATAAAACCTGAAATATGAAATCAAAGCCATTCAATCCCCGGGACGTATTATTGTCTTTCAACAATCCAGATTTTCAATCCCAGGTAGCCAACGTATTCTTATGTCTTTGACACTTTTTCACATGGGTGGGTAAAGGCGGATTTGGCATTTATTCACATTTGGCCTGGTTGCCCAGCAGTCTGTTTTTGATGAACAAATTATAGAAGCATCATTAGTCATTCTTTTGATCGTATGCACTCATTCAGGAACACGCATTCACACTGGAAGCTAACTAGCATAGCAAATGAACAACAGTGCAGATTAGGGCTGGTGATATATTAAACCTCTCAAACTGACCCAGCCGTGTTGAATTGAGCACAGAAAAAGTATTACTCGCTGATAGCTGGAATGGAATTCCTGTTCCGATTTTGTCCAGTTGTCATTTGATCGATAGAGTCATCCCTGAAGGGCTGTTTGCTGTTTGATAATGTATTTTATCTTGAGCGAAATGCAAATTTTTCAGTATGTGGAGTTGCTGAAAGGGGAGATAAACTCCATTTGACTTCTGTTTCCCCAATAATTGCCTGTCGTCTCAATACTTTGTGTGTGGGAATTAACAGCAGCAATTTACATAAAATTTCTTGAGAACAACAATCATCCAAAAAAAAAAATCAAAGGCCGTATTATACCAGAGTCCACGGGAAATGACAAAAATTCATCACATGATATAGATGTTTACCAGTATTTATGGGTTGTGAAAAAAGTGTATTTTCTTTCTAATCTAATTTGCAACGTCTAATGTTACAAATGCATACATACGTGACAGAATTCTTCGCTGCTCGCCAATGGATTTGTCCCCAAATGGCAGAACAAGGAAACAGGCGCAAATCAAAACTAACAGGTTGTGTTTTGTTTGATAATGTCTTCCCCAGATTATGAATATTTTCTCAGCATTTTCCAAAGGAAGTCAGCACATTGCCACTTCTCAGGGCTCTCGCCACTCGGTACACGTCAGCACTTCACCGGGGCATTCAGATGTTTTTCATTTTGTTCTGTGAGAGCGCATGTGATCAGGAGGACTTCAGGACATGTCACATCAGGAAGTGATAACAGCTCCAACTTTTCTTTGGACAAAAAATATTTGTGTGAACTAAAGAAATCCATAACTATCAAATTACAAAGCAGATAATGCTTTGAACGTGCATAACGGCAAATCAGGGGAGTGCATAACGTATGAGTGTAAAAAAAAAAAAAAATCAGCATTTGAAGGAGCATTTTGAGAGTAAGCATCATTTATTTATGCATGTGTCATTCCCAGAAAATGTGTAATACAAGTTAAGGAAAAATAATTACGTTCCATCATTATTTGGGAACCTCAGAACACAAAGACAAAATATCCTCCGGGTTTTGTTTGCCTGCACATGCCTACACACATTCCTGGAATGTTGAGAATGGTGCACAAGCGACAAGCGTGGCCTTGTTTGAGTGGCGCTCTCCCCTGCCCACCATGTAGATTAGGCCGTTATCTGTTCAATGAGATAGTGCAGACGGATTTGGCCAACAGGACTTTGGCCACACACTCTGTGTTGTGAGAACTGGGCTCTGTCACAAAGTTTTCCCGAGCCAAATTAAAGGAGAGGAGACAACCTTGGAGCAGCTCGTGGGTGGATGTACCGAGCTATTCAATTGGCAGCTTTGGATGCCACAGTTTGGCCTCCTTCAGTGTTGATAAATTTTGCTCTCCGGCAGCACTTGTCATTGTTATGACTGCGACAAGGAATTTTAAGTGATACTTGCAGTCTGGTTTCAATTCGCACCTTCCGACATGCACCTGGATGCATGTGTGACTGGGCAATCTATAGTTTTGACCCATTCGATCTCAGGATCTCTTCTCCACAATGTGAATCGCTCTGCAACAAGGGAGACAGAAATACTTCCTTGTCCTTTGACTCGTGGTTTTATCTGGTCGGAAATAAGTTGCAGAGATGTGTCTTCCGGTGCCTGGAACCTGACATCAGTCAGTCACACTCTTTCTCACATTATTACTATTATGGGACTGAATGTTCCCAAAAGTGATGTTCCTTAACGACATCCTGTCTGGTTAATAATACAGAGTAAGGTGATGATTACCTTCATCGGGGGTGAGAGGTAACCGCCACTCTGCAAAGGACAAAGTTGGACTTTCAGTATGTTAAGTCTGTTGAGGTCAGGCACCAACATGGTGGCTGCCATTGGAAGAAAATGATACTTTGGGTGCCTCTACATTCATGTTGCAAAATGGGAATAGTTGTCCCTCGCTGTATTGCTGTTACATTTTTGTGCCCTCAGTGCATTGCGGATATTAGAAAAAAAAATGTACTCATATTGTGGCGTATTCACTATTTCGCAGGACTTTTCTCTGATTATTTTGACACACTGACTGTGGACTTGCATAGCAATAATCGTGTATAGTTGAACACAAAGTCAGTAAACTATTTGCAGGGAACCATGATTTCCTAGAGGTGGATACACAGCTTTGTTGAACCTTTTGCATTTATTTGTTATCTCTGCACAATATGCCACTGGCATTGATATAAAAACAAAATAATAATGATAATAATAACAAAATAACTATAGTCGTAATTCTATATAATGCTGGAAACATACTGCATAGTATCACTTTAAACCCAACTGTATAAAACATAATTGATTTTTGTTAGAGTCAATGTAAACTTATCTGAAAACTGATTACAAAACCAAGATACAAACCGAAATTTGGCAGACACAGCTGCTTGAGCACTTTCAATCGCTTTAATGAACAACTATATATATATATATATATATATATATATATATATATTTTTTTTTTTTTTTTTTTTTAACATGCAACGATTTCCTTATGGAATTGTATACTGAATTTGACAAGTCATATGCAAACTTAAATGCGCATTGCCACCCAAAAGTTGGACATTCTTGAGGGGAATTACAATCAATTTGCTAAGAACACATTGAGGTTGATTATTTTGCTGCAAGAAAAAAAGTGCTTCATTCATTAAATGTTAAAAATGTAATTTTTTTAGGTAAATGTTAAACATTGCATTACTAAAGCCAACACACATATCGCATGTTTAAAAAAAAAAAAAAAAAAAAAAAACTTGCCAAAACCTGATGATACTTTGATCATGTGTACTTTCATTGTATTGGAAACACGATTGCCTCCCTCCATGGCAGAGTGCACTTCTGATGCATTGTTGCTGTTCCTCACACGCCGGAGCTTCAGAGACACTTTGTTTCTTTCTCTCCAGAGCGGGTCAGCCTGTGGACACACATGATTTCTTAACTTGCTGATGTCCTCTTAATGTGTCTGAGAGTCATTAGACCTGTTTGTTTCTAATAGCAACACCATTACCCTCGTCACAGGGCTATTAGGGGTCTTTCTTCAGGCTCCCACTTAGCATGAGGTCTGCTTAGGAGCCGCGTGTTTAACTTGTATTAGTTTGATCCGCCTCGGGTCAATGTTACAATACACACGCAGTAATGACGACCAATCCTGTGCAATTAACTTTGAGGTCTCTGATGTAGGTTGAATTAAGTCACATCATTTGCAAATAACCACTTATACAAAATGAGGCTTCAAAAATGTGGCTAAACACCTGTGGGCGTGTCCACTAAATGCAAGAAACCTTGCTGAGCTGAGAAATTGTTGATACCTTGTCGAGCATCTTTCTTCCGCTGACACACACCTGCATGTTTGAGCCTAAAAAAATGTGCTTGCTTAAAGCCTCTGTAGGGTTGTCGCGGTTCATTTTCATGCCGCAACGACGACACGCTCTACAGCGGCCATGACAGTGTTAAGTCCTGTTGTATTTCTTACGCCGGTGACCTTATTTGTATGCAAATACCAGAGGTGTGCATCTCTCCAATAAAAGACGATTCATTACAAATGTATCTCTGCAATACAATTCTAGGCCGGTTCATTTTAAAGTGGAATGATTCAATTTAGTTCTATTCAGTGGGATTCCAATTTGCTTCGATCTGGCGAGGCTACATTATGCAATGATTTTCTTGAATGAATGAACTAGTCAGTTCTGTAAATGTGAGATTACCGTCCAAGGGGTTTTATATAAATATACATCCTGTGTATTTAAAGTGGAACTGTCTAATTTGTTTTTTTTTCAATGCACTCATATCCCATAGATCAAAACCAATTTTCCGATTCAAATCTGTTTCAGTTCCACCCCTGGTAAATACCCTCCGATTAAAACTGAAAGTCTGCAGGTAATGCAATATTGTTTGTTTCATTTCAAATCATTTGTGGTGGCTTGAAGAGCGCAAGAGATGAGAATTGGGGAAGTCCCAATAATTATGGACCTGACTGTATGATGTCAAAGTATTTCCTCACGAATCTCAGAATTCACATCCCAGAGTCTTTAACATGAAGAGGATGCACGCTTCTCTCTAATAATGGCTGTCTGAGTAAACACAGGTGATGGCGCCTCTAGGAATATCTTATTTGTGCTGAGGTGCTGGAACAGATGACCCAGGGCAAGCGCAAACATGAGTGCCACAGCAAATCCGTCTTCCTGCCCTTTTATCAGCTCAACATAACAAGGGAGTGAAAACAAACATCAACAGATTTTCCATCAGTCAAATGATGGGCTTCTCCATCACATTTCACTGGATTGACTGTTGTACACCAGCAGAACCCTCTTATTCTAAATAATTACAACGCCAAAACTAAATTGGACACATGTAGCGTTCCGGTGGAGAAATTTGCACTAGTGAGGGTCTCACCACTCCTCCAACCCCCTCCAGCAGTGCAACGGACCGCTCAGAATAACCTTTCTAATAAGTCACTCGGAAGAAAATGTGGGGAGTCAGCTGATTCCTAATCTGCTCTCTTTCTGCGCTCGGTGCTGCTCATACATCAAGAGTCAAATTGTGCAACGGCCTGAAAGCTCGTCTGCGGTGGAGCAATCATGGTCTAGCGGGCCTGCAGGTGTTTTTGTGCATGAGTATTTTGGCTAAATGAGATCCCGCTGATACATTCATGAGCGAAAACAGCCTGCATGTATTACAGTGAAAATTAGAGATGGTAGTTGTTACCTTCTCAATTGATGCATTTTGATCCAGAAGGGATTTTCAAACGCACATGAGCTCAACAACTCCATCTTTAGTTGCTAGTACACAACAGGTTGCAAACCAAACATGGCAAATCATATGAAAGTGTGTCACAGATGCCCATGCGGTGATACAAGACAGGTTACTGGCAATAGTTGAGAAACACACCGTAATAATTAACACGCTCATATATTATACACCCCCCGAAGATTTCCCTTCTAAAACTAATTTTATTCATATATTATACAGGCCATAGATTTTGAAAATTATGATCTGCATAGTAATTTGTTAGATTGTGATTAGGAGGCAAACAGTTTTATCTGGAAACTCTCCAGCCTTCATCGCATTCAAGTCACCCTGCGTGATTACGTATGATATCACAAAACGGAACAACAGCAGAATGTCCCGCATATGCGCCGATCATCACTGATTTTTATCAATTGTGTCAGAGTGTGCGAGCGTTGTGGAATAGTGATGTGGCGATAAAACACACTTGGAAAATGGTCTCTGGGGACACCCTTCCCCCCACTTTTTTTTTAACACAACATCAGGGAAGACATGTTTGTTATTCATTCACACCTGCTTCATTGTCCCACTCAATGTTTTTTGAGACAAATCCACTCGCAAGGCCAACAGCGAAAATGATGGCATTTTAGTAGTTTGAAGATAATTCCCCTAAGGAACACAGGACTAATTAGTGTGTTTCAACACATGTGTTTTTGGTGTCTCGGACTTCTGGCAGACTTTTTCGTTTGAGCCTTGTGTAGTTTTGAGAACTATATTTGGTAACGTGTTCAGCGATAAACCTGCTTGAACTCTTATACATAATTTGTACTTGTACCCTTGAATAATACTCAGCCTCAATTGGATGATTTTATTTTTAGCATAAAACAATGTGCGCTATTTTCGAGAAATGACATTAGATCAATCCCAAGAACATTGGCAACCACACGGGAGCATTTTATGTCATTTAAAGGCAACCTGTATTTTATTAAAACAGAAAAAAAAACTTCCAGTGCACCACCAGTGCTGGATTCCAAATTTAACATAAAATTTCAATTATTCCTCGACATGTTGCCTGTTCATCTGAAATAGATGTGGATCATTAAAAATCAATTCTCTATTGTCTATACGCATGTATGAGATGCTCGCTCAACACTTCAAATTGTCGCCTCGCAGGGGTGAACAAAGAGTCAGAGGGATTCCAATGATTGGCAGGTTTGTGAACTACAACCGGCAAGCTCTGTTCTCCATCTTCAAATCCTAATCATGTTTGCCAAGGATTTTTTATTACTGTAGCAAAGCCTTTTCTTTGCGGCCATGAATTCAGTTCGTTAAAATGCAGGAAGCCGATGCCATCACGTGACGGGCACTGCATCTACTTCTGCGGAATAAGCAACATCTAATCATTTGTTCACGCACAAACACATTATGAGAAAGGATCATTTGCACTGTATTTGTCTCCCTAATGACATCTGCGGTTTCATTTTAAGGTTTTAATACGGCGTTTTGCCTCGTCTTCAATGCTGGCTGTCAGTCTTTTTAACTTCCTTTTCCCGATGGAGCTCGTGTCCCATTTAAACCCATTACAATGCAGGAAATTACAAGCAGTCATGCGTAAGCTCACAGAGCCTCCAAAAAGAAAACTTCTCCTTCTTTGGGTGTTTTTCTTCCAACTTAAAAGGGAAAAAAATGACAAGTCATCAGGGTGGAGAAAATTACACAGAAGGAATGCTTTGCAACACGTGACGTTGGAAAGCTGTGATGTGAAGCGCCACAAATCAAGTTCCTTTAATCAAGATCGTATTGGAACGTGAAGCAAAACAAGACGGCGTTCACCAGCAGCGTTGGACATTTGGTACGAGCAATCAATTGTTTTTTCCGCATTGAATTAGAGATATGAGCACTGGATGCAGGGGCGGAGCTATCAGGTGGCGAAGGCTACTCCTTGTCACTCTGTAGCCATTCCCCTGGTCTCCCCATACAAAAAGTTTTGATATCTGTCACGTTTTTGCACACACAATCATAATACAAGCAGGGACAGTCAGAAAAGTGTGCATTTGATTGCAGATATATTTGCAAGGTCATTTTCAAGACGGACCTTTCAGGAGAAGCCTGATTTGCGTTCTTTTCAAATTATGAGACCAATCGCTGGAATACACCATTGATTTCTTAATAATGCTTTTATTGTGCGACATTTCTCCAAGAAAGTGATGTGGTGTGTGAAACTAATTAATAAGCTCACTTAAGAAGAAGAAATAGACGAAATCATTTCAACATGGCAAAATGGATGAACAAAAAAAAAACAACTCCCCCTCAAATAAGTTGCCTGTTTCCTGTTTCAGACAAAGCACACGAAAAAGAAACCAAAACTAGACAGCGAAAACAGACTTTACCAAAGGGGATACATATTATTCGAAATAACAGAAAGTTTTTCCTGCTCTTTCAAATTGCTGTTACATTACTTCTAAAGAAATCAAATTTGTGCTACAAATTGTTATTGTGGAATCACAGACTTCCGTTTCGCCCTTCTTGTTTTGCACAATATTTCCGACATGCCTCTTGAAACAAATCTAACCTTTCGACCACCAATGGTCCTTGACATCACACAATGTTCCTGACAGCAATGAAGATGGAAGACATAATACTAGACTTCACAGCCCATTTTACACTTGTTACCTTGAACGTGTACAGCCAATGCCCAACAAACCAGATATGTGGTCGAAAAGAAGTTTTGGGAGTGATATTTATCAACATTATTTTAGATACGCATTTTTGTGTGTGTTGGGAGAGAGAGAGAACAGTACAGACCAAGTTTTGCAAAGCAAATTTGCGAAACTTAGTAAGTCCAAATGTGTCAAAGGTCAGGAGGTAACATCAGGTATTATCCATGAGCATTTCTGCAAAGCTCCATTTCATTTCATGTCCTCTCACATCTGTTTATTCAGCAAATATTTTCTGTTAGACAAAGATCCTTTTTTTGCATGTCTCTGTGATGAAAGTAAACTTGACTTCAACATCAAATCAAGCAAATGAATAACAACAACAACAGCAATAACAAATGTCTATTAAAAGCACACTTACTTGAGATTCAAACCTTGCGAGTCAAATAAAATTATGCATGCAAGCCAATAACTTGAGATTGTGTATCAGGGCACCTGAAGATGTAAACAATTTCTGGACACAAAAGCAATGCTTGTTGAGTGACAGTCGAATTGCAAACTCACAAGGCGCATTGAATTGTGCTTGAGATGAAAACCTTTTCGGCTTTAAATTGCCCTATGCAGCAGTTACACAATCTTGGGATGTTCAAGTGGCCCAAAGACTGGGTTGAGGAAGGGCCAGATTGGTTGCTGGAGGTATGCCAGCTCTCATCCCGAGCCTCACTTAGGAGCCTTTGAGCAAAACACAGCCACTCGTGTTATTTTTTTAACTCAGTGACATCAATTTCTTCCATTTAATTGTTTTTCTGCCCATCACCTCACCTTTGACCATGCAGTCTAAATCCAATAGAGTGGAGCTTCTGTAGTTAGGCAAATTTGCAAATGTGTTTCGGTAAAAAAACTCAATTCAATTGGCGGGTCAGTACTCCAAAGTGGGTCGCTTACATGTCGTTAAAATGATAAGGGTCCTCATTTTCCATTGGTACCAACATTTCCAAGTTTACAAAATACTTTTTTTTTTTTTTAACACAGTCGGAGGAGACGAGTTCAGTAAAGGCCTATAAACCGGGGTGCACATTAGCAGTACGTGGGTGTACAAGTCGGTCACTGCAGAAATTGCTATCCACATACAGTCATACTTGCCTTTATTTTGGACTTGACCCTCGCTGCGCATTGCATAGTACAGTGGTTCTCAAGTTTTTTTCAGGGATGTACCGCCTGTGAAATATTTTTACAGCCAAGTAACTCTTAACCACGTAAAGCTTTTTTGGGTTAAAAAAAATACGTAAAACATGCCATCAGTGTCTGATTCGTTAAACTTTAGAACCTTTCAAACTTCATTTGTATTGGACCCAAAAAAATAAATACAGTGGCGTGTAGGGCCTGAAACGTGTGGAGTAGTGCCGCGGCGAAATAGTTATCTCTATGTTGCTGCGCCAGTTCGTCAATATATGTTTTTTATATGAAAGTGGTCCATCAGATTAATAGTGTTTTATCTAAATGAATGAATCTTGAAAAATCAAAACATTCTACACACTGCCCCTTTAATACTGCGTCAGCATAGGTTCGTGACAGATTGTGGCACAGGTTACTCTGTTGCCACCGTAGCAGTCAAATATTTAACATGGATCGCAGGTGGTACTTGCTGCTGCACTCACAATTACACCTAGATGTGAAATGCGCTATACATATAAATGAAGCTGTATTGTATTATTACTGTATCGGGACAATTTAGAGCATCCAATCAATATTCTAATCAAAATATTGAAAATAAAATTTGTGTATAGGCATATCTGCTGTTTCGTCGGGGGCTACTGTGCAGTATTTTGACCAGCATGCATCAAGAACTTTATTACTTGGGGTAACCGCGGTGGATTTAAACAGCCTCTCACATACAAGACACAGTAACATTTTAAGGCATACAAATGCTAATGCTTGCTTTGGTCTTCATCCTTTGTTCCTTAAATGGGTGTCATATTGATACTGATGGTCTTTCTTAAAACGAAATGATGGTGCCTAGATATTCGTGTTTGTCTATGCAGTTCTCAAAAGTTCATCATCGGTTTCAGTTTCTTACAACAGTGGATTTTAGCATTGGTTTGGATGTTTCTTTAATAATGGTTGAAGTCATTTCCTTATTCATTTAGAAAACACAAAAAGCTGCACTATGATGAGATTAGTAGAGATGGCCAGCATCAAGAGAGGTTGAGGCAAAACAATAGTTTATTATTTTAAGATGGTGATGATGATGGTTCCTCTCAATTGTATATTTCTTGTTTTTTGTGTGCGTGAGTTTGTGTGTGTGTGTGCGTGTGTGTGTATGTGTGTCGAAACAGCTTTAGAAGATGCCCGAAACATAATTTGAAAACTTTTGGAGTTAACCAAAAGTCGATATTGTCTGTGACTGCTGGTGCTTGAGTTTTGGTAGTTTGGGGAAACTGCAAGTATGAAATGAAGTTTCACTTGAATGTCCAACAAGTTACCTCCACAGAGGGAGGAGTCACTCTCGCCTGGCTGTTCGGTGGCCTCCTCAACCTGCCTGGTGCCCAGTAGGAGGACTGACGGACGTAGGGAGGCAGCTCGGCAGGCAGGGAGCCAGCCAGGGAGGGGTTGCCAGCGACCTCATCACGATACATAGCAGTGGGCCGTCTATTGGAGAAGCAAAGCGCGCACACATCAGCTGCTTCGCCGAGCCCCCACGTCATTCTGACCGCATCCAGTCTATTCGTCTGTGGGGGAAAGCGCACTTTTGATGGCAATTTGGAAGCCTCGGCGGCGCTTCGTGCTGGCTCGATCGGGGAGGAGACATTACGGCGAGAGGTAGCTAACGTTAGCTCGCTAACAAGGTCAGTATACGTTCTGCTTGTGCTGCTCTATTGCATGTCGCGTCTTGGAAAAATCCACACTCTGAGTCGTGTTCAATGCTGCCCCTTCTCCCAGTTAACCCAGCACTGCGCCTGGGAAGGATAAACGTGACATTTATCACCGTCTTAATTCTTTCGGCGTTAGCCTGCTAGTTAGCAAAACTCGCGAGACAACGACCGCTCAGTTCGCTCCGCTCGTCTTTAGTTGACGCTGATTTCCACATTGCCCTCGGACACGTATATGTTTGGTAAAGCGGCACGTTGGGCCGTCGCCTGGATGCGTTTATGTGCTGATGTGAGGGTCGGATGCCCGCAGCAGCGTCTCTCTGCTCCGCTCTGCTCTCATCGCATCCGCTTAGAATAAAAACAGGTGCACGTCTGCTAGCATCGGCCAGCTGCGGGACATACTGCAAAAGCGCTCGACCGCGCTCGCCTTTTCCCCCAATTTGTGCGCGATGATAACACTCGCTCGAACAATCGCCCACACACTGCGTGTCTAGAACAACACCGGGACATGAAATTGAGACGTTATTGCTTGTTTTATTTATTGAAAAAGGCCCGAAATGAGATTGTAGTCGGACCGAGGGCAAACGACGCGGGCCTTTGGAATGGAACACCGTGTTTAGCCAGTATGCGATAAGGGGAAAAAAAAGACAGAAACGACCTTACAGAATGACTTAAAAAAGTCAATATGTCTAAAACTGAGAATCACGCAGAAGTCGACCATTAAATATGTGTTTCCGCTCACTCCACAAAACGGCGTTTCATTTATTTATTTATTTATTTTAAACAAACACCGATCCTGCATGGACGTTATTAAATCTCGAGGGCTCATTTTAGCATTTTTTTGTCACGTCTATCTTGGTTTTCTCCAAGTTTGCTTGATTCTCATGTTTTTATTTCCACGTTCCTCCATTTGAGTCTGTACAATCGCTAGCTGCAGTTTGTTGCTCAAAGCTAGTTAACAAGACGGATCATAATCACAGCCAGTTTTCAGATTAAAGTTAAAAGGATTTGCCAGGCTTTTGTCACGCTTTTGCCAGGCTGCACGCTTTTCACATAAATACAGATTTTCTTATCGCCACGCACTGGTGGTTTAGTAACATGCATATTTTTTTTTTGCATCACATGCTCCATTACTTTGTTGGACAGACTTGGAGTGGACATGCGGGCTTGTCTTGTGGATGTTTGTTATTCAGCTCAGGCTCTTTTGAGAGGCTGCTGCATGTGCCACGTCAATTCAATTGGCCCTGAGCGCCAACTGTGCATCCGAGATTTAATTATTTGTGATAGTTTTCAATTTTTAACTATCCTTTGAACGACACGCAGCAAGAATACCGCTGTGGTGAAACTGATTTGCTTCAGCCCCTCGACTCCCACTCGTGCAGGCCTTCGTGAAATCACCCAGAAGCAAATCTGCCACTTTCCTGTTTACCATACATTAAACCGGTCTGATGTTTAAAATGAGATTTTAATAAGCACGCAATAAGAGCTTGATATTCATATCAGCTTTAGCTGTCCCCCGAGATAGTTCGAGCTACACTGCTAGCATGTTTTTTTTTAAACTTGCTGCTCAGTAATCTGTGATCATATAAAGCCTATAGTAACCACTGATATTAATCTCAAGTATTCATCATGTTAGGGAAAACATTTCTACAGCTCTACTTTTTTAAATGCAAACCATACTTACACATATTTTAGTCTGAAATTAAATTTTAAAATGAATAATCATTCTAGGATAATTGAGATAAAAACAAAAAAAAAGAACATTTTGACAAAAAATTTAAAATGTAGCTTTGGCTAACTGAATAAGTATGCAAGGATCTTGGTTGTTGTTTAAACTGCTTAACTTCTTCAATGCATGAAATTGCAAGTGCAATTATGAACATTCTGCAGGGAGGCAAGCATTGTAATATTGCTCGAATTGTCAGTTCTGTTGTCTAAAACGGCGATCGATCGTTACCATGGAGCTGGTCGCAATGGTGGTTTGCTGTAAAAAGTTTGAGAACAACTGCCATAGTTAATGTTGAGTTATCCTTTTTTTAAAACTATGTTACTATTTTTTCAGACATACTTTGTGCAATATGTCTGTATACAGGTAGTTATCAACTCTATTTGCCACATGCAATTTTATTATGTAATTTACAGTTTATAATGATACTGACATTATGTCTTGATTACTGCACCATTACATTAAAATGCTATATATCATACATCTACAAAGAAATCAATCAGTGTGCGATGTGGGATTTCGTTATGTACATCTGGGGCTGCGTTTACTGTATATTAAAAAAATGTGTGAAGACTCAAGAAAATTAAACTGGGTAGAACACACCGTACTTTTTACTTTTTTCCTCAATTTTGAACCATGCGGCTAATTCAACGGTGCAGCTTTTCTGTGGATTTTTCTTTCAATAGTAGGGGCGCTCTATAGTTCATAAAATTTGCTAAATAAATCTATATTATAATTTTTTTTCTCTTGGGGCTGTTCTGTTTTAATTCGCAAGGTTGTTGTAGTGTTAAAAGGCACCGTTTTAACAATCTTCTTCGTGTCACAACCAGTTTTTTTTGGGGTTTTTTTGGGGGGGGGGGTTTGACATGGGATGGGGGAACTCAGTTGTTTTGCGGTGCAATGACGTTGGTTTTTGTGCGAAAACCAATAAAATAATTTCACGTTCTTCAATTTAGGGTCCCAGAAAAGGGGCTATCTTGCCACTATACCGCACATATACCTTGTTTTCCAGTTTTGTGCAGTGCTGTTTTATGCTAATTATTTTAGTTTTAGTGACACTTCAAAATTTTTATTAATCCTTTGTTCTATAAAACAACAGTGAAAATGTCCATTTATGGGCAAAATAATGTTTCAAAATAATTCACCAGTGTAAGAATTTTACATTTGACACACTTTACAAACTATGTGCGTGCTATTTGGTAATAGTAATAGTCAGAGTTTTTAGTAGTGTGCATGTGTGCTCTGGATGTGTTTGTGTGCACGTTTACGTTCTTTAAGTCATTGTTTCTACTGATAAATTTAAATCCCCGTTTTATTTTCCTTATTTCGTGACACTCTTTGTAGTTGCTTTAATATGGCAAATGGATCAATCACAAGGCGCTGGTATTTCCAAAAAGGCGCCATGTTCATGTGTTTCCGCATTCCATTGAGACACGTTGATCACACCCGAAAGAAACCAACACTGTCATCTGCCTGCCATGTTTTTTTGCTTGTTTTGTTCTTTTGTTTTACACTACAGCTTCATAATCAAATCTGCTATGCCCAAGCCTTTTCAATTAATAAAGCAAATTTTATTTAGATTTTGTTTATCTTGTCATCCAAAAAACATGCAACTCAGTGCTTTGCAATAATAATATCCACAATACAAGATAAAAACAAAACCTGCTCGCTCCCTCCTAACATGCACAACGAAGCAAGCCTCCGCTCATTCACATACACACAACCTGATAAATTATGTTAAAAAAGACATGGGAAGAGGCAGAAAAAAATAATTTGCGGAAAAGGCACCTTATTCCAAGTGTGTGTGTGTGCGTGTGTGCGTGTGTTTACTATTTTTTTAATATGCTCTTATTTTGCTTTTTTTGCTAATCTAGTTTCACGTTGTCCATTCGATATAGATTTAAAGATCAATTTCAAGGATTCTAGGAATTTTTCTTTCTTTAAAATTCAAGGATATAAAGATCTAAGGGAGGACTTCTGTGTCGTACCAACAAACATGTCAGCTTGACGTGATGAAATGCATTCCTGGAAATACCATGTTAGCCCAATAAATTGCAAAACTTTTGAAAATAACAAAAGCTAATATAAATATGACAAAGATAAGTGTAATGCTTATTCAAGGCTTTAATGTGTGAAACAATGAAAAGCATCAATAGTGGATGTAGCAGAATGGAAAAGGCTTGAATTTGAAATATTTACAAGGTCGTTTTGTACGTACTTGGGGAAAAAATCATTGAAAACTTAAGAATAAAGTGTTCAAGGTGCAGGGATAAATTGGCATAAGGCTATGATGATAGTTTGAAATTTACTAGTTGAACATATACTTAGTTTTGAAATCAATGAAAAATCTTATTAATTATATAATTTCAATCTCAATCAAAATAATCGTGATGATTATTTTTTGTCCATAATCGTCCAGCATGACCACAGGGCACTTACTCTTACAGTATATTGGACAGTGTCATAGCTTAATAGTTAGTTGGATTAAAAAAAAAAAAAAAAAAACATTACCTAGTTTACCGATGATGTCACTCCTCGGTGACACACACTTGTTGAACTACAATTCCCAAGATGACGTTCTCGAGTCACATTGTGCTGCATGGCTTTACAGCTGCTTTAATACTGATGAAATCCAAATATATGTATGAAAAGAAATATGAACCTGAAGCTCACGTAGATCATAAATTCACAAGTTAGCTGTGGTTTATTTATAATTTTTTTCAAAACCCTACTTTTTATCTTATTTTGTGAATGGAATGTTTCTTTTTTTTTCAATTTTAGTGTTCCTGGTGGCATTTGAGAGTGTCAAATAGTGCAAGATGGCTGCCGCTTATGCCACTTATTAGTCCTCTTTTATTACGTGGTTCAGCTGTATCAACACTATAATGTCATGTTGTGTCCCCCAAGCCAGCGAGCAATGGTTATCAGCCCATTTTTGTCATTTACATTTTGTTCTATTGCACATTAGAATATAAAGTTCTAAAATTGCAAATCAGCATTGCGGAATCGGGAAGTGAGGATTTGTGGCTTGTGGTGGCTATTGCTCACTGTGAGTTAACAGGATGGAATCTAGGCCACATTGTGGAGCGCTTACTTTGATGCTCAGATTGTTTGCTGTGTGTGCTAATAGCCCGAGGTAAGGTGTAGTGCTCATTCGGAATAAAACCAAGCCTATGGGCAAAACCTATTTTCATGCAAATGTATTTGACATGAAAGAACAAAATGTGACATGAATCCAACAAGGGCTTTTGGATTCGAAAATAAGCTTTTTGAAGATTGCTTTATTGGTTTTTATTACGTCTTAAATACCGTCTTGATTTTTGTTGTTGTTGTTTGTACGTATGAGGTTTGAATTCGAAAGAAGTGTGGAGAATATGACGTGACAAATGTGTGTCAGGTCGACCATTGCTTTATCCATATTAACAACGCGCCTTGTTGCCTCTAAAAATGTTATTGTACTTTGTTCTTTGCGGGATTGTTAACACATTAAAAAAAAACATCTCGTACTTTTTAATAGGTCAGAGAAAATAAAATCTCTGATTATTTTTGCTGAAATAGAATTTCCAGCTTTAATCATTTTTCCCCTTTACTTCAAAGCAAATGGCAATGTCATTATCTAAAACAACTTTTGCTTTTTGTTGTTTTATTTTACCGTCTGGAATTTGCGTTGTTTCTCTTGATAATTGTTCTTCCCCGACAATTAACTTGTATTAACTTCCATGGAAATAATCGACATATTTTTGACAATGCAGCAATGCAAGATTGGTCATATAATCATGCGGATATGAAAACAAGTGCTTAGTTTTGGAATAATGTCTCTTTTGTCAGAACATTTCTGGGAAGCAATCACTGACATTGTCGAGGTTCATTCGCCTGACTTCCGTTCTGGCAGCGTTGTTTCACTTCATACTTAGTGACTGTGTGCACGTCACTGTGAATGCTTGTGCCCCTTAATAGATTTGCGACGTGACCAGCACAAGGTGTAGTACGCCAAAAGTCTTTATTTTCGTTCCTCTTCCAATTTTTTTTTTCAAGGGGTGGAGCTGCAGCTGACCAGTGTTCATGAAAAATAACAACTCTAGGAACGGAGAAACACTAATACGATTATTGTTAATCTTTGTTTTTGTATTACTGTTCAGCTTTGTTCCTTGTGCAGTTCATTGTGCTTTGGATGTTGTAATATTTTGTTTGTACTTTGGAAAATGTTTATTTATTTTTACGCCACCCTTCTTTTGCCCATTTTAAACTCATGTTATTTGTGAAAGTTTATATATTGACACATACATGTATAGTTTCTTTTATTTATTTTTTTTTCATAAAAGAAATTAAAATCTATTACCGCAAACACACACATGCAAAAGTACCAAAAATTGGTAGCGTAGCTAACTATTAAATAGCTCTTAATTCCCCAGGTATCGGGCAGTGGCACTTGACTGATTCATGTGAAAGGTACCCATCCCTCGGTATTTGCATATTTTTATGATGTAGTCATGCTTGTATGTTAGCCTTCATGTATTATCATCGTGGTTTATGATTATTTTTTTACCTCCCCCAAACATCTCAAAGTCATGTCTGTTTGTCTTCCCTTGTAGCTGGCTGGCATGGCTGTCTAACCAGCTGCCAAACGCCCCTCTTGATGGATCCCAGAAGACAACGAAAGGAAAAACACAATCAGTGAGCACAGCCAATAACAAGGGAATCCGACCCAAAGCATATCATCTGGCTGACTTCAGTGCATGTTGCCTCTTAAGTCATTCATCGGCATCTGCTAGGCAGCTCAAGGGCCTGCTGATATGCACTATAAAACGGGCGACATGGGCGGCGGGGAAACCGGGATGTGTCGGACTATCTCGCTGGTAGTAGGGCTTCTGATAGCCACGTCCCTGGGTGCCGCATCGGAACAGCAAGACGCACTGGTGGAGAGGTTCACTATTGAGCTGGAGGCTTCCATGCAGTCTTCCGTGCTGTCCAAGCTCCCGTCTGCTGCTGCGGCCACGGCAACACCACAGTCCTCTGTGAACGACGGCGGTGTGCAGACTGGCATCCCAGATTCCTCAGCCATTGTGGGCCAAGTGTTCCAGTTGCGGATTCCACTGGTGCACGAGCAGGCCGGCTGTAATCTCCACGTAAGTGCACACTGTATGCATTGTCTTATTTAGGGCTGGTCAATATGGCCTAAAACTTTGTGCTTTTACCAGTTACTACGAGGAGACTGATAATCAATATTTGGACCTGGTACACGTTTGCAGTAAAAGGGATAATAGTGGCAACAATATTTGGAAAGATACAAATGCCAATACTTAATTTAAATGCCTTCAAGTATATATTGATTTAACAGCTTTTCAGATTTGTCACATATTAACAATACATGTTGTTGTTTTTTTTTTTTTATAGAGTGGACATTTTTTGTGGTAAAATTCTAACAAAAAAAGTGCAGGGGGCTCCCAACCTCAGTTGCATATTAGTCTTGATTCAAGATAATTGATTTTGGAAAATGTACAAGGAATAAATTTATATTTATTACAATAAACAATATCAGATCTATTAACCGCCACAAAAGACGATCGATAGGTTTTCTCAATATATGGGATATGATACATTCATGGATGTAATTTATAAAAAAAAAAAAAAAATCCGTTAGTTTCAGTGTGGCTACGATTTGAGTCGAAATGGTCAAGTTTATTAATATGCAACATGTAAAAGCTGTCCGGAGCCCAAACTATCCAAGCTGTCACTCAGCTGAAGATAATTGTTCCTCCTCTTGAGACTGTTGTCATTTGTAAGCTTTGGCTGAAAACAGTATGTCCCCAGTGAAACCAATACTTTAGTAGTGCTTACATGTGTTTGGCGCCAGTCAGTGTCCAAAGACAAATTACTTTGGCCTTGGAAACCTGCAATAAAGCTCGCAGATCTGGTGTACATGACTCATAAAAGACGGCCCGATACGTTACCTTGATACATGGGCTGCTATACTAGTCAAGGATGCAACAATTTTAAAATGTAACTATTCGATTCGCTCAAGACCGATTTTTTTTATTTTTGGCTTTTCATAATTTTTTGCGACACCCCTAATTATGAGGAATTAAAATAAAAGCAAACAAATATTTATAGTGTATTATAGTATATTGAAGATTCATGTACCTGATTCCAAATAGAATCCCACATATTGTCTGAGAAAGTGAATTGCAAGTTCTGGTCCCTGACAGCTTTAATGACAGCCTTGGATCGATAATACCGTTTGCAAATAATTTCGATTGTTAAATGGAATGATTTTCAGACAGCACACACGCAACCGAGAGTTGTGATTGGATGATCAAGAAGGCGAAGGTGGAACGTCTGCCTACATATGCAGCAGCTTCTGCCTTCAGCCGTGAAGCGATATCACTAGTTTTCAGATCACTTCAATAGTGATGCACCTTTCCTATGATGGTTCCGCAACGTGACAAGAATTAGAGCCTTCCGCTTGTCCATGCCGAGTCCGTTCATATATCGAAAATAGTGTGCTGTAAGAGGACATTTTGGACTGGACTCAAATTTAATAAAATATTTTGAAAGGAAGTGCAGTTTCCCTCCTCACTTACTGGGTAAGCTACGAAGTGAAGCATTCGTCACAATAAGAGGTTCTTGACTCCATGCGACTGTTATCTACTGGACAAATGCAAATTATCAGTTCCAATAGTTATATTAAAAGAAATTCATACAAATATTGATCACAGGTATAAATATATTAAATATATTCATTACACTAAATTATTATTAAATAAGTTACTCCCCCATTTTATATTATAGAAAAAAAATTATACTTGAGTAACTCCTTATGCTACAAATACAGTAATATTGTAAAGGAACTTACTTTCACATGCAAGTAACATGATATATGTAATACATTACATTTTGGAAGTAACTTGCCCAACACAGCAAATAGACGTATTTATCCTCCTAATATGTGACCTCTTGATTTGATTTGATTGATTAGTCCCTACTCAGTCGCAAGTAAACTATTTTGTCTGTGTATGAGCGTGCAAAAAAAGCGTAAATTGAAGTCAACCCTTACTTGGGCGGCATACATGAGTCGTGGCTCGCTCACACATGACAGGTCTATCAGCACAGGCACTCCTTTTTATCAGCCACAGTGCCATGCGCTGAAACATATATATATACACACACACATGCACACACTGGAAGGTTTCTTGTTTGTTTAACCTCATGAGGCACAAAAGATGAAACCTGTTATATACTTGCCTCAAGGTCTCATGGGATGGAAAACTCTCAGGAAATCATGTGCACCTATAGCGACAGGCTTTTTACAACACTTTGACTCTCCTCCGCCCCGCACCTTTGCGATGAGCAAATTGCATTTTATCAAATAGCAGTTATATTGCAAGTGCAATTAATCATTCAACCCTAGTCAAGATTAGGGCTGGGCGATATGACCTAAAATCAATATCGCGATAAATTGGGCAATTTTACCTCGATAACGATAAATGCACGATAAATTCCCCCTGAGGACCAAAATCAAAATAAATGCAGAAAATGCATATTAACTGCTTTTTTTTATTGACCAACTGGTACACATTACTTTCAATGAAAAATAGAAGTACAAAAATCATTTGAATAAACATTCAAAATAGCTTGCTTTGCATGACTTGAACAATGTCACAAAGAACAGGAAAAAAAAGGGTACCTCTCACAAAATCTTTTCCTGCAAATAGATTGTGCCGAGATGGTGTAATGCCATTTGCAAATGCTTAGATTTGTGTAAAGGTATCTTGTAAACAATATAAATAATGCCATGTGCAAAGGCACTAGTCGCCTGTAAACAAAATGCTAAATAAAATGAAAAAAAAAAAAATCAATGGAATGCCAGTGCCAAACAAACGCGTGTGCTTCATCAGTAAAATGTGCCGTCTCGAGTACTCCGGTGCGCAGTCGCCACTTGTCGTCTATGTACTGCACATTTCAGGCTCAAACAGGGATCCATGTTGCGACTCGACCACAAGTCGGATGTGGATGCAAAATGCTCGACATGTCTCCGCTCCCGTCCCGATGTTGTCCATATCGGGAAGTGCTGTTTGCGGCAAATATTTTCGTACCTCTTGTCGGCTACGTTCCTGAGGCGTTTAAATCCTGTGCGCTCCACTGTAACTTCAGGAGCTCTATCTTTAGCTATGTGCTAGGCTATCGCGTCCACCACTGAGACGTTCTCTCGTATGGTTTCGCCTCTGTTAGTGGGCTGTTGTCACTTGTCCAACCTTGCTTCTCACTTTGAACTTTTAGCACAAGCTCCAAGTCAACAGCATGGTTGTGTTGTGGGTGGTGAAAAAGAAAAGGTTGGACGCGCTGTTTCAAGTGCTTACGACGCACTTTGTAGTTCATGTTCTTTTGCGCAAACATCGTCTTTATGGAACCCAAAACATTTCCAAACGACAGATGTCGAATTTCTTTTTGGGACAAGCGCGACAAGACCAATTTCAACTAACGTTACTTCGTCTTTAGCCGTGTCAGCCTCTTCTGAATTTGAATCGCCAGCTACGAACGCGTCTTGTTTACATTCTTCTACAGCGCCTGAGTCACGTGACTACATGCGCTGGAGCAGACTTAAAGAGGCATGAACATTGCCGCAGACAGAAAAGACTTTCCTTTTTCTTTTTTTTTTTTAGACACCGAATTTACCGACATGGGCAAAATGATGTCGGTCATTCTAATAAATTTCGGTAACGGTAAATTTTCGGTTAATCGCCCAGCCCTAGTCAAGATTCAAGTTTATTTGGTGTATGCATTGTAAAAACACAATTGTCGCACCGGGCAGTGACATTTTGAATGTACTCCCTATCAGAACTGAAATAAAATAGTTTTAAACCAATATCTTATCCACCAGTGGATTAAAAAAAAAAAAAATGAGGCTTGAGGGGCGGTTAGACTAATGTGCATCAAAATGCTAAATATTGGTGCCGATAATTGGAAACACGCTATTTTAATTAATATTGCGTGCGTGATATTTGATCTAGTTTCATCAATCTTAGGCGTTGACATTTTGTCCTTTTGCGCCCTTTGCTCTCAAATGAAAATGATGTCAATGTGTCCTCTGGTCCGCATTGTGAACATTACGGCTCACCTGTTTTCTGGGTTTGGTCACGTGATGTTTGCAAAGGGACTAGTTCTAGGCCACACAACATATAGTAAGAATGTAAAATGAAGAGCAATTCCTCTGGCTTGAGGCTTTTTCACCATTTGATCAATGCGTAATGGTACAAACATAACTCTTCTCCTTTGTCACATTTGTTTATAAGAGACTTGAGGATGTTTTTTGTTTTTTTATATACATTTATGAAAACTCGAATTAGCGCCATTATCGGTTGAGTAATTGCGCTGACTTGTGTTTGTGTTTTGTTTTTTGTTTTTTTTAGCTTACTGAGATGGGACAGACAGTATTACCGCGTTGGCTCTTTTGGGACAAAGAAAGCTGCATTCTGAGAGGCCTGGCCCTGGAGCAAGATAAAGGTGTGTACCATATTGCTGTGTCTGGACAAGACACCCCTGAGAAGACTGGAAGCCCAGAGTTTCCCAGTACGGTCTTCTCTATTGAAGTTTATCCCGAGGAACGAGCAGACACGGAACCGTCCCTCCTCGCTCTACAGTCTGATCCGAGTGGCCTGCAGCCTTTCACTTGTGGCCCTGAGGAGCCCGTCACGGTCCTCACTGTCATACTTGATGCTGACTTGACAAAGATGCTCGCTGAGCAGAGGGTCACTTTACTGACTGTTATGAGAAGATTCTCGCATGTCCCCGTTGAGCACATGAGGGTCGTCCCTGTTGTCAACAACCGCTTGTTTGACATGTCTGCTTTCATGGCGGGACCAGGCAATGCCAAGAAAGTGGTGGAGAATGGAGTTCTGCTGTCGTGGAAACTTGGATGTGCCCTTGACCACGGCAATATCCCGGACATCGGCATTGTCCAGTCCTCTGCAAAGGATGGAACTATGTCAGCCAGGCTGGCGTACCCCGTGGTTGGCTGGCACATTGCCAACAAAAAGCCCCATGTGGTGAAACGTGTCAAACGACAGTTGTACAACACCCCCACTCCGGTACCATCCCTGCTTCCTCCCACCACTTACCCAGAACCCCCTGTTCGTGTCGTTCCCAGCCCGACATCACCCTCAATCGCCCCCGCAACAGACATCTCTGCACCACCTGTCCGCGGTCCTTTACCTCTCCCTGTCAAGCCCACCATGAGGGTCAGAGATCAGATAGCCCACACACCTGTGTTTGGTCCCTCCCAACCCACCAGGGCATTGGGAACGACGAGCACCATCCCCATCCAACCTACCATGACCAGACCTACATTTGTAGAAGCCACTGCTTTACCAACGCTACCAAGCACCACCAAAAAGCCAAAACCTTCTAGCACGAGGAAGCCCAAAAAGCCCAAAACGTCAACCCCGTCTCCCAGGGAACCCAAATCCACCACAGCAAAACCACCGAAACGCACCACCACGCTCTCCTCGGCTCCAGACCTCAATAGTATGCCAGAGATCCGCAACCCAATTGACCAGGTCAACGCGTGGGTTGGCACGTACTTTGAGCTGAAGATTCCCCCTGATACATTCTTTGACAAAGAAGATGGCACGACTGACAAGCTGCGTTTGACTTTGAAGCATCCCCCCAGAGAGGCAGTCAGTGAAACATCCTGGATTCAGTTCAACAGCACCATCCAGCTTCTCTATGGACTTCCCGAGGAGCAGCACAAGGGCAAACACGAGTACTTCATGTTGGCTACCGATAAAGGTGGAAGGAGTGTCATGGATGCATTTGAGGTTCAAGTAAACCACTGGTCAACTAACGATAAACCATCCGTGGTTTTTGCTGCCCGTTTTCACGGCGACCCTAAAACGCTTAGCAGTGACATCCATAAAAAGATTCTTCTGACGAAAAGGTTAGCTTATGTTCTTGGCGATCGCAATAGCAGCACGGTGACCCTACAAAGCATCACCAAGGGCTCCATTGTGGTCGAATGGACCAACAATAGTCTGCCGCAGAGTTCTTGTCCAAAGGAGCAGATCGCAGCTCTCAGTAACAGGATTGCCGATCCGCAAGGCGCACCGAAGCCAGCCTTCATTAAAGCTATGGAGCCTGAATTTAAACCCATTAACATCTCTGTTCGCGGCGCAAATAAATGTCAAAGCTTCACCTTCATTCCACCGGGAGAAATTCCGCCAATCCCCGATCTCCCTACCGCTACACCTTCACCTGGGACAGGTCGCAGAAGCAGCGACGACGTCTACCTGCACACGGTCATCCCTGCGGTCGTGGTCGCCGCCCTGCTTTTAATTGCTGGCATCATTGCCATGGTGTGCTACCGTAAGAAACGCCGAGGGAAGATGACCATGGAGGAACAGGCCACCTTCATCAAAAAAGGAGTTCCCATAATATTTGCCGATGAGCTGGATGATTCCAAGTCCCCGCCGTCCTCCAGCATCCCTCTAATCCTTCAGGAGGAGAAGCCGCCGCTTCCTCCCCCGGAGTACCCCAATATGGCCGGTCCCCACAGCACCCTGCTGAACCAGGATTTGCTGGAAGAGTATTCAGTGTATCAAGATGACGATCCCAACGCGCCTCCTTACCAGCCCCCGCCACCTTTTACCGTCCCCATCGAAGGCAAAGGCTCTCGCCCTAAGAACATGACCTCCTACAGGTCGCCGCCCCCTTACGTGCCTCCCTAACGCTCACTAGAGCTCTCCAATTGGAAATTCAGGTGCACTGTTGGGATGCTCGTTGAAAACTACTGCAGACGTAACTTGACACTTGGATTTCAATGAAATGCAGGCAACCATGCGTATATTTTGACCATCATGGATAAGATAATTCAGTGTTCTCCTACTGGAACAGGCAAAATAGATGGAGAGCACTTTGTAATTTCCATTCCTCTATCACACTCTCTCTTTTTGTTCTTCAGATCTGCTCTTGACTATTTCCAAATGCTTTGTCTGTTTTGCCGAGAAGAAGAGTCAATTTTATCTCAATGATGTACTATTTCTATTGTATAGAAAATATTAGAGCAGGAGAGACTAACGCCCGTTGGGCCTTGAAGCAGACCTGTGGCTCTCCATTGACGTGCTGTTTGAGAGCTGTATCACTCGTACCTGTCCTCAGTTTGGTTTGTGAAGATTTTTGAGGGGAAATTAACACCACGAGCCAAATTGAAAGCGCACACGCACACGCAAAAGAATCAGTCGTTTCATTCATACTTTGCTTCTTGACAATAATGGCTTGTTAAATCCACAACACGAAACTGACCAGTGAAGTCCAATAAGAATCAAATTGTGTTTCTAATTACAATTCTAATTTAGTTGCAAAACAATGAAAAATGTTCTTTTCATTTTTGTGCCACTTAAACTTGCCGTGTGAGGTGTTATGTGTTGTTGCTATGGTGATGACCAGTCCGGGAGGCTGCGAGGTCAACAATGAAAGTGGCCAACAGGATGCTGCTGCAGAGGCACAATTGAGCACACGTTACACGCTATAAAACAACTTCCGTGAGCTTAAAATTTCCAAGTCTTTCTTAGCACTTTTTTGTTTTTGAACATTCACTGATCATTTCACTTTTTGGAAGTTGCGCCAAATCTGTTTTGGAAGTAGAAATGTCAAATGTGAGTGTTGCTTGACAGTCATGAACCGGCCTCTGGAATGGTGAATGATTATGATGAAATCCATAGTTGGGCTTAAAGTGTGAAATGTAATAAGGGGATTTGTGAGGAGCCCAGTGGAGAGGAGAGCTTGTCAGTGCTCTGCTTTGCCGCTCGGAGTCGCACACGGGGATGTAAATAATTGTGTGCCTGTGAAATTAAAGAAGTCCATCATGTTCGTGTTTCAGCAGTCAACCTGGTTGGGAACAGAAGGGCCACAGTGGGAAATGATTTTATTTTTTAATTGTATGCTTAGATTTATGATCACCATCATGATAATGAACGTTATAGTGTGCAGAAACGTTTACCTGCCCATCACGAAGAAATAGTATCATCTGAATATGATCGCAACAAATAAACTATGTGAATTATGTACATTTCATACCTGATAGCACCATTACAAAAATGTAAAAAAAAAAAAAAAAAAAAAATCTAATGTTTTTACTGAGTTTTTGATACGGTCTTAAACTTGTTTTATGAAGGTATATTAATAAAATGTAATACAATTTGTAAAGCCTCAAAATCGTCTACTGTCACTCTTTGTTGAACGTTCTTTTCCTTTTGTACTGAAGAGATTTTCCACTTTTGACATCTTTGTACACTGCTTTTAGGAAAAGGCACACCTGCAAAGCCTTCTGATGTCTGCGATGAATTCTTTCCACTCTTCGCACTTCTTGTGCAGACGCCTCAATGACACTGACTCATACGTGCTCTCCGGTCCGCTTCTTCCAGCTCTTGTTAAATGAGCTTACCCTCGTCCCCTTTGCTCCATCCACCGGTCGACTTGAATTTTCTATTTTTTCCACTTGCTGGAGTACCTATGATCTTTCCTGCTCTCATTTGCCTGACTGTTATCATTACACCTAGATATTACGCTGGCTAATAAGTAATTATGAGGTAGGTTGGGTTTCATATTGTATGGTCTGTAATCATGTATAAATTGGACACCAAACAAGCTCTGGGCTAGGGGCTCATTTACAGGTGATGTTGACATCTGGATGCTCGTGATAATGGATGCAAATAGACTAAATGATCCACCTTTCACCCCTTGGTGTATAACAGAGCCCCTAATTGGCTCAGTGCAACTTGAATTAGTGTTAACTGCAATGATCGAGGCGTAGCAGACAACAATTAACTGCCAAAAAAAAAAATCCCAATACACACAGGATATTTACATATTTCTATTTGGTTACTTTGACAAATTGTATTCATCCTAGAATGTATCCCTCCTGTCCCCGGCCTGCAAATAGTGAAAATCCCATAGGATGGGAAACTAAATATGTGTATATATATATATATATATATATATATATATATATTAGTGCTGTCAAGTGATTAATTTTTTTTAACTAATTAATCCCCAAAAATTCCATGATTAATTGTGATTTATCATATTTTTCAATTACTATTTTTTGCAAAGCTTATAACAGATATTTACTTGAATAATATCTTGGAATGATACAAAATCACCAAATATGAAGTATATTTAATTCAAAGACTGTTCTAATAGCTTTCTTTGATTCTCATATACGATCTAAATGGAGACATCTTTAAAGGCATTTTTCTTCTCCGAAACATTTCTCAAATCTGCTCAGAAGTGCCACACTCCAGCTGTGTTGGTTTGCAAGGCCCAGTGGTAACTTAAACACAGCGTTTTGGTCTGAGACTTGCTAAAGACAGCTAATATGGCGCAATATTTGCAAAGTCTGCAAATTATTTTTGAAGTAAATCAAACTGAATTAACTGAGTTAAAATATCTGAGTTAAAAAATTTTGGATTAATGACCTAATGCTTTAATTTTGACAGCGCTAATATATATAAATATATATATATATATATATATATATATAGGACAGGGTTCCTGTGGATCATTGTCTGAACCCTTTATGTGCCGGTCTTTCTTTTTTCTTTTTAATCAATAAATTATTCAGTTTTCTCATCACTAATTCAAAAGGCTGTGGCTTGAAAATGTTTTGACGTAAAGCCATACTGTAAACGTTAACTTTGTTAACGATTTTGCTACTTTAGTTCTCAAAGGTTTAAAATGCATTGAATCTGAATCAAAAAGCAAGGCCTTAAAACGCTCAAATCTCAAAATAGCATTCTCCCAAAAAATTAATTTACAGATGATGACTTGTATCATTGTTCAGTTACAATTGTGGAAGCAACAAAACAGTGATGTGGTTTTGCACAGATGCACATCATGTACTACAGAACTTTGGACAATGTGACTTTGAGAACATGCTGAAGTTGGTCTTTTGGAATTAAAAAGTTATAAATATAGCTTGGCTTAGGATGGAGCTTCCCTGTACCAATAGTCTGGCGAGTAGTAAACAAGTAATCAAAAAGTGACTTCAAAATTTAAACAAAAAAATGAAGAGAACTCCACCTTGTCTATTTGAGCCAACCTAATGGTCTCAAGAAACGCCCCACTGGCTGAATGCTCGCGCTAATCAGCATCTGTTTTGTAGTGCTTTGAGCAATGGAGTGAAACCACATACCTGTAGTTCAGCTTGGCTTTGCGGCTTCAGAGGAAAATGAATTCGCAAGCCTGCTGTCTTTTTCCAAATTGGCCTGTTTTCAAGTACTTTTTCCGTGTCAACTTGACCCAGCAAAAGGTGGCTTCTGACAGAGCTCACTTTTAATGGACATAGAGCTGTATTCAATTGTAGTGGTGTACAATTACATTCTTAGATCTTTATAATTATTTCATTGACTCAATTATTTACTGAGTCCAGTCACAGGAATACAATGTTGTGATCCCTTGAGATTACAGAATAACTTGTGTCATGACTATGCTCATAACTCAAAACACTTGCATCTCACATCATCTTTCCCCAATGAAATGAATTAAAATACCATTAAACATTCCAGCCTTGCAAAAAACAAAGAAACAAAACAAAAAATGTTGCAATCTGTGAGTGTCTAGGACACCATATTATTGTATGAATATAGAATAATGAAACAATTAACTGGAAAAAACAAATTCCACAGTTTTTGTCACACGACAGCATTTGGAAGGCCAATGTGCTGCTCATCTGATGTGTCCACCTTCGCCAACCTGGGAGCAATATAAGGCAAAGGGACATAGTGTTTTTTTGAGACGTCTCATCTCCTCTCAGCTCATCAGTGTGGCACTAATATTAGTCTTTCTTTGCATAGGATAAATAATATAGGACTGTGAGTACCTTTATAATTGTTCTACATGTGTGGCTGCTCTGTTCATGTTAAATCTGTGGCTTAGAGGGTCATAGCATCACAGCAAAGATGCTATTTGGCGTTAGCATTAAGTTAGTGGCATGAAAGTTGAAGTAATGTGGTTGTTTTAAAACCTGGGTGTTATTTTGGACACTGAACTCCCTTTTATTGCGCAGTCCGCCCCTTTCTCTCTCGGTCCAACAGTGCGACTCTACTATACAATACAACTTATAGCATTTTTTACAGCGGCTGCAGATGGAACAACACTTTACATATGACATAAAATAGCAATAATATGACAACAAATTCATTGAAAGCAGCAAATTAAAAGACAAATGAATGATACTAACACATAAACTAGACACCAGAAAACAGCACAACAGTCTCATTTTCATATTGGCTCGAAAGTCAAAGAATCAAAATATGTCTTCAAATGAGTTTTAAAAGTGGCCTAACATTCAATGGGAGGTCATTCCATACGGAAGGACTGGCAACAAAAAAGGGGCAACCCCCTCTGAGGCTGCGCTTAGTCCTCGGGACCTCCAGCAGAATTTGGTTCGCAGACCTGAGGCAGCGGGCAGGTGCGTATGGGGGGAGGAGCTCGGAGAGGTACGCTGGTTCGAAGATAAAGTACAGAAAAAAACAACTACAAAATTTTAATTTAAAACCCAAGTTTGAGACTGTTGGCTTCAGACTAGATGCCAGGGGGCACAGGTCGACAGGGTGGGAATTTCGAAGGACCACTGGGACCGAAGACCTTAATTTCTGTTTTCCTTTTTCGTTGAAATTTAAGAAATTCACTGACATTGACATCCAGGCTTTGATTTCCTCTAGACAGGTGGTCTTAAGGAGAAAGCCCATTTTCTGCTCAGCGGGACATAGCTCTGTCTGGTACCTGCTGGATAACCTCAGAGCTGCAGAGAATGCTTGTATTTCGAGGGATTGTTTTTAAACACTTTGAGTTGTGTTTTGTGTGTGAAAAGCGCTATAGGTTTGATTGATTGATGATTGATTTACTTGGTAATTATGCGCGGTGTAATTGTCTATATTTTCTGTTTGGTTTGACGGTAAAGTCAGGTCATTCGTGTCACTCAGTACCATGGTCAGCTGTGGCAATCAAAAGTGAGCATTAGCATATTTTTAAATTTACAATAATTGATGGAGTTCTTCCCATAGATGGATACTATTGCGTTGACAATGTGGTCAATGTAGTGGCTGGTCAGTGTATATTATTGGTGACTATTTATACTCTGGACAAAGACTGCCTAATTGCTGCTGAGTCCACAAATGGACTTGAACGAATCGATATTTGTGGCTGATAGTAGGTAATGAGGTTGTATCAAGGTATGGATTTAAGGCTATTTTATGGCCTGCCACTCTCCCCATCACCCCAACTACAACTACATTCATTAATAATGCATCGCAAGAGAAAGTTAATGCGTGTGATAATAAATGCATGAAGAGGCCGCGGATGGCTGATGTGTTGATGCTGACGACGTGCTTTTTGAACTGACAATCTCATTCAATAGTAACAAACCAGACATGGATGCATACGTTTTGTTTCACAATTGAATGAAATGAGGACTGGTTCAGCTTCTGTATTTTATAATCAATACAATACTTCAAGAACAGGCACATTACTATTCACGCGTGTTTTGGAGAGCACATCCTAATTAGGTCCAGAGCCTGGCAGGGCTCTCAGTGCGAACCGGAAACGGATTCTTTCTTCAGCACAGGATTATTGACAGAAACCTTTCGCTTGATTAAGAAAAAGACTCATTTTGTGGAGTGCAGGAGGCGGCGGTAATGCGATGCGCAACTCTGCCGTGCAAATAGTAGAGCTGCGTGATGGTGGGTGGCACCGCATGATACGGACAACGGCGTAATAGGCCTCATTAGATGCCCCGAGCTCGGGAAATGTGACTCGGATTCCCATTAAGCTGAGAGCAGAATCGGACTCAAATGATGAATGCTAATTGGCAGACAAGTAGTTTTTCATATATGATAGTTGATGGCCTCGTGGAAAATATCTCGCCTAATATGAATAATGTATACTTGCTAGTCAATGTACATGGGTAGGGTAATAAAATGATTGGCAGTTCATCATCATTCAAACAGTGATGATTATTTCTAAGAAAATAAAAAAACTGGAGTCATATTTTAAAATGTCTTTATCGTTAAGCGTCCCAAATAAAGTTTCATGATTTGCAACATGATTTATGGACTGTATGCTTGTGCCCGTGCTTGCAATGAGCTGGATTTTCACTCTCAAAAGAGAACAGCTCTTCCGTCTCCTTTCTCTCAAATCACAAGCCAGTAGATGGCAGTAGCAGCACAGCCATCGTGTCAAAGCTCAGCCATTGCTTTGCAGACAAATAACAAGCAGCCCCAAGCTGTGGTAAACAAAAATCCAAACCCACTATTATCGTTTATCAGCTGTGAGGCACCAACAGCTTATCCAAACATAGGTTTATTTGGATGGATGTAATATGCAAAAGTAATAAAGGTATCATTAATATGTGCTCTTTAATCACCTCCGAGATGATTTATTTCCATCTTGAAGCAAAGAACCCAGAAGGAGTCTCCAATGACGCCCTCATAATTAGACAACGTGGGGAAAAAACCGTGAGCTTCCACATTTAGACCGAGTAAGTGCGCACTAATTGCATTTTGGCTCTTATCTCATAAACTGGATTCACTCCAAAGCCTTGATGGAAATCCTCCTCTTCACTTTGTGCGAAGAACAAACATGTTGGTTGGGTCTCTTCACTCAATCGCAGATGCTTCCGTCGTCTGACGAGGACGTGGATGCGTTTACATGCTTCCATGTCTGCGCGTCTCAGTTGGGAGGAGAACGAGCAGCACCGAGGTCAGCTTACCTCCCGATACCCCCTAACGCCTCGGAAACATCATCTGCCCGACTCCCCAAGATCACAGCAGAATCCACGTGTATCTTGCACTCAACTTGTGTCCGGCAGCAGCATGATTCCGTCAGAAGTCGTCGCCGCGGGTCGTTGTGTTGTGAACAGATAACACTCGTCTCCAAACGAAGCGTGAAGACGGCTCACTATACAGTTGCCTTATGGATTTTCAACCTTTTACTGGCTTTCTGTCATGTGCCAGTCTTGTGTTGTTGCCAACCAGACCAGCCTTGATGACCCGCTGGGTCAGTGGGACTGGGCATTTGGGTTATTTAATGGGGGGGTGCTCCAGCTCTCTGTGAGCGGCGGCTCGTGGGACTGAAAGCCCAGAGGCTCGCTGTGTTTATTGCATCACAAGGTGGATTCAAACAACAAGAGTCACTACAACTCAGCGTTTCAGTCATCTGCAATATTAGTAATTCTTTGCAGAGGGTAAACAATATATGCCTGTGAGTAATGTGATATTTTAAGTCTACATGGGTTGTGCCACCGTTTGTATTTAAATAGCTATTGCTAAAAGTGTTGCAACACCAGGACTGTCGATAGTTATCGTCAGCCTGTCAATGGTGTTTTCAATAATGTGTTAGCATTAAGCGAGCGGGGGCGTAATTATGACAAAGTTTGGTTGCGGTATTTACACATCCTGTTATTCATTATATGTGTTTATCAATAAATTCCAACTGGGAACAGCCTTTCTTGATGAACCGTTCACCATTTGCCAAACTGCAGCTTGTTGTGAAGTGAGTTGATTTGAGTTCACTGCCAACATGGCCGTACTCGAATGACGGCATGTATCACGGGAAAACTCCAAAATCAGGTCACTTATATGTCAAGGCACCACTGCATACTGACAAATGTCCCGAGAGTAGGAAACTGTGTTTTACTGCTCAACAGAGGAACATAGAAAAGAAAATGTTGTGTATTTAACAGGCAGACCCCATCACCCCATCTTCATTGCAGGCAATGTGTGAAGTGGGATTTTTCTTGTCATGTCATGTGGAAATGTAGTCAGGTCATCTTCGGCTGTTATTACAGTCCATTAACTCCTTTGTGAAGATACATAATTGATGCAGCCTTTGGGTAGAGTTTAATCAAATGGAGAGCTCTTTACACTCCACTGCCAGCTAAAAACGACACACACACAATCCGCAGTGGTGTTTGAGCCCATCGCCACAAAATTGAGACGTATGAAGCCAAAAAGTCCACGTTCACGTCATCGTTCGATTGGAACTATTAGACGCTATGGAGAGATGTCCTCTTGGTTTCCATATGCATCTCCTAAGGCGTTGGCCGCTCTTTCAAATAAACGTGAGTCCTGCCGGCGGGATTGAGAAGATTCATTGTTGCAGCGCTGCTCCATAAAATCTACGGCTTAAATTTCACAGCCTGTGTGAAATTGTCAACCACTGTTTAAGCCACAGTCGATATGCCTCGGTTTAAACAGAGTTGACTTCTGCTTCTGCCTTAAACCTAAAACCGTGATTTGATTCTGCAAAGTGTGCCACTCGAAATCTGCTCGGCTCGAGTGGAGCAGAGCCGGCTGGCCCATTAGGCAATGTCGTCAAAGGCGACAGGCACCACTTATTCACTTTTAATATTTTTATTTATCAACTGTTTATTTAACCTGGTTGTTCCCATTGAGATTAAGAACCTTATGTAATCGAGTTTTTGCTTTGGCTTGCGAGCGGAAAATTAGACATCCGCATGAATAATTTTTCAAAAAAGTAAAAAAATGGCTTCAAGATGTTTTGTTGAGTAGATTTTTTTTTTTTTTAGTTTTTACTCTTAAATTGAGATTTACTGTTCAACTAAACAGAAAACAAAGAAAATGACACCTTGTGTTTAAAACAGCCACATAACTTTTTTAGATTACATCTTAAATCTAAGCAGGGACAGCAAGCAAAAGTTTCCGGTACCTCAAAAGCTTTTTTAAGTCTAAATGATAAACTCAACTCTACTCTCAATATTCTCGTGAGCCGGGAACGCCCATTGGCCACATGGCTAATTTGACCGAGTGCCTGTAGGTGTGTGAGTGTACGTATATATGTACTATATGTGCATATACATGTAGTATCTAAGATATATATTTAAAGACGCAAATGATTTACATGAGATGATGGCAAGCGAAAACCATTTGAGCTTTTTTTTCCTGCCATGATCGTGTTGCTGGCCTGGTTAGCCGCACTGTGCGGTTGCAACAAAGCAAAAACCTCCACTGATTCTGTGGGCAGGACCATCAGAAACCCAAAATCGCTTCCTGCGTGTACAGGTACTTGCTTCTTTGATGACTCGCATTCTGGAGGAGAACAAAAATATGACAAAAAAAAAAAAACACACACAGACAGAAGGGCCCCTGGTGAACAATTTTGCAACCTCTATCACTGATTTGGAGCAGGTGCACACATTGTCAAGAGCAGTCAGTTGTCAGTGGACAGTGCCTTGAACTTTCAACTCAGCTTTATTTATTGAGCTCTTAAAAAAAACAACTAGCGCTATGATAAAGGGCTGTGCATCAGATTCAAACTATATAGAATAAAGTGCTATAGAATAAAAATGTTTATGTTTCAAATATCCACCAATTGTGAGCAAACCCATTTCCAACCACCATTAATGTTGTCCAACAGCAAAATTGTTCTCATTCTGATTGGTGCACTCAGCGATAAAAAATATTCATCTCACTCATCTCTCACTATCAATAACATGGCTTTCAATTAAATGGGCCAAGTCATATATCTAATTTTGAAATAATCCTCACGACGGAATTAAAAGTTTGCATGTGTTGGCGAGAGGTGCAATGCTCATTAAGGCGGCGACAGGCCGCACTAAATCCCCCAGCCGAAGACGGGTGAAGCTAAAGGAGGTGACTGAGCTAATTGTCGACTGTCACGATCCATATCGCTATCAACTGTCAAATGAGCACATTTCAGATGTATTCTCTCAACACCCCCTCACCCCTAACTCAGCCCCCTAGGAACACAAGGGTGTGAGAGAGCGAGACAGCTTGAAAGAACGAGGGAGGCAAATAAATACCGAGAGACATTAATGTGATGAGAACGATGCCCGCTCTCTTCCTCTGATTAAAAATACAATAACACACACACGCACACACGCGCTCGCAGGTAAGAACATGTGGCCTGCGATAAGGCCTTTGTCAACGAACGAATTAACGAAGCAGCAGCCTTCAATGGAGGCTGAGAAAGCTTCTGAGATAAACCATCACACAGTGGACAATATTCCATACATACATTAGGTTACAGCGTAGGCATTTTCTTGGCATTTTTTTTTTCATCCTAGCACACCTTAAATTGGACAGATTATTTGTTTTGTATTGTGCTATATGTCTTTTTTAAATGGGCTAAAACAGTAAAACGTGATCCCCTCTCCATCGCGGGGGTTTCGTTCCAGAACAATAAGCAATAAGTAAAATCAAAATACCCTGTTTTAATATTCCGTAGACGTGTTTTTATAGCATTTATGACATTTCATTTCTTTTAAGGTCTTTAAACACACTTTTAAAACAATACAAACACAATTAAACACACGCAGGGCCTTCCATAATTAGTGGCACCCCCTGGTTAAGATGCATTCTTTGGCTTCTAATAAATTCATTTTGTTCTATATAATAAAGCACCAACATTGAAAAAAAGAGGAAAATCCAACCATTAATTCAAGCTCATTTATTCAGTGGGAGAAAAAAAATCCCACATTTAGAAATAATTATTTTACATCAAATGTTCCACAATTATTCACACGCCTGATATTAATACTTAGCACCTTTAGCAACAAAACAGAACCTAACCTTCTCCTATAATGTACCGCATTATGGGAGAACACGAAAGAGGGGTCTTCGACCATTCCTCTTAGCACAATCTCTCTAATTCATTCAGCGAACTGGGTGCCTCTCCTCTGCACTCTGTTCTTGAGCTCACGCCACAGGTTTTCAATAGGGTTGAGGTCTGGGGACTGAGATGGCCATGTGAGCCCCTTGTTTCTGTGTCTGGTCAAGAGTGTGTGGCAACCAGTGGAATCTTTAGTAAGATGGTTCAAATGACTCTTTAGTTGCCAACGTTAATGTAATTTGTCCCTCCTCACTTGTGCGGACCGAACCTTATTTTCAATGAGGCTGTGATTGGCTGTGGCCGATAAGACTGTCCATCAAGCAAACACAAATCACATCACTGTTTCTTTATATTTTTTAAGCTGTACTCTGCAGGATTTTTCTCCCAAATATCTTTACAATAGCCTTTTCATTTGACCATTTATGACTCACACATCTTAGAAATAGTAGATTAACACCTTTAGCTGTTCACAATGGGTATTTCTGCAAACATCCGGAAAATAATTTTCAGGCTGGAATTGGAATTGCAAATTTCCTGCACTCCATCGTGCGCGTTCTCGCCAGTGACCGACATAGACCCAAGACGTCCAAGGACGACTACACTGGCATTTTTGTTTTTATATCTACACACAAAATTCGAAGAGGTCACCTGTCCAATATGTTATTCACTAATTTTTATGTATGCCTAATCAGACATGACATGAAATGTATCTATGTTCTATTTTCCTGTCCACTGTCAATCAATGAAAAGCGTCTTGGTGGGCGGGCAAGGCCCTCGATGGCCCCCATGGTGATGGGTGTGGTTCCTTTTCATAGTTTATGTGGCGTTTCTCCAGAGCGACATGGAGGAGGAAGCCATTCTGCATGGTATGTCATCAAAAACAATCCATACAACAAACCAGTTGAATAATTTGAGCAAATAGCGCACAAAGTGATAAAGTGTAAAGCATGAAAATGCGAGCAGTTTGCACAACCTGCCTACGTAAACATTCAAGGTATAGCCGCTAATAACTAGTCAGCACTCAATTGTGTTGTCTTTTCATTATGCACATTTGCAAATAGCAATGATGTTATTGCCGTATGTAGGATCATAGCTTCAAAATTATAATGTTCACATTTAAATGCGGAGTCATTATTCCCGAGGTGTCCTAATTTTAGTACGTAGTTCCTTTGTAATTTTATAGTGTTCGACATTTGTACTGTCAAGTTAAACATTTGAGAAAAAAAGTCCATGTTAATAAAAGGTTGAATTATAATTATCTTTGTTGTCAGGACCAATGCTTTAAAACTGCCCATGAAAAACATTTATATCGCTTGGCACCTAATATTAGTCATTCTACGCAGAGGATAAATACTGTAAGCCTGTACTTACTGCCATGTTGTTTGCTTCCATTGGGGGTGGCATTAAACATCTTGGCAATGCTTGTTGATCCAATCCTCTGATTGGTTATTCTGCGCAAGCCGAGTTTAACTAGCAAATCAAGTTCCAAGTCGGAGAAAGAATCCTCACAATTTCAAGATTTCAATGCAAGTCACAGAACATGAAGATAGCTGTGTTTCACAATCTGTATGGTGTAGTTTGTAGTCAACAAGCCCTGTGATGTCCTCACGAGGACTGTGGTTACACTTGTGGTTGGCTCTAGTGTTCACAGTTTAGCCTGGATGCAAAAGTGAAAGCCAGAGCATAAGATACAGTGTGGGGAAAAAAAGAAAATCACAGAAGCATCTTTATCCACTCCGAGACATATCAGGCTTCAGCTGGTCACTGATGGAAAGCAGATAAGGTTTCACTCTGGCTGGAGATGGGTAATTGGACAGTTATGGAGAGATAGAAGAGCGCGGGGCCCAGGAGCCATGAAACAGAGTTAATCAAGACTCGGCATCAGTAAATTGTCTGCGAAAGAGCACATCAGGAGTTCTGACAAGATAAGCGAGGCCTTACTCAAAGGCGGAGCTCTAACTATGACGGCAAAAAATTTGGATGGAGGAAAAGCCTGAGCCACTTGTCAACGCTGTCATCTTTATGGCGGGTCAGGAGGGGGTGCCTGCTTACCTTCTCCGTTGTTAGAGTGGGAATAAATTCTGAACACACGTTTTATGCACACTATGGAGATAATATAAGAAACAAAATGTTGCATGTAGCATTGATAGATCCATTGGCAATGGTAGGGGTGAGAACTGAGGGGTCGGGGGTCAAGACATTACGTAAAGGTGGCAGCTGGTATCCCTTGCCACCATGTCAAACCGCCATTCAGTAAAGTGTTTTAAATAAGGTATGGTGTAATTATCTGTTTTTTCATTTAAGCATTAGAACACCATCACGTAGATGTTTGCCAGTCAATAATGTTTCCCTTGGTGTGTTAGCATTAAGCCAGTGGATTTTAAAGTTACATGTTTCTGTTAAATACTCAAGTTGTAATCCTCTTTGCCAAAGAAAAGGCAAAAACAAAGATTTGCAGCTCATATCTCAAAGTGATAGAGTTTTGGTAACAATGAGCGTAATTTGCACAAACTTTCCAACATATTTTTTCCCTCTCTGAAACTGTTGAACAGGGTCACACAGAGTGCAGGTATCTTATATCACATTTGTCAACTTTATAAGTGTCTAGACAGATTTCAGCCCGTGCCGGTGACATGTACAAAATCGACTCCAAATGAGTTTCACGAGTAATCGACTTCCACTCGCAGTCCTGAAAATTTGGACCATTTACAGTAAGTCTTGCTGCCGATGAAATGAGCTTTTCTTTTAGTCCACCATGATTAGGTTTCCATCTTTGTTGTTCCCCTGCAGCGATTTCCCCAGGAAGCAGCATCCTGTGGTACAGGAGCAGGTGGGCCCTTCATGGACGAGAGTTTGGAGCAGGAATAAAAGACGGTGTATTGCTCCATAGATATAAAACAATCCTGGAGAAGCCTCCTTCAGAGCATACTCTGCATTTCAAAAATGTTGTGTCTGCGTTGCCTTTTAACAACATCCAAAATGCTGCAAAATAGTGAGCTTAGCAGCAAATCTTGATTGCACTCATCCCCCACTGACTCGTTGCAAAGACACTGACACAGGCAATTAATTTTGTGTGGGAGACACTTGTCCTAATTGGGCATACAGAAAGTGGGACTTTTCTTGGCTGCGTGTAAGGCAAAGTGACAGAGAAGTAAAGACCATCTGGTCCCACTGGAGTGAGAAGACATGGTGTACAAATAGGAACAGGAGAAACAAGAAAAATAGACGGCACCTTCGCTCTCGCTTCTAATTGGAGAGGGGTTTTTATTTGGTCATTTGACACAAGTGGCTACTAGTTGAGGACTTGTGGATATCAGGATACAGTCCACTTCGTTGGACGTCGGCTAAAGCGGTGACAGTACTCCAATCCCACATTGCCCACTTCCACACAGCGAACGGGGCCATGTCCCAGTTGAGACAATTGTCAGTTGTGTCACATTTAAAGGGAATGTGAGGAGCCACACTATGATTAAGGGCAACTTTGGTCGCCTGTCTTCAGGCCCACTGCGGCAAAGACCTTCCACTTTTCGGTACGCCGGCGTGTGTTTGTCTGCGGAATTACCAATACCTGCTCTAATGCATGGAGGTGTTGATTTACACTGCACACCTTGGCGGGTTCACGCCGTTCACGAAAATACAGCCCTGAGCATCCATTTAATTTCTAGTTGTTTTTTTTGTTTTAATTTATTCTTGATATTTGTTTCTTGACATTTAAATTCCAATTGCAAAAAAATGCTCAAAGTGAGAGAAGTGAGCGAGAGGAACTTGGCTGCTCAAGGCTGAAGTCGGCAGGGACAAACTGATCTGACACGGCTGCTGGAACTTGGAAGGAGTCTCAGCAGTGAGGGATGAACACGGGGTGAGACAGAAAAGAGCAAAGGCGGGGGTAAAGGAGTACGAGAGTCGACTTTCCCTCCTCTCGCCGGGTCTCATCTCCTCTGCATGACAGCGCCGCTCGCTCGGCTTTCTAGCGTGGCCTGTTTGGCGCGGGGACGAGACGGTGACATTTGCAACAGTTTACGTAAACGCTGCGGTGATTAATAGCACTTATTCATATATCAGTCTGAGCAGCGCACTGAAAATTCACTCACACGTGCACTGAAAGAACTGGGCTATGCTGTGCCACTTGGATTGTATAAAAGATAACAAACTCATTTATTACATGTTCATAAATTGACAGACATCACAACATACTTGCACGGTCGCTGTGAGTGCTTGTCACACAGTTGCTAGGTACCACAAGGAAAGGCTACAAAAAACAAACATGCGTTCACATACAAGAGGGGTCAATGCAGCAACAGATTAAAGCCATATTCTGTCGTTTGAATGATTTCCGGTAAGAGAAAACAAAGCGCAGGAGAGTGCCGAAGCTCATTATCATTATCTTTTATTTCTTCTTTTTTTTTTTTTTTTTTTGCTTACATCAAATAGAACAGACATACATTGGCACATGCAAAGTCAACACTTTGTGGTGCTTCTCATTACCATCCAAATGCCATTGAACACAGACTGCTTATCTATTTTAGTACTCCAAACAAGAAAATAGTCTCAAATATTTACACAAAAAAAAATAGACGTACAATGCCCATCACTCAAATATAATCATCATGAGGGTTAGATTTCTTTTTTTTTTTGTTCTTTTTTTTTCATCGATTTGTGTAAAACAAAATACTGTATGTGGCAGAGCTCGCTGTTTCAAGGTTCAATTTGATGTACTTGGAGCAAATAGAGGCACAGAAGAAAATCACTTAGAAACAATACAGAAGAAAAATCAGATAATGGGAATCCCAAGAGAATATGGCTTTAATGACATTGTAAAACAAAGTATCTCAAAAGCAGATCCACTCTCCTTGATGCCCTCGTCCGCGGCGACCCCTTTTAGTGGTCAGCTTGTTCTCCGCCAGGGTCTGCCCGGTCAAAACCGCCACACGATGCAGCACTGCTCGTCTCAATCAAGTCTGGATGGAGGTGGGATGCGGTCCGCCATCCTGTGTGAGCGGGCGGGTGCTGCAGGACGTGCTGAGACACTCACAAGCCTCTCAAGGTTCCTCTGGAGCTTCCCGTTTTCTTTTCAATCACAAATGACAGACAAGCAGCATTCATCCTCCAGCATATCAGATCCTGAGGTTGTTGTAATTCACGTACGTCTTCTTGGTGGCTTGACCTAAAGGAGGAGACAAAGAAGATTGTGGGGAAGTCGAAACTAAGATAGGACTTATTTGGGACAATAATGTAATTGCGATTTTTCGAGTAAGCTGGCCGTTGTTTCCCACCGCCATTTCTATGGCTTTCACGACCGGCATATGTCCAAAAAACCAAATGATTCCAAAGCTAGCTCACCATTTCCACCATTCGAAAGCTTTCAGACAAACTCCAAGTCAAATCAGGACGTGCAATTTGATGTTTGACCTTGAAAAGGTCCTGTAAGGGTACTTTTTTATTTTTTTTTGGTACAAAAAATACCTAAACAAATATATTAGTGGTCATGCTGTTTTTTCTTCTTTTTACTTGTCTTGCAACTACAACAGCATTGATTTAAAATAAATAACAACAAAACCAATAATTTACAGATAAAAAAAAATAAAGATAATTATACTTGTGAACATTATATAAACATAGTGGAAAAGGAGAGCAACAAGGGAGGAACATGCAGCTGGGCCACAAAAAAAAAAAAAAACGCTTCTTGAAGGTGATTTGCACATTTTTTCAGATGTTTGCTAAGGTTACTTGTCATTCCCAACTGTCATTTTAAAGATTGATTGCACTTCTGACAACATGCATTGAGTAGCGCCGTTGTGACCTTGTGATGTCATCCCTCTGTCCTTCTTCAGTCTCCAGGCGCGCAAACCAAGAATAACGAAACTTTTATGTTAGTGTAACGTTGCACTGAGTGTAAATTGATTAGTCATGCCTAAAGAGAGAAAAGCTCAGCGACTCCGTTTGTAGCAACAGAGCTAACCCAAGGGACACCGGCTTGTGCTGTGCTGAGTGTACGATCTGAAAACCTGACTCCTCTTCGTGGCCCGTGCTGTCAAAGCGATGACACAGTGACAGTGTGGCTTTGAAGCTCGAGTAGGTGGGGCGGGGAAGGCAGAGTCACCGCCATTGTCACACAAATAATGATCGCACACACCAAAATAATATTGGAAAAACTACACGCACAATGGACCTTTTTAAATAAATTCTATGAATCATGTCATTGTATGATCACATTGGCACAGGACAGGGGTGAGATGGCCACTATCGGATTGTGAACACGCATCAAAACGCATCAGAGAGGTCGAAGGTGTAAAATAACGTTCATATAGCCGAAAAAGATTGAAAATAAATTTGAGTGATTTCTCCGAGACCGTTAAGAGAACCATAAAGGGTGAAGCTTATCGATATTGCAATTTTCCAAAATTGATCCCGGGGCCATGTTTTTTGTTTTGTTTTTTTTCTTTTTTTGTGGGTGGGGGACAAATTGCAGCCTTTGTGATTTCAAAATTGCATTCTAC
Source organism: Idiotropiscis lumnitzeri (assembly GCF_059441095.1). NCBI lineage: Eukaryota > Metazoa > Chordata > Actinopteri > Syngnathiformes > Syngnathidae > Idiotropiscis > Idiotropiscis lumnitzeri. The sequence goes on from NC_142393.1 coordinate 25,431,258, forward strand.
TACATTGCAGCAGATTTGTTGATTTGAATTTGGTTATTTGTTCAACCCCAGCCTAAACTAAACTCATCCCATTTTCTATACCACTTAACGTTTACAAAGGTCATAGGTGAGCTGGATCACATCCTGAACTTTGGGAGCGCTACGATAACGATAAAACAGACAAAATTGAACTAACATAAATTAAAAATGTTTATTTTGGGGAGCACTGAAAACGAGATGAGACCAGCTGTCTTGTTGACGATAACAAGATGCACATTTTCAACACCTGCCACAAGCATAATGGGGAGTCAAATTTTGAATCGCTTATTTTAATTGTTTCTATGCCCAGGCGTGCAAATAGGTCTTTACGTGATATTGGCCTGTGGCGGAAAAAAAAAGGCATTATTCCAGTGCGCTGAAAAAGTATCAATGTCGACTTTGACTCGACTTTCATCAAATTATACTCAATTACAAAAACCTTGAGTCTTCAGTCGGGAGTACAATGAAGAGAAGCAGATGTGCTATCCACTCGTCCATCGTGCCGCCCAAAACAAAACCATTCTTCAAATTTGCAAGAAAATATGCGCCTTCTGCTTGAGTATCAAACTGTGTAGTGCATTCTTCTCACCAGCTGTGAGCAATCACAAGCAACGTGCTCTGGGCCCGAGTATCATTTGCACTCCCGGTGCCCAACTCCAACCTCACTTTCTATTTTCACACGTTAACTAGCGATAAAAAAACAAACACCCCACAAGTGAGCACCAAAAAAAAAAAAAACATTATATGTGCTCCTCGTGTGGATCGCCATGGAAACGAGCTGTGCGCTCGCCTCGCAGCCGCAGTGTGCCCTCCTGTGATGTGAAAGCGCGTTCGATGTTTCATACATTCAAGGTGCGTGGCTTCTATTTGAGGTCTCGCCGACTCGTCACGATGTGTGCGAGGTGTTCGAGGAAGGGACTTAGGTTTGGAGGCTCAAAGGTGGTGTGGGGGATTCGATTTTTCATGTTGCGGACTGCACTCAGTCAACAAGGCTCACGTCTGTTATCCGCCCTGTACAATGGAGAAGGTCGAAGCATTCTGCCTTAATTAGATAGATTCCCGTTCTACTGCTTTAATGTTGCTATGGCAACTAACTCCCCTGGGCTATGCAATTAAAGTCGGACCATTCCTTTACAGCGTTTTGTAGTCTGGGGCTGCAAGTATGATAAATAAAACATCACGTACTACAGAGTTTTGCTCGTAACTATAAGCAACGTTCAGGAACACCAGCCAGCCATTCTGAGAGCAAGTGAATGTCAATTTGTGTGGATTTTCTTTTTTTATTATTTATAATCTTATACATACTGGATGCATGGCGGCCCCTGTTTTCTATATGTTATCCCTCTGTTTTTTCAGTAATTGATGAGATTAACTTGACCTGAAAAGCATCAAGAATATTTGCTCTGCTTTATTGGCCTATGCTTGCCTGGCTCATACACACATACTGTGGTGCCTTGAAATATGAATCTAATTTGTTCTGAGACCACACTGTAACTCATAACGCTCTTCCCCCATTGAAATAAATGGAAATACCAAAAATCCCTCTCTCTCTCTATATATATATATATATAGATATGTAGTTCTGCGACTTCTGGCTCAATTCTACAAGCTTGTAAGTTATCTAGCATTGGTTTGCGATAAACTCAAACCTACTGTTTTTTTCTACTTCAATGTAGCTGAAATGTGATGATATATAACGTCTTCTCTTCCTCCCGGGGTCAGTGCAAAGCATGACCATAAATGCTTCACTTTTATGCATTGTTATTTTTGTAACTCAATCACGACCTACTGACCTAGCGTTATTTTCCCGGAATTGTGTGAGAACTTGCCACCTAACCTAGTGTCATTTTTGCTGTGAATCGCGGGAGAACTTGGCAAGGAGAGCATTAATCGACGCCAATAAATCATATATTACTTTTCGTCTCATCTTTGCTTGTGAACTAAAATGTCCATAGATTTTGGGGCCAGTTATTATTTAATGAACCACATTTGTGTCTCATCGTTATAAGTCCATGAAAATGTAAACTGATATTGTCCCACGTATTGTTTATTAATGGAGGTTTGCGTCTCGTCTAGTCTAGTTTTTACCGAGGATAAATGTGCATTGAGAAAATATTTTTGACTAGTTTTTGTTAACGTAATGAACACTGTACAATATTAGAAGAGCTATTTTCTCATTCAAAACATTTTTTTGGCGTACTGGAGCAAATTAATGGCATTTCCATTTATTTCAATGGGGAAAGATGATTTGAGATGGTGAGCGCTCGTATCTCAAGGAACCTCTCTATGGCGATTGCAGTTTAAGTTGAGGATATTGAAGGATGACCATTTCAAAGGGGACCAATCTCGCTTTTTCTGAAGCTATTAGCCCCCGTCAATACCAGTGCAAATGTGCAGAAGTGCTCATCTTCATAATCCTACAAATCACGCCGAGTCGTCTCCTCTAGGGCTGACAGGCCCTGAAAGCGAGGTATTTGGCGCTCTGATGGTTACAGGCATTGACGGACAGTCTTCGGGGACAGCAGAGCCACAGTTCAGGTTTCGGGGCGGTCATGCACATAAATTCGCCATTAATAAATGTCACTTCCACTGCTGCACAAAAAAATAAATATATAAAAAAATAAAAAAGGCCAATGAGGGAGGCAAGGGTGCAGGATAGAGCGATAAGGCGAGAAGACATTGGTAGAGGTGAAAGGCCCACAGAGCAGATGACAATATGCACTTCTGGGATGGCATCCTGTAGACCAAATGACCCACTAGGGGACTTTTGATGATGAGCTGTGACAGATGCTGAAGTTTGGACCAGCCCACCCCTGTGGAGAATGTCTCGCCCCATCGGCTGCATGTGCAATTCCAACAGTATCTCTTTATGTACCAAATCTCTGACTGACCGCGTTCATGCGCACATTCAGGAAAAGCACACGAGCACATTGGGCTCATGACAGACGAGTATGACAACTGTTGGCTGTTTGGAGACATTCCAGGGAATAGCTGTCATCCCGTAGACATCATTCAGAGCTTTTGAGGAGCTTGTGCACCTGTGGGCGCCATGATGGCTCCGTGTGATTAGAAGCGTTGCGGGAGAGGAGGCGTTTGGCCCATGTGATGTGTGATTTGCATGAGCCGTCAATCCTCACCATCTTGGCGCCAACAAGGAGAGATGCATTCAGTGTGCTTCCAATGACGGACGTACAGTGAACTTCGTGTTTTGTTTTGTTTTTTTTCATGTGTGGATTTTAGGACACCTGCAGTGAGATTTCCTATGCTGCTCAATTTGGTTCATGGTCTTGCAGTGAATCTTTGGTCGGCAGTGAATAGCGGAACCCATATAGACAAGCATTAACACCAATGGGCAATGGAGAGCAGGGGTGTCAGTTTCATTTTCATCTACAGTCATATCGTAGTCATGGTTTGCCTGGGCTGTGATGACTGTGAAAATCAAATAATCACCTCATCAGATTTTTAAATATTACTGTCAGGCGGAAGACCTTGTACCCCAAAATATGGTCAATTCTTCAGTTTTTCACAAATTGATACTAAAGCTCACTATGATTTTGACTAATTATCAAGCCTGAGAGCAAATCTATCAACACTCTTGGGCTCTCGAACTGTCAGAGAGTGATTACCCTCTTCTTGACCCCACGGGAGCCTCATGGCATTGTGTCCCCTTAAAAATGCGTGAAAATAGTTGCTGGTTACATTTGAGTAAAAACAATAGCCTTAATGCTTTGTTGCAGAAGCAACCAGTCAGCCACAAAAGTGCAGATTAATTTTCAACCATTACTTTGTCAGCTCATTGTTTTATTCACTGCATCAATCACGAGTCTCAGACCTTTGGAAAAAAAATAGGAAGATGACGTAACCACAGTCATTCACGTTTGTTAGGTTAAAACCTTTTCTCTTGTTGATGACGTGTACGTAGCATTGCAATAGTGATATATAATGCATTTTATTTAAAAGAGCCACTCGCAATATCCGTTTTCATTCCTCAGAACTGCGAGGCAGATGTACAAAATTACCCGTGCCACAGTGGAGTTTTAATTTTATATATAATATATATATATATACATATATATATATTTATAATTTCATTTAGAATGATTATATTATTATTATTATTATTATCATTATTATTATTACAACCAATCGCATCCAGGCACCCCTTTATGGACTTTACTTAGTGCATTCTGGCACAATCATGCTGGAAAAGAAAAGGGCCTTCCTCAAATTACTCTCAACATTGGCTACTATACAATTAATCGACCGTGTGTCTAAGAAGGTTAACAAATGAATAATTAACAAATGAATTCATTAAACGTGTCCCAATAGTGTATTTGGACCTCACACAAACCCACACTCTAACACCCGAACCTTAAGAATCATTGAGATAATGTCGAGTCAGAGCGTCGTGGTCTGACTAACACTGCTCTGCTCGATAGACGGATTATCCCCTTCAATTCCATTGATAGAATTCTCAGTTCTTCTTCTTCTTCTACTTCAAATCTCTCCGTTCCTCCTCTTCCTGCGGCACACTCGGGTTAAAGGTCTTGGAGATAACTGATACGCTGTTCTATAGGCATTAGACATACTTTTTACCCTGGCACACAACCAATTAAATTGGCCAAATGGGATTTCCCAGTGCAAGAAAGGAAGTTGAAGAAAGACAGCAGAAGTAGCAGAAAGACATATCACTATACCTTGTCGGAGAAACCATTTAAAAAACTTCAATCGCATAGCTACACACAAACACAAGAATGGAGATCCTTCGACATTTCCTAGAAGTTCAGCCATATAATCTTTGTCAACGAAAGGAAGATGGAGCTGACAGGTTTTTCACGGTGTTTAGCTCATGTATGAAGTGACGCTTCCACTGTAGCTTTATGTCTAGCTGACATGATGTAAAGGTTACTCACTCATAGGGTCAGCAGCGGGGTTCTCACATAGCTCAGTCTTGGCTTCTCCATTGGGTCTCTCGCTGGGCTTCTGCGACAAGCGTGACGACATGGTCGCGGCTGTCACCACCGCCTTGAAGCTACGTTTCCTCTTTTGTACGTTGAGCTCAGGGTGGAAGATAATGATGTAAACCTTGGGCATGTAGAGCATGCCCAGTGCTACTGAGGCACTGAGGTTCATAGAAATGGTCAGAGTAGTCGTCTGGATGTAGAGCTGGGAGGAAGCACACACAGGTGACAAAAAAGAAAAGAGTTTGATTAAGGGCAAGTAGAAAATGGGTATGAATGGCACTGTGAGAAGTGTGAGATTCAAATGTCAGTTTTGGACTGGATAGAAAATGAAGTTCAATGATGCGTAACCATCACATTACTCGAAAGGCAAGAACAAATGCTGAACAATTTTGAAAAGTAATCTTTTTTTTCTCCTCAATATTGCGATTTAATCTGTGATTTTTTTCAAGGTATTCTTTCCATGTAGTTTTTAAACAAACACAAGCATAAATCAATTACATGACAATAAACAAAATGAGATATACTATACGTAAATGAAATTTGGGGCTTATAGGTTAAGCTTGGACTAAAATAAATGCATGCATACATATAAATAAATAAATTATAGAGACAAAGAATTAGATAATGAAAAAGATACACAAATCCACACATTTTAAAATAACAAAATCCTTATGTGTTTTAATGAGAAAAAAGCACTATGTTATGTTAAATAAAATAAGCAATGACATAAAACACTGAAATAAATACTTTTTGTGACATTGCATCATTTGAAATATGCCAGTATAAGACAGATTTACAGTTTATAGAGACATCTCAACCTTTTTCTAAGCTCATCAGTACGGCACTAGCATTAGTCATTCTATGCAGAGGACATAGATTAAATTCCTTTGAGTATTGTTATATTATCTGCATGTGTAACCTGCGGCACTGTTTGTTTTCAGATATCCGTCGCTTAAAGGGTAACAACACCGCCACATAGATGCTAATTATGGGTGAAACGAGTCCCTGAGTAATTCGTGTACCTTGGTTCCAAAAATTGCCTGAGGCATTTTTTCTGCCTCGAGTACCCGCTTATTTATGTGTAAACCTCCTCAAGCCAACAATTGTTGCTATGCATGACAGTAAAACCCCACCAACGCGGTGAGAATGCAAACTTCAATATAAACCTTACCAAACCATATTATATATGGACATCAATGCCTTGGTAAACTTTTATTTTGAAGTTGTTCCCGGCAATGTAACGGCTGACTTGATTCATCTCTCCGAATATAGTTGGGGCCATATACCGTAGAGGTTATGTGGTTGTTTGTTTCAAATACACAGAGTGTAATTGTCTTTGTTTTATGGGTAGTTTGACATGAAATCTCAACTGGGAGAGGCAATATAGATTTTGAAGCATGTTTTGTATTTTTATTAATTATAGCTGACAAACTGTAACCTTTTGTCAAATCAGTTGAAATGACTGCCACCATACAGTTCTCGTGGTTTACCATCACCAAATTTTAGCTCGTAGGTCAAAGGAAAAAAAAAAAAACTTGGCTGATTGACTGCTTGGATCTTAAAACCCATAAATTGGCATTATTCTCTCCCAAGCCAAAACCATCAGAAACACATAATGATGCTCAGTTCTGATTGACACTAAGCTATATTAACAGATGTGCAATAATATGTGTAGAACTAGGGCCAGACTGATCAGAATTTTTTTTAGGCCGATTCCACTTCTATATTTGGTAGAAAAAGATCGGATAACTGCATAATTGTCCGTTTGCGTTAAAAATATAAAATTAATATAGCAGTGGTGGGCGGTCAAGGCCTTCAAGGCCTTCTCTGCTGGCCTAACATAATCAAGAAATCAAGATCATATTCTTCACATTGATTTTTATTATATCCTCGTGTTGAATTTTTAGTTTTGAGTTTTTATTCAATAGGAATTCAGCTAGCTCGTGTTGCCAGGCAGATTTCATAATACCACACAGTAGCACGCACTATTCGCCCGAGGCCTTCATTGTCTTGTGTGTTCGGATACAATCGTGCGGGCATCTGTTCTGTTTGAGTAGGGGGCCTTTTACAATTGATAGATAGTTGTGATAGCCAATCAGAGTTGATGACCGTAAGGCCTTCTCTCTGGCCATAACATTGAAGGTGTTGAATGCATCTTGTGATTGGATACTTACTTGTGAGGGGCCAGTGATACGCGGAATCAACACATCACAAAGTAACTGGCGACTGTTTGAAAATCTAAAATATATTCTTGTTTTTTTAAACCACAATGGCCGAAGGAGGGAGAAGTGTGGATTTTATTGCAGATACACTTGCATGGCCATTTTCAAGACAGACCTTCCAAGAGAATCTAGGTCGTCCAACACTCACTCAGTCGTCCATAAGTGACTTTCTGTATTTTATTTCTCCAGCCTTGGTGTCATAAATGATGGTAATCTAAGGGGGATTTATTCAAATAGGATTAAGTAGGACTTCACTGAAGGCCTACGTGTGAAATGCACGGCCCGACACTGCAATACAGTGACTTCTTTTTTGGTTCTATAAGGCGTACAACACGAATTACAGTCAGAACATTTGACTCTTTTACAATAATTTGCCTTTCAGTATTTTTGAGCAAATAAAATAACATGCGAAAAAATAAGAACATGAATGGATGAATAACATAATGGGCCTATTTTCGTATTAGTCTTTCGCAAAGCGGAGACTAATTGAGCTAATGGGTGGAGTTTCCGATGTTTTGGTACTACTTGGTTCTAGACTTTGCACAGTTGGACTTGCACGTAACGTGGCGTTTGGGATGGAAGTTGTCTTTTCACGGCCAATCCTCGGGGCATCTCTCATTTGCATTAGAATCAGGGCATCCTGAGCGCAGTACGCCCGAGTAGGCCGGGCTTGACATTGTGGAAACAGAAATAGACTCACTGGGGTCCGTGCCTGACATTGGCAGGTAAATTACAAGCTCACCCCTAGTGGATCATGCATTATGTGACATGGGCTATTGGTGGCCGCTTTGTACCCACAATTGTACGTCTGTGTGTGCCAACCCATTTAGAGACGGGGGTGCTATTAAACGATTTTTAAGATGAATGACTAAAATTATGTCAGTTATTTAATTGATTTCTATAATGATTCTGAAGAATTGTCGTGCTCTCTTGTTGAATGAAATCCGATGACATCCACCACACACATCAACAGAGCACCAAATTTACACCTCCTGCACTTTGGGTTGGACTTGCTTTTTGCGAATCTAGAATGTAGTCGACTTTTTGTAATCCAATTTACAACTACACTGGCAGGAACACACAACTATGTGTAGCGCATTTATCAAATTCATAAACATGCTGATCTAGACCATTGCCCCAGCATAATAATGACTATGTGACCCGTTTGTATGCTGAGTGCAGACTCCTTTCTGTTACCAAATTTTTGAGTGAGTCAGGGCGCAGGCAACTCGGAGCGCCGGAATGCCCAGATAAGCGCAACAGGGCCCCAAACATACTAGACTAGACTTACATTGACATAAAAATTATTATTAATTTAAGAAGTTACGCCTGTTTTTATGTCGAGTGCATGGGCACTAGTCTACCAATTTAATGCCCAAAGTATGAAGTCACTGGCAAAACATGAATCATGATCAAATTTCTTCAATGTAAATATTTTTTATTTTAATATCAACTGAAAAAAAAACTGAAACATGTTAAAACGTCATCTTTGACAAAATTGCATTTGAAATATATTATCATACAGTGAGAAAGTTCAACTGGAGTAAACATTAAACATGAGCCCAAACATTAGCCCTACGAATGGCTGGGTCAGAAAAGTATATGTCCGCGACCATAATGACCTCATACAGGGTGCTTCTAAGTTGCTCAGTGCAGGCATGGCCAGAGTAGCACGCCAAATAGTGATAGTTTTGAGGTCAAATTCATGAAATATTTGTTTCTTCTCAAGGTTTCTTCATTTCAGTTTGAACACGCAAACATTCTAGAAAAACTAGACTTAACAAAATTATCAAGAAGGAGAAGAAGTATGGTTAGAGAGAAAATGATGGCAGTAATGGAACTTGTGGAAGAAATTGCGCCTAGTATGGACAAAAAAAAAAAATCTACTGTTAGGATTTTCATTGACTTAAAAAAAAAATAATTGCCACTGCGGATCATTTTATATTGAAGGAAAAGGTTTTGGAGATAAATGGATAATCAATTGAAGATACGTGACGGGGTTCCCCAAGGGTCTGTGCTTGGTCCTACCTTATTTATACTATGTATCAATGATATTAGCTATGTCTGTAAAGTTTTATTTGCTGATAACACAACTTTATATTGTTCCGGAGAAAATATTGAGCAACATCTGACTACTGTGGAAATATAATAAAATCCAAGTTTTTATTAGCAGAGAAAATGTTTGCAATTTGAGTTTACAACTTTGTAAATGTAAATGTAGAGAAGTTATGTTACGTCAAGTAAATAAAACACTCAAGTTTTCATTTAGTGTTCTGTTGTTTTTTTTACCTATTCCACCAATTGATTCTAAGGGATTTTTTTTTAATGATAATCCAAATAATCATGAAAGTCCGAGCAGTAAAAACGACTGCTATGGTCATTCCATTAGTTGCAAAATTCTGGTAGACCGAGTGTTAAATGCACTCAAGTGACTTTAAAACGCTTAAAGATAAGAAGTAACATAAAGTAGATGTGTGTCTCAGTTAAAGGTGTTAATTTATGGAATAATTGGAAAGGTGTGAATCACTTGCTGCGTTCAACAGGAGGTTAAAAAAAAATTACTTTTATGTAGCCCTTGATTGTCGGGGGGTACCTAATGATGTAGCTGTGTTTGTCTAACATCAAGTTATGTGTTGATAATCAGACTTTAATATCAGATGTGTTAGTGTGTAAGAAGAGCAATTAATCACCGTGGAACATCATTCAATCTAACCCGCGGCTGCAGACCCGATACAAACGCGGTTCAAGGACATAAATGTCAACTGCTGGAGAGTCTCACGCCATCATCGAAATGTGCTCGCAGAGCCTTGTTGCCACCAGCACGCCCACTCCCACTCCTGACGAGACGAGATTGATAGACCCGGGCTGAGTCGCTCCACCTCAAGTTTCCCTTCATGTCAGGCGTCTCATTCGGCCTCCGCAGCCCGCACCGTATCATTGTGAAGCATCTGAACTACAACAATCCATTGCATGTGAATGCAACTGCAATGTATGACTGGCAATGGTCGCTGCATTTTTGACAGCGCGTTCATTTGTCTTCCTGCAGCGCCGCACGTAGTCGCCTGTGAAAGGCTTTCAGCGCGTTCCGTGTTAAGATCATTCAGGGGACGGTCATTGATGTGAGGCGCGCTTACATTCTTCCGTGACGTGCCGCCTCCCTTACGTAACACCTTTCACATTCTCCTCTTGCAATTGTGAGCTTATACAACCCACATTGTTAAACTTTCTATTATTAATGTTCTTAAAGGATGGAGCCTTTGGTTTCATTTGAGGGTCTGAGAGAGAAGAACAAGAGGAGGACACATTGCTTTTTCCGCAGGAGGATATCACTAATCCAGTGTTTCTGACCCTTATTGAGCCGAGGCACCCATTTTAAAGGAGACAAATCACCCGGCACAACGCCAAACAAAAATACTGAAATGATGATCTCGTCTCCATTTACTTACAAATGGACTTACTCAGGCATGTGTGGCAGCGCAATTGAACACAATGCTGATACTTGCAGTCACTAAGTCATTCATGTTATGATGATGTATAAATGGCAACAGGTGGGAATACATGTTTATTAGAACGTTTGCCATCTGATGGAAAAGCATTTAGTGGGACTGCCTTTCAGCATTCAGGCATGCATTGAGATACGCACGATCCGACTTACAAGTTGCTTTTCAAGATTTCAGGTGACATTTGGCCATTTTTTTTTTTCTTTTTACTTTGACTCGCGGGCAAAAATCAGAATTTTAGCACTTCATGGGGGCAGATAATTCAACTTCACAGCAAGCAGAAGCTTTGGAGATAGTGAGCCTGAGAATTACACGTTGTGTATTTTAAAAGAGCCACACAATTCCGCTAGCCTAATGCCATGGTGTCGGTGTGATAATCTTTTCAGCCAGAGGTCCCCAATCACCGGTCCGCACAGAGACAGACAAAAAAAAAGATTTCTGTGTGCTGAGCTGTAAATGAAGGAAGAAGGAAATCCCAATTGGCACAAGGAAAAGACTTAGCGGCGTGAAAGAAACGGCAGCATTCCCTTTGTGGTGACGAGGGAAATCTAATTGTAGATGGACTACAAATGGAAAATATATTTCTGATACATCTGGTGCTAGCATATCTTCATCTCTTTTGATACTGATTAATATACAAAGTAAAATCCCACGATATATGCTATACCGTTATAGTATACGGCAGAAATTGTATCCACGATGAGTATCGCACATCTCTACTCGCAAACATATTTTCTTTTTCTTGGCCAAAAATGATGATATTCTACAGTTTACTGAATCACCAGTAAGTGTGAAAGTCTTCTTGATTGACATGATCCACAAACTGTAATTCTTTACATTCTATTTAATTATGTTTTACAAAGCAAATATAGAGTGCTATTTTTCTTTATTAAAAATACATTACAAAATTTGGGGCTTCTTTGGGGGTGTGGAATTTCCATTTGTTTCACCGATTTGAGAGTTTATCAATGGCAAAGATAGATTTTCAAAGATATATTCGGAATTCTTAAATAATCCTTTTCTGGCAAATCAAGTGGAATTGGCTCACTTGCTAATGATTTCTCCTGGATCCCTTGTTAGGAATCACCGCACTAATGTACCCCATTTAAAAGCATTGCAGTATACTATATATACCGTATGTTGCCGGTAGGCGGACGACACTGTAATAAACACATTAGCTACCAGGGCGCCGGCAAGACGGATTCACAGAGGCAAAGAAATGAAGCAGTGCCATGATTTGCATCCACTTTTTATAAACAGCATGACTAATGGTAATATCTTGAACGGGACGCTGGCCCATTTACATCGCCAAGCCACCTTGTTTTAGTCTTCTGAACTACACCAATAATTCAGATGCGACATTATCATGCCGCCAATATTGACACACACACACGCACTCTACATCCGTTCCTGCTTCTAGAAGGGGAAGGCATGGCGCCTGCACACCATGCATTAGTAACCACATGAGTATCTCAATGATCTCTGAGCATGCTGTTCTACTGAGCAGTACCGATGTGTCATTTTTATGTGAGTTTCTTATGAGATATTAGGGCAACCAATAAAAGCATTGTGCGACCATGGCGTAGGATATAATCACTAGAGATTCCCCATCTTATGTTTCTATGTTTAGTTGTAGCCGGTCTCCATAGCAACACTACCCAGTTTGGTGTGCAGCGCAACGAGACTGGAAGAAGCTTTTTAATGAGATTTTGATACCTTCAACGTTGCTACAATGACCCTTTTACAGCTGATTTATTGACCGTGCGGCGGTTTGCTGGCAAGCATTAGGCGCTCGCTCTCATTCATCACACCCAAGGAAAACACCAAAGGAGAAAGTGTAGCAATGCAGGCTGTCATCCCTTCACATCCAGCAGAGGCACACAAAAATGCGGCCAAGCAATTCTCTTAGCGTCTCTCATCACCATCGTTTGCGCTTGACCTAATTTCATCGCCCTCTCACCCACCCCTTAAATGTCACAAAACATCCATAATTAATTCCTGTTGCTTTAACATAAATAAATACATGAAGTCATTTTGAACAGCTGCTCTGCAACTCTATTCATAGCCAGCGTAATGATTTATTAACGCCCTCATCAGGAATCGAGTGCCCGCTTTTGAACGTTACATCTCGGTGACAAGTCCAAACGCAATATCCAGCCACAACAAATGACACGTCTCCGTTTTAGACAAAAAGCTGTTGAGTGTAATTCTCATAATTATAGCCACCAGGGATACACTTAGTGCGAAGGCAATTTAGGAGGCTATGGTTGAGTAGCGTGGATGCACACAGTGATGAAGACTTGATTCGGTAAGTGACAATCAGGATGGCCAACACAACGCCTTCAATAATGGATCTGGGGGATTTGGGTTTCCTCTCAACTACCTGCGTGTCTTTTGTTGTCGGGGCTGGCCTACTTTCTAGCCTGGCTCACGCCATGAATAACTCTGTCTGGCTATGTGCTGCAAAGCCTGAATCCACTCTGGCTTTGCTTCAGGAGATCTCGTCAATGAAGGTCTGCATTTTTTGGAGGCTTCCTGAAAATAAGGCACTCAGGCTGAAAGATGTATCTTTACATAATTGGGTGAAGATATAGCGTTCATTTGTTGTAAATCACCATTTTAGAGAAGGACGGAATGTTTAGATAATTTCTTTCACTTGGAAAATAATTCAAATTTTGGTACTAAGGAATGGGTGAAGGTTGATCCCGGACTTGTGAAGCAAGATCCTGGAACCACTGATGGAAAACAGGAGGTGTGAAGCTTTATCAAATTCTGAGTCGCTCTTGACCATGTTAAAGAAAAAAAAACATTTCCAGTAGGCCTGCACAATTTATCCAATAAATATCATCATCGCACTAATGGCCTGTGTAATATGCATATCGATCGTGCATTATCCAACACTAATATCGCATCATATATCGCATGTTTTCCAAATATCATGCAGCCCTAATTTCCAGGATGACTCAGAAGAGTTCATCTTTACTTTAGATAGATATGTGGTGTGCTCGCAATAATTATTCCTCCATTCAATGTTAAGGCTCCTAAAATGACGTTTCTGCAGGATGTGAGAAAACATCGGAAATCACAAGCAGACAGTAGGAGGCGGGAGGTTTTGGGAAACACATGACATGATGACATTGCGCTCAATAAAAGATAATGTCTTGAAGGAAACCAGCTACAGTGAAGATAAAAGTGACCGAAGGTTCTTGGTCCTGCTAAATCGAGGATGCCTCCAGTCTATTTTGGGTGTAATTCCACTGTCGACCGCTGGATGGCGACATACTATTTTATTTGCCACAAAGAAGAAAAATAACAGAAAGCATTTCAGGTCAGCCTAGCTTTTGCTCAATATTATTAAATGTTGAATCCTTTTTAATTCTGCTTTTTACTTCCAAGGGAAGTGACAGCTGTAGGTTTACTTCATGTATATTTTTGGGCATGATTTTTTTCATGTCTATTGTGAGATGAAAAGTTTTTAGTGTGGGTGATGATTTGTTTATTGTAAACACATTGCTCTCTCTTTTGCTCTTTCCCATTATATTGTGTGCGTATAAATGTGTTTGTAAGATTTTTAGTGGAGGGTGTTCTCTGAGGTGCAAATTAGAATGACATGTCTTTGTACATGTTAAGAGCGTTCCTTCAGACTGCTCAGATGTCACCGATCGCAACACGTCTGTAAAGCGGCTTCCACAGAGAAGCACCGAGTGTACATCAGCTTTCTCAAGATGTTATTTGTTTCACTCAAATTGCATGAGACTTTTAGCGCAGGGCTTTGTGAATTAGAAGTTATCAATGAGGCACATTCGCATAGATGTGGGCAATTTATCCACCAAATAAATGCGTATTACCCCACTTATACACGCGCAATTACCACCGAAGCATTCTGCTTGGCATTGTAGTTAGTGATGCATTTCACTATTTGCACATGCTTCGTGAATCTGTTTGCGCCATTTTTACCGGTTAGCACCACGCAAACGCCGTACAATCCTTTAGTGAATCTGGCCCTATCCGACATAAATGCGTTCTAAAATGCCTAAAGGGAGTATATGAATATGGTATTTCTGTATCACGATTTGCAACGTAATCCCAGCTATGGAGGGGGGATTAATGTGCAAACATGTTTTTTGTTTTGGGAGGCGGCAACAGATTAAAGACATTTCTCTTTATGTCAATGGGGAAAAATATTGTCAGATCACTCTGTCTACTTTTTTAATTATTGACCAATATTATGTGTTTGAAATGTCTTGCTCTCTTTGACGGTGCAATGTTTTGTTTTTTGTTTTTTTTTTTGGGTGGGGGTCTCCTGAAAAGGGATGTGTTTGAAGGTATGAGGATACATACACGTTTTGCGTAACGAGCATGATAATAGAACAAATTAAACCCCTATCTCAAAGCACCATCTCAGCGCATCTGATAATTATTTTATGCAGCAGCGTCGAAATGAGGTGCAAAACCAAATTGCTGGGGGATTAGACTCACTGCATAGCCCCAGTTGCACGTCAAGCACTTCAAGAAAAGGTTAAAGCAGGGTCTGCCTGTTTTATTTATGGGAGTTCATTTCGGATCAGATGTCAGCAACAATATTAGACGTCATGATGTTTTCGTCTCAAGACTGAGTGATGAAGACAAACAGCGAAAGCGGCAACTTTTCCAGCACGCACGCATCATGAGTCCTGTCAAACAAATTGATTGGACGGTGTTATTATTTTCAAGCTCCATTCTGCCTTCATTTGTATTGAATTGCTAATTACATGTGACACCACTGTCAGTGACTTGAGGGTGCAAACTTGCTTTTAAGCCAGATGAGTGTCTTGTCAGTGATTAGAGTGCAGCGTGTTTCTACGCTTGCATGGCAGCGTTTGACTGTACAGGAGGATGCTTTGTGATTATCCGCTCAAATTTCACTTTGCCCGCATTAAAGCTGAGTTGAGATTTTCACATCTGGGTTGAAAGCTGGAGGCTATTCCCACAGAACAATGGGGCACACTCATTTAAAAAGAAAATGGCCTGCCCTAATTAATATTTTACATCAGAAACACTTGCAAGGGACATGGCAGCCAAATGGAACAAAATCCTTCATAATAGTTCACCTGATTGATGAGTGAATGCCAATAAGAAAAGACCAAAAAAGTACCCCCCCCTCAAAAAACCCCCCAAATGTGTTTTTATGAGGATACAAGTGATATTCATATTGATATGATACTGACTCCATGATATTGTACATTATAAAAACCTACAGTAATGACAACATTGCATTAAATTAAAAAGATTTAAACTGATATTGTCACACTGCATCAATTGTATTGTCACAGTGCTCTTGTTTGTGGTGCACCCACGTTGACACGCAGATGGATCATCAGTACAGCACTAATATTAGTAGTTCTTTGCAAAGGATAAAGAATGTCCGATTGAATACTGCTATAATGAATGTCGACATGAGTTGCTCACTGTTTATGTTCAATTCTGGCAGGGAAAAAACACTCCCTGATGAGCATATAAAGAGATATATGAAACTTGAGGGGAAGCTATTTTCAACACGTTTGATTGGTCAATAATGACAAAAAGTAACACCTTTGTGTAGTGGACTGAGAATATTGTAGATGACTAAAATAAATAAATAAAAAATAAATAATTCACGAAAAGTCCGACACCACCGTCTTGCTGCAATTAAAGATATATATTTAAGGTAAGTCCACAATCCATCAGTACAGAATAAGACTGCTATACAACATCAGCATTCCACCTCACTTCAACCTGCTATATGATTCATAATTTCAATGATATTCATTCAAATAAAATTTGAAACGTTTTGCATGTTTTGAAAGCAGGTAAATTGACTATGTTTACATTTTGTCAATATTCAGAATAACCCATTTACATGGGAGATCAAACAGTTACTCCCGTATGATGGTAATTGTGATCAATTGGGATATCTGGATCTAAAGAGCGATGTATGTACTATGCCATGACACAAACATCATTGCCGCTTCTTATGTTTTACCATCAATAAAATATATATCCATGTCTTTGCCACACTAATAAAGTAGCAGTGGATTTTTTTTTTTGAATATTTTTAAAAATATTTGTCCTTTTTTTTCAGCTGGTGAGCCAACCCCCATTTTTCACGGCGAATGCATATAGGAGGCTAATCAGCGTTTTTTTTTTCCTTTTAAAGAATTCTTCAGGTTTAAAAAGATACATATATTTCTCAACCTCCCTCTCCATGCATTCCAATGTAATTTTCTCTACTTGTGGGTCGACCCGGTCCCGATTCCCGAGCCCCCACAAATAGGGGCTCCACTGTATGTTTTATTTGCAATCATTTTGTACTCTACTTGCGAGGTGTTTTTAGGCCATGGAAAAAAAGTGCTTCAAATGAACGCACAACCATCTTTAACGGACAACCCCTTTACCCACATTAGTCCGTTAAATTAGGTTCTACTGCATAACTTAACTTGAGGCTATTCATTACTTCTACATTCAATACCGCTTATTAGTTTAAAAAAGCAGCATTCTATTCTAATCATATTCTATATCCTCATCTAAAAGGCAAATGAAAAATAGTGCCATCATCCTCTTGAGTATTGTCATCTTGGGGGATGTTAACCTAATTTCTAAATAAAAGGCAGGCACTTTAGTTCCATTTTGCATGAAAGGTTTTACAGACTGCATGAAAATGACTGAACAACGAACAGGATTATTAGCTGGAACGTGAACACAATTTTGCCCCAGTGGGGGAAAAAACGTTTTTTCCGACGACAGGAGTAGTAACTAGCAATTCCTAATGATACTCAGTCACGGTGACGGTCTTTGAGTCACGTGGGGCACATGAACATGTTACATGCGCCTAAGAGCTTTTTCGACACGTTTCCAAGAATGTAGTTTCATGACACGAGTCTCTCGCTCTCCCTTTTCTTTCGTGACCGACTCTGGTGGGAGTTTCACTCGGAGGACTCTGTGCCTGGGGGTGGGAACGTATCATCACGCTGCAGAGGAATGCGGCTGTGTTCTGTGGTCAAAGATGAAGAGAATTGTCGCACTGAAGACACAGCATCTTACATCTATCTACACGCTACTTTACCCACTCAACTGTATGCCATTTGAACAATTTGGGGGCTTTTTGTTATTAACAAGATAGTCGATGATATTCTAGTTTACCAAAGTTTTTGACATTTAGGCCTGGAGTTTTTTATTTCTGTCTAAAGTCATGAGTCAGCATAGGGATGCTGGTGATTCTCAGCATCATTACCTGAATGTGCTGAGTAGCAGGTGCACAACTGGGGTTGGGAGGGACGCGTTCTGATCATTTGTTGCTGGATTCACATTACTTCCTTCGACATGAGCTTTAAATGAGCCGAACAGGCGCAGAGGTAAAAAAAAAAAAAAGGGGTCGCAGGTGTGGAAAATAAGAACATCTGACCGTAACAGAAGCAGCACTGTGGGTAACAGCAAAACGCACAGCACAGGGACAGCATACTACAGTGGTGCCTTGAGATACAAGTGACTTGACACGTTTTTCAAGATATGAGCCATCGTTCGACTGATTTTTCTTGCCATGACTTGCAAGCGTAGACTTGAGAATGAACGCTATATCCTGGCAGTAAACTCAATTTAACACAATTTTCTCGAAGAAGCAGTTTGGCAAATAGTAAACATTTCATCCACAAAAATGTATCTGCTTAATGTCCCTTTAAAGTTTACTGTCAAAATAAACATAAACAAATAAAATTATACAGTGTTTTTAAAAACTAATATTAGTGCTGTACTAATGAGCTTGGAGAGGAGTTGAGACATCTGAATGAAGCATTATTATGAATCTCACTTAAGTTTTGGGTAAAACTTCCACTTCAATATCATTGCCTGCTGCATTTAGGCAGGACAGCCTCGAATTCAAGTGGCATTCATATTTAAGGCCTGAATGAAGAATAACCATCAATTTGACTTATACTGTCCCCAGATGACCAAGCAGTATTTAATTGATGCAGAGCAGTGTGACACAAACTGTTCAATTCTTTTTAAGTCTATGCCATTATTATTGGATGTTTGAGTCCACTATAATGGAGTGCTATTTTTCCTCATTAATTCACATTACAACAATTATTTTTTTGAGGGCGCGGGGAAAGCTGGAACGGATTAATGGCACTGCATTTCATTTCAATGGGAAATGATAATATAAGATGTGCGTGTTTTGAATGACATGGTCACTGGACAAAACTTGGAGGTCATCAAGAAACCACTGTGTTATTTAAATCTGATCATTTCTCTGTCTTAAATTTCTCATTTCCAGATAATATCATCTCCAAGCAAGACTATTCAAAAACACTACATTACCTGAGCCCATGCAGAAGCATTGCGCACGCATGATATTTTTTTTTCCCATCTCATTTTTATTAATTTAAGACAAGACCTGCCGTTTTTAAAAAGCAAATGCTTGCTCATGCTGAAAACGTGGCCAAGAGTTGAAATATAAATAACTACGTCGCTGCTGCTGCTGCACTGGCTGCTTACAGGACATGCAAAGGCACTTCTCACTATCTGCGGCAAGGGAGCAAGCAGACATGCAGCCACAGAGACCATTAAACCGGGACTCTGTGGTGTGAACTGACAGGCAAAGGAGGAGTTAACTGCATAAGAGGAAAGGAAAACACATTAGTGCCTCGCTACTCTCTGTGAGTAACATAATGAACTCCTAATCGCTGCTGAGGGTGTAATTCGTCTATGAAATCAGTGCCAAATTGAGATGAGGAAAATCACTTTCTGATCCATCTCAAGCAGTTGCTTAGCAGAATGGATATCGAGTGCCGTGGTTCTCCAAAGGTTCGCCATAAGTAACGCTTTCCTGTCAGCATCGATATTCTGTCGGGGGAAAACTTCTCTGTTTTGTGCACAAATGTCGGCGCGCAACACGCACGTCTCACGAGTGGGCCTGATGAATGCATCTGTATTCCAGCGGCTGCCGGCCAGATAAGCAGTCCCTCGTACAGAAGGTCAGAATGTCATATTCTCAATCAACTCCGGGATCACCCGATGTCAAATGCTTTCTTTGGGTAAAACGGAGCTGTCAAGAGATGGAATGTGTCGAATCAAGCTTCATTCCCCCAGTTCCTCGCCGCCTGCCTCCTCCACTTGTCCCTCATCCTCCTCTAACTGCACCTGCTTGTCTGCCTTCCCAGAATGCTGCATAATGGTGTAAACGCAGCCCTCGGCGTGAGAGCCCAGATAATGGCATCTGGAACAGCCCACACCCCCGTTCGGATTGCTCCTCGGGCATTTCGGAATTCTGGTCGCAAACCCCCTCCCCTGCTTTTTTCATGTGCTTATTTCTGTCTGTGTTTGGACAAGTCTGGGTTCCCATGCAAAACGGCGCAATGAGAAATCAAACGTAAATGAGCCCATAAGTTATACAGTCGTGAAATGAGTGTGCGCGGTGCCTGGTGTGCGCTGTTTATCATATTGTGTCTCACAAATATGCAAGTGTGCCTCTGTGTGTTTGTGTGTGTGTGTGTTTGGACAAGATAAAAGGAAGGCTGAAGGGCTGACTGAGAATATATGAGTTGAAGGAGACACCGAGACAAAGCAAAGGGCGGAGACACAGACGGAGGGGAGTCAATGACTCACCTTCTCAGCAGACTGGGCCGTGCCAAAGAAAATGGGGATGAAAGCCAGCCACACGATGCAGGTGGTGTACATGGTGAAGCCGATGGGCTTGGCTTCGTTGAAGTCTTCAGGTACATCTCTCGTCTTGATGGCGTAGATGGTGCACGTCACCATCAACAGGATGCTGTAGCCCAGCGAGCAGATGATTTGTAGGTCTGTAATGTCGCACTTCAGTACGCCACGGGCCAGCATGGGGTTAATGGTTTTCTGCTCATCGTAGTCGATAATGGTGTTGGGGGGGTCCACGGCGAACCACACCAGAACACCCAGCAGCTGCACGCAGATCAGACTGGACGTTATGGCGATCTGGGAGGTGGGGCTGATGAAGCGTGGGGCCGTGACCGTCTGCTTGCCTTGCTCGAAAATCCGGTAGATGCGGTTGGTCTTAGTGAGCAGCGCCGCATAACTGATGCACATGCCGAGACCAAGGAAGATCCTCCTGAAGGCGCACACGCCCACGTCGGGCTTGGCGATCATCAGGAAGGTGATGATGTAGCACAGAAAGATGCCAGTCAGCAGCACGTAGCTCAGCTCTCGGCCCGACGCGCGCACGATGGGCGTGTCGTTGTAGCGTACGAAGGTGGCCATGACGAAAATTGTGGCGATGATGCCGAGCATGGCCAGGAAGACGGGGATGACTGCCCACGGGGAGTGCCACTCCAGTTTGGTGATGGGAATGGGCTGACAGGCAGTCCTGTTGGGGTTGGGCCTCATGTTGTATGCGCACAGTCGGCACGAGGTTTCATCAGACTGATACTGGTATCCGTCGCAGAGCTCACAGTGCCAGCAGCATGGCATCCCTTTGACCCTCTTCTTTCTCTCTCCAGTCTTACAAGGCAGACTGCACACTGAGATGGGCAACTCCTGATCCCCGTCAGGCCACTGAAGCTCCTCCAGCTGCAAGAGGAAGAAATGAACAGGATAAGACAGTTTGACACAAACAAGAAATATATTGAGACCTGGCCAATACACCCACAGAGAGTAAACGCGTAAGAAACGGAACCCACTCAAGCAGAGGGAGAGTGAGCACACTCTGGAGTGAAAGGCCAGAGTTAAGACTCAAACCTACAACCTGCTTTCTGCAAGGCGGCAGAACTGATTCATCCTGACTTAAATAATTCATCAGCAGGACAGTGCAAAAGTAGCATCTGTTTAGATCACACTAGAGCCAAGAGACTTGTATTATTCTCAAAGGTAAAAGTGATTGCCATGGCAACAGAGTACTTTCCTACATTAGATTAAAAATAATGAGAAATGCCATAAACCAGTTCTAATAAAGGAGCAAGTCAGGTGTGAAATATGAACACGTAATGGACTCTGGGTTGCAAATGTCTACTTTAGTCTTTGCCGAGCTGTTTGTACTTATTAAACTCATCTTGTCAGTGTACAAATACAGTGCAGCACAATCTTCAATTCTTACCCGAGGGGCCCTGTGACCGTCCATTATCCAAACTCTAAAAGTCTGAAACGCCGTGAAAAAGGGTTATTTCACTTGGTCATGGAGATTTAAAAAAAATCTATGATGGTAAATTTACTTTGATGATGCTTTTTGGATGAGTTTCTCATTTATTGTGAAAGTGTCCTTGCTCCAAAGTTCCCATGGCCGCTGCATGGATTATAAGTAAAGTCGAGCTGCAGCATTAGAACAAATCTTACTAAATATGAACCTGAATTTACAAGCATTGTCATATGGGAGGCCTCTTATGTACCAACCAATAAGCTGACAATAAATAGGACATAATCATCATAATGTACCGTGGTGACTTGACTTAAGAGTGACCCAACTTATTTTCAACGTATGAACTGTGCCTTGGTAGATTTGCCATATGAACATGAGCAACTCATCTAACTTTACAACAAGCAGTAGTTTGGAGGTGGTGAAATATTCAATAACTAAGTTCAAATGTAGTATCAAACGAAACATCAAATAAATGGAATTACACGTTGTGTACTTAAAAAAAAAAAAACAACAACAACAGAATTTTCACTTATCCAACAGTCGACATGCTTAATATTAACACACAACGAAAAAGGCCAAAAACGGGCTGACAAATAGCATCAATAGGCAGGTGTTTCCCAACCAGGGGTACAGAATTGCGACGGCAGTGCTAGGGTTACGTGGAAACATTTCATAATTTATTTCCAAAGTGATAAGCAAATCTCTGTAAGCCCGTCAATTAAGTGGCGTGCGTCCAACAAGTTTTTTCCCCAGCAAAACAATAACAAGTGGCACAGCCATGCAAAAATCAATCGCCAAAAAAACAAAAAAAACAAAACAGCACGTTAGCTTAAATGTCTCATTAAAGTTAAACTGCTGTAGTGGGTCTGAAAATACTTTACGTTTTTTTTTTTTTGTTCATGACATTTTAAGTTGTAATGCCTGTTTAAATCAGTCTAATTCAAAGTAGCTCATTTTTTGTGGTAAATGTTACGAGTCATATGCAAAGGAAGACAGCCATTATTTATGTTGATTACAGTTTTTTCATTTCTATGACTAATTTATTTTCAAGGCAACTTATTATTCTGGGGTGTTTAATTTCAATTAAAAAGGAGACAATGCCTGACAATTAAATGTCCCAAATTAAGGAGACAATATAAAAGACTTTCATTTATGAATTAGTTGTCTCTTGCGCTACTTTTGGATAATCTTTGACATACTTTGGGGGTTCTCATGTAATGTCAAAATGTTTTGGGGGTACACAAGGTGAACAGGGCTGCCAACCACTGCTTTATGCAATGGATATTTGAACACAAATGGCTCAGGAACACATGTCGACAGACAATGACAATACTCAAAGTGATTAGGGTGTAACGACAGGCATATATTTCTATCCTCTGTGGAAAACCATCTAATACAGTATTATTCATATTGACATCAACCGAGTCAGTTGTGCAAGTCTTTTTCACGTGTGTCTCCATGTCATTATTATACTCCCCCCTGTGCACACAACAGAAGAACCCCAGGTGCCAGAACGGGTTCTTGGCATTTTCAGGATTTCAGTGAGGAAAAAAAGCGTGCTTTGAGTTACCAACGTGGTCATAGAATAAATTAAGCTTTTACGCTGAGGTACCGCTGGACTGTAGTACGCTGTATGATACAGTGAATCCATAAATTCAATAAAAACAGTTAGTGGCTGAATGCTGTATGCATCTGAGATACACAAAATTCTTCTCATGCAGTTTCATTTAGTGCATTCAAAGATAGATCATAGAGGATTAAAAAGCCCAAGAAAGTACAGAAACCTTGGCCTGCTGTGAAACATTGCTCCAACTTAGATCAGGTCCCCAAAATGTGCCAACAGGCAATAAATTGTTGATACAGGGTTACACCTTTACAAACCCCTTTAACTCGTCCACGACACACCGCTGCCGTACACACGAGTACACACACATGCATTGTGTGTTGTGTGCGCCGGCATGACAAATGGGTCGCTTCTTTGGTGTCTGGCTAGATTATCATCTGCCATTTATCTGAGGGCACCGACGTGCCATTTGTTATTTGGACAATGAAGGGTGCTCGCTGGAAAACCTCCCGATTACACACAGTGTGGAAACAGTAATGAGCCCAACAGCTCTGTTGCTATGGCAACCACAAGCAAGAATGTTGACGGCTAGGACTCTCATGGTCGTTAGTGATTTTGCTGTAGTGCTTAATTTGGCAGTTCATATGAGCTGTTGTTAGATGGAAACGCTTCACGTTAGAGGCAAAGTGGATCCGTTTTTATTGCACTGAAATATAATTGGACTGCGACATTTGGTTTGTAATCATTGCAAAACAACCACCAATATCCATCCACCAGAAGTTATTTCACCTGTGCTCTCAAATGCTTTGCGTTAAGTTTAAATCCTGTGACCCAGACAGCAATTATGCAAATGCTATCTCATCTGTATGGAAATGCCGTGATATTTGTAATCTTAGTGATGTGGCGAAACAACGGCATTTTAGCTCAACCATATTTGCTTTGAGAGAAAAAAAAATATCAGGTTCTTTATGGTCCACATGAATCACTGAAGTCAATTCTCGTGTTGTGTCAGTGAGCACCGACGAACATTTTGCACGGCAGCTGTCTCTGCACCACTGCACTCATATCGGACCATAGAGGTCTTCTGGGGTGAAGGAAAGATATTTTAAGTTACCATAAAATATTATTTCCCCCACGGTTATCTTTGGGATACATGGGAAATAATCACATTATATAAAATCTCATATCAAGATATCTTATAAAAGCTGTGACATCTTACAAGTTTTATCTGCTTGAGTTATGAAAGGAGTATATTCACTTCCATCTGATGCGTGATCATAGATTTTGAGTGTCATCGTGTTCAGTAAAACCAGCAGCAAAAAGCCTTTGGGAGTAACACAGCAAGTGTGTATATCGGAGTCACTTCTCAGAATTGGAGACCCTTTGTGACCAACACTGAACTGATAAAGACTGACAGTTGACTTAAAAGCTCTCATCCTCCAAAACATCCGCGAATCTAGAGAGTCATATAAAAAGAAAAAAAAAGGCCTTTCTGTTGTCATCCTACTTGTAAGAAACCATTTAGATTAGATTCAACTTCATTGTGCAGCATACAGGTAGACAGGAGAGGTTGAACGACCAGATTTTTTTTGTAGTCAACTCTGACGTGATGATCGTTGAGGTGGCATCGAGTAATCGATGGCATCACAGAGACTACGCTTACTCATTTTCATTTTCCATTCAATCACATTCAGACACTAAGTCATCTATTCACGTTTGGATACCTTCACGGTCTCTCAGACAGTTGGAACACCAATTCATGGAACAAAACCTCAAGGGTCACTACTTGCTTCCGTATTTAATAGTAGTATATCATTTAAAAAAACTACAGAAGGAGAGTATGCCTCGCAATAAAGTATTTGAGCAAACCTGCAGCTGCAGAGTTTTATAAGCTAAGACTGCCGGTGAGACCCTGAAGGTGTCACAGTATGATTTGAGATGGCTGTGTGAGTCGGGCGGTGGGGCGACTGAAAGGAAGAAGGAGCGCTTACCGGGATTTCGTGTACCTATTCTTGAACATAAACCATTCATTTTTACAATAAAGAGGTTATTGATCAACCCCTGCTTGTCTTCGTTTTATTGTCGAAGCAGACATGGCAGTATGTTGTCTGTCTTATCAGAATTCCAGGATGGTTTGCTGAATTTGATGACAGTTGACGTCAAGGTGCAGGCCACTCGTCAGCTAGCGTTAGAGGATGCCTTTTCAGATGGCAGCTCATGGCACTTATATAGACTTGCAGATTTTGCAAGCGACGATGCTATCCGTCTTATTTTTAATCAAATATTTCAGAGCTGCTAGTTAGGTGTGGCAATTGATTTGCAATTCATCGACTTCCAAGTTATAATCACGCATCAACTCATCCTCTCAACGAGTAGTTAACAGATGTACCACAAGAATATTTCAAGTGAGTTTCGCTGGTATTGGGCTGAAACCTCCCACATGGCTTCACAAATCGACACCATTGGTCAGTCCCTATGGGTGGCTTAACTTTCCTGAGTGTTGAAAATGGTTAGCTCTCTTGGATGATGTAATGTTAAAGGCTTAGCATTTTGCATTTCCTGCTTTGATGGTTCTGGAGATACAAGGATTCCGCCCGCCGACAGCGAACGTTTCAATTGCAAAGTTGTCAAAACTCAATGAGAATAAGAAACAGCTAACGGTTTACGCATCCTGATAAGACTGTGAACATGGAAATGTGAGCACATGACAATATCAGTGGTGGGCTGCGCATTTGATACATACAGTGAAGGCACAAACCACCTCTAAATATCAGCACTCTCATGTCGCGATAACAGAAACTGTGGTATGTTTCAGTATGCAATGTTTGAAAAATAGGAGCGGCATGGATCAGTGGTCGAGCGGTTGTCTCCCAAACCAGAGGTTGTGGGATGCTCCCTGTTCCTGTGACCATGTCGAAGGCATCCTTGAGCAAGATACTGAACCCCTAGTTGCACCTGATGCTGCGGCATCAGGTGGTGAATGACAAGTCAGTGTGAAGGGCTTTGAGTGCCTTGTAGGTGGAAAAGCACTATACAAGTGAAAGGCCATGAAAGCACCCAAGTCCATTGAACAATGCACACTAAAACCAGGAGATATTCCAATTGCGTCTTTCCTCTCTCCACTAACGTTGAACACAGTTGACTCACAATTTCATAGTGGTTGCAGCTCTATCATTCGGCATCATTTGCACAACTGTTGTTGATCAATATATGTACACATTATATTGCTTCAGGACTCTTTGCATCATTTACACATTTGTTGATGTATCCATGTTACTGCACTACTGGACATATTACATTGCTTCATGACTCTCTGAACGCTTATGTTTACGTCCTAAATGTATACTTTTTTTATAGTGGCTCGTTTGCTATGAGAGCAGCTTCAAATGCTGGAGACAAATTCCTTTTGTGTTTTAAAAGACTGGGCCTCCAAAACCAATAAAGATAATTGTGATTCGAAAACGCAATATAACAGCACGCAAATGTGCCGCACAAACCATCTGGAGCAGTTTAGAATCAATATTTATCTAATGACATAGCAAAAAAAACATTAAGATTTAAATAAACACGTCAGCAAAAAAAAAAAGTAAATTACACAAACAACAGCAAAACTTATACTAATGCAAACAATGACAATCATTATCTCCTACGTACGTGGCACTGTTTGAACCCTTTAAGGCTTAAAGGAGGACAAGATCCAAGATGGCCAATTTTTCACGGGAAAAAAGCTCAGTTTATATATTTTTGGATAAGGAAACTGAAATTAGCATTTTAGCATTGATCTCATTTTTACATGCAAACCTATGATGGCAATTTTGAAGCATCCCTTTAAGCAATGGACATTTGAACAAAAACAGCGCAGCAACAAGTAGACAGACAATAAAACAGTCCTCACAGTCATATACTGTATTCTTATCCTCTGTGAAAAACGACTACATCAATCCCACGTGAGTTCTAGGCAGGAGATGCCCCACTGCAATATGATTGGCTGCTGCATCCAGGTAGGAAAGTGTTTACATTGGCCTACATACCGCCCCCAGGTGGCCAAAGTGTGCATATGATTATAAGCAGCACAATGTACAGTGAATTAAATGAGAAATGGTGACAAAAACTGTTCAATTATTTTTTTATTAATTTATGTCATGACTGTAGAGTTTTTTTGTATGTTTCATACAATAGGGGAAGGTTGAAACAGGTTAATGGCATTTCCATTCCTTTCAACGCGGAAAGATTATTTGAGGGTGTTTTGAGCTCCAAGCGTGGTCAAGCCAAGGGATGAATAAAACTAATTTCTCAAGATACCACTGAAAATGTTGGTGCAGGTTTGAATAACGCTACATACATACAGGCAGCAGAGTCTCCAATTTGACTTTGCAGACGGTCAAATTATTTGCTTGGCAGTAAAAACCCAGTTTGAAGTACACATTTACCTTAACACAACATACAAGCCTAAAGTTCATTTGTTTAGAGCGTTATTTATTTATTTATTTATTCATTTTTAACTCTTAGTGACATCTGAACTATTTATATATGGCTCTCTCAAGTTTGGCTGTTTCCAACCCTGCTTTGTCACTTATTAAACCAGCATGTTACATCAGCCATGAGCTCAGCCTAGGAAAGTGACATTGATCATGCTTGGTTTTGCACAAATGGATACCACAAACCAGATAGTTGTATGTACTTTTGGGGATGAACAGAGGGATGCAACTAACTAATATTTTTTTTTAACACTGGTCAACATAGATTTTTAATCAAAGCTGGCTTTATTCGCCCCTTAACCTATTTGTTACATTGATTTAAAAACTGGATTTACTTTTTTGGGGGGCATGTCAGATTTTACAGAAACTTTCATTTCTTGCATTTCAGTTCGACGTATATATGCCATGCATGTTTTTGGAATATGGGAGGAAACCGGAGTACCCGGAGGAAACCCACGCAGGCACGGGGAGAACATGCAAACTCAACACAGGAAGGCAGGAGCCGGAATCAAACTCACGACCTATGCACTGTGAGGCCATAGTGCTAACCAGTCTCCACCGTGCCCATATAATTATATAATTAATATTATCATGAAGAAAACAAGATGTAAAGGATTTGGACTATTTTAAATTAAACAAAGTCTCTAAATGATTACCCGAGCATCAAATTATTGAGCAATGAATTTGGTAATGGATTAGTTGTCGATTAGTAGTTGCACCACTAGTGAGCAGTATTTCCAGTACTAGACATTTGGCACAGTATTCTTTGTGACAGTCCGACATTGTAATTGAATTATAACAAAAAACAAAAACACTCTCTGGCGTTATTGTTCGGCCTTGGCAGATATCTTCACTCTATTGACTGCTATATGCAGCATATATTCACCAATTTCTTTTCTAAATCACATTACCACCTTATTTCCAGGATGTCAGTGAAAGCTAAAGTAGTGTCCTCTTATGAGATAGAAAAACAGACGTGTGTGTGTGTGGGGGGGGGGGGGGGGCGCACGTGGGGGTATGTGTGTGTGCGTGTGTGTGCGAGACATCTGTCTTATCTGCTGCCAGCTAGAGGAACTTCCCTTTTATGTTTGTAATAGGAAAACAGGGTATTTCTCCACATCGATAAGTAGAAGTTGTTTGCACCTGAGCTCACGCTGTATTTAAGATGCAAATGATGTCCTACCATTTCACAAAAAGATCCTTCACTTTCCCAAAAGACTAAACATTCATACTCGAGCATATACACTAACTCCAACATGCAGCAATAAAGGAATAATACAATTTAGAAATGTACAGGGGTGCCGTGATATACGAGTTTAATTCTTCCTCTGGCCACACATGCACCTCAAGACTCTCACATCTCAAATGATCTAACCCTATAGAAAAGAAGGAAAATTCCATTAAGCTGTTCCAGCACTGTGCCGCCTTCTGGTCTGCGCACCTTGGCCACAAGCAGGCAGTATAATAGAGACACAAAGAAGAGTTTTACAAGTAAGTCAGTAAGCATCATTAATACTAGCATGATTAGTTTCGAATACAGGGAATGAAAAATATATGCCTGTGAGTTTTGGTGTATTGTCAGCCTATATGTGTTGCTGCATAGTTTGTGTGCAAACATCTGTTGCTTTAAGGGTTAAACTGCGACACAGATGCTATGCTGAAGCTAATCGATGGCCATTTTTCCTTTTGTGTTAGTATTCAGCTGACAGACTTGAAGGAAAAGTTATGCGCTTGTTTTAAATGCACATGGACTGCTCTTTGTTTGATGATTAGTTTGGCAGTAAACTGCAACTGTGAGTGGCAATAAACAGCTTGAAGAATGTTTTTGAAAATATTTTCGCTATCTTTCAAACTGCTCCTTGTTGTGAAGTGAGCTGAGTTGACTGCCACGATACAGCATGCACATCAGAAATGGTTGCTTTTAAATCAAAGCAAAAAACATCTGAAGGAGGCGTCTTACCTCCAAAAGCTCATAAGTCGGGCCACTCTCAAGTCAAGGCGTCATTGGAGTTGTTTTTTGTTAGCCTAATAGAATAATTGCCTAAGTCATTTTTGAACGTTTTGTGAAGAACACAAAAAAGAAACAAAAAAAAAAAAAAGAAAAGAAAACAAGTTGCCTTGATTCTTCTTAGCTTACACAGATCGGATCAGCTGGAACGCATTTTAGGCAGAATCAGTGATCGGTTGTCACAATTTGTTGAACAATCAATGGCATCATTGATTTGCCGCCATAGTTAATAATCCAATATTTCTCATCGTAAACAGTCATGGGGTAGTCGGTGTGCCTCCCCACACTTCAACATCTTCCCTGTATCCATGTACATTTGTGCTTCCTTTCTTTCTTTAAATTTTTTTTTTAACTATATCTGTCGTGATAGGAAGTTGAACATTTCTTCGGCAATTATCCTCATGGCTAAGGATTTGAAGGTGTACAAGCGTTTTCAGGAAATAGTCGTACCCTGAGCTGCAGACTCTCCACCCACTGTCCGACCGCCTTATACTCCGGGATGGAGGAGTTGGTCATCTGGAACTGGAACAAGTCGTAGCGTCCTGGAGCATCACCGTTCTTATTAAAGACAACCGGGGTGGCAGCACTGCCTGTACACAGAGAGAAAAGGTGGCCATTGGTGAGACAGGGTGTCGCATTAGATCCGAAAAAACAAAAAACAAAAGCATGAATCTGTAACCTCTCTTCTCTTTTGCTGTGTGGTGGCCTAAAAGGAAATAAAATGCCTGAGTTTTTTTTTTTTTTTT
This sequence comes from Idiotropiscis lumnitzeri, assembly GCF_059441095.1. NCBI lineage: Eukaryota > Metazoa > Chordata > Actinopteri > Syngnathiformes > Syngnathidae > Idiotropiscis > Idiotropiscis lumnitzeri. The sequence continues at coordinate 25,461,874 of NC_142393.1, forward strand.
TTTGGGATCCAACCTCTACACACCGTCATGACCTACATCCTGCACTTGACCGTAACCGGAAGCAAGAACGCCACCTCCCTACTGACCGCTACTGCAGCACCTCACCTCCTTCCTATATTCATCATCGGGCCAGTGCGGCAGCCACAGGAGAGCTAGATTCCACCTCCAATACGTGGCTACATTACATTTGCTGGCTCTCGGGTGCTGCCTAACAGTGAGCACTGACTGTTGCTTAAGTTACCGTCAGGACCATGCATACTAGGCCTAGATTCTCAACATTTTGGCTTTAAGCAGCACCACAATGGATTTGAAATAGCACGAGCAAACGTGCTTTAACTGCCGACTTTAAGCTTCAATTTGGGGGTATTTACATCACATTTGGGTGAGCGGCGTAGGAAATACTAGTATATGTGCCACCCACTTTTGAATGGACCAAAAGTAATGCAACAATTGGCTGCTCAGCTGTTCCAACGGACTCAATTGTATTTATTGATGACGCGACTGCTGACAAAAACAGCAGGAGGAATTCTGAGGTGTTTTGAGCAAGGTGTTTATCTGCTCATATTTCACTTCGGAAGGCCTTGAGCAGCACTTCACAGTGCAGATGGACAATGACCCCAAGCATACATGATTGTTTATTTGTCCCATTACTTTTGTTCCCTTAATAGGGAGGCATATACATAAAGTACTGTAATGCTTCCACTATTCACCAAATTTGGGAGTAGCTGAAATTATGCACGCAGTTAAAGCTCAACTTGTTCCTGACGCTTCAAATCTGTTGTGGAGCTGGTTACAGCCAAACAGATGACGATTGTGCCCATGTTTCAATATCTATGGACATGACTAAATGAAAACCTCCAGTTAGAGGCGATGCGTGGCATTCACACAGCAGACAACAACAGGATATGGAGGCAGAATAAACAGGTCAGCCAACGCGTCATATGGCCTCCATCTGCTCTCAGTACGTAACAGCCTGTTTTAAGCAGAATCCTGAAGATTGCACTAATTAATGTCACGAGGACAACACAACCTTGTTTTTTTTGTTGTATTTTTTTTTTTAGTTTTTTTTTTTTTTTACCGTGTACAGTACCGTACATGTTTATGCATGTCCTCAAAGGACATCCTCCCAGTAGAAGTGAACGTGGAACAGCATTCAGATGAAAACACTCTTGCTTCATTTGAAACATAAGGTCTAAATTGTTGACGGGGCATTTTTTGATCTCAGTCTGAAGCAAGATAATGAAAAAAGAGCTACATGTGGACAGGATCAGTCACCTTGGCACTGTGTTCAGTGGGCCATAAGCACAAATGGAGATAGTATTTTTTAACTAGGACAGCGGGTGTCTGATGACACTTGGCTTGGGAATTAAGAACATTAATAGCTATGGCTATAAAAAATAAATAAATAAATTAAAAAAAAAAAAAGTTCAGGGAAACAACCAAAAGCACATGTCCCAAAACACTTTTGGGAACACATTTTTTTTTTTGTTTTTATCTACAACAGAGCTAGTGGCACTGAGAGGCCACAGCACCTTTTCCATCGTTTTAAGCCAGAGGGGAATTTCATCTCCCTCCAGTTTTCCTTCCAAGGACATTTGTCATTGAACACTCTACAAAAGTTTCTGCCAAAAAGACTCTTGTAAAACAAAACAAGACAAGAGTATTGAGGAAAAGTCTGTTTCCGGCAAAAGAACAAGCCAGCCACGTTCCTAAAAGGCTGGGGACAAAAGAACTTATTTTGTTTTTGGCTTGGTTTTTAACAGTGCTGTATGTAGCTAATGAGTTGTTATTTGCACCCACTGTAACTTTTTAACCCTCTCAATGCACCACACTTGAAAATGGGCACATGCGATATATTACTAAGACATCTCTTTTTTAGAATGACATTACAACTTTTTCGATTATGTTTGGCTCAATTTGACGATCAGGTGCCTTTGGTGTCCTCACCAGAATCGCTCAGTCACGAACTTAATGGAGCAGAATAATATAACTCTGAGGTTTTATTAACTGGCCAAGAATTTGCATAGATACCAGTATAATAATAACATTCTTCAAATGTGTTTCTTTAATTTTCTACATTTTATTTTTCTCATTTGATGTACAAATGCGAACTATAGCATTTGTAACAAGTGGTTAAATGTTACAAACTGTTTGACCTTGCTTTTATTGTCCACAACAGCACATTTGGACTATGCTACAATGAAAAGTCAAACTTGCAATTGCAGATAGAAGCAGCTAGCTAGCTACATGACAACCCGTCAGGAGAGTAAGACTAACCCTTTCTTACATCGTTCTAAACTCAGCGTACATTTCCAATTAGTGGGCGAAGAATCCAAGGCTTTGTGAATTCTGCTTCAGAATGAAAGTGAGAATCTACATTCAAGGATCAAAACATGATGTCGCTATGAATACTTGGCTGCCACCAGACATGGAAACCAATCACAGCAAAGGTTATTTACATATAAAATATTAATGAGAAATCCAGCCGACTCATCCGACAGGTGTTTTTGCCAGACTAGAATAGCTTGAAATGGGCATTCTGGGCATTGCCACCCAAAGGTATCTTGAAAAAGAAAACTGAAAAAAACGTCACCAAGCTCAACATTTCCACTCTATCTAATAAAACATAAAGTTGCCATGAAAATCTTCCATCGATTTAAAATCTAAAGTATTTGTCAACAGTCAGATTGATGAAGTGAAAGTCCTCAATGTGCTCATTAAATGCAAACATGAGCCAAAATGTCCTCCCAGTCAGCACACTCACATTTTGCTGTTTGCATGCAGATCGTCTGCTTGCAGTTAATTTCTGAAAGTGTGTGAGCTTGACCATTTTGAACAGCGCAGTAGCTTATCAATACAAGGAATTTGAAATTCATTGGGAAAATTCAACTTTTGGGGTTGAAACGGCAAAGTCTCAAAGGCACATTTGTTTGAGTTGATAGTTTTCCACTGCTTTACACTCACGCATGTGGAAATTGCCATTTGTATGACCAAATATAGTGAAGTAAATCCGGAAACTTTGTCCAACAAACAAACAGAAATAAAATCAATTCAGTGGGTGTCAGACATTCATTTCTCCTGCGCGTCACCAAAATAGACCTGTTAAAACAGAGTGTAAAAGATGTAGGCATGATATGGACTACTGTGAGCAAATGTGTGACAGGAGTTACATTGGTGCTGGGCGCCCCAGCAGAACAGTTGCGCACGCACAAATGCACAAACACACAAAATCAGTCAAGAATGTGACATGAGCGATCAGGAACTTGGCGCGCTGCCGCTTTACAGCAAATAATTAAGTGGCATTTCTGTGTGCGCTGATAAAAGAGGCATTAAAAATTCCTTACAATTTCCCATTGCCCGATATTTCAGTGGAGCAAAATGTTCTCTCTCGACTCCTATGCAAGGGTGTCGTCTAAGATGAAAGATTTATGCATTTGCATGAGGCTCTGAACTAAGACTTAGCAAAAGTGCACAGCTGCTCTGCTGTGCCGAGCGGTGTGGGTGGACCGGGGATCCACTGCTGTGTTTTTCTCGCATCATTATTCTCGCTTTTTTTTCTCTCCCAGCTTCTCACTCCTTAGCTCTGTGACTCGGGCGCAGTGGGGATATAAACAAAAGGAGGTTTGCACTCTTTCACTCTAAAATATACATCAGCGGTGACACGTACACATGATGATGCGCCACGTTATGGGCTAAATGTACTAAGCCGCAACATAACCACCTTCCTTCATTTGGGGAAAGGTTGTGGAATATTGTAGTACCACAGAGAGCACAAGAAGGCAGACGGGAGAAACGGCCTTGTGTTTGCTCAGTTGAAATCAGCCTCCATCTTTGTCACTCCGAGTTGAATGATTTTGGCCAAGCTCAAATCAATAAAATGTGCCCAGATGGTTACTGAGATTGGACAACGGATTTTCAATCAATTTAACGTATCTTCACTTTGATAATGCCCGCTGAAACGCTGCACACAGACAGTCGCTCCCTCATCCTGCACTGCTGCCATAGCGACAGTGTTGGAGGCTTTGTAGCCTTTATCTCCCTGACAGAAGTTTGTCTTCACACGATTGAAGAGAAATTTGCCCTGTTATGACTGGGCGCCGTGCTACTTGAATGATAATGAATGATCATTTTAATATTTCAAATCAGGTAAATCAATCTCACGGCACCCAATTAATTTGTAACAGCCTCCTAAAAAAAAAAAAAAAAAAAAAAGAACTTTTTTTTATATGAAGCACATGGCACTCTTGAATATTGTACTTCATAAAGAAAATGAAAAATAATTGAACTGTTTTTTATAACACTTTACATCAACCCACTCCATGTGGATGATCAAATGACCAGACCCGTAAAACAGGTAGGTGGGCTACCTGTTTTTAGAATGAAATAACGAGCAAGAAAACTTGTTGATTGATGACATGACTGAATTTGAATACTTAAGAAATAATCTTTATGGCTGGTGCCTTCGGACAAAACTTAAATACACAAATACCATTCATTTATACAAACGTGATATGATGCATGTAAACACAAACATAATTATCTATTGTCATCTCTGATGGCTCTGTGGTGACATTGTGTGTTAAATAGACATCCTTGGCCGTCCACTTAAGCATGGAGGAAGTACTCTTGCATTTTCTCATTCAACTGCCCCAAAGGTACCCTATAGAATGTTGTGTATCGCAAGAAACCAACAGCATAGGTGGCCCTTAGACAAGACATTAAAATTGCATGTGCAGTAATCCCATTGGACACTTTGGACAATGTTGCCCAATCAGTGCTCAAGCCGCACACATAAATATCTGGAAGGCAATGACCACCACTTTCAGCACCTGCCAAAGAATTTGGTATGAATGCCAATGTTCCCTTCAATGACCGACTGATAACTGATAGGCTGAAATAATGACGGACTGATGATGACGGACTTGAAATGCTTCAATTTGAATTCATCCTAAAATTTTCAGAATATTGCTGTTGCAGTGGTTCACATAGTGAATTGTCCTTCAACGGTATCAATTTTAAACTCAATGTCTCTGATTCACAATGCCCCTGTGATTGACAGGCGACCAATCCAAGGTCAGTTGCAGCACTATAAGTGTCTTGAATTGGAGGGATTCGGATGTTCATTTATAGTATGTTAATTTTACTATTTAGTCAATGTTCATGACGATAAACAGGAAGAGCATCAAGAGTTTAAAACACGCTGTTTTGTATTTAGTTCATGCTGTGAACATTATTCTCACCACACATATTCCACATAACATTTGTCATAGGGGAGAGTTATTTTAATGCCAGGCACAGTTGAGCTGCTGTGTGCACCTCTGAAAGTAGGCCAGTTTGGGAAAACTAATTCACATACTTTATTTTTGATTTATTTTTATTTAAGTGCTCAGTCTGATCCAAATCATTTTCAAAGGACGCAGTGTTCTTCAGACGGGCTTCTAATGATCACCGGCTGACGTGCCAGCACATCTGTAAAGACACTCGTCTCTCTTGTCTCAAAGTCGCCTCCCGTTCGGCTCTCTTCTACCACTCGTTGTTGCCCTGCAGTGCAGATGTCATTACTAGCCGCTGTCATTAATTGTTAAGTACATCGCTTTCTGTACGGGCCTAAATAATGCAGACGATCAAGAGCAGAGAAAGCCAGACAACATCAAATAATACTTTAATATTACACAGAGCTGAAGCCATTGACATACATTTTTTAAGCTACTTTTCCAAGAAGAGCCTACTTTATTACATTTACTGATTTTTTTTTATTTTTTTTTACTCATTTGTGGAAATACACTAATAGAGATACAGTATCGATATTGGCACAGATACTGAATGCCTATACTGGTAAATATGCTCAAATACTACGAGACCACTTGTTCGTCGTCTCTTATGTACCGTGTGTTATTTTAAAACAGTGCCCTCTGGTGTTTAGACTGAGTCGTTGGGAAACTAAAACGTGTTTTACAGGCAACATTTGAGTAGACTTGAAGTTGGCTGTCAAAAGTGTCAAAGGCATGAGGAATAAGAAAATAGGAAGTGATTAGGAATGCTCAAAGACCATTTCAAAACCACTAAAATCCTACGTGTTACAATTAGTGCTGAGAATATTTTCCCAGAAAAAAAAAACCCTCTCCTATGAAAATTAAAACATATCTCCGCCTCCTCTTTCATTAAAAGCGCATAATGTATAATGATGCTAATGGAGTCGGGCTCCTTCTCAGGAAGTTCAATTTTCGTTGTTTACGGACTGAAGACTTCAGTCTGCACTTTTAATTTGTGAACAGCCACAATTTGTTGATTTATTTCAACAATAGGCCCTTGAGGTACATCATCTCATTTTGAGAAATAAATCAATATAATCACCAGAAACACAAAATCACAATTAAAGACAAATCCACAACATAATCGAAAACATTGAAAGCAGCCAAAATGACACAATATGTATGTACATACAGTAGGTAATCAGAAATTCTATACAGTGCAGTCACACATCAGTGTACTTACAAGCAAGGCACAAAATGAAGCTCAATAAATGCATCCAGTTAGATTTATAGTAGACAGCAGTTACACAAGAGTAAGTTCATAGCCATTGAGGGCAGCAGAGAAAAAAATATTTGAGATGTTTGAGAATGAATTAGAGATGATTTAAAGATATCAAAAGAGATGATAGCTTGACGTGAGTCCGGCAGCTTATTCCAATCTGATGCAAACTGAAATGTACGGCGACTGGTTTCCTTCCTGACTCTTGGAGTAAAGACAACGGATCAGTCTGCCCTTAGGCTTTGCTGTGAACGGCTAAATTAAAATCAAGAGTGGTTGTTTAAAAAGTAAATAACCAACGCCATTCCTTCCCAATTCAACAACTAATGCATTATACCGTGGTGGGTCCATTAGGGACACCTCAGAACAATAAACTATTGCAGAGGACAAAGTTGGGCTGGGCGATAAATCAATATCAACGTGTGACACTACAGACACATGATCAATATCAATATAAAAAAATAAGTTTGATAGGAAAAAATCTGGAAGAAAACCCCAGCAAAAGTTTATTCTGACTTCCATGTTTGCAAAATGCTTGCACATACATGCAATACATAAAAAAATAAAAAACAATATATATTCAGATATTCATTGTAATTGTTGACAAAATACTTAAAAAAACAGGCTTTTACGTATTTTTATTATATTATATTTAATCTCTCTATTGCCCACTTTGTTTATTAAATTGACCTAAATTCAAACTTTCTTGCTACGGGTCCCAAATTAGAATAATTAAAAAAAGAAAAAAAAATTGCTATTGTCTAATATGACATACTTATATCTGGAAGATGCCTTGAATTTGAAGATGAATACAGCTAAATCCCCACCATGGCAGATGGATGAAAACTTGACAACTTGAGGCCTCATATTGGAACAAGAAGAAAAAGACACACAGATCTTAACATGATTCGCAATTAATGAGTCGTTACCAATTTTGAGCTGCTCGATGTCTTTCCTGAGAAGTAATCAGGAACAAGTCACGAAGAAAGTGGTCAGTTGTTTCATAAATAACCAAGAGCTGATCACGAGTATGGATGAATCAATTCAGTAAGATCTTGTCTTTTTATTCAAGGGTTATCCGCAGGTCGAGCTAGATTAAAGCGTGGATGTGTTCGGAAAGTACTTGTTACCAACCCTTTAATTTTTACATCATGAAGGAGACAGGGGAACAAAACTAAAGGTGTCAAAACTTGATTCTAGTCTAAAATCTTTATTGGCTGATGTATAGTTACATCTCTAAAGCTTTAAGGCTAATTTTGGATTTTTTTGATAAATCTGCACTTTTTAGGCCCTCGTTTACGTTCTAAAAACATATGCGACTTCTAATGTGTAATGCGATTCACAAATGATTATTGACACCAGTCTCCCTCCCACGCACTTTTCCCGGGCCACGTGCAGCGTATATTGGGCTTTTGATGACGTGGATGTCTGATGTGGACGGATGAGCATATATACCGCAGAAGCATCGCTTCCATATCTGATTTATATCCACATACAAAAGAGGCCCAGGTCAGATTGAAAAAAAAAATCTCGATTCTACTATTAGAATTGCATGGGCAAAAAAAAAAATTACTTCATTTGAGAAATTCAGAATCTGATTAAAGCTGTTGGCTGCTGTGTGATTTCTCGCAAAAACATTTCTTTGTACTTTGAAAACGTATGTATTGTACTCTATCATAACATCATATGAACTCTGCTTTAGTGTGAAGACAAAACAAGGTCACCTTGCTCCTACCTCCTGGCCTTTCTCTCGCTGATATCATAGGAATACAAAACATGATATGAATTTTGTATTTTGGACCATGAGTCGTGGAAATGTTTGTTGGTATTACAATAAAAGACTTTGGATCCTCTTCTTGCAATGTTTTGTGGACGCCAGTCTCATCAAAGCGGAAGATAATGGAGATGCCTGTTCATGTTTCTATGGATGACTGCACTTAAGAAAAATAGATGTGCACTTCTTTGCAGCAGCCAGCATGGTTGTATTCAAACTGTCTCCTTGCATGCAAATTTTTCTGAAATTGTCAAACTCTTTCTCTTAAGGGTGTGCACAGAATCAAATAATTCAATCCATTGCGCTCAACAATCTGTCATCCGAAACAATTCAATAGTCTGCTGTATTAGGAGGCAAGCTGCTACTTGCGCTTCAACGTCACTTCCATTCTACAGCCAACCATTATCGTGCTGAATTCATATTACGCAAATGTAATAATAATGTAATAATATGCCGGCACATGCAAAGTACTCCTGCAAAAAAAATATTGGGGGTTTTGTTCTCCTTTAAGGAAAAATCGGGAATTTTTGCTCTAGGTCAGAAGCTCAGCATTGTTCAACAATGTGATATAGTGTAGTCTATTTTCATATAAACTAATATTGATATAGGGCGGCACAGTGGCCCGACTGGTTAGCACGATGGCCTCACAGTGAGAGACAGCAGCGGTCGTGGGTTCGATCATGCATGGCAGGCCGATTGGACACTCTAAATTGCCCCGAGGTATGAGTGTGAGCGCGGATGGTTGTTCGTCTCTGTGTGCCCTGCAATTGGCTGGCAAACAGTTCAGGGTGTCCCCCGCCTACTGCCCGAAGATAGTTGGGATAGGCTCCAGCACCCCCCGCGACCCGAGTGAGGAGAAGCGGTACATGGAGGGATAATATTGATATAGTATTTGTTCACTTCATCTTACTATGAAAGGACTGTGTCTCTTTGAATGAACAAGTCTCTGGGTTGAATCTTCCAAGGAAGGAGACACTGGCCTCCTAGACAACAGGGACTTCAATCAATGTGTTTTGTAAAACAGGCCTATGGTCCTTATCAGACATTTCCAGGGCCATAAAGTCACGGCAGAGAATCAAGAAGGTCGACCACTTATCTTCAAACGAACAAAAGCCGGGATCAAATCTGCCTTCCCCTATGGGCGACCATAAAGTGAATTGGTTGACATTGCATATGTAATAAGCGAGTTTGAATATTCATGCATCTCCCTATAAGAGGACAGACACAGAAGAGGGGTGGGCCCACACGCATGCACCCACACGCACATATTTTGGGGAGACTTCTCTTGAAATCAGCATGTGACCTGGATAAAATCTTTCATCTTTTTCTCGTCAAAACGTCTGTGTCAGAGAAGTTCTTTTCCATCACCAACCCAGCCTTGCTCGGCTCCCTCTACGGAAGGCAGCCTTGCAAGTTTAGTTTTTTTTTTTTTTTCGTTTTTGGTGAGCTCTCTTTTTTAAAATGAAAAGCATTTGGTCTTACATTTTTATTTAGTGTTACACCAGCCCCAATCGTAAAATGTAGTACGTTATTTTACATTGTGTTCAATCAAACTTAATTTACATATTGTTACTATGTAATGACACTTTCAGTGTTTCAAGTCATTGTTATTCAACCTATCTCGGAAGGGCTTGGTGGCCGCCTCCAAGCTCCAGCACTAATGAAGAGCATCTTTGCAAGGACATCAAAACTTCATTTTAATTAGTAAAAAAGTGTGATGGCCCATTTTGCCCTGCTGCTATTATCCAGGCTGATGGGCGTTTTTTTTTCCAACATATATTAACCCATCCATTAACCCATCTATTTTCTACTGCTTATGTCGGTGCATATTTAGTATTCAGTACAGAAAAAAAAATAAAGTTGAGTGAAAGTCAACCAGCTTCCAAGTCAAGATCATGTATTTTTCATGGCAGTATGTCATCAAGCATTCAGCACCGAAACAAAGGTCAAAGCAGTGGGATCCTTGTATATTAATCAACAAAAGCTTGTCTGACTTCAAACTGTTTGTGGCGGCTCCATCAATGTCCTTGAAAATCTTACTCACCGTTGAAGCTGGAATTGCGGATGTACTTGAGCAAAGTTTTCCCTTCAGCAGACTCCATCTGTGGACAGACGCCAGGATGGTCGGGGCACAAGTCCCTCTGCATGTTGTGCAGCGCGTGGGCCATGGCGTACACTGCATCAATCACAAACTGCACCTTTCCTTCCTGCTCATACTTGGAGTCAATCCCGATTCGTTCTTGGCCTGTGGGAAGAGGACTAAGCGCTAGTAAATGCAGTACAAACCGTTAGACGTTACGTCAGCTCTCACTAATTCCTTTCTCAGTTCCGTCTCCTATTTATCATTCGCTGGCAGAACGTTAAAGTCTGATTTTGAGGCAATCACACCTAAAAGGGACAATGCGGCAGGGTAAATGAAGACGTGATTCGTTCACAAACGCAGAACTTGCCAACTATCGGGCTGTGATGTTTGTGACCAAGCCAGCAGATTGCATTCATGTTCTGTTCGACATCGTAATGGGCTGCTAACAACGGGTCTCATTGGTCCCATCCACAAGGTGATAAAAATCTCCATGAACTTTAGAGACACACACGTCTTTGCACTGACTTCATGCTCTTTCGCGTCCGCCTCACAGTGCGTTGCCCTTTGACTATGGGTTGCTGTAAAGGTTTTGCCTCCTGCCGTTCATACACAGCATGAATATTTAAATGGCCAATCTGCTTCTGGATTCTTCTTGTGACCAAATGTGCTGTTTTTCATTTTCTGTGATGGAAGATGCCGATGACAGTATGTGAGCGACATCAGCACAAGGGGCCTGCCTCACTAAGACGGAAAATAGCGGGCGCTCAATTGCGTGTTGACCAGAACAGATTGCGAGCGCTGCTGGCGGGTGTGTTGAGTGTGATTAAAGCGACGTTCATACAGTAGGACATGATGCCCAATTTAGATATTTTGTTGAATGCAATCATTTCATGCAGTTGTTCATATTATAAAATAAAATACCACTCCTAATGGGAAGAGAATGCAGATGTTAAGTGATGCGCATGCGCATGAAGTCATCACATTTCACTATTTTTAACTCCTCCCTCTTCCTTTAACATGCTACTCAAACTCAACGGGCCTCGTCGGAAAGTGATATCTCCTAACCTTAATGCCACCTTTCCTTCTCCTCTGTTTGATTATGTCATGAGGTCAACGAGCGATGAAAAGTTGGTTCCTTTCCAATATTGGAAAGGACAGCACATTAATTCGACGCCACTTTTCCAAACTGACGTCATCATGCAATGGTGAGTATTGATGATGTAAATCTCTAGCTTGCGGACTGCAAAATATTATCTCATAAAATATCACTGATGAGGTTTTGCTTTGATTTTGGAATTGCCCACGAACTAATAAATTATGGAAAGTTGTTTCTAAAAATCTTTGTGTGGAATAACACCTTTCATTTTGTTTTTTTGAATGTACATTTCGCCTCACTGACTTACACCTGTGACAAAAAATAAATGCAATGGAGGATATGTCAGGATCATTTTGGCTTCAAGCTTTTTTAAAATGTTTAAATGGGTGGAAAATGTCTCATTTTCCTTCCATTACACTGCCACCACTTTGAATGTCAATTTGCATCACTTTCAGACCATTGCAATTCGTCTCAGGTTTGATTGAAATGAATTTCTTCCCAAATATACCTTCCAAGTGAACAGTGCAAACCTTTTCTAACCAGGCACAATGACTAAAAGTACCAGAAGTCGTGATACTTGCAATATATAATCAATAATATTCTGTCTGCTACAAACAAACTTGAGAAAAGAAAACATAACGCCTGAACACAAAAATGACTTTTTTTTGACTGGAGATGCTAACAGGACGCAGCAGACTTACTTAACAGAAGGAGGTCGAAAGCAATCAATGTTGACATTTCAGCCCATTACTCAGAACTTAACATATTACAGCCAACAAGCATCAAAGAAATAAGCATAGGGTGACCTATATGCACGCTCTTTGAATGCACCAGCTTCCTATTCTAGATTTGACATTCACAAATAAAACCCGACTTGAGATATGAAGAAAGAAACTATCAAAACAGTTGCACGGCCTTCACAGATATAAAAGGCATTCTTAGCTGGATCAAGGGAAGAATAAAAGTCATTTACAATAATTTCACGGAGAGTTCGTGGGGCGTACGGCGTGAACGAGCATCTTTTATCTTTGACACATGATGAAATGCACCACACAGTACATCGGAAAGGAAACCAAATCCTTGGGCAAACAATCATTTGTGACACACTAGCATAAGCGTCAACGTGTATGCAGGCGAGATTAATACAGCGGCCCACATTACCAGCATCACCCACATAGATAATGAATGCAGCACCATGCCTGTCAAACTGTTGGCACCCTGGCTTTAAGTAATACGAGCATGCATCACAACACTACCATTACAGATACCACAAAGACGCTAATACAACAAATACGGGGGGCATAATAAGTAGTCATTCGGCTTGCTGTCATTTCCACTGTAATTTCAAACCCAAATAAAGCGGACTCCTCCTGCCGAACTGAGCTGACTCCATCATGAAGGGGCGCAGGGAATATAATGCGGGCTACTGAAAAACTTCAAGACGGATATTTAGGAAGCAGGTCCTCAGGCGTTTACCAAAATATTAATGAAAGCGAGGACCGACACACTGTGGGAAATTCAACAGGAATATCTTAAATGAAGCTAAGGAACAAACAGCATGCTGCTGCCGGCTGGCCCGCATATAGTGGAACGCAGCTTCCATGGGGCACGCAGTATGTTTTCATTAAAACAACTCGATGAAGTCATTCTCTAACTAGCAGATTCAAAATCATTTATGAATAATAAATGTCAGACTGCCAAATAATGAGGAGAGCTGTGTCTCTGTCATTGTCATGGCAACACTAAATCAACATGAGTGGTGTGAAATACGAGTGGACCATGCAGGACACCTCCTTTGTTGAGTTCAAGCAATGCATCTTTTTAATGCATTCATTGGCCCGTCTTCTGAAGCCTCTGTCTTTGTTCGTGACTTCTCATCATCAACTTTTCAATAGAGTGACTTCAAAGGAAATTAGTCCTTAGCCACAAGGCATTCCTTGCTTCTACTTCATTAGGATATACAGTACTGCGCAAAAGTCACGACTGACTTTCTTTTTCACCACATTAGTTTTGACAGTAATAGTGACATATATAGTTTAGGATTCCATTCCATTTAAGATTTTAGAGAGGCAAGTTGCACCAAGTTACCTGTTTATGATTTAATTATGCTGCATTTCATAGAGATGTTTCAATCCGATAACTGGAATGAAAATCATAGCCAATCACGTCATTTTCAGCTGAGTGCTCTTCTGTACTCCATTGTGTCTTTGTCTCCTAAGTCTGTGTTTGAAATTGCCACAAGCTTTCATGCTCGTCCACAGCTCGTTAAGGAAAAAGAGGCACACAAAGAGGGATGTGGAAACATTTTGCTTATGAGACTGACAACCAGAGAAACATGAAAGACAATACAAACTGAACTAAGTTAGTATGGCCAAACAGCAGCTTCCGACTTCAAAAAGGGACAGGTTTGAAAATGCGACGCATTTACATATTGTTCGACATGCCTTCAAATAGCCGAATGTATCAGAATTATTTTTTGACACGCAAGCTTGAGCCCCACCGGTAGCAATTATTAAAGGCAATTATTCAATAATGTTGTTTGTAGATGAGCAGAGTCGAGAACTAAGTAAGCAAATATAATTCAGTTAACTCAGTTTAATTTAATTAAAAAATAATTTGCTTGATTTGCAAAGCCAAATTCAAACATTGTACCATATTAGCTGTACATCTTTAGCACATCATCTCAGAACAAAACACTTCAAGTTACAACACTGCTGGAGTGTGGTGCTTGTGGGCAGAACTAAAAGTAGAAGTTTGGAGAATTGTTTCTAAGAAAAATGTCTCTAAAGATGACGCAGTTTAGATCCCATTCGAGGATCAAAGAAACCTATTAGAACTGTCTTTGAATTGAAATATATTTACATGAATTCCAAAGTTCACACAAAATAGTAGTTGAAAAAGTTGATTAATTAATTCCGGAACTATTTTGAGATGAATTTGTTATAAAATGGAATTGCTTGACAGCACTAGTGAATACATGCCATACAGTGGATGCATGTCTACAATTGAATAAAATACATAACTTTGTCTTGCGCAGTCTTAGAAAAAATTACATTTCACAGCATGTTATACACAAAACTGCGGATAAACTTCACATTCTTCAAACTCTGGCAACAATTTAAAAATATTGACATTGTAGTGGATTTGAATGTTCTGCATTATTGGATACATTTCCAGGATCCTTTAAAATGATGTTTCCTCAAATGAATTGAATTTCTCAAAGAAAAAAATCAAATGGTGATATAATTTGTATATGTTTTTAAACAATACTTTAAAGTATAAGGTGCATTGTAATAACAACAAACACAATGATGGATTTATGCATTGTTGGATGCTGACCAAATTCAGATGAATACGTATGCCTTCCACAATAAAAGGGTCTAATATGATGTACATCTCCCTGTCCTCTACGACACACACAAGCAGAAAAGACTCGCCGTGCAATAACTTCTCAAACAAATCAACTTTGCAATTTCATGTGAGACATTGATATAAACCTGACAAATATCAATTATTCAAGGCACCACATGATGATAATGTGGATAAACAGCCTGGCACTGGCACAGGGGAATGGAAAGAAAATGGCTATAATATTTCCATGATATTCATCAGAGGAGCAGATAGTGTAACTATAATATGACCAAGACACGTGACGTGATGTGTTGTTATTATTCCAACAATAACTCTGCGTCAACCCCCAGGGCACAAAAACCCGCTGTTGGATTTTTTGGCTGCATTGAGAGGGAGACAACATCATGTCAGTGGATTATCTGCAGCCTACAAAATCTGGCCAAAATGATAATCACGATTATTTTTTATCAACATCGGAATCACAATCATAATTCACAACTATTTATCATGTCAGGGAAAATGTCTGGATCTTTATTGGACTACATTTCAACAAATAATATGGAAATAGTTTCAGTGCAATGTGACACTTTACAATAAATCGATTTTCATTTTAGAATAAATGATAAATAAAAATGAAAATTTACCCAAGAATTAAAACTGTAACCAGGACTAACTGAATAAATATGCTATTCTTTTCTTTAACGTCAT
Organism: Idiotropiscis lumnitzeri; assembly: GCF_059441095.1. Classification (NCBI taxonomy): domain Eukaryota; kingdom Metazoa; phylum Chordata; class Actinopteri; order Syngnathiformes; family Syngnathidae; genus Idiotropiscis; species Idiotropiscis lumnitzeri. Next base: position 25,477,417 of record NC_142393.1, read on the forward strand.
TCGCCCTTCAGAGGGAATAGCTCTTCACCTCGTCTCCAATATTTGCTGTACTTTCTTCTCTCTATCATGAAGTGATCCTGCTGCGGTTTGTATTCATTTCGTAATTTAGGCAGCTTAAGGGTGCCTTAACCATGCTTTTGCCCCTGGTGGTTGGCTGACTACTGGCTGATGATGTTATTGATTGAATATGCAGAAGAGCTTGCATTTTAAATGAAATGTAATATAACTGACAATCACATTAATTTAATTGTGTGTGCCAAAATTCTGATTAGTCTTCAATTCATTTTGCAGCTCTGTTGCAAATTCATGCCAAAACTCAAAATGTGAAAAAAAATAATAACATTATCAATTAGTCTTCTTTTTCAGACAACCAAAATTGAAATAAAAGCATGTACCTGTGCATTTACGACTGGTGTCTTCTTTCTTCGATGTACTGAGAAGCCTGCAGTCAAAGTTCTCCTCCCAGAATTCAGCGAACCAAACGTTCCTACGATTGTTCTCCAGGGTGAGCGCAGTAAAGTATTCATCAAACCCTGAGAAGAGAGGAAAGAAGAGGAAGCCTCAGTTCCGGCCCAATTAAGGTCCAATTCAAACCTGCAGGAAATGAAGTGCAGCAGTGGGGTGGTGACAGTGCGGTTCTGGCCGCCAGGTGCCGGAAGCTAACCAGCAAGCGCCACCTCATCAAACTTTGACCATGGCAGTCTATTTTTCTTTTTCAGGCCAATGAAGCTCAAATCACTTTCGTCTTCTTGGAAAGCGCACTAATTATATAAAAAATAAATAAAAAAATACAGACTGCAGAATGAATAGCACAGGATGTATAAATGGTGCTTCAGCCTTTTGCCTGCAGCTGAAAGCCCTGATGGTACTGAACTGATTTCTTCGCCGCACTGAAGCCGCAGGTGACAGTTTGGAAGCATGCATGGTGTATTAAAGTCAGGGTTATTTTAACAGGCATTTGAATTAAGCATTTGCATGAGAGGAAGGCTGTTACAACCAATGGCTCTCCTTTGAGATCAACCTTTTCCACCAATTGTGGGTCCAAAAAAAAAAATAAAAAGACAGAATCCACAATTGATCTGTTTCCACCGCTTGTATCTTTATGTATATTGAATTTTACATATTAATGTCTGCGTTGGCCTCCTCATTATTGTGTCATATATCATCTGAGTCGTGCCTGGGAATGACTAATGGAACCTGGATGATTCATATCAGTTACTTTTCAGAAGACCACTCACTGACAATGGCAAGTGGATTGATCATAACCTTACAGCACCCCGCAGCGCACATTTGCTCGGCAAGCCTCAGCTAATCAAAGAAAGGAATATAAAAAGGATGCTCAACTTCAATGATTAGTGACACTAACAGGATGCATTAAATAATGCCACTTGCTGAGAATGTTTTCGGTGGCGTATACTGAATGTCAGTCCTCTGTCAAAGGTAGGAAAATGGAATTTTTCCCTATTATACAATAACCTTCTTTATAAGCAGAGGTGGGTAGTGAAGCATCTGTGCAGATATATTCACCACAGAATCCTGCCATTCAGGCAAAAATCTGCCATGATAGACCGAGAGATGACCGAGTTGCATTAAAGCAACTCGGCCGACCGCAATTCATCCAAAACGTTACTTCAGTAAAAGCAATCGAGTGTATATACTGTCGCTCATCACTACCTACCAGTGACAGCAGTCCATGACGAATGCCATTTGGTTCGTTAGAAAATTTCAAAGAAGACAACATTCAAGCTACACAAGCTTCACTGAAAATGGTATGAATTTGTCAACCGTCAAGTTAATGTCAGGCAAAATAGTTCCTCGGATGAGTTTGCATCTACTAAAACCCACAGAGACGCTGCAGTGAGCAACGTGACTTTGGTCTCCCTCCTCCTATTCAAATATACACTATATGCATTAAGGACGTTGTCAATCTCTAAGGACTGTGGAACGTCATTGGAGGAAATTGCCAACTGAAGCAGAAATAGATTAGACCTGTTTAGCAATCACAGCGTCGAGGAGGTAAATCAACATATTGTATTTTATCACAAAGTCTGTCTTAAAATGCATGGAATGTCTTGCAATCAATTCTAGCAATATAGCGTAATCATATGCTAATGTTTGAGTTTGTGGCGCATGGGAGAGATGGTGATCCAGATATGTGACGTGAAGACATGCATCAAAAGCTGTATGAGAGTGCAATCATGTCTTATGAGGCAAAAGGGCTTCTCATAAAGCTGATACCACCAGTAAACTTTACAATGATTTTTATTGTCTTTCCAAGCAGCATGCAATAAAATTAATTAATTTAAAAAAAAAACAGTGTGCTACACGTGTAGAACTAAGCATACGTGCACGTTGCTGTTATCAACTGGTGATTGTAAGAAAACTCCACCAGCGGCCACAGGATTAAATGCAGGTCATATCAAGAATAAAAAAACTCCAAATCTAAAATAAAAGCAATGAAATTTGTTTTTTCCATTGCAGCATTTCAAGACCAAGACCAAAAAATAAAAAATAAAACAGTACCTAAAATTGTTTGCCATCAATGGCAGTGGTAGCAAAACAAACACAAACATTCTGGTTATGTTTCTAAAATATGTAGCTTTTTTGAGCAGCCAGAGCAGTAGATCAACAATACAAAACATCACTGACATGACAGAGGTTGCAGGTGCGCAATACAGATTGCCTTGAAAATGAACTTCTTTACTACAGACAAAAAGAGAATCGATAAAGGCTAAAATACATTTTTTAACATTTCCACATGCACTTTTTTTGTGGTTTTCTTTAGGTGCTAGAAGACATTTGCTGTGTCTGCGGCCACCATCTTGTGGCATAGTTCATGCATAGTCGCATTTTTTGGACCAAAATGCAAGCATAAAATACTTTAATTTTCTCAAACATCAATTCATCTGTATTTCGGTTGTTTCTCTTTAATTTGAATTCCTTCCCATTTACTTACATGCATCTAATTGCTAGCAGGCATCATTTTCGTCACATTAGCACTAGAACTACTTCCTGCTTCCGTGTCTAAGAATCATGGGAAATGTAGTCATATTTGCTTAATGCTGCGGTCAGACCCAACATGATCTGAGCATATCTGCCTGTCATAAACAACAGCCAGCATCCAGTAGCTGCCTTCACAGAGCAAAAAAGTTTGCCTAATGCTGAGTGCATTGACTTATTTGCAGCTGTTGAGCTGTCACCAAAGATAGCATTTAGATTGACTTGTGATGATGAAACTTTTTATTCAACTATCGGAGGAGCTCCTCCTCTTCTCTGCTCGAAGCAACTCGCATGAAGTTGCACGGCGAACAAAATCATTCAAGACCCAGTTTGAACATAGAAAAAGATTGCAAAATCTATCCAGTAAACATACAATTTCAATTACAATAAACAATCTAACAAACAATGCTTCGAAAAGATCCTGCATCTCATAATCCGGTACATTTTATGTATTAAAATGGATAAAAAAAAATAGACCCATTAATTGATACTGAGCCTAATAATGCCAAGGATGGCGCTGGGTCACGAAATCTTTTGGCAAATGTGGTTAAGCAGAATAAAAATGTCCCAGCCACACTTGAGTGTAGTTAACCATGACATCATCATGTTTAAATTTGTCTCTGTCGTTCTACGTGTGCCGCGCATGCGTGCACGTGGCAGAGACATTGTAGCCCAAATGATTAAAAGTTCAGGGAAGATGTTTTTTTTTTTTCTTTTCAGGTTTTAGGCATAGCTTGATGGCTTATTGCTCATTTTAGTTGTGGAAATGCGATGAGAAAGCGGTTCCTTGGTTGTCAGCCTGCCTGCGTTTCAGCCCCTCACAAAAAATCTGGATAACTGGGAGTGTAAAAACGAGTTTTGCAATATCTCCGCAATTCAGAATTAAATTATTACGAGTCTTTGCATATTTTCAACATTTAAATAATGTATTTGGAGAAAATAAAACAGAAATGTCTTTACAGGGTCTTAAATGCTTCAGAAGTGTTCGTATTTAAAGATTTATTGGAGAATGATTCTTTATCAAGATTTTTTTTCAACACATTTAAATGCAATCATTACGTTACTAGATTTTTATGCACTTATATTCAAGCACAGTGTTAATGTTTCAATTATGCATAATGCTGCAATTGCTTACATAATTAATAAAGGCATATTTTAGGAATAAAACCTTTGCCTCATTTTTATGAAAACTTTGGCCCAATAAGTTTCTGTATTATGATGATGGTCATTATGATGGTACTGGTAAAATGACATATTTTTAAGTGGTTCTGGTGGTAAAAAGTTTGAAAACAACTGCCTTAGTTGAATGAGTTATATTTTTTAAATGTATGCTACTATTGTTCCAGACATTGTTTGTGATAGTGCAATATAATGTACTTATACAGGTAATTATAAATTCTTATATTTAACACAGGCAATTTTATTATGTAAATAACAGTTAACAATAATAATACTGACATTATGTGACGTCATGATGAATTGATCAAATATTACACAACTGCAGTATGCCGTACAGCCTCTACTAATTAAGTTCATCAGGGGCAGAGTTTATCTGGGGAAAATAAGAATTCATGAATTTCATGACACATGAAATTTAATTAAACTGTCCAGAGCACACATGTACTGCTGGTCCTTAGTTTTTTTGTGTTTTGGAAAATCGTCCCTCAACGACTTCCCTTTAGTGTAAGCGTTTGATTATCCATCTTTTTCACCAATTTAGAGAAAAACATACTGTTGTCTTCAAAGTGTCAAAGCCAGGGGAATTTACCCAAACAGTCAGACGTATCCGCACAAGGATTACGGGTGTGCTGGAGCCTATCGCAGCTGTCTTTGGGCAGTAGGCGGTGTACACCCTGAACTGGTTTCCAGCCAATCACAGGGCACACAACGACGAGCAACGATTCACAATCACAATCACTCACAAACACCCCCAATCAGTGAACCTATTATGCATGTTTTTGGAATGTGGTAGGAAACCAGAGTATCCGGAGAAAATCCATGCAGGCACGGGGAGAACACCTTTACTACTATGCAACCACCATGGCTGCCGGTACACCCAACATACGTAAACATTGCGTCATTGGATTGACAAGCTTTACATGAACACGCATACGCACACAAAACCTCCCTGGGCGTGTGTCACAATCATTTGCAGAAAATGACAGACACTACCTTTTCTTTCTCAATGAGAACTTGTTGCCATGGTATTCGTTGGCAACAGCTAACTTTTTGGTCTTATTCTTTTTTTTTCTCAGATCTTTTGTTTCACAAAAACATTACAAATTCATTATTAATGAACACCAATGAGAGTCGGCTCACTATTTGGCAAGTTCAAGCTATTGTCAAGCTATTGTTAAGTATGAATGAACCTGGAGACATATCACATCATTTAGTACTCAATGAACTTGTGCCATTAATAGCTAGCAAATCAGCAGAGTCCATTTTAGCCTCACTATTTGGCAGCACTGGGTCACTACTTATCACACTTTTAATAGGCCTTGATATATTGTACACAAACTAATTATGGCCAATTTATAAATCCTTCATAAATGTAGTTTGACTGCAAAGTGGTACCTAGTACAGCTATAATTACACCCACGATAATAAACCTGTTGTTAAATTAATAATGTACCGCTCTAATAGTGTTGGTCGAAAATTAGCAGTACTAATTTGTGATAGAGCTCTCGCATTGAATCTTATTTGTCTTAATGTGGAATTAAAACTATATCTTGCCATAAATTAGAAGGGGTAGCATATATGAATTTCAGAAAGTTCAAAGAAAAAATGTATTTCATAATACATTACTTTAGATAGATTTCTGGTGAGCGTTGGTTCCGGTGTTTATTTGTCAAAGGATTAGAAGCAGACATAAGGATTTAAATTCTTAAGATAGAGTCTCACATGGTAATGCCAATTGGAGTATCAACAAGCTCATCTTTCTAAACTTTATATGATGATTTCAAATCTCTTGTAATCCCTCAACATGGCACAAATCTTTATTCATCATTATCTGTAATTAAATCGATAAAAATGGCAGCTGAAAGGCTGGTCCCGTCGAGAGAGCGGAGTTGAAACATTGCGCAAATAACGACGTATACCTTTAATCGAAGAGCGTTTGGGTAGTATGGTGATGGCGCCCACTGCTACATCCTCCAGGTGGTGGATGGGACTGCCTTTGGCCCCCCAGCTGTCAGATCCAATCCACAGAAAATGGCCCACATGATTGGCCCTCTTAGTGGCATTGAGGACTCCCCTGCAAGGACATTTTGTTAGAATGTGTGTGTGTCTATTTCAACCGCCACCCATCCATCCATCCATCCATCCGTTTTCTCGACTGCTTCTTCTCATTAGTGTCCCGGGTGTGCTGGAGCCTATCCCAGCCAGAGGCGGGGTAAACCGTGCACCAAAGTCAAATAAAAAGAAAGTCTGGCTGAGCTTTGAACTGGCCGCACTGCTCTGTCCTTGGTTAAATTCATGTCACGTGGACGGACGCCATGTTGCGAACCATCGCTTCCATTTTCTCTCGGTTTACAGTGCAGTGAATCCGAAAGGAGATGTAGGTGAATGCACAAATCCTAATCAGCTATTTGATCTTTGACCTACCCCCTGTCTATGACTACACATCGGCCTGTGGAAGAGGCAAGAGTGTTGGCTTTCCAGATAAGTTTAGGGTTATGTCTCCTGATAAAAAACGTACAATAGTATCAAGGTTTTTTTTTTTTTTTTTTAAATGTTGTGGCTGTTGTGCCTTGCCCTCCGGTGGGGTGAAGATCAGGGGATGTCGTTAATGTTTGTCAATGGAGGGAATGTGAAGCCGTATAAGACACGTCTGCAATTAAGGGCTCGTTAAATAAGTTTTACTTGACTTAAATTTATTACTTTCAAAACAGTTGACAAATCCACAGTGTGTTACACCAAATGGGGTGGTCATGACTCTATTCACATTTCAAAGAAACCGAACAATGTTTTTGGAATCTGGGATGCACCTGCAGAAAACTCACACAACGCAACACAGGAAGGCCCGAGTCTGGATTGAAATGTCCACCCTCAGATCTGTGAGGCAGCTATGTTTAGTTTTTTGTTGACACCTTTGTCACTTAATGTCTCTTGTGTTCTTTACTTTAAAAAAACAAAACAGACAAAGCGAGTCCTGTAGTAAATATTTGTGTATTCTTTGAGCTGGCATTTCCCTACGGGCAAGTGTAGTTGACACAAAATCTGTGATGCTCTCTTGTGATCTGTATTCCCTCTGTATTTTATCCCGTGTTTGCAAAGGCATGTTTGTGTAACAGACATACTGCATGCATGGCAAATCTTTGCCTGTGGCTTGTCTTCTGGAGCTGCCACTCAGAGATTAAGGAGTAGGACATGGCAAGTCATCAGCATGCCTGAGCGGCACGCAGAACGCCACCATGTACGGCGCTACTCACCGTATGTCTTCTTCATTGGCAAAGATGACGACTGCCCTGGAGTGCTGAGTTTCCAGCAGTTGTTGGATGGCTTTGTCATAATCCTCCATCTTGGGGTTGTGCGGGATTTTCAATGACTGGGCCACGCAGATTCCACCTAATAAATGGAGAGAGTTTAAAAAACGATAAGGCATCTGGTAGAATCTCTCGTACTCTGTCACACATGTGAACGTGTGCAAAAGGCTTTAGGCTACTATGGCTTCTTATGAGGAAATCATTCCCAGATAAAAGGAAGGAAAGCACAAAACAATATTGTAGTAAGGTACTGGAGATGTTATCATGCTTCACGATGATTAAACAACACACAGACGCACTCACCTGTCACTACCATCAAGTGCAAAGGTTTCTGGTTAAGGGCCACACTCAATTTTTAAAACAAACAGAGGGGTCAGGTCATTCGTACAAGAGATTTCAACAAAACAAAAAAAGTGTTAATATATCACTGGCGGAATCCGTGTACCTCCAAAGCAGCCTTAGGGGAATGTGCTCCCCCACTTCAGGCTTGGATCTCTAAAAAAAATATGTATTTATTTATTTATTTATTTTTGTAATCAAATTTATTTTGATTATATCATTGTAGAAAATTATACAAAGTCATACTGTTAACCTTTTCTATGTGTACTAATTTGCATACTGTATCAGATCCGTGTGTGAAAAATGAGTTCACGTGGCTTGAGGAGACGGAGTCTGTGACACAGAAGGAAGTTTGGGTCGAGCTTGCACACAGTCTTGTGTATTGTTTAGTATTGTACTATGACGACCAATAAGTCGTCTCATTCTTATTTACGTGTTTGTAAGCACACTTTTGGAATTGGCCATAGTCTGTGTTTTAGGCAACATTTTCCGTGTGGCCATGTGAATCCGTGAATAAGTAGCAGAAGTCTCCTACAATTATAGTTTCTATTTTTGTGTTTCTCACTCAGACTTTAAAAATAGAAATAACCTAAGGTGTTTTTTTTTTATTGATGGGAATCTACTGTGCCTATTATAGCTCGAACTAGCTTAGAAGCTTCTGTGTTTGGCGATGGCCCTCTACTGACCCTTTAAACTGCACCATATTTATATGTCATAGTTTCTGTGTGGCCGAAAGATTTGTCGTTAAACCAGCTATATATATATTACATTCAAGGTATTGATGAAGCAAAATCAACAATTTAGGTGTTCCCGGCTTGAACCTGAATGTACATTTGAATGCAACACTAAAGCCAACCAATCACAAACATAATTTCATGCTTGCCATGGCACGTCAGCTGAAGCCAGCCAATGAAAAGTCCCATGGCGAGATCAAAGAGTGTGTCACACACGGGGACTACAAGGCGGGAAGTTAAGGAGCGTGCACAACATAATTTGACGGATTTAGTGGCAAAAACTCATCTATCTTTATTTGGAGATATTTTGGATGGGGAAAAAGTGTTGTCCTTGTTGTGCTCACTTGGCAAAAAGTGTGACAAATAAGAGAGTGTTTATCAAAGAATCTGTAAAAGATCCACACATGCACACATCCATACAGTTGTTTATAGGGGAAGAATAATCCCCCCCCCCCAAACCATGCATTTCATGTGCCCCCTTAAAGACTCAGGTCAACACTTTTCGGGAGATCCAAAAAATGGCATGTTTGTTCATCCATGAACATTGCATCATCAAAGAGAGCCATATTCAATTTTCCACATTTTATTTAAGGTGCTTAATTAATAAAAATAAAACACACCTACAGGGACATTGGAGGTTTTAGCCCAATGCCAGCAATATGTCAATTAGTTTGTTTTCATCCAATCATCCATTCTCTCAATCGCTTATTGTATGTAATAACTTAAAATATTACATCTTACGTGAGATTATATATATTCACAAAGTATTTGATGTAATAAATTACTATATTATTATACTATGATTCCTATTAAATTAATAAATGTTAATATTCAACTCAGCTTTTCTTATATTTCACTTTTTATAACAGCCGCATCTGTAACAAAGAATGGAATGATAACACTGTGTCCCTAAATGTATTTTTGACATAGATTTCAAATATCGTCGGCCACAGTATATAGTACACTGCCGAAAGCCTGTAGCGCTTTTCCGATTGTGCGTGCACGTAGTGAATTTAGTTTATTTTTTGTCAGGGTTCGTTCAAGGTCACAAAGATGTTCGCCAACAATTTGAACGGTCGCAAACAGTTTTTCTTGTCACAATGAAATAAATTTTGTACATGTTCCTATGGCCGCCACGCGACCCTGATCAGGCAGAGCACATCCTGAGGCCGCCCTTCAAGAATGCGAGTTTTGTCATTTAGTTTTGTCATGTTTTCCTTGTGTCCTGTGTTTCTCTTGTTCGGTTATTGTATTTACCTGTGTTTGGCAATAAGGTCCCTTGTGTGATCCAATCAGCTCTGCTCTCTCAGCCATTCGTGTCTTGTCTGTTCCTTGTTGCCTCGTCAATTTGTTTGGATTTAGTTACCTGCTTTCTTTCAGTCTTTGTCAGTTCATTGTCCATGTTACGTTGCCTCTCATGGCTAGTCTGTCTTGAGTCAAGTCCAATCCTTGTCAAGTCTTGTTTCCTGTCGTTTGTTTTGTTTCTTTAGTGTTTTCGATTCACCCAAGTATCTTGTTTGCCTTTTCATTCACATAAAAACTTTTTTTTTCAGAGCCCACCTGCCTCACCTCCCTGTTTCCTTGTATTTGGGTCCTCGTCCATACGTGACAATTTTTATTCTTATTTACAAATAAAAACATCAATCAATCAATTACTCCATGAGACAAAAGATCCCAAAAATATTTTCAAAAACGTATAAACTCATTTGAATTAACCAATTTCAGAGGTAAAATTCTAGATTCATGCAGAAAATATAAAAGGTGTCTTCCTGTTTGAATGGCTAGTGACTGTTTATGTTTCTCTACATGTCTCCATCATCAAGATTTCAGACATTTTCCAACAGTCAGGCTAATATATACAGAGTATTTAATATTACCGCATTTTCTGGACTGTAAATTGCAATTTTTTTTCATAGGTTGGCTGGTCCTGTGACTTATACTCTGAAGCGACTTAAACATGAAAAATGTGTTTTAATTTCACAGACAGTCACAAGAGGGCACTCTAGACTTATGTACCAATATCGCAGACTACTTACAAAGACAAATGAGAATGACTGAACACAAATGCCCCTCAAGAGAATCATATTCTGCAGTCTACAAAGCTGCAAGTAGTGAAATTTTCATCTGAAAACCGTAATCTAGCAGCAGAGAGACAGCTCGGCGTGAATGAGAAACTTGTTAGGGGACTGGCGAAAAGGCTTCTTTTAATGCAATAAAGAAAACATCTATGCATTATCCAAGCCGCTTCTCCTCACGAGGGTCACAGGCGTGCTGGAGCCTATCCCAGCTGTCTTCGGGTAGTTGGTGGGGTACACCTTGAATTGGTTGCCAGCCAATCGCAGGGCATGAAAAAAAAAACAAAATAAAAAATGAAAGCTTAGATGGCCTCAGACAGAGGAACGAGTTCGCCAATGCTTAAACGTACTTGTCTCCACACTTAGGTAAGAATAAATGACTGCAGGAGGACCTTCTTGGTGCTTGCGCTTCATGCAACGCCACTGCCTCTCAGCGGTGACCCAAAAACTTTAACATGAAGAGTGGACCCCTTTTCTGTTCATGTTTATTTTTCGTGTAGCTAAATAACCTTCATTGTGTAAGCATATCTTACACATATTCAGCCTGTTCTAGATTATTTTATTAATGTCACTTGCCTTCAAGGTAAAATGTCCATTTTTGATCGAGTATTTTGTAAAATTATTTATCACAAAATATGCGACTTATACTTCAGTGCGACATATGTATGGTTTTGCCTACCTCATTTGGCTTTCTCGGGCTGATTCAACTTATACTTCTATTCCGGAAAATACAGTACATATATGGTTTCGTTGATGGCATAAAACGCAGCTGAAAAAATCACAAGGTGAGGCACGAACCCTAAGAATAAGAGTACACATGTTCAAGTGGCATGTTCACGTGACGTCATATGTGAATTTAGCTCCAAATAAAAGTCCAACATGAAAGTCATTCAGAATTTTGCAAAACTGGACTTTCAGTCCACATCGGGCTTATAAGTGATTACCAACACGGCTCTGAAAGAAATGCTTTAAACATTAGTCAGAAAGTAACCTGTTCTTTTTTAAATGAGTGGTCCACAGAATTATCGGCTCATTCACAGAATCATTTTGTACACCACTCAGTTGTGTAGCTATTGCAAATTACAACTTCAGTATTGTAGTGAACATATTGTTATTGATCAGTGTTCATACAGCTCTTGTCTTGTTTGTGTAGGTGTATATATGTAATAAATAGTCTTATGAGTGATTTTCTTTCTTTTTTTTTTTTTAATCACAGTTTGGCACTGACCGACAAAGCAGAGCGACATGCAGTAAATCACACACCAGACCTGACTCCATGCCAGGATCTTTTGCAGGAGTGAGAGGGATAAACAATATCAGTGACAACAAATCCAATAATCCTCACCAACAGGGACATAAAGTTACAGATTTTATGTTATGGATTTGTCATTGCCTTTTTATTGAAAGACATTATCTGGTGTCAGGCCCTCATCTGATCGCCTCGCACATGCAGCAATCACAAGAGAATATTAATACTGACAATAAATCATTTTTCGACAGGTCATCGCTAATGAATTTAAATGCGATAGAGGGGATTGGCTGTATAGACTATAGCTAACAAGCAGCCACATTTCTGGAAGCACACATTGCCACACAAACTACCATTTGTTGTGGACTAAAAGAGCAATAATGTGTTTTTGTAAAGACTTCTAAACAAATAATGCAATCACCTGTGGGATTGTAACACCATGGCTCCTCTTGGTCAGCAGCGTGCGTTCTGAATCAACAACGAACATTACCAAAACCAATTAAAATTTCTCCCACTCAAGTAACTTAATAGCCTAGCCAACATCTCCGTTTGCATTTCTCGGAGTGGACAGATAAATGGAAGTAAACTCCTAATTGCCAGTCTCCTCTGGCTCATTACTTTGATACAAACAGTTTTTGGCTTGGCAGACCACACATCTCCAGTCCTGGTGGCTTCTTTTTTTCCCCTTTTTTTTTCGCAATAACAAAATGACAATTTCTGAACTCTTTCCCAACTGCCTCTTTCTAAGAATCAGCAGTCATGTTTTTCTTTTCTCTTTTAAAGAACAGATTCTGTAAGCGCCTGGAGACCTTTGGGATGACTGCTGTTATGCCCCTAAGTGGACTAAACTTAAACATAGGGAGCCCGCCAATGGGTTTGGCTCTTGCTTAAGGGCTCGCAACATCCTGTTAAATGGAAACAAGCTCGGTGTCATTTGCGCAGGGAAGTCAGTGTTGTAGGTCTCTCAGGGATGAGGCGAAAGCGCAGCTTCTGCAAAGAGATTACAGCCGGAAAAGCTCATATTATGACACCAAACGCACTCCACATCTGATCTGAGGCCATTTGGCGCACCTTTCTTGCAACGGGCAATCTCTCTGCAGGTTGTTATCACACCCATTCACTCCACAGGCTAAAAAAAACGCCATATTATACTGAGAGCTCAGGTCTCATGAAAAAGCATTAAGTCCATAATGACAATACCTCGACTAGCCCGCAGTGCAGAGTTATGGTGCTATAACAGCCGTGAACCAAAATATATTACAGCTCGCATTGGTCAATAATGCAGAATGAGAGAGACCGCTGGAAGGACTGATCAAGTTTAGAGGCAGATCTCGTCTTTTGAGTGGACTGTTGTGGACCAGCTGTTGCGAGACTGTGTCTAAATTATTGAATGGCTGCGGAACACCTCATCCTTCTGTCCGTTTGTCAAGTAGTCAGAGAAGCAGGCCTGTTGAAAATTCAAGTGCCGTATCTGTACTTGCAGAGTACTGGGGTCTGCGTCGGACCGCCTCTGCCTGTCACTGCAGGGAGAGAGGGGAAAGAGAGGCCTGGGCCCCGACAGACGGACGGAAAGAAGAGCTGTCTGTCTAAACTGAGGAGGCTGATGTAAGAAATGTCAACCTCACCAGCCTCACGCTGTCCTCTGTGCTTTCCTCTCCGTAATACTATTTTCAGTCAGCTAGAAATGGGAAAGATCGGTTTAGGTCTCAAGAAAAATGTTTGCTAAATATTTTAATCGTGATCCAAAATATCGGGCACATTCAAGCCAGTTTTCAACCCTCTTAAATTGGGATGCCTGCACAGAGCTCCGGGCAAATTATTTTTGGGACAAGTTGCACAGTCACCCCAAAATTTAAATTTTAAGGGCACCAGCCGAACATTTAGGGGCAGACACTTTAAATCATCTTGCAAATTAAATATTCATATTTTTCCTTATTTATTCACTGTATTATTGATTATACACAGCAACTCATCCCTGAACAGAATTTCATGCGGTTTTTTTTTTTGTTTTTAACTGGTTCCTCGTGCAACAATTTGGACTCATAATCAGAATTTCACTGTTCTGGCACACAGTGTAAGTTTATTGAGGAGAAGGTAAGCAAGGGTTCCGCCTTTACAAGAGTTATGTGGAACCTAAAGATTTGCACAATGAATAGCCTCTTTTCACACATTAGCCAATCCTTGTAGGATGATTTTTACATTTTTTTCCCCTTGGAAATAATACAAAGAATAATCAAATGACAATAATAATATTAAAAACTCTGACATGGCCCTTTAATGCAACCGTTTCTGCATTTCCCTCTGGGATTAATATTTAACAACGAAACGATCACTGATCATAACATGAATGAGATGTCAAGAATAAGCTGCAAGGAGTATTAAAGCACTCCTAGAACATGACAGGTAAGTTGCATAGTTTTGTATTATTGACATTTTTTTGACAATTAAAATAAGACTGTCAACAAGGAGAGATTTTTTATTGCAAGCCCAGTCACAATGTCACCCGACAAATTGTGAAAAAAAATGATGGGGCACTTGAGATGGAGATCAAGTGCAGTTGTAATGTTCCCCACGATCATACACGGACAGCAGCAACATTTAAAGCAACAAGCCCCCAACGGATTTTACCAGATCCACGATAAGACCTTCAAGAATAAGAAGCAAACAACCAAGAAAAAAAGTAAAGAGCCTATAATTTTCGCCATACGAAAAGAAAACGTCAACTTTACATTTAAGAGCGACTACATCACAGTGCAGTAAATTTCCACATGCGAGTCAGTCGGTCGGTACAAATCACATCATTGATTTCAAGGCAGCCGTTGCCAAGGACCGATAGTTAAGATTGTCTTCTGTCACCAAGGGGGCTCTGGAACAAGAACATGCCCACCCCCCTCACAAACAGCTGTGCTGTGCTTGAGTGAGAGCCGCACACCCAGTCTCGTATGTGTTTGCGCTGTCCACTACTGGAATCGTTCGAATGCAGATGTGTATATGTGTGTGTGTCTGTGTGATTGCGTGACAAATAAAGATGGTTATACAATTCCATCAACATCGGTTAATCCTCTGAAGTAGCTATCACGGTTGGTGACAACCTGATTGGACTAAATACTGCAAGAAGGGATGGATCAAAGGAGCCCTTTTATAGTCATTTCACGCTAGGGACTTAAGCAATAATCACCATCGCGCGATGAGTCGGTCAGGAAAAGCTGAGTCAAATTCACTTTACACTGTGCTGTCTTTTGCTACGTTTGAAACAAAGCACCTTTTTCTCTCGCCTTGATGCGATAACGTTTTCCACAATGGTCAAGAAAAGGTCCCATAAAGGTCAGGAGATAGGACTTGGCAAAGAAAGGTTTCTCTTTGGCTTTTCTTATGCATTTTTGCAACACAAGAAGGAGCAGCCTCAACAAAATGCTAAATGTGACACCTGAGGAAAAAGAAAGCACACCGAATTTTGGAGTACGATAATAGCAGCAATCCTTCGGTGTGAGAATATCATCCATCCATCACATTACATTTTGCTTTGGCTACCTTTTTTAAATTTTTTTTTTTGGAGTGGCAAGCCAGAATGTGGGAGACTGGGCTGCGTGAGGCGCATTTGCCTCATCTTCATGTTACACCTTTGTCAGTGACAATAATGTATAGTGTTTAAAATTATTTCAATTTACCAGATGTACAATTTTAGATTAGATGACATTACCGGAAATACATACAGCAAATAAGAAATCCAAACGACATATACCGAAATGCAAGGAGAGACAGAAAATGGACCCATTGAATTTACTCTAGCACATGATCATAATATACATGAACCTGTACACAAAGGCAAGAGAAGAAGGAAGGAAGTAGCACAGTGCTACTGAGACAGCCGAATCTGGTGTTAGTGCCGTTAGCCACAACTCAGGAAACAGCAAACGGATTGCCTCCCAAAAGTCCCTTTTATGCCGGGTTAGCACAGCTAGCTCGTCCATCTTATTGGGGATAGATTTAGCGTTTCCCACGGTAACAGACACAAGGACAGGTTGATAACATTTCCTCTTTGCTCAATGCTTTGTCGGGCCATTAAAACCTCACAGGGAATTTCGGGTCTGGCTGTAACGAAGGGAGCCATGGCTCTGGGTTTTTGCAAATTGTGCATCCGTCTTTAGAAAAATGAGGTAATACAATGAGGATTGATGTTGCACCAGGTCATTTTCTTCCTCTTAAATTCCAGCATACAAATTCCAAAATCCGAACAAATCAGTGCTCAACCAATGTCTTGGAACGGATCGTCTTTGGCTTTCGAAATTCCGCTCCTTGGTGTATTGAGATAGGAATACAAAGTCAAGTAAAGCCAAGTTAGGCCTTGAAGAGTCTGAAATGGCTTCAAAACCCCACTGTTCATAAAAACTATATATATCCCTTGGTCTAAACCCCCCATTCGGCAAAGGAGAATCACAGAGAAAACCAATTTGGGGAAGTGGTTCTCATCAGGACCAGCCGAATCTTCCACAGCAACACAGTTTGTGTCTCCTGTTTTCAGTACACCGAAGTATACAATGCCATGTTTCCAAGTCTTTTTAATGAGCCAGACTCTCATGATGTCACACACACACATTAAGCAAAGGCCGGGCTCGGGTTGAACGCTGTAAAACCACCATGGAGAAAGAGCTGAACTGGGCTCTTTGGTGAAAAGGATATTTTTAGCTGCACCTTAATCTTGCAGCTGTGATCGTCCAACAGCCTGACATCAGCGCTTCATGTATTGGGGTTCCCGAACCTTTGCTCCCCATTAGATGATTATAGATGCCAGTTTAATGATCTTGAGGGCTAAACTCTTGGAAGTTCTTGCTTTATCCGTCCATCCTGTAGTGCATTAAACTGTCTCAAATATTCATTCTCATCCTCCGTGCCCTCGGTTATGAAAATGTTTGCCCGGACCAAAGAATCAACTTTCACCATTTTTCTTCTGATATTCAAATCCCTTCAAATTGAAGCCTCTGAATGGATTTGACCTCCCACTTGCCTATTCAACTCCCTGCGAAGCCAAACCTCTGTGGGTGCTGAAATTATATTTATCACCTTGAAAGTGGAAAAAAAGGGCAGCTTTTTCCTCGCGGTCTCTCATCCAGAATAAATGGGAGCATATCAAATGAGCTGACATGCAGATGGCATCCATGTTCGGCTCATCCCGCTATTTCCAGCATGCTGTTCCTCTGTCAGTGTGAGACTTGGCTCTGCCACGGGGTCATGCAAAAAATATTGTGCTCTATTTTAAACTATTTTCAGATACATCTGGCTTACTCCCCAGATCACTGCTAATACTAACTAGCATCCCACCCCCTCTCCTCCAGCAAATAGGCCCGTGTGTTGGCAACTTGGGACAATCAATTCCACCACAATGCTCTGTGGGAGGTTTTCTTCACATGTAGCCCGGGCAGACAATAAAAAAGAAAATACATTCAAACAAACAAGATCTATCTCTGCAAGATTCACCTGCAGCAAGGCGAAAGGGCCTCAATGAAACAGGAACAGAAGAGAAAAAAAAAAATATCGGATAAAAACTGAGATCAATACAAGCTCAACTTGGTTGGGGGAAATGAGCAGCCATATTGCATTAGTCGGCAAGATGGTTCTCCTTGAAGTGGTGAAGCGAGAATCCTACTAATGCCTTTGACATTTACAAACTGGGCGGGCCACAGAAAACGTCTCAAGGTCTCATACCTTGCCGTGCGCAGACGCTACAACGACGCTGCTTTCTATAAACTCTTGTGTCATTGGAAATGGTTTGCGCCTACTGTATACCATAAAATACATGAAGTCACTTTCTATATACTGTGAGAATCATATAGTAATGCAATATTATGATATTATCCTGATGCTATTGCCAATGATAATATGACAAGTGTGAAGATACCTGCGTGTCGGAAATGAGGCGCCAAAACTACGTGGCCAAAGAAGGAAATCAGAAATAGTCATTTTCCACTTAAGGCAGAAAAATATAATAACAAAAACATAGTTTGAAGATAAGCTTAGTTGAAAATAAGATGTCAGGCAAAACCATGACTGAATATTTTTTTTATTTGCTTTCTTGAAACCTCAAAAACTAGACTGAGAAAAAACTTTTGATGGCAACAATCATTTATTCACAGACGAACTATGCAACAGGCTTTGAGCGACGCTGACTAATCTAATTGCATGGCTCAAGTTGAACATCATTGAGTTTTTTTTTATTCACCCATTTAGGACTGCAGCTATGGAATATTTGAGTATTCTGATATCCTCCTGAAAACTTTATCAAATAAATATAAGAAATATACATAAAGAAGAGAAAACCCATTTCACTTAATGATGAACGAACCACTGTATTTCATTCTAGATAATCAATATTATGTGCTTAATTTTACACTGTGTATAACAGCTGTATTTTCTTCTCTGGAGTCATTTGTATTTGAGTATGGGAAAAAGTAACGTCAAAACCATATTAGCGGATTTGCCTGTTAAAAAAAAATTTGTGTTAGCCTGGTTTGTTTAAAAAATGATAAATAGGAAAAATGCAACTATGTCCGGCTGTCAAGAAAAATGTCCAGAGTAATTTTCAGGAATGAAACTGCCTTTGTTAAACAGTTGGATGGCGCTGACCAGCCTATAAAGGGCACTAGCTTAGCGGTTAGCTGATTCACACTAATGTGTGTGTAATTATTATATATATATATATATATATATATATATATATATATTCTAGTCTTTATCCTCTACTTAAAAGATGTGCTCAGCAATGCAACATTGCTATCTACAGGAATCTGTTAGCCATTACAATGTTTTTTAATCCTGAATATCTCAATATCTCGGAATAGTTGGGTGAGACCCTTTTCCAGGCCTACCTGTTGAAAAATGTACTTGATGAATTTACAACAGTGGCAGTAAACAATTGGATTCCCGTGACGAATATAAATTGATGTTTGTAATGATTATACAAACTCAGTTGCGACCTTCATACGTCATTTGCACTATGTTTAGTGGAAACATTTCTTTCTAGCGGCATGGATCAATGGTAGAGTGCTCATCTCCCAACCCAAAAGTTGTGTGTTTGATGTGAGCCATTGTAACCATGTCGAAGTGTCCTTGAGCAATATACTGAACCCCAAGTTGCTCCAGATGCAGCGCCATCAGTCGATGAATGTGAACTCAGAGTCAAGTGCTTTGCGTACTTTAATATTAGTACAAATTTGGCCTTCACTATCCAAAGTCATCTGCACTTCTTTTTATAAATCCAAGTAAAAATAATAAATCTTTTCTTAAGCTTGCTGCTACTCAAGCATTTTATAGCAGAGCAGCTGATCGGGAAAAAGAGTCAACTGTTAGTTTCGAAAAACAGTGTTCGCGATACATGGAGGAGAATAGTCAGATTCATATCACATTCAAAGGTCAGCAACATCAAAAAGCATGCAACAGCATGGACGGGGTTCCCATTAGCCAGTAATCTCTCATTTATCACAGTAGTTACGTTACTGAACCCCAACCTTCCCAACCCAACCCCAATAAATACTCTACACGAAATCTGCAAAGTAGTAATTAAGTAGGCTATGTAAGCTGTTATTTTTATACACACTAAACAAATTTGTTGTTTTTCTAACCCACTCGCTATGAAGCTGTGTGTGTCAACGTTGGTTTAATAAATTTAACCTAGCAGATTGGGCTGATGACTGGATTTAGGCAGGTTGAGGAGCTGAGGCTTGTCGGCAATTTGGACAGTTTTGCATATCGAAGTTGAAATGATACATGTGTTCAAACCCTGGTCAAGGCGACCGGTAACAACCTTCACACCATTTACAGATTCCCCGCCACTGCCAGTCCCAAACCTGGATTAAAAGGGGTTGCTTGCATCGGGAATGGCATCCGGTGTGAAAACATAATGCGAGAGATTTGCTGCGGCTACCACTGCCAGGGGAAAGTTGCTTCTTCTTCTTCCTAGATCTTGGTTGTAAAACGTGTATCTTTTTTCAATCCCCTTTTTTGTAGGCTATTACAGCCAATTTGGGTTACTTCTGACAAAGCAGAAGACAGTATGGTTTAAATTTTCAGACACACACTTTATCACCTGCAAACAATACAATATATGCATGCCCAGTGCAGGTATTATTTTTGTCCAATTGGGTTCCCCAGCCATAAATTCAATGACATATTAATTCTGACTGTGTGTGTGTGTGTGTGTAAGTCCTTAAAAGTCAGGTTTGCTCTGTTGAGTGACATGGAAGTGAGCATATGATGACATAATACCGGCCGACTATTTCCTGACCATAGTATTAGCCACTGTGATGGAAAGTTACGCTGTGTGTTGAGACTACAGGGTGACACGGGAGTGGATTTTCACTCCAGTCCCATCCCACTCACACAGAAAAAAAAATCCCATCCCCCGCAAAGTCCCGCACAATGAAAAAAAAAATATTTTTTTTTTTTAAAAAAAGGCTGTCTGACTCTCAATAAAAGAATGACTCCAACTCCCGCCCTGCTCTTATTCAGAATTCTGCAACTCTCCCATTTTGGAGGTCAGCTATATTAAAAACGACTGAGCATCTGTCCGACATTTTTTTTTTCCTACTGGATAATCCAGCTCTCTTCTGCTCCCGTGATTTTTTTTTTTTATCCAGGGCCGTCCCAATGCTGTGATTAAAAATAAAGTTAACTGACATCCCGTGGGAATCCTGCGGGCTTCCCTGGACCCACGGGATTCAGAGAAAATGCTCCGAACTGGCCGGTGTTTCACGAATTTGCTATTGATTACAGTATTTAGTTCTCGTTGGTTTACCGTTTGTTTCATAAAGTGGTTGAAAAAGCATCAGAGGCTCTTATCATCCTTCCTCTAGCTCACCTGTTGTGGATTGCAATTTGTTCTAACTAGCAATAGATATACAACTGCAAGGAAAGGTTGCATTTATATTTTAAATGTTGGTGTACCACTACTGTAACATAAGAGTCAACAATATGATGCATCCCAATTTTGGTTACCACTGCTACCTCTAATATACAGTGTCAGTGGTAAATATTAACACTTTGCTATTTATTTCTGTTTTGACTGATTTCACTGCGCTCTGGTGCAAGAGTGTTTAAATGAATCCTGAGAAATGCTCTTGCATAATTAATGTGTTTATTAAATATAAGATGCCTGGGGTACTCTAAAGGGTTTCTTTAAAGCAAATAATTCCCATTTGTATTTGAATGCAAAATATGTGAAAATGACTGCTGTTTAGCAGCAAAAGGATGAGTCAACAACCCAGCTATTATTCAGTTCTTTCCCTCCATGGATGTTTAAGTCACAATAATAATAGTTTGTTCACTGCTCTGTGCAATATATTTTAAAAAATCTTTAAGAAATGTCTCTGTGAGAGCAAGCTGGGTGAAGCTGTGTTTATCGGGATCTAAGGGAGGGGGGGTCTTAAATCAGGAGATTTTCTCCAGAAAGACTCTCTCTCTCTCTCCGTGCGGCTGGCTCTCGCCCTAAGTCTGTCGACGTATATTACACAGCCGCAAACACCTTCTTCTAGTTTTAATGAGTGATCACACTAGATGTGAATGCACACAACTAAAATATTTATGCATGCTGGACTTCTGATCAGTGCCTGCAGGGTTCTATTACTCCGTTTTTTTTTTTCCGTGTTTGAGGTTTATGCACATTAGTGTACTGTAGAAGACGGTGATTCCTCCTTGTAGGATTACCAAATAGATTTTGATGCACAGAGGTGGAGGTGGGGAGCAACACACTGCAAATGCTTGTTGTTGGGCCAGCAAAGCAGCTCTTTCATTTTATGGACAATAGTAGATTATTCAAACCATCCACCCAACAATGTTCTATAACACTTACCTACATTAGGGTCATGGGAGAACTACAGCCTATCCCAGCAGACTTTGGGCGAGAGGTGTGGTATACACTCGACTGGCAACCAGCCAATTGCGGGGCGCAAACAATCACTCACACTTATAATGGCAACTAAATTCTAGCTGTGCACATGGGTGGATTTTTTTTCTTTTGATATTTTCATAGACTTTGCACTTGTAGAATTGGGCGTGGTCTTGTGTTCCAAGTGCATGTACGTCAGGATGCGTGCATTGTCACAAAAGAAAAAAATTGACACCATTATCACCATTCACTACTAGATGGCAGATATGTCACACGGCCTTCTCAGACTATAGGACATTTTGTCGGTAACGACGGCCGCACTGTCAGACTACAAGATAACATCGTTCTGTGTCTTGGACGGGGCGAGACGTCACACTATAAGTCTGACAGACACCGGCCAATCTTCGCGTGCTTTCCAGACTCTGTCCAGCTCCATGGGGCAAGCGGGACACGCAGCTGTCAAAGTCACGTCCACGTCGACGAAGATGTTATGGGGATACGATACAATACATCTGATGTGCATTTGTTCTCTGCTAGGAAAAAGCCAAAAGAGGAAAAAAGAGACGATGGATGTGTTCCTGGATAGTGGGGAAAGGGCAGACTGTCTATTCTCCCCAAAAAAATTAAGGTAACAAATTTGTTTAAAGACACCACGTCTGCTAAACACCGAGTGACTTTGCGGTTAGCAAACGTTGCATGTGTTTAAATACTACCTGTACTTTACAATATTTCCTATTTATTGTCCGTTCCTTTTTTCGCCATTTGGATTGTTTGTATGAGCGCGCCTTAAGTAGGAGGGCACTGTCTTCCTATCGACGTCAGTATTAGTTCTACTTAAACTGGTTCTATACACTCTTGTACGATCACGTGAGTAGGCCTAAAAAAATAGATTTGGAAAGATATGCACGACAAACATTGTACTTCAGTAATATTAACATTTTGAATTAATTGATTTTTGTGAAAAAGGAAGTACAAAATATGTTCTTTCACTTAATGTTGGGATCTTGTTCAGCAGTTTTGTGCTGTTCTTGAATGTTATTTTTGATGCAAGCGAGTTTTTTGTACTGGGAAAAGAATTTGAGTTTGTGGTTATTTTGTGGTTTGTTTCAAATCCTTTGTTGTTGGGTTAAGATTGTGTATTGGAAATATATTGAGAGCATGTATTTTGGATGAATGCACATATTTTATCCATAGGTAAAACAGACATTTTATTCTAAATCTGGTTAGGAAGTGCGTGGGCTGACCGTATCTCAGTAGCACTAATGAAAAATTGTGACCCCTCCAGTATTTTAGTTGCCCAACCCCGGTGGAGGCTAGTCTGTCAAAGCCTATGAAACTTTAGCCTTATCACATCCATCTATCCTTCCATTTCTACGCTACAGTATATACTGCTGATCCTCTGCAGGGTCACAGGGACTGACCACCAATCACTCAATCACAGCAGTGAAGCGTACAGTCGACAGATACATATCCGCACTCCCTTAGCTCTATATCCTCGTTCCATCAAATTACACACACGCACACGCACAAACGCACACGCACACCTACACACATACACGCACACACAAAATCAAATCACCATGTGGATGAAACCCTTGTAAATAAAATAACACAAAAACATGCATATAGCCTTCACAGTACTGTACATCGGTGTCATATTGGTGATCTGCTAGCATCATCCAAAAATGTATTTGGATTTGGAATTTGGAATTAATTCTGTGTCAACTCAAATCACTCTTTTCTCAAATCATCTTTCCCCAGTGTATAGAAGGAAAACTACCATCAATCCGTTTCTGGCATTGCCCAGAAAACAACAAATGTGTTTTTTTTTTCATAAGAAAAATGGCACGCTAATATATTCTATAAAAACTGACATTAATGCCAGTTAAATATACATTAATTTAAAATTGTTATTCTGTCAAATTTTGCATGAATTCAATGGCCATTGTGCTACAGTATAGTACAGTACAGTTCCTCTCAGGTTCTCACAGAGGATAAAGAATATATGACTGTGAGTGACTGAGTGCAATTATACTTCATGTGTTAGAGCACTATTTGTGTTTAAATATCTGTTGCTTAAAGGATTATACAAGTGTTGTCCGATTATGGGTTAACAGTATTAATATTAGCATTAAGCTAGTTGGTAAAGGCTAAAATAGGTTGTTGCTGTTGTGGTTTTTCGCTTGTGTTTCAAACACAAAACATCTCATTCTCCTATTTAATGTGTAGTTTGACAGTATGCCTTTTATAATAATAATAATAATAATAATAATAATAATAATAATAATAATAATAATAATAATAATAATAATAATAATTGTTCACTAATTTCCAGTGCTGCTTAATGTGACTTAAGTTGAATAAAACGTGTTTGCGCTTGCAAGTCAAAGCAAAAAAATAATAAATCTCAAAACGTTTGTCAGTGTATGGTATGTTTTGACTGACACAAAGTCAAATTTGTATGTGTACATTTGCTTAACACATAACTGGGGTGTGTCACATTATATTATTATCATTGACAAAATATTGTGACAATATTTTAGTATCGCTCTGTAATTTGTGTGGCTGGTTTTTATGTTTCTGTCTCCAAAAGTACGTATGGTTTCCAGAATATGACAGAAATGTACAGTCAATCCAAGTTTCAAATTTCAATTGTGTCTTGAAGAAATGAGAAAAGAAGAAAGCTGCTTCTCTAGAAAGAGGAAAAATCTAATGGCCTGCTGCTTCATACAAGCAACGAGAGCGTTTTTTCGCTGGCCGAACACCAAGATCACTAACTATCATTACCATTCTCAGAGCTGAGCACACTCAGTAGCTGGGGTACACGTGAGGAAAAACAAAACGAGGATGAGGGTGAGCAGATCAGAACAGCATAGGGACACTGCAACCCAAACCTTCTTTCTTCTGTCTTCTCCAAAGAAAATAAATTTCACAATGTTTTGCAGCTAGAAATATTAGCTGGTTCCATTAAAAAAAATACAAATAGAAAAAAAAAGCAATGCTGATTATTGTGATGAGATATTTTCCTGACAAGTCTCTGCTCTGTCTACATCTGCAGTAACACTTTGCAACTCACTGGGGAGCTGAGGCACACGTTTCCAAACATCAATAATTCATCTTCACAAAACAAGGACCGTTGAGATGAATTGGAAATGCAAAAGAACATTTTCAGCCAAGTGGAAAAGGCATGTTTTAAACCACACAAATGTGTGTAAGGAAGAAAAAAAAAAAACAGCAGAATAAGCGTTTGGAGGACTCTTGAGTCTTGACAGAGCACTAACCTGCTTCTTTGGAGAGTTGCGTAAAGGCCTCCACTCCTTTCTCTCCATAGCTTCCTTCTGATGCGATGGTGGAGACGTAACTCCAGCCCATTGCTCGGATGATGTCCACCATGGCCTGCGCCTGGAAAGAGTCTGGAGGAACCACCCTTGAGAAGAAGTCGTAGCGCCTGTCATCACTCAACTCTGGAGCTGTTGACGCATAGCTGATCTGGGGGATCTGGAAGTGGAGAAGAGGACAACGTTGACTCAGGCAAGGGTCATTTTAGGTTTCAGCTTGACAGGCTGATAAACGTGAACTTATGCATTCAACTGTTTCCTGGAAGACAATTCTTTGAGTCTTTCCTGGTTGCCTGGCAACTGCTCCCCGGGTGCTAACAGTGGGTGGAGCTATATTAGGCAATGTTCTCAAGATAACAATGGTGGTGTCATTTCTTATAGCCATGCTTTATTATGAACTGTAATGTAAGATGTCGAACAACTTCAGATTTTTAGTAGTCAACGCTAATGTAATAATTGATGACGTGAGTGCTATTTTATCGACTCGCACCTCCAAACACAACCTGTCTCACTCGTTGTAAAGCTCTTAACACAATTCGCATCACACAACTGCGGGGTTGCCATTCGCTCCAGTAAATAATATATCATTTAAAAAAATTACAAGGTGAGCTGTGTAATTATGTATTCTAGCAAACAGTTGTGTTGCCTGGTCTGCTGCAAGCGCTTTATTAGATCAGACTGTCTTGCGAGACCATGAAAGTGTCAGTGATTTGTGTTCGGAGGAGCGAGTCATGGGATGGGGCCGGAAAAAGGAGGAAGAGGATTGTCTGCAGTAAAAAGGCTGACGGTAGAGAGAAAAGAAAGTTGGATGATTCTTTTTTTGATGACATTTTCATCACAAGTTACTGATCCACCACTGCATGACATTTTGTCATCATCTAAGCAGTACAAAATCTTGTCTGTCGCTTTACGTTTCCAGGAGGACGTTTGGCGAAGTCATAGAGTATGTTTACATGCAGTAAATATTCAGGGGAAGGTCCACATTACGATTTCTGAAAAATTCAGAATACAACCTTTACATGTGCGTTAGCGGACAGATTTACTCCGGCATTCCAATAACCCGATTTAAGATGACACGAATAGACGTCATTTCAGTTTGTTGCTAGTTTCTACCGCCAACACATTATGTTCATTTCACTCACCACAGGAATAACGTAGTCGGTTTCTTCCTCCCTTCAAATGTGTGTTTTGAGCTGCGCATCTAAGCTTGGTCATGATTGTTTACCTCTGATTGTTTTTCTCTATACACACGTATAATGTATTCAAGTTAAGCTCGCTACGGTGAGGATGGCGAGCATACAATTAGCCTGCTACAAATACCAAAATAGCTCAAGAGCACAAAACAAAGCCACGTTCAAATGAGATAACCGGATTCTGTTTGCTTGACACAATATTCAGCTAAGAAAAGGGGTACCGCAAGGGTCTTATTCGGGTCTTTAAAAACCTGAATACAGCGAATAGTTGGGTCTTAAAAGGGTTATTGACTGCGTGTAAACATATTCACAGACGTCCCCTTTGTGTATTTAAAACAACCACACATCTTTTGGTCCGCTAGTTTAATGCTAATGCTAAATGGCTACAGCTGGAAATAGTAGCACAGAGGCCATTCAGTGCAACAAAAACGGTTTAATTCTACTTAATCATATAATTCCTGTATGTTTTTAGAAAGTACAATATCACTATCAAATACTGATAAATTCTGTCAAATGACGTCAAGTAAGAATTTTAGGAGCGCTGATATTTTTAGCTTGCCGCCATTGGAGCCGGCGAGATTATTGGGTGCGATCTACAAAAGTATTCCTGGTCGAGGCTTGCAATACTTCACTGTGACATCTCATCTCTGAATGTAAAAAGAAGGTCCCCTTGGCCATCAATCAGGTATAATAAATAAATAAGAGTTTAAATGACGAACAGGCAGAAGGCAGTTGATCATCATGTTCAACAACTTAAGCATGGGCCTTGCACATGTATATCATTTGAACATCAATTTGTTGCACGTTTTACTGCTTTCAGTGACACAGCCAGAGGACAAGTGACAAACTGGCATGTCAATCAAATGATCGATTCATATTTTGCTCCATCAATCATACGAGCTTGTCCAGAATGTAAGGACTCCTTTACTGAGGCACATGTGGCGGTTGTCAAATCTTTCACAGGTACTAAAGCTGCACAGTCTCAAAAGCCATCATTGAAAGCAAGGCCGTATCTCTCTGGAGATTGGTCTTCAACATTGCATGGAGGATCACGTTGAAAAGTCAAAAGACTAATGTAATGGCTATGCTGATTTTCTGAGCTGTATTTCTCTGCATTATTATGCATTGAAAGGCACTCTTTCCAAGTTGTCCACAAAAGGCTTCATGTGTTTTACAGCCGCACAGCAAAGTCAGTGGAACGATATTACTTTCACCAGAATGTGTTCTTCTATGGACAGAAGTCCATTATAAAACCTAAAAGCAGGATATGCACACATTTTTGGTGGTTCCGTAGGGCCTCAGTTCAGGCATTAAGAAACCCTGTAAAGTGAAAATGAATACCGCATATCTTCGAAATGTGACACTCCCCAGAGAATTGTTAAGTTAACAACCCTACAAAAATTGAATGATTAAAACAATAGCAGAGTTTATAAAATGAGGCTTCAGAATTTATGGTAACTCAAGCTATAGATTGCATTTGCATGTCTGCAGAATTCTCTGAAACCAGATTGCGCGGTTCAACTGTTAACTGTTATAAATACCCCTGCTACAACGTGAAAAATTGACGCAACTTCATCTGGCATCGTTCTGATGCCAACCAAGGCCTACATGTTTAAGACATGAAAATAGGTCCGCTCAGCATCTGTAAAATACCCCGAGCCCAGTGCCCGCCTGTGACAACAACAGGTGCGAGCCATTGGCTCGGTTGCAAGCTATACCGCAACAACTCTCGGCCAGTAGATGAGCAGTGGATTCGCTTGAGAAATAACAACCCCCAAGCTGTTTTGTAAATTGGCACCCGGAAAAGATGCATTTTGGGGATGTAGCCATAGCTTACCTGCTAACTGCACACTGAAATGAGCCTAGTTATAATAAGTACCTCACAATTGTGCCAGACGACAACTGATTGGAACAAAGGCACTTAAATGGGGAAGGAGGAATCATGCCAGAAAGGGAAGTGCATGACTGCCCTCCATTTTAGCCACCCCCTATAAATCAGGAAAACTAAAATGGTGAAATACAGTTTGACACTCTATTGCCACAAAAGGTGCAGCAATTAATCGACATTCATTATCAAATTAATCAATAAATATTTTTGGTAATCAAATAAACATTTAGGAAACGTTTTACTGTAAAACTGTCCAAAACCACAAATTTCAGCTTCTCAACAGGAGCAATTTACAAAACATTTGTTTTATTTTGGAAAACAATGCTAAGCATTTTTGCCTATTTCCTGACATGTTACGGACCAAACCAGTCACAAAATCAGTTTTTTGCATTTTCTATGCTGTCACTTAAACATAATGTAAAGAATTTAAATTAAAGCCTGTTTTTTAATCTAATTCTGCAATTAATCAAGAGGGGCTGATTTAAGTAAAGTACAGATTGCTCAACCTGAGGGAATTGGCTGTACTCAGAGGAGTCAAGATGTATTCCTAACAAGGACTTCAATGTTCACTTCCGAGGCCGAGAAGGAACTTTTCCCCTCACCTGCTTTGGTGAGCATTTTGTGAAAGGATGTGTTAGCAGTAGCTATTACCTCCTTGACAAAAACTTTTTAATCTCACTCATTTATCATGCTCAACCAACTGCTGATACTGTCAACTCAGCAGTGTGCATGTAAATCAACCAAATGATCTCATTGTGCAAACGGCCAAATCAATCAAACTGTCAGAAATATGCAGCATAATACCTTTTCCCCAAAACATTGTGAAAATATCTTTTTTGTACCTTTATTTCTTCATTTTTTTTTTTAACGCCTGTACATCTTGGCCTGTGGTGAATTTCTCAATGTCTTCAAATTTAAATGGTAACATTTTACAATCAAAGCCGAATTGCTCATTTTCCTCCCTGCACTGTGAATGATCACTGAATCAAAACACAGCCAAGCGTAGGCAGAAGGACTGATATCGGCTTTCCCCCGCAGAGACGGCAGCTGGCCACATTTCTGATCAGAATCAATCAGGAGTTCACGTTTGATTAGGATCAAGAACACCTTCAACCAACTTGTCCGAGACTGGTGCAGTCAAGAAAATTCTCTTACTAGACTGGAACAATGTAGCTTGTAGATTCCCTACATCACTTCTCTGTCCTGTTAAACCACAAAATTTGCAAAATCTGAAATGATAATGACAATTAGAATTTTTACAACAGCAGATGCTGCGCAATCTGTGTGGTTATGTAGGGCCCTTGTTTTGAATCATTGAAAATAATTGTTGCACAGGTGAGAGAAGCACCCGTTGCACAAAGTAGAAGAAGGAGGTAGGCCTGTTAGGACATTAAATAATACTAAAAAAAAAAAGGTGGCTGTTTGGGAGCATCAATCCTGAAGCACATATATATTTTTCAAAATTGCTGACAGCATGTTTTCATATTTCCAGAAGTTGGTATTGAATTCTGCTGGATATTTTGTCACATGCTGGGACTTGCTGACAATTTTTCAATCAAGGCTGTCAGGAAAAGACTTGCATCCATCTCTCTTACGTCTACTTGCAGTGATGGCTAAATATGGCGGCGGACGCCCAAACCGTGATTTATGAGAGAGGGCCTTAGCACGTCTGGGATCAAAATGCCCACCTCCCTGAAGACGTGTGGATTCACACACATCAATTTCTCTTCAAGCACGTGCACCAACTCATCATGCACTCTCATCAAAGCACTTGTATGAAAGCCATCCATTTGTGTTAGCGTGATCAAAAGCAGCCGGACACTGGAGAAACACAGGAATGAGGACACAGCAACCGGCTAATGGGATCACTTCAACTTGCAGAGTGTGAGTTATAGCTTTGACCCACAACGCAAAGCTGGTCAAGCGCACAAAGCTGACAAATTGAGAAGCAGACCATCTCAAGCTGAAGATTACTCAATGCCTTTCCAGCAACGCACCGCACCCCGAAAGGTCACATGCATATGTGCTTTGTTTTGTGAGGTGGACTGATTCAAAGAGGGAGCGCTGTAGCAACAAGGCTGATTTGCATTTAAAAGGACTCACCTTTCCTAAATGAGAAATATTCATTTGATGCATTTGGTCGGAATGCTATGGAGGATTCACGTTTGTTGACTTTCGCATGGCCCAGGCTTAAGATGCGGGAATATTTAGCTCTCTGGAATCACTTGAGATGTCGGTCTACTTGCTTTGTTCTGGGAATGTACCTCATTGATAGCGTTCTCCTCGTCTCGCTCCTTATCCCCGAGAAATCGACACCTCCACTCAGCACAAACATTCATGTTATCAGTGCCTTCTTTCAAATTACCGCTTTGACCTCGGGCTAATAAAATTGGCGAGTCTCGTTTGCTGTGAGAATTAAAATTCTTCAAGTCAACTCAAAAGACATGTGATCGCAATCAAACACCTTTGTACGCGTCTGATGTGGCACAGGTAGGACTACTAATCATTCCGTGCCAAATGGGATTGAAATCAAATGACTTAGATTTATATTTCTCATTATTATAATTATCTGGCGGGATTAGTGGCTAGAAGGCTATCAACAAAGCCAAAATGGCGATTTGAATGGAAAGGGGGAGTAAAATACTGCTAAGAATCAATTCCAGTGTGGTGTATTTCCAGACAGGTCTATAAATATTAGGACATGGACACAATTGTCTTTTTTTTTTTTGTTGTTGATGTTGCTCAAAACAACACCTAAATGGATTACAAGTTAAATGCACTTTAACTGCAGACATTCTTCTTAAATTCTGGGTGTGTTTATGTCCTAATCAGGTGACCAGTGTGGGAATTACAAAGCAATTCAATGCAATGCTTCCCCGAAATTATGGGACAAATGAATCATAAATCAAACTTTTTAATACTTGGTTGAAAATTCATTACAGTAAATGACAGCGTGAAGTCTGAGACGCATCAACGACATCAGCCGACTCTGCCCGGCCGTTACTGCAGCTGTCTTTACTTTCTGCTGATTTTTGATTGATTTTTCTTTTAAACCTGCGCAAAGCATGCTCAATCGGATTACAAAACATTCCACATCTTTGCATTCAAGAACTCTTTGGTCGCGTTTGTGGTATTCTTTGGTTATTGTCCGTCTGCGCAGTGAAGCGCCGTCCAATCAATTCTGAATCATTTGCCTCAACATGAGCAGATAATCAAAACACTTTAGAATTAATTCTGCAGCTTCTCTCAGCAGTCAAATCCTCAATTAGTACAAATCGGCCAACGAACAGCAGTGCAGTCAATTGGTCAATCACTTTTGGTCGAGCTTCAAAAGCGAGATGCAGTCTGCAGTCAAAGCGCATCTTGTTGGTTTCATCGCAAATCCATTGTGGTGGCGTTTGGAGCTAAAAAGATGAGAATCGTCTCGACGGGTCTGACTCCAGACACCAGACGTTTCTACGAGCACCGTCAGAAATTGTAACGTCACAAGGTGTCCAGCTTTTTGAAAACACATTTAATCTGTTTTTTATTTTTTTCAAATGTTATATCATAAATCAGATATGTGTTTGGATTTTGGAACCAAAAGAATTACCTTTGAGCGATTACTATCCTAGATTACACTCATTGATTTCGCTGGTGACAAATGTTCAAGCCTCAGGGGAGGTCTACAAGCTTTCAGACTCCTTGTTGTTTTTCATTCATGGAATGGAAACAGTTTCAGTAACAAACCTAACTGTTTTCAAATGCTGACAAAACATATACAGTGTGTTCCCATGTCAAAATACGCAATTTGCATTGCAAACTGCATCATAATGTTATTGCAGGCCTTCGAGCATGCACAGGTAATTTGCATGATGTACATGAAAACAACCCATTTAAAATGTCATACGGGAATACAGAGAAGCAAACATGAACCGGGGGGGGGGGGATTGTGGCTACAATATAGATAGAATGTGGGCACAAAATGCTCATTTGTGGCCACAAAATATGAATTTGTGATTTTCACATCATCCATGTGAGAGTGGAATAGTGTAAGTCTCCCGCCCCGCTGTGACAGCATCAATAGAAAATATTCATCCCCAGCACCAAGGCGATAGAGTGATCGTGACACCTGCAGACAGCGCACACACACGGCCGCTTCACGTTCCGTGAGCCAATCACGGGCAAAGGAGTGGACGCCAAAACAGAAGGATTAACAATCCCCCCCCCCCTTTCAGCATCACAATTACCCACATCTGATGTCTGGCACCTGTCAACCGCTGTATAGATCAAAGTTTGGATTGCTGAGGGTAATCGCCTGCCTTGCTCGTCAATGTATCTGCTCTGACAGGATCGATGGGAGGAAAACACAAAGGTCTCTTATAGGGGACACTGTTTTATTGATTTACTAGCGCAAAGTGCTGCAGCTGCCCGGAATAAAAATTTGTTCGTAAAGCCCAAAGTGGCAAAGAAAGGCGGAGGTGTGAGGACTATTTTGTAATAAGCTTGGTGACATTAAATGACAATCTCAACCTGAGCGTTTGCAGAGAGGTGACGAAGCGAGGTTGCGTAAAGGTTACGCATCTCAATGAGTATGAATGCTGAGTGAAGTTAATTAGTGAGCCTTGGCCTTTCTGTTGCATTTCAACATACGGCCGCCCGCGAGCACCACAGGCTGCTTGCTCAAAAGGAAGGTGAGACACAATTAATGCTTGGGTTTGAACTTGCCTATTCTGTTAATATGGCGCTGATGAGTGTATACAGCCCACATGCACTTGGAGATGCATCTGGCTGCGCCTCCTTTTCGCTCGGATGCCTCATAGTGAAAAAAAACAACAACAATGTGATTTGAAGAGAAACGGGCAACATATGGGACAACATGAGTTCTCGTTGGAGGTGGTGGTGGGTGGAGGGGGAACGGCAAGCATCAACCCTCGCCATCTGAGAGCCGGAAAGTGTGCAGATATGACAAGACAGGCTGTCTCCATAGAAAAGAGAGCGCTATGACAACGCAGACCCCAAAAACAAAGAGTATCTTTCAAACAGTGTTCTTGCCAACACCAAAGGCCTCTTTGCATTCTGGTTGTTGTCCACAGGAGTTTTCCTTTCTTTTGCTATAGGCGCAAAGGTGCCTCAATGCAACCGTTAAATCAACAAATCGTGAATAAGGTAATTATTTGGATGCAACAAAACATTAACTTTTGATGATAATGTTTGACAGCATCTTAATTGCTATTTTCATCACCCATGATAAACGCCATAGGAAAATAAAATGCCGACTTCACATTTAACAAAGATCACATTTAGGAGCTCTTTTTCCAGCATATTCAATTTTTGTCACATCGTAGCATGTCAGCAATATTCGCCGTCACATGACGACTTAGATGAAGAAAAATAGAGTCAAATTAATGCTATTACAACGCTGAAGCACCTTTTCATCTCATCGTGACCCAACAGTGATTTGGTTAGATAACGATCAGATTTTCTGAAGAGGCCCCATGTCAAGAATTCAGCCCAGAAAAACCACACTCTCATTCAACACGGATGCGCTGTACACCAGCAACATTGAGAAACTCTCTTCCAACAGAACTGTCGGGGGCGGAAGCGAGACGTTTCCCATGAGCGCCTCGAGCTGGAGCCGCTCCACGATGCAGCCAGCGGTGCTGGGCTCTTTTTGCCTTTATTTGCTGCATGATTAGCCTCCGAGAGTATCGTGTCACCAGTCAGCTTCTCTTTTCGGATTCTTTTTCGCAGTTGGGCAAAATGACAGCATGGGGTTCTTAGAGAACCCCATGCCGCCTGTGCACAGATTGTCCTCATGACACTCACACAATGACGCATACACACTGTAAGTAGGATCCTTCTAATGTTGCCAAGGAGCCATCTTGTGAAAGCATTTTATACGCATTCACATCCTTCCCATCATGGAATGCACTGCTTCTTTGTGGAGGAAGATTTATTTGTGGCCATGTTGTAAAGTAGTACGAGTCAATATAGGGTACTATAAAAATGACAATGTTTGATACTAAATATGACGTTAAGCAGCAGTATGTGAGATCTTCACTGCTGAATGAAAACATTGTCGATGAGGGAGGTTGGATTCAGTCAGCAGTGATTTGTCAGATGGTCAGAGGTAATGGCTGTGTCCATACATGCAACCTCAGGCTGAGCTTTGGTAATCGCTTTGCGCCAGAGCACGGCACTGCCAACACATTGGAAGAGCCGGCTGAGGGAGGGTGTTAGAAGCTGACAGCTTTCCCTCCTCCATCGCCGACACTCTCGCCCCCTCCTTTCGTGCCCATCTGTGTCTCTCGCTCAAATTTACCTTTTGCTACATTTCATCACTGCACCCTCACATAAACTCGGACTTTCACATTCACTGCTGCCTTGGACAGCAGTGTTTGTAACTGGACACAAAACTGGGGTTTGATTGGTTGTGTACATGAAAACGTTTTACAATGACTTGATTGCTTAAAGGGAAAGTCAAGTAAAAAAATGTCTTGGGATTCTGATTAATATTGTGTTTGGCGAATTTGAAGAAAGCAGCAAATCCAACTGTTTTTTACCCATCTCTGGGAGCAGCCATTTTGTCACATGCTGTCAATTAAAAATGGCATCACAATTGCTCAGGGCTCAGGTAATGGCTAATCACGGCACAGCTTGCGAACGTGATTGGTCATTTCCTGAGACCTGAGCAACTGTGATGTCTTTGATGTCTGATTCGGATTCTGATTGTGTGTTTGACACAGCCACATCCTCATTTGTAAAGAGGGTGGGCACACTTGTACAACCACACTAACTTAGGTTAAATGAAAGCCAGCGCACACTTGCCATCGTTTAAAGTGCTGCCGATTAACCCGCTATAAAGTTAAACTGTTCCAGTAGGCTTTCCCACACATTTTTGCAGTCACATCTTACAGCGCAAGCCGTGGTCCACAGAGACTCTCTAAAGCATCAAAGGGATCTCACACGTATCAGTAGGGAGAAGGGTAAAAAAATAAAATAAAATAATTCCAAAACATTAAATATACCGTAGAACACAATGAAGACAGTTATCATCAAATGGAGAAAAAATTACTCAACAATGACATTACAAAGAGCGGGGCATCCCTCCCAAATTGATGAAAAGATAGGGGGAAAAAAACTACCAAGAGGTTGACGGGAACATTGAAAGAGCTGCAGAAATGTCGGGCAAGTAATTTAATACAAGTGACAACAATTTCCTGTCTTCGCTATATGTCTGGACCATATGACAAGGTAGCAAGTTGTATCTTACCAAGAAAAACATCCGGATCCTGCTACAGTTTGAAAACACACACTTGAAAACTTGTTCATCTTAATTGAAAAAGATAAGCTGGCTCAAACGCAATACCGCTCATCAAAAAAAAAAAAAAAAAAAAAAAAAAAGAGAATTATGAACAGTTCCACACAGCAGTCAGTGTTAGACGTAAAATATTAGGTTCTGCTAAAATCTTATACTTATTTATTTATTATAAGCCGATATTTCAACACGATATTTTGATTCAGTAACAATTGCTTTTTCGATACATAAAACTATACTAATTAAAGGTAACTACAAAGAAATTTTTTTGATTGGATTTTATTTTAAAACCAACTCAGATTTGATTCTGATTCCAAAATGCAAAAAATATATATAAATAAATAAATGAATAATAATAATAATAATATTTAAAAAAAACAATGATAACAGAATCATGTATTTTCACATTTAATTACTCTGCTGTTGTGATTGTTTTTGGATAAAGAACAACTACATGTAAATCCCCGGCACTGACTAAAGAAATAAAAATAATATTCAAACTTCAATTAAAATAAAAATGTATCAATAATTTTGAGTATAAAATTAGTTTGTTAATTCTATCAATTAAATTGATCAATAAATGGTGTTGTGTCGATGCGTGGCCAGCATCGATGAAAAATAGTCCAGCGCCATCGATGGCGGAGCAGTTACATCAATACACCGATTAACACCATTACACCACTGATACTAATAAAAATTAACTTTATTTTTCAATATACATATATTCATTATTATTCATAGTTATTTATTCAGGGTTAATCCGGGGCACTTCAAATGGTGGCAGGAGTGTGTGCGCCATTTAACGTGTTTGAATGTGATTGGTTACGCTGAACAAAGCCACATCTACGATTCTTTTTTTTTTCATTTTTACTTCCCTCTCAAAAAGATTATATGTTGTTCGTGAAAACGGTTACAGCTTGGAAATGCTTCATCATGGTATCATTATTATTATTATTATTTTTAATCAAGAAAAAACATTATACAACCATTACTTCTGTAAAATCCATCATATGAGTTTCAAAATTCTTGTTACAATGTACTTAGCTTGAGGTCGCCTTTCCAACCATCTCAGCATATTGACTCAATGGCATTTTGGGGAAATCTTGTCACGTTGCTAATATTACTGCCGTACTGAGAACTGAGCGGGGCACTTTGCTTAATTTCAGTGAGAAAAGATGATTTGAGGTAAATGTTTAGAGTTATGGGTGTGGTCAAGGAGCAAATTAAACTCTTATCTCAAGGCACCACTCTGCCGTATAATAGTTAATGAGTGTTTGATCTTCGTCGGAGCCAGAAGAGTCTAATTTGCCTGCCTCCCCCGCCATCAGTCTACATGCAGACGCACTCACACAGACGATCAGCATGCACTTCCTGCCCAGCGTGCTCTTCAGGCAGTCAGTTTCCCCCCAAGTCGACACAATCTGCCCTCAGTGGTTTGCTCTCATAGCAGCCAACAGCTCCTGTCTACTGACATTGGTATTTTTCCCCTCTGAGTGTATCATATTTGCAATCTGTCATGTGCATCTAATCGGGTTGATTGCAATTGTGTGCGTGGGCGTGTGTGTGTGTGTGTGTAGGTGTGTGTGTGAGTGAGGGGTGTAGGGTGGGGGTTAACTCAAAGCCTCACACAGTGTCCTGGGTATACAGGACACTGTCAAACAATTTCCCGTCCAGTAGCCATTCATGGTAACTACTGCATTATGGGTATGGTTATTTACACAAGCAGCAGATGTGAATCAGCACTGGCATGTATTTAGAGTCTGTCCCACCAGCTGCCGCAAGAATGCAAATCCTTTGTGGCTGGATGTAGTCACACAGTGCTTTTTGAAAGAAATCATCGAATTGCATTCAAAGAGAAACCAGCACACAGAAAGTCGTGACGACCATGCCAAATTCAGATAATATTTACCAGCTGCGGGAGGTGGAGATGTCGTTGTTTTCACTGTGGTACATTCCAATCCTGGCAAACACCTTGCTGTGATGGGAATCACCAAAGAGGCAGTGATGAGTGCCTTGGCTTGTATTTGTGGGAGGGCTTTATCACAGAGGTTGGGTCACATTCACAAAGATGCTGTGACAAAATCTAACCAGGGGACGACAGCACTGACATAAATGGCCCTTTAGGGCTTAAAACAGCAGTGTTGTTTTCAATGGATCGATGTGAGATTTCATTTTGATGGCAATGCTTTCAGACACCTCCGCTCTGTTTCCCAACCTTTATTCAGCCAAGGCACCTGTTGTACATGAGGAAAATCTCCACTCAACAAAAATGTTAGAATTGATGATTTTCTCTCAATTTACTCATAAATTGATGTGCGTAAAATGTGGGCCTGTTTAATTGAACACAAAGCTGACTTTCTCATGTTCTTTGTATGAAACGCAACAGGTGGTATGTAGGTTTTTTTGTCCCTTTTGACATCTAATGGAAGACCATTGAATTGTTATTGTTATTGTTGCAGTTACTGTTCGTCGCTGGCATGAATACAATCACATTCCAAGAACATTTTTCAGTTAAAACGTCAATTTTCATTGTGCTGCTCCTTCTGGTGCTTGCGCCTTGGCCACCTGGAGGAAGCATAATACAGATGCAGAGACACACAAATAACCCCTGACATGGTAAGCTGCAGCAATATTTTAGAAAAGGATAAAGAATGATGCTGTACGCTAAACCTGTTCATGTGAAATGCACTATTTAAATAAAGTTATCGTCTGTCTACATGTGTTGCTACACTGTTTGCGTTCAAATGGCCTTTGGTTAAAGGGTTCAAATATATCAGCTTTCGAAATGAACACCAGCCAAATTAAGGTTAAAATTCATTTTGGCCTATGCTGATCAAAACTTACCAGCCAGTTTGGCCGATGATGTATGAGGCAATTGTGTCAGTCTGATAGACGAGATGCCCGTCTTCAACAAGTTTGACATCCATGCGTCGTGCGGGCGATCACAAGTGTGGCTTAACTTTGTATGAAGAGTTGCCTCAGCGCGTGATGTGTTTAAATTAAGGGAGAGTTTGGTGCTCTCTTTTGCTCTGAGCCTCATTTTACAGCCCATTGAACTTCAGTGTCATAAACAATCAAATACATCTATTGCCAATACTGACGCATCTAACAACTAAACGATGAGTCATATGCAAATAACCAGCTAAGATTAGCATATGTGCAGTACTTTTTTCTATACCAAGCAAGCGAGTGTGTTCACAACACACACTTTGTAAACACACACTGTACCTGCTGCTAATCCTAACTGGGTTACCACATTCCTCTGCATTTGTCTGCCTACTCAGCAGGTTAGCTCCTCAGTGGGGGTCGGTGTAATCTTGAGTATAGTCATTTACATTCATGTGTGACTTTGTTTCCAAGAGGTTTTAAAAAAATAAAGTTCTTCTGAAAATCAAAACCCCCAAAAATATATATTAAATTCAGGTTAAGAAGTTTGATATAAATATGGGTTATGAATAAACCTGTGTCAAATTTATAGTCAAGTTCCTCAAAAAGACAAACGTCAATAGAAATATGTTTGTAGACAATTCATATGAAGGTAAAGATATGTATAGCGATCATATCTTTATTTTTGTATTTAAAAAAAAAACAGCTTGGTAATAAAGCAAAACATCAGTGATTTTTGAATGGTTGGTGGCCCTGTCAAATGATGACTGATTGGTTGCAAACAAGGAAGTGAGTGATGAGAGGCCATCGGTGTAGAAGGTAAATACTCTTGCAGGCAAACAACACATTGCGTAACATGTGACACATCCCGAATCAAATATTATTTGAGTCTGTGCTGCCGAATTGACGATCCCACTGAGAGTTGTTTGGAATCGGAAATTAAGCAAGGAACCGGAATCGTTCTCTGTCGTTAATACCCCTGAAAGTGACTCGGACATTTCCAATAAATACGATGCTATGATAATGACGTTTATTTTATTGGCGGAGTGAATGCCTATATTTTACACGACAGTCTCGCGTACAAGCAGCACCAGAAAAGTAGCAGTAGATCAAACTAGTGGAGCTAATGTTAAGAAAAAAGAAAAATTGCCGTTGGAAATGTTGATTGGCTGACAATTTTCGAGAGTCGCCAGCCAAATTGGCTGGAGTTCCAAAAAAGATAATTAAGAACCCTGATTGCAGCACTGTGAGATTTGTTAGCAGGTGATTTGCATTGTTTGTTCGTATTCAGCGAAAGTGACTTTTATGAAGACGAAGCTCTGGAGTTGTCGTTTCTTTGTTTTGTTCAGTTTGACAGAGTGGCAAAAAACAGCTGCAGCCTCCATTCTCAAGAATTGCTCACTACCCGTGTTGCTGTTGTGTTGCGTTCACTGCCAAGATACAGTGCTTGTAGCTAAATTGTTTGCTCGCAAGCCAAAGCGAATCCTCGGCCAAACAGTTGCACCTTAAAAAACCCGTTGGGTCACTCTTATCTCAAGGCACCACTGGAGTTGATTGAATATGATCAGTTGGGGTTGCAATCAATTTCTGAGGCGAATAATGGGGCGCATGCAACTTGATAGTGTACGAGACCGAGTGCTCAAAGAGCACTCTTGTGTTGATAAGTAAGTACTCACTGGTTCCAAAGTCAACAATTTGCCTGCCACTGCAGCTGTTGTGGGCCAATCACAGCTCGGCCTCCGCGACTTGTTTTCAAGCCTCAATTCTAGCAAGATTTGGATTCCGATTACAGAGGGTTGTGGCTTGCAGCTGCTTGTTTTTCCAAACCAGGAATCACAAAACAATCACACTTTAAAGTTGCCAACACTCGTGACAGAAAGTTAGGCTTGCATAATCTTTTATCGAACGCGACTCTCCTCTGTCTCCATCTTTTTGCCCACTTGTCTTTTTCCCTTGTCGGTTCCCTCGCATTTCATCCCTCCCGCTCATTCCAAGCCTGTCCCTTGGGCCGCTCCACTGCTCGATGCCGTGCTGAGCTCCTGCAAGGTTGCCCTGCCAGTGTGTATTTTAGGCCGTCCGGCATGTTTCTCCATGAAGCAAGGTATGACTCACAAATCAGATATTTGACCAGGAGAGCCACGGACTAGAGTAGAGCCGAAGCGTGGGAGGAAAGTGTGGATAGCTCACAAAGGGAGCATGGCTGACCTCGATCTTTCCATCTGGTAAACAGACTGCTATTTCAACTCTATTGGTATTTCAAAGAAAGAATTGTTTTTCCCAACACCAAACAGCTCGCAGAGCTTCACCGGAGGACAGTTTGTACCGAGAAGCGACTAGGCGGCGTGAGGGTGCAACGTCGTTCCTACAAATGGGACTGTGACATGAAGTTTCAGGTGGACACGATAGCCAAGCTTTTATTTTGTCACTCTTGAGAGTGATTATGTAGCAAGGAGGCAATTTTACCTGGCGCTTTCGAAAGCGTCTTTCATCACAGGCACAAAGCGAGTCCCTGCAGAGAACAAGGCAGCTCTGCAAAAGAGCCTTGAACATCCTGAGAGCTCTGTGCGCTCACACCAGGTATGACAGGAGCTCAACCCATGCTTGGAAGAAAGCATAGCCCACAGCTTTATGACTAAGTGTTACCAAATGTTTTCCTTTAGATGCACAAGATCTCACATTACAAATTGCTGCATTGATTTTTCCGTGCTGCAGAGTGCACTAGGACTTCTCACCAGCGTTTTTAGTTGTCTGCAAGATGACTTTATTTTTGCTCTCAGTGAAATATAGAACATGAGCTATATGGAAGACGGTATGCTGAGGCTGAGAGGAAACATTTTTGAATAAAAATGCAAAGGTGACGTTACTTCAGTAGTTAGTGCGCTCGTGGG
The DNA here is from genome assembly GCF_059441095.1 of Idiotropiscis lumnitzeri. Classification (NCBI taxonomy): domain Eukaryota; kingdom Metazoa; phylum Chordata; class Actinopteri; order Syngnathiformes; family Syngnathidae; genus Idiotropiscis; species Idiotropiscis lumnitzeri. The sequence goes on from NC_142393.1 coordinate 25,518,668, forward strand.
TGCGTGTGCCACATCTTTAGCTATCATCATTGCCGCACATCACACTGTCTGTCTTCTAATCTGACGATGATACTGATGTTCAGCAAAGAGCGAGCATGGATGCATGTTTTTTTTCGCCCCCACCTACACCTGGAGCATGGAAGGTCTGACACATTCATTATCAGACGTGCTCCTGCAACACTCTGACCTGCATCCCAATGATTCCCTCTCCTCGATCGCCTATCTCTCTCTATGCGGGTCTCCCCTCACACTCGACAGAGCATCGTGGCCAGGCCCATTTCTCCTCTAATGGTGCAGAGAATGCAAGCGCGCCTCCTCAATCCGAGCTTACCTCTCACTCCGCTCCTGACAACCAATTGCCACATACGGCGGAGCCTCGAGATTCGAGTCACCTGACCTATGAATTTTTCAATATATGAGCCATCTTTTTTTTTGCCTTGACATGCAAGCGCAAACTTGAGATCCAAGCGCTGTATGGTAGTATGGCAGTAAAGTCAACTCAACTCACGTCACAACAGTTTGGAAAATACTAAACAACTAATACAAAATGAAGTTATCAAGCAGATTAATGGAATTCCCAATTGAGGTTTACTGTCAAAGAAAACATAAAACAATTCAAATTACACCTTGTTCGTTTGAAGGAGAAGTCAACCCCATATTTTTATTGCCAATAATAAGTTTGTGCCGCCACTAGTCTAAACATATTCCGTTTGTGGAATATGAATTAAGCAGCAAAATCTACCCGTTTTTACCCATCTCAGTGGGGGGGGCATTTTGCCACAATGCAGTTGACTGAAAATGACATTGCAGTTGCTCAGGGCTCACGTAACAATCAATCACGACTCGGCTTGCAAATTGACCAAATTCAAAACAGAGTGCTATATTCTATGAGCATTTTCTGTGGAGTCGGGAGGCTGGAATGCATGAATGACATTTCTATTTGTCTCATTGAGGAACAATGATTTTGAGATTCAAGTGTTTTGAGGGCATGGCGATCTCGTATCTGAAGGCACCACTGTAATTAGAGACAGATGACGACGGCTCCCATTTCTTTTGCTGCTTGATGCCATGCACTTCAGTTTATATGAGCTGATTTTAGGAAAGAATAGGGCTGTTTTAATTGACATTTTCATTAACACCTGCATTGATAACAAGTCCAAAATTTGGGAAGAATGATATTTCATTTCATGAAGCCACGCCCAGTAAAGAGTTTGACAGCAATTATCTTCATAAGATGTGTGGAGAAGAATGTGTGTAATCGGAGCAGCAGCTGTAATTTAAGGTATCATGCACATGAGCACATTGAATAACTGATATTATACCAATGAGATGAAAAGCCATGCATTTTCAAGGTGTTCTACATCTGAAAAAGGACAAAAATCAATAAATGCACAGTTGCATACAGCAGACTAGCTCAAGTACTATGAGTGCTGCCGGTTTAATAGAAATCATCCGGCACTTAGCACCACAATATGGTGTAACCGTCAAACAAATTCATCCTCCCTCAGGGTGGTTGAACTCCTGCTCCTCACACATAGCCTCCATAATCCAAAACATTCCAACGGCAGAGGGTGGAGGCTTTCGGTACTGCACGCAACCCAGGATGTATCGACAGGTTTGAGACAACAGCGGCGCTCACCTTTTCTCGCGTGTGTCAAGCAGAGAGGCCAGGGGATTTCAAGCTGCTGCGGGTGACTCATGAGGCTATAAAAAGTTCTACCAGGAAACAGGTTGGAATCGCTAAAGGAAATTTATTGTCAATTATTTGGAGCTAATGAGTTGATGCTCAAATTAATGGTGTGCGGTGCCAATAAACCTACGGTTCCACATCTACAAGCAACCTAGGTCTGTCTTAGATAAATTCTGCCGTCTGATAAACTCTCACCGGACACTTCATTAAGTAAATTTGTTACAGAGTATTTTCATACTATTTCTCTCTGTCACTGGCAATCAAAATGGAGCATTAGGATTTCAAACGGCACGGTATTGGCAATATTTCAATTTTGCAGTGTTTGTATATCAAAATGAATATTCTCCAGCATATAAAAGCTGTTGCTGATGATCAACCACGAGCAAGGATCACAACCTACTATTCTATTTTTAGAAAGTAATATTCATGCAAACACAATGTGTTTGCAAAAGCCTCCACATGATGCATCAAGAGAGCACTGGGAGAGCTGCGCTGAAATTCTGCACAGGTTGTCGAACATGTTAAAGCGAATATATTGGAAAGTGGAAAATGCAGTATTGTGTGGTTGTAATGTTCTGAATCAGTCGAGAAATGCAGAAGGAATAATGTTGACGGAGTCGACATTTAAATGTTTAATATGGGGGGGTAGAATTTCATTGGTAAAATGTGGAATTTGGTAAATGCAGAAAGTTTTTGAATGTTAGTTTTTCTGGTGATTTGAATGAGCTGACCAATGAATTTCAAATGAGGAAAGATTTGGAACTTTCTTGTTGAATTGGCAATGAATGACATTTTGTGTGGAAAATGTTGAATTCTTTCTCCATTTGGAATTGGTCAAAAAATGTGGAAGGAGTTGAGACGGTTGAAAGTTTTTGGGTGTCGAATAAGAAGCGCCTACAGCATTCCCACAATCATGTGTTTACGCGATAATGTAGAGGCTCAACATGGCGGATTAAATGGTTATTTAAAACATATGGTGCGCTGGGAATATGTGGGTGGGGCGCAGTGGTTTGCTGTTGGAGAGTGGGAGGGTTTCTGGCACAAAGGTGCTTGTAATGTGGAAGATAACTCATCAGTGAGTAACTTTAAAGGACAAACGCTATTGATAGAAAGTGTCCCTTAATGGCAATTAAGCATCAAAGCTCAAACAATTTCGAGTTAAGTACATACAAAGAAACCTAGAGGAATGAAAACATTCTTAAGATTCCATATCTGACTGTGATTCAGTGTTTTGCTTGGCACCCTCCTATTCAAACATGACTACTTTAATTACAGCTCAAAATCGAATCTATTGTTCAATTTTGTCTTTTAGCGCTCACATTACGACACCACTAATAGCAAAGTTTTCTTAAGCAAGCTTTGAATGAGATTTGTCTGGGAAAAAAAGAGATCCTTGTTTATCTTTGCAGACGGCTCTGTATACCCAGAGTTGAGTCAACTGCAGACCCAACATATATTGATCCGTGTGTCTTGTGAGGCATCATCCATCCTTTTATCCTGTTCGGGGTCACAAGGAAGCGAGATCACGTCCTCCCTGCACTGACCATCTGTCAGTACATGTGCATGTGCGCTGTGAATGTTTTGGACTGTGGGAGGATGCTGGAGGGCCCAGTGTGAATGCCACACAAGCTGAACCTTCATGATGTGAGGCTACTCTTGCACCATGCTTGAGAAAAAAGAATCTATTGGAAATGGTGCGGGTTTTATACGGGAAGCTTGCAAGGCAGCTAGATGGATTGAGAAGGCTGATGCAGCTGTGTAAGACAACAAACAACAGTTTTGTATCATTTTGGAAACGTGTCAGCAAATGTCACAATAACAAGACTTTTCGAATATAATCTACATAAAATAGCTCGATACTGATACGCAAACAACACCATGGCAAAAACATCAGTAAAAAGCAGTGAAATAACAGCTAACACCTGAAAAAAAAAAAATTTTTTTTTTATTTGTGCCAATTTTAAAAAATTACTACAAGGAGAATAATTAAAATACCTTTGATAAAATAAAAAAAATACATTATGTACATGTTGAAACACTTTAGAACAATTGAACAAGATACTTTAACATTCTTTACACAATACAGCTATTTTTATGTACACTATATCCAGAAGTATAAAAAAGTATTAGGTTACTGAAATTTTTTTGCTTGTAATTGAACCTTTGAAGGCAGTATAAAATCTCATTGCCTATTTAACATTTGACGTTCCAACCTCGGATACTGGCAAATCTTGCAGAATGAAGGATGGAAGCCCAGTGGTATGATTATATATTATGGACAGGAATTAAGAAAAGCAGCAAAGTGATTCCAGACCCATCATTTTTCTTTTTCTTGTCATTTATTAGTTTGTTAGAAAGCCCATAATGTTTAGATAGCTGAAGTTAGTAACACTTAATGCACTGACGGATTTTTTTTCCCCGTCCGACTTTGAAATTCCGACAGTGCAAGCGCTCTTTGAATGAACCCCGCATCTTGTGCGGCACGTGAGTGATGTCAATGTTTACTCCCGTTATCATCCCCTCCGTCTAACAAATGAACCACAAAGGTGGAATATATTACAAAGAATAAGACAGATATTCAATTAGGAGCAACTGGCTGTTACACGGCACAAGTGAATCAGAAGTGATCCTGCATCACTCTTAATGCATGATGCATAAAATGGCTTGGTCGATTTCAGTGGATGCATTTGTACTAGCCTAGTCGGGGAAAAGGATGTGACTACATGTTGGTCAAAACACGCGTCCAATAAAGGCTCCAACACTTCCGGCCTTAATCTTTGAATTTGCACGTATTGGACAAGTGCGCGACATGGGAGTCCCACCTGACAAAGTTGGAGTGCTTTCCCTGCATTTTTTTTATTGTCTCCCAAGAACTGGGTTCTGGAAAATATGGTATATATATATATATATATATATATATATATAGATATAGTTGGGGAAATACCACACCACCACCACCAAACCTGACGTCTGTGACAAATTGCACCAATGGCTTTTGTTGATGAAATGAATGATTAGAAGATGAAAACCAGCTTTCTAATTCCCACTGAATGCTTGCAGTTTACGCGCTGATTTAAATGTCTGTCCTTTAACAGATTCTGGAAGGGGAAAAAAAGAAAATATAGGGGTCAGAAAGGGTATATGGAATTTTTCCTTTTTCTTTCGCCGACAATAGTGTTCCGGCAGGCAGTTATTAGCTTGGAATTATTTCTGTACAGCTCTAAAATCTAGTCACCCGTACAATAAATCAACACAGATGTAAGTGTTGGTATCGCGTTGCCGAAGCCCAGTGCAGACTTTGCCAGAGCTGTCGTTTGATGAATAGCTCAGTCAAGCACACTTGTATGGAGCTTTAATAGTGAAAAAAGAGGTACACCGTTTCCGCTGCTACATTGACTTTAAACATTAAGAAAAGGTAATATGGTATTGCGCTCTCTTGAATGATGACGCCTGCAGCAAAGCTTTGTAAAATTGAAAAACCTGCGAAGGAAAGCTCATTAGAGTCTCTGTATGGCTCTCCTCAAGCCCTCTGGCTCACTCTGATGAGTGATCCTATGTCCCTTCATGACCCGACCACCTGTGGGCTCTCCGCTCTGCTGTCGTGCATCATTGAGGCCTCTGACCTGTTGGTTTCCTCGGCAACACATCAGCTCCTCTGCAGAGCCAGAACAAAGAGATATTGTCTTCTCGGTTGACAGAAGAAGCTTTTGTCCAACGCCATACTGAATAGCCTAAAGTGGACACTCTATATGAAGCTGCTCAGAGAAAATGCATTCTCATTCTCCCCCGAGATCATGATTTATCCCAGTGTCTTGACTAATGGGCCGGGGAGATTAATGTGCAGTGTGTTTTCCCAGCACACTCATTTTGCATCTTTTCCACTCGTGAAACTTGCAGGAGACTGCATACTGACAACTATTTAAGGGCCATAGGCAGAGACGTGCAGCAGATGCCAAAACAGACAATTAACCTCATACGAACCAGATGAAACAGGAATGGGCCGGGTCAAGAACAATGCGAAACGGCATTACATGCATGTGACTCTGCTGACAATATGTGAAGACAAATAAAAACTATATCATATTATCTTTATCTGAAATTATGAATTCATGTGAATCTTAACTAGTGACAGAATATTTGAGTAAAATGTACATGGAACAGATCCTAATCTCAAACCAAGGAAAATCTAAAGTCGGTGATTCTTATTCTCCACAGCAGCAATATTGAAGCACAAACCATAAGACTAATAAAATCAAAAATACACACTTCTTAGGTATCCCGATGCATTTGTGCTCTGATCAGTGTGTTTAAGTGCATTTGGCTTATTTCTGTCTTTACACAATTGACACTAGCACTTGGCAAATCCTAACATCTCTGCAGCCTGTTTCTCCCAAAAAAAAAGGTGTGTTGAGTTTCCAACTGTGCACAATTACCGGGAAAAGGCTGGTGCAATGTAAGTGTGACATTCGGACACCTTAGAAGCACACATACGCACGTGGACACATACACACACCTACACACACACACCGCCAATGTGTCTTGACACTTAAGATGACATTGCATTGACTCATCGAGACTCCCTCGGGGTCTCGTCAAACCTGAGCTGCGACTGCTTCGTGCTTCACCTCAATCCTCATCCCTTTTGGTCACATTCTACTGGTTAGCCGAGCAAACTTGAGCTTTTTGTTGTCTCCCAGGGGACAGAGTTTAAAGTATACCATAACCACTTATCCAACTATTGATTTGTCTTGAAGCACAAAGCAAATAACAACTCTGCAATTTGAAGTTCACCTTGTGAGGGAGAGGTGCAGTCCTCATCGAGAGAATATTCAAATCTGCTACACAAAGTACACAAAAAAACAAACCCTCATATACCGTGGGGTTTACGTTCCAGACCATGATGAGGTGGATTAAAGAGTTTTAAAACTGTGACTATGAATGGCAGCTTCCATTGCATGTTAGCATTAAGCTAGCAGGGCCTTTCTCTAACTTTTTTTTGTCTTTTATGTTTAGTTGGACAGTAATCTTCCAGCGATATTTGCAATAAAAAGCTTGAAGCTGCTTTTATGGGAGAGAATTGTTCATGCCAAGCTGTTGCTTGTTGTGCTGGGAGTTGATCCGCCACCAAAAAGGGTTCAAATTTTTGCATCCATGTCAAAGCAAAAAAAAAAAAGATTGTCCGAGCAAAGGCTCGTATCTGGAAATAAGTGTCACTTGTATCTCAAGGCGCCACATTTTCTCCCAGAATCAGAGTAAATTAGCTGGCATCTGATTGGTCTTAAACCCTCATCATATGAACGTGTAACAGCTCTATACATAATTTGTTGAAAAATAACACACGTATTGAACTCTTTGGCCACAATCTGACGCAACATGAGAGCGTTCCAAAATAGATTAGGCAGTTAAAAAGCTCTATATTCTGCCATCAATAGCCCCGGTCCTGTAGCTGATTGTAGTTTAAGCAACTCAATTTGAATGGAAAGCTTTCCTAATTTGAAAGCTGTCAATGGTGATTGAGGTATTCCCCTAAGTAAATGTAGCTGTCAAAAACGGGTCTTCCGAGAGCTCTTGAAATCCTTCAGGATTTGCATCTGAAAACACTAATCCTGTCATCTGATTTTTTTCATGTATGCTCTGGCTCTGCATGCTCAAAAGAATAGAGACACACACAAGCACACTCAAATAGCACTTCATCAGCTCAGCCCGCCACGAGAGAGAAGGAGAGAGAGGTTGAGGGAGTTAGAGAGAGACACACCCGCCAAACCTCATCTCCAGAGAGGAACAGAGCAAATGAAATTAAAGCTAATGAATCGCCACAGTTGTTCATGAATGTTTACATATAAAATCAACACATACTTTGGAATAACTGCCCGAGGTCCATTCTAATTTATTCTCCAATAAAAGGTCCACGCTGTGCTGGCAGATAAAATGTGCCTATATTACAATCTGCTGATGGAAAGCATTCTGATGCACCCTCGGGCCCTGCTGGAATGGTCAAAACCAAATGACAGTTTATACAGTACATTGCAAAGCAAAGTCAAGCAAACCAATGTTGACTCACACTACAGCATTTTAACATTACTTGTATTCATGTGGTCATTCCATTTTAATGTCGACGCATTTATATTTCAACGGATTTTTTTAAGACAGACCAATAATGTAATTTGCTGAAAATGTGTCGCACTGGATAAATTGGAGTGCTGTCTAGTTTCTCCTTTATTTTTTCCTTCCAAATAATTACAAAAAAAACTAACGATGTGAATAAATTATTCTGATGTTTTCAAATGTAATATTTGTTGAATGAGGCCATGCCACAGACAAAAGAGTCAGCAACCAGGGAGATTTTATAAAAGACACATGAGAAAATTCAATATAGTTAGGCCTCTATTCGCACGCAACTTTTTCTGGCATGCGGTGAGACTATTTCTATTTCTTGCCACAGTTACTGACATCCCCATCTACATTCAGAGCCCTCACATGGGCATCCAGTCTTAACAAAGCCGAGATGCAGCAGCGAAGAGAACCCCCTGTCACTTTTAACTTGAATAATCTATTGCACATTCAGTGCATTTGTTTCCTTGTTTACATGGTAGCTTGATTCAACATCAATTTTTCTAATGAACGCATCTTACATCTTACATGCATGCCTCACATTTGACCTCTGCTTTTCACATGTCACAGCAAGCTCATCCTATACAGTAGAACCTCAGTTTAGGAATTTGTGTTGTTCCGTGATTCCATACACAAACTAAGATCTTTGCAAACCACCTTAAATGTTCCCCCATTTAAAATGAATGGAAATGCTTTTCCAGCCTCTGAATGAAAGCCGAGACTCCCTTATTTTTAACAGATATGTGGTTAAAAGATACATTTCCCAATGTGTCATATTTTTTACATGTGTATGTAATATATTTATATATATATATATATATAAAATGTATTTTAAAAAATTGCGATATTGGCCCATGCAATATCGCAATAATTTTCTTATGAAATTGTATGCTTTTATCTGAATATTATTTATTTATTTATTTATTTTAATTTAAGGGGTATTTTTTGCTGCATGAATAAAAAATCTTTCATTAGTTAATAAGAATGTAATTTCTTGCTATAATATCAATATCACTATAGGTTATGTCCAACAGCCATCCTCACATTAAAAATATTTTAACAGTACAGACGGTAGACTTCACCAAGTCAAACTGCACAGCGAGATTACAAACTCAAACACTATTGTCATGTTTTGCCATAATTTCCTTATTTCCTTTCCAGTAGTTGTGAAGCTCTTCTTCGTTCGTGTCCGTGTGACTTTTATCATACTGCCACTCAGTGGTCAAATCGCACACATCAGAAGGAGCCATAATGAATTGACCGCGATCCACGAACTGGTTAATCCTGCATAATTATTACTAATAAGAGGAACAATGCAAATACTGCTCTCTACAAACATCTCCAGTATACTAGTAAACATGGGTGTGTTTGCATGCTTGCTAAGAGGCTGTTTTGCTTAAGAAATAATGTGCTGAAATAGAGCCTCAAAGAGCTACTGCTAGTATAACACTGTCTTACTCCTGCCCTCTTAAAATGCACCATCTTTCATGTACTGCGAGGGAATTCTCCCTGACAGGTAGATCCATGGGATTAGTCTTAAGTGCAGTATAATTTCCACGGTGCCATGTGATTTCAAGAGCCGGCTGGGGGAGAGAAGTGAGCAAGAGATAAAACAGAGAACAAAGCCAAGAACAGAACCCAGATCTAAGGGGAGCCCTGATGCATGCCCGTTTTTTAAGGAGCAGACACTCGCAGGCGGCACTAAAAGCCTGCATTTAACAAATTTGTTTAGGCCACTTAGCAGGATTTGAAGAGTTCCAAGAGCGTTGTGAAATTGGAGTCTCAAATGTTGAAAAGTCATCATATTGAAAAAGGCTTTAATTGGTACAACAAATCCGACTTGGTTTGGTCAAACAGACTGGAATTCCTCGGCTTGTTTGCGTCCCGTCCTTAGTGATGCACACAACCCAGATTAGTGCGACTACAATGAGCGCCGCGATAATGCCTTTCAACCCACACTGGGCCATTTTTTCTTTTTTTTTTTTTGAGCGAAAGGCCTGCTAGCATTCAGCTGAGACCTCCTCACTCATCCTTATAAGAGGATCGGACGTATTGGGGTTTCCTCTCTCTCGCTTCAGCTAAACTACTGAAAACTTCCTCCAAAATCCAAGCGTGCCCTCGTGGTCACATTTTACAGTCATTGCGACAATGTGTTTTATAGGAACACCGGCGTGACCTCAGCGGGAGCCGAGCTAAGCTTTTAAGTAGCTGCCTTTGCCCCTCCCTCGAGTGCGATGGGGAGAAAAATGGGAGTAATAACCCAGCCTGGAAAGTCACACAGCTGCGGTTCTCCAGCAAAAGCCCCAATATCCATGTGTTAATAAGGGATGGCACCTCATTAAATTTTTCGATTCGGTGCTTAGCTACAAGTTGAAACATAACTGCAGAAAAATGTTTGAACACGTGAGGTACACGTGACATTTTCATTGGTTTACATTGCTTTTATGCTCCGGAATAAAAAAGTGAAAAACCTCAGGAGTCTCCAGGGATCAGCCGCTGAGACCTGTATGCTTTTCTCCCAGCCGTGCGTTGCTGACCTCGTGACCTCATGTCAGCGGCAATGACAATGTGTCTGACACACGCGGGATTTTTTATTTATTTGATTAATATTGCATCAGTTGCACACACTGCAACGTGTGTGCGTGTTGGGGTGTGTGTGGGCGTGTGTGTGTGTGTGTGTGTACATGATGTTATATCCTTGCATCAGTGAACATGAGCAAAACAGCGCTGCTTATTTCCCCGCTAGGCACCCAGGCTTTTTCTTCTTGTGGTTTAATTACAGCCTTTGCAGGTCCGAATCCAATTTTTCCTCCAACTATTTAAAACATTCTCTCGGTGTGTGCTTCTGAAAAGGTTTGGCAGTCACAGCCTCATTTTGTAAACATCCCCAAATTCAGTGCAAAAATAATGACTTTTCTTGAAATCTTCCAACCATTTCTTCCCTTTCCAAGCGTTGATGTAAAATCTATGCACGACGGTACCGCTTGAAAAGATGAGCCGGCCGTCGTCTTCCCTCGACTCAGCCTCGGAGCGCTTCTTGCTTTTCTGTCCAACCTCATATCTCAAGGTACACGCGTTCGCTTGGTCCGATGTATCAGCCGCTTCAGCTCGAGTGAGACGAATTCCCGTCTTGACATGGATTGATCCAGCCTTGCTCACTTCACTTTCAGTCTTATTGAACTCCGACCCACAAACCGGTAACACTCAAGTCCAGGCAATTTGACAGAGCAGGCAGGATTGACCTGCCCTTAAGTAAGTATTGATTGTTTGCATCCTTGTTTGTATAGATGTATGCTTAAAGAGCGCGTAAAGAGAAAAGGGGGTCTATTCTTTGTCTCGGAGAAAGAGTGCAAGGACAAGACGATAAGGGGCTCAATAAATGGGGTGTAATTCTTACTTTATGGAACGCTACAGTGAGCCTGTTGGCCGTGTTACAAACAGCAGCAGCAGTTTATTTTTGTAGGCCTGCCCGCACTACATTCTGTCCCATCTGCTTTTTGCCACAGCTTGTGAATGAGTTTCACCTTGTCAGCTGTGGTCTGGACCATAAGTCACCATCTGATTCAACGACAACAACGAAACAGGCAGGGCTCTTCCAAGGACCGTGAATGAAATCAGTGGGTCCACAACAATACAACACGTTGGAAGATGATGCGGCCGTTTTCTGCTTAAACTTTAATTAGGTTTTGTTTATGGTTTCATAATTTCATACGGGTTAATTGTGCTGTAAAGCTTTAAAAGTAGGGTGCCCCCTGTAGTGCTAAAGCCTCGAGCCCGGGCTGCTTCTTTCTGGTTTTTGAAGGCTGACAGGGGACCTTTGTAGCATCTGTTTCCACTGTCAACTTTCCAGCAAATTAAGGGCACACATACGACAACAGCGCAACAGCCTTTTCATTAAAACGCTTCAATTCCTTGCCATTTGTTCGCAACATTCTGCCGAGCGTAATCTTAAATAATCATTTCAAACTCATTCATAAAATGAATATGTGTAAGTGGAGCAAATAAAGTGTAATTCAATGAAAAGATATTCTATTTGTGAGTTGCCAAAATTGATTATTTGACCTCTTTGTTCATTAAAATGCATGGCATGATTCAGATTTTTTGCTGAATGCCATCTTTTATGTAGGGCATATTAAGAAAAACAATAATAAACTGTCTAATAGTATGAACGGAATGCTGTTGTGAAGTGGCAAATGCACACAAAACATGCCGTCATATTGTGCTATGTTCACGGAACTAAATATGTCCACACGGGTTGGTCTCAATCTAGTCGCATTTGTGGCAATTTCAAGGATTTTGTGCTTAACTTGAGCCATCCCCCATACATTTACGGGCTGCTATCCTCTTTTTGCCACACATTGAACCTGCAGCATAAATTTAGCCGAAGTCAATTTATTAAAAAAAATTTTTAAAAAAGAAATAAAAATAGACACCAGACAAAGGCAATGTCTACATTTCAGCCTTACGTACCAGACAGAACAAGGGCTGGGAAAAAAATAGCTAACTCGGCTCAGTCGATGACAAAATTTAGCAGACACAAATCTTTCTGCCTTGAAACTATAATTAATCATTTTTAAAACCATATTTACTCTACCCGAAACAATGTTCGGCCACTTTCGTGTTTGTCGCATGAACATATGTTGCGGACAGATGCAGTCAATGAGCAATTTCATGGAGGAATACACGAAAGGAAAAAGACACCCAAGGTTTTGGTTCGATTTGAAGTGAAGAATGACTAAAATAAAGTTTAATGTAATTACAGCAAAGTGGAGCTGTTTGAGTTTGGAGACGGGAGCATGTAAGCGTGACAATGAGCTGCCCAGCCGGCACATTCTACTTGAGGTAACTTTTTTTTTCTTTTTTTTTTTTTTTTTACTTATTAGCTAATGCAATATAGCCAGCATCACGACTTTGAACACTCACTTTCGTGTTTGTAAACTACAAACTTTATTGTGATCATGTTCCAAATGACACTTGTGTGAGAGTCCGTTTCCTTTCACAATATGCATCTCATTGGTTTGGTGCTTTTTAACTAAACTAATACTGAACAAGCTTAACCTCAGTTACAGTGCATCCAATCACAGGTTAATCGACGGAATAATCAAGAGGATAATCAATTCTAAAGAAAGAAAAAAAACTTTCATAACAGCCCCATTCAGAACCGCTGAGTTTGACGTTACTTCGGTTACACATATTTCACATTGGCTGTTTTTCCTGAAATTACCTGGGCACCTTAAAGATTGGATACAAAACTGTATGTAACTCAATTCTGTGAAACTCAGACACCTTCCCATCCTTTACATACATGTATTTTTTCATTAAAAAAAACTCCAACACCTCCTCAATAATGTGATGGGTTTATCATTGGCGGAAGGTCACAGAGTCTCAAGCTCAAATCCCCTCAGTGCCATCCCCACCGTCAACCTTTTCTCTGCACCTTGGCTTTCTGAATGAGACGCTGAAGAAATATCTCCTGAGGATGTGGTAACTAGCTACATGAGGACAGGTCTTAGGCAGCATGGAAATGTACCTGCAAATGTCACATCGGCCCACTGATGCTGCGGGTCATTACTTTTTTTCAAAACACAGCGAGCAAAACACTACTTGCATGGGCTGCAAGCAACAGTCTATTGCTCACTAAAACTAAACATAAAACAAGGCCAATAACGAGTTGTGTATTTAAACCAACACCACTTAGCTTTGTCTGATAAAATTCCGCGACCTTAATGCTAAAACAGAATGCCTTTTAAGCAAAGTCTACACAAAAAGACTGCAGCAACACATGGAGACAGACAATATAAGAATACTCACGGACAATTTTCCATATATCTGAGCATATAGAGCAATACTTCCTGAGCCATATTATTAAAAGGAGATTAGTGTTATGAATAAAACCAGTCCTAGTTTGTTACTTTTATGTTCGCACACATGTTATTTTAAGAATAATTAATTAAGCCTGAGTTTAATCTGTATGGTCATAAATCATGGAAATATAATCATAAACCACAAAAACGTCTTGTCACCTGACAACTAAAATTATCTTTTGTCCAGGATAATACATATATCAAGTACATTTCATCAATTTATGAGAAACACATTTTATTTTAGTACAGTCTAGCTTTTTTTTTCATTTACAGCTATTTGAGCTCAATGATAATGTTAAAAATCTGCATGAAAAATGTTCATTTCAGGAATAAAAGCATAGCCCCGTTTTTGATGAACACTTGTGCATATGCGCTACTGTATTTTATTGTTTCTCGTGACGGTGGTACTTGAGGAGCTTAGATGTAAAACATTTGCAAACCAATGTCAGCCATCATGCAGCTGTGCCTAATATTGTGGCTAGACAGCATGCGTCATCACATTCAAGCACAGGAAACAATTGGACGAAATAGCAAAGAGATAAATAGACACAGCTTCATAACTTGACAGGTAAACGTTTGTACAATAATTTTAAGAATGTAACTCCCTTAACAGTCGATGCCAAGTGATTTATACTGAGTATGACGTGCAGGGGTGTTGACTAGATGTTTTTTTAAGAGAAGCTTCAAATTAGTTGAGAGAGTGCATTTTACTCCCTTGCTTGTCCATATTTCACGACGTGTGTGCCACTCTGAGAATAGATGGTAATTAGCAAGTGAAAGAGAGAGAAAATACATGAGTCAAAACCACTGGCGCGATCATGAAAAATCCATGAGGTGCTGTTGTTGTCTTTCCATTCTTTCATCCAGAGTGTAAGAGCTCTTCGTCTGCGGTTATTTGAATTTATCGTGTTGTGGAGACCGCATGATGTATATCAATTAAAGACCCTATTAGGCAGGGCTGGGCAACTGCGGTCCTTGAGGGCCGCTGTGCTAGATGTTTTAGATGTTTTTATCCTCCAACAAACCTGATTCCAATAATCCAAATCATTATCCGGCTTCTGAAGATCTTGCAGATGAGCTGATCACTGGAATCAGGTGTGTTGGAAGATGGAAACATCTAAAACATGCGGCACAGCGCCCCTCAAGGACCGCAGTTGCCCACCTCTGTTTCTACATAACTAGAACTATATCCTGTATAAATAAGAGATTGAACAATTGACTGGCTTGGCTATTTTGAGCCACTCATTGTTGGGCACGAGTGCGTGCATCAGACAGCGAAAGATGAAAAAGCGACGAGGGTAGGAATGTTTAAATTTTTTCGAGTCCGAAGTGAAAACCAGAGATTAGATGGCATCTTCCGCCTGGTTTTTCTGCTTTCAAGCACCTCGTGGCTGGAGATGGGTACAGAGCCCATGTACTAAATTATTATTATTATTATTATTTTTATTGTTAAAGGCTGCAGCAACGATAAGCTCCGCCCATAATGGTTAACGGTCCTGGAGAAATTACTCAAATTCATTCATGATTGATTTATGCTATTTTTATTTTCCTTTTTCCTCTGTGATCTAATTTCTAACTAGCAATATATTTAATATACAGTAATTTTCAAAGTAGAATTTTACAATTCCGCGGCTCATTTTGAATGCTACGAGGAGTTAAGTTTTACTAACGTACACTCACAAGGCTCAAGATGGCATCCGTAAACATTGAGTTAGCTATGTTGCTACGGTTAGCATCTGAGCATTTCACTCTCCAGGCCTCTCTTATTGATTTACACTCAATCCAACTGTTACACTAATGTATTTACTTGGCGCCATGACGCAACTGCAAAGGTTTTCAACGGATGATAAAAACAAGTAGCTCACCACTGCTGACCGCAGCGTCGGTGCTCCGAGTGATTGGCAATCATGGCGGAAAGACTGAAATAGTCTAAATTGTGGTTGCATTCCGCAAAAACTGTTGATGGTGATGACACACATCGCAACATGCGTAATCAATCATTAAAGCGTGGGTGAAACAGCAGCAAGCTTAACAAACCTTTTAGAAAATGTGCTATATCACCTCACAGAAGCGCAAGAACACCAGCCTTGTTGTGCAATACCATTTTACTGTTTCACAAAATAATTGTTAATGTTCATGTTAATTTAATGCTTAAAATCATCGAATTATTTTTTTTCTATAAAAAATAATTTTGATTTATTTATTTTACATTACCGTTGTATTTGCAAGACAAGTTCATTTATGTAAATAAAATAAATAAATAAATAAAGCAGTTAAAATTCAAATTTTTGTTTTGGGGTTTTTCAAAACAAACAAAACCATCAAATACGGATAAAAATACTGTTGAAGCAGCAGACTGATGAGCGGCATCATTAAGAGTACGGTAGTAGAATCGTTCAAATTCTGGGGGGGATCCCAAGTCATTACCAGGCCAGCTGCAAGTGTCCTGGGTTGTCCCCTGGCGGGACACCTCAGTGTGTGGAGGAGAAGTGGATCCACTCTGAGTCTGATTCTGTATACTTGAAAATTCTTGTATTCAATTCAACGTGTGTTTAATTTAGAAAACCTTTATTTTCACTTCACAGGGACGTTCGCTCTAAGATTCAGGGTCGGGTTAATACTTACTTGCCGGTGTGCATGAAAAGCTAACACAATATCCTCAGAGTATGTGCCTTGAATATTTTGCATTCCAACCATGCCTGTCACACTACAATTGACAATTGCTTTAGACCTGTTACGAATGGAGCTGCTACATGCATAAGAACAACCCATTCTGTTTAGAAAAACGAAAATATTAAAGCCGTTTCAAAGGTGCAGCGCAGGTAGACCGACGGCTTTCTTATTCTTTTTGGTATTCTCTTTGGTGTCTGTCTTTACCACTGTCCTCTGAATAGATCAGCCTATGAGGTTTCAGTCTCCTTCATCAATCACCGAGATGATTCTGTGAGAAAGGAGAGATAAAAAGCCAACTGGAGCCTGTCAGGGCCATGTGAGCAGAGGACGCCAATGCCTCATTTAGACAGCAGGTCTGAAGTGGCTGCTTCCCCAGACAGGAGGACAAGAAAGAGTTCACCTGCATTAAATAAAAAGTTTTGCTTGTGTAGTCGCAAAAAGAGATGCGAGAGGACAGCAAGCATCACTCTGATCTTGTTGAGATGGATACAAGTGAGATTAAGACTGACAAAAGGACAAAGTCACACAGTCCTCTCAACTCGAGTGCATTCAGAGGACATTCGTCTCTGAGAATGCTTTCTGGTGAGCAAATTCAGGATACGTTTTTTTTTTTTTTTTTTTTTCATAAGGTGTGCTACCTCTTAGAAACAATTTAAAAGTTTGATTGATTTTTTTTTCCCACTCTCGTCTGGTGATTTTGTTGTCTTCATTTACAACGCAGCGTGGAAGATGGTGAAATAAAAACATCTTGGCTGAAAATCGGCTTCACCATAGCAACACTATTGATCAAGCCTCCTGGGTCTTCAGAGAAATCCATCGCTCATGTCAATTCCGCCAGTATTAAGAGTTCAGCAGCTACTCATGTCTTCGATAGGCATTTAGGGTCAGGCCGTTAAATCTACGATCCCTATTTTGCTTCCTTGATGGTGCACTTACTCCAAGGGGGAGTCACTGAATGACCTCATGATAAGCATTGAGACAAAAACTGCAAGTGTGTTAGAAGCGGACAGCTCAGGGAGTTGTCATCGCCAGCATGCTCCAACTGTAAAGCAGGAGATTTACAATAAAAGTTCATTCAGAGTTTATTAGCATTGGACCTATACAGTAAAGCCCAAAATGATTCATACCATGGACAGATTTAGAATTAGTAAGTGATCTCGCTTTTTGTTTGTTGAATGTTTTCTGTCTGGGGGGGGTGCTGCATTGGAGGAATATTCACCATGCATGATATTTTGCAAGTTTTTTAAAATATGTTCATACTCTTTACAATTTAATGAAACAAAGCAATTTGCATCGTTTAACGCACCTCACAAGTGATGTTTTCAAAAAGATTGATGACAACTGTTCAGAAAGAGCCAAGGAATCATACGACTCAACTTTCAATTTTAGAACATGTGGAAGTGTATGAATATTTTGGGACAATAAACTTTTTGGTCTGATTGTTTAAAAAAAAGAAGTTATTTTTTTATTTTCTTGATCATCTCTAACTCACAGTAAAGACATATTTTCAACAAGCACAAATTCACTTGAACTCAAAATTTGTCCAGAGTATGACTTATTTTGGGTTTAACTGTGTATATAATGTTTTTATACTCATTGAAATAGTCGCGGTAACCGACTGGTTAGCACGATGGCCTAATAGAGCAGAAGA
Organism: Idiotropiscis lumnitzeri; assembly: GCF_059441095.1. Taxonomy (NCBI): domain Eukaryota; kingdom Metazoa; phylum Chordata; class Actinopteri; order Syngnathiformes; family Syngnathidae; genus Idiotropiscis; species Idiotropiscis lumnitzeri. The sequence goes on from NC_142393.1 coordinate 25,536,657, forward strand.
CATGGAGATCGACTTTGGCTTTCCTGTGTGGATTTTGCATGTTCTCCCCGTGCCTACGCGGGTTTTCTCTGGGTACTCCGGTTTCATCCCACATTCCAAAAACATGCACGCCAGGTTGATTGGACACTCGAAATTGCTCCTAGGTATGTGTGTGAGCGCGGATGGTTGTTCGTCTTTGAGTGACCTGTGATTTGCTGGCAACCAGCTCAGGGTGTACCCCCCCACTGCCCAAAGACAACTGGGATAGGCTCCAGCACCCCTGCGACCCTCGTGAGGAGAAGCGGAACAGATAATGGATGGATGAAATAGTCAACAAAAGTGAGTTCCACTTTTGGCTTCATTCTCCAATATTACAAAAATACCATACTGGTATGCCTGGGCATGTGCCCTTTAAGGCTTTCCTTGCAATCATTTGATATGTGACTGTATTTCACTTGAGAAAACTCCAAGAAACAAAACATGACATGACATGAGTATGAACAAACCCTATGAGAGCAGAGCTAAAGTAAGGGGGAATAAATTAAAACCATGCATGGCACTCGCCTTTCAAGTCATATGTTAATGTTTCATAGAGGCATCAAAGTATAACTTGAGGCTTTTACCAGCTTCAAATTATTTTTTTTTTAAATGTATTTTCCAAGTGAGTGGATGATAACCAGGCCAGGTTCACAGCTGTGATTTGAATCCTCTGCCTAATTGTCCAGTCAATGGAGCCACAAAACCCCAGAGGATGAATGACTGTGGTGGACTTGGCCGGAAAAAAAAAAGACAGTGGAGCTAAAAGCATGTTAAGCACTATGATAGTCACTTTGCGCGAAACAGCTATTTGCAGTCGAGCCCATCATCCTATTTCTAATTGAACAGAAAGAGTTACAGTGAGCAGCAACGGCAAGGGGCTCTATTTTCATGACCAGTGAGAATCCAAAGCGGACGATTTACATATGTATTTACTTAAATTTAAATAATTTCGCAAGCCGTCTGATGTAAAATAGGGCAGTTTGCGCCGTTGTGGGCGGGAACACAGACGACTCCTTTTATCGCCAATTAAAGCGGCTCATCTCTTTCCTCATTGATGTAGCGCCATCACATCTCGTATGGAGATTAGTATTGTCACTGCACTTGACCCGTTTGGCAACAGACAATCAGAGAGGGTAGGTAGAGTCTTTAAATAAGATGGTGATGACTACAGGCAACTTACATATGTTCACAGACCTTTGCCCCTAATCAAATTCACCCAAAATGCATCAAGACTAGAGGAGCCACGATTTAGACTCGGTTGGAGCAGGCATAACTTTTGACTGACTTTCTGCCATGCGTATCTTCAAGGTTGCACCCTCGCGAGGTCAAAAAGCCCAACACGGCATAGCGGCTGCCAAATTGGCAAACAGATGCAGAGAGACTTGTGCATGCACAAAAACCAAAAGTCAACATTTCCGCATGCGGCATCTACAAAAATTTTAACAATCTAGAAAGTTGTAAAAGTACAAAGTTGACCAGTAATATTTAAAAATTCCCTTTTGCTTTAAAAAATGGTTTGTGCTTTGCAGCTGAGACACGAGCACCAGCGGCGAATGCTCTCAATCACGTCATGGAGAGTGAATATGTAAGTGTCCCATTCTTTATGTGACACATTGCTTACTTTTTACACAATACCAACACATTAATTCCATTAATAGGCTGTTTTTTATTTGCCGCATTTACTGTTTGATCAAGTTTTTAGGTTAGAGTTATTTATCGCTTACATTTTTTTTTTTTTTTTTTTTTGTTTGTTTTTTTACCAGGAACCATTACAGGTGGTCAAACAGTAGACGTACTAAACACTATTTGTCTTTATTCAGTGAAATGAGAGAAACAAGCTTTTGTAATGTGTTAGTGTTCATATAAAGGCCAATAGTGCTGCTTTTGTCTAGCTAACTGACGTGTGTGAGAGAGTAGGTGTGTGTACAAAGAGACAGACGGTAGCCTCATGAATATATATATATATGTATATATAAATTTCAACTAGTGTGTGCACAAGTCTGTGCATTTGCATCAGCATCCGTGTGATATTTCAAGCCATTAGATATTTTGTTATATGGAGATGTGTTTTAAATAATTAATCCGCTGTACTGGAGCCCTGCTGCGGTTCTCATTCCACTGCAGCAGCGCACACTCTCAGCCAACAGGCATAAGAGATATGCTCACACAAACAAACGCTAACGCTCTTTGAAATCACTGGTGCAAACTCATTTCATTTACTTGCAATGATAGCGCCTAGTTAGGGTGCCAACATTTCAACTGAAAATTGACACGTGTGAGCCTCCGTTAGCAAGTTGATAGAAACAAGGTAGAATACCCATAAATCAAAGCAATGTCGTTGAAAATATTTCATTAAAAAAAAGATCTGCAGCCTTTCTGTTCAAGAGGCCCTTGTAATCATGTGCAATTACATGAAGTACAGCTGAGTATGACTAAATCTTTTTCAGATATGAATTTTACAAATAGTCTGAAAGTAAAGTAAATGAAGAGATGAGGCCAGTAGTTGCTTGGAGAGATCCCTGCAGCGCTTCCGTTGTCATTTCCCAACAAACGCAACATGCTGGGCTCAACTAATCATCAATCATCTTTGATTGAAGGGGGGTTGGATTAAACGTGACCGAACCCAAGTGTTCCGCGGTACAAAATGTCTAAAAGACAGCCTCAAACGACCAGCATGTCACATTGCAGACAAATAATATAGGCAGATTTTAGTGCACTCATAAAAAAGCAACATAAAAAACAACCAATTCTCCCTTCTGCAAGGGAGGGACTCTACATTTTACCTTTTTACCGCATTTCCAAATTAAAGCAGGGAGAAATTAACTTGTACCATTAATCTTCGAAACACCATTACTGGATGTCAGTACCATTAGCTATGGTATGCTAATGTTGTTCTTTCACAGAATAGACTTTCATTTATCTGAGTGTTAAACGTTCTCTTGATGCAACCCTCAGCGCATTTCTCGTTGATGAATCGAGCACAGCGGTGCCTTGAGACAGGCGGCACCCGACTTGGGAATTTTTCAAGATACGAGCTATTTTTTTTGCTTTGACTTGCGAGCAAAAAGTGAATCCACAAATTCTGTATGGTGGCGGTAAACTCAACTCAACTCGTTCAATAATGGATTGCACCTCGACTATCAAACTAAACAAATAACAACGACAATTACACCGTGTGCATCTAAAACATCCACACGACTTTGCTCTCCGCTAGCTTAATGCCAATACAAGGCAAAATGGCATCTCTGTGGTGGTGTTACAACGCTTCAAGCAAAGGATATTTGAACACATGTGGGCAGGCAACATAACAAGAGGCACAAGCATATATTCTTTATCTTCTGCCAAAAAATGACAAACATGATAGTAGTTGTGAAAGTCTTCTTTGTTTGTGTCTTCATACATGCATTACACGGGTGGGTTTTAAGTTTCGAATGTGGTCACAAAACAAATTGAACTTGTATCTCAAGACACCTCAGTATTTCTTAATACTTTACTTTAGAATCTTGTGTGAGACAACACTGCCCGACTTTTACTGTCAACTCAGGTGCCAGCGAATAATAATGATGACCAGAGAGCCGAAAATAATAACAGCAAAAAAAGAACATTTTATGTGTATAATAAAGAATAAAGAATAACGTGTTTGTGCAAACACCGCTTTATAGTTGTTTTGGACTACGTAGCTCTTTTGATGAGACTACCTGGTAATTAGTAGTCTCGTCGTATTGTATTGTATAGCACTGTATTGTATAAGAGAAATTTCCACCTCGGAATAACTATGTGATTATGAAATAATCACTTGTTACAGCGTTTATTTGTGCTGAACTTATGTATCAAAAAAAGTTTCAGGACTTTATTATGACAATTGTATTTTATGAAATTTATCAAATGAATACAATATAATAATATGGAATAACATCAGTCTAACTTGAAAAACATGTTCACCTGAAAGTTTTGACTTCCATCTATGCACATAACTTCTCAAATCATCTGCTTATAAAAACAATTTCGAAATGTGCTGCAAGTCGAATGAAAAATTTCAAGGCAGAGAATTTTGCAGACATATCAAAGTGGGCTCTGACATCCCAATAATTCATCACTGTGTATGTTGCTGCTTTTGATCATCTTTATGTATGAACGTGATAAATATCTGTCATGTTAACAAGTTTTTTTCTGCTTTTCTCCTCTCTCAGCGCAAGAAAAAAAACGATCCTGTTTGCCTAAACATATAATTCGAATCAACTCAGAAAGGTCTGTTCGACCCTAATGAGAAGAAGCAGGACAGAAAACGGATGGTTGGAAGGATGGATGGATGGGTTGTTTTTTTGTTATTATCAAGCTGCTGTCGCCCCTTGCAGTCTCCCCAGAGGAAAGTGCACCTTACGCTTGCTGTTTCTCATTCGCTCAGTCGCCCATTACGACATAAGATGGGGTGACTCAAAAGTAATCCCTTATTAAAAAGTACTTATTATTCTTGTAACTTCTTGTCACTTTTAGTCTTTGTTCTTTAAGAATTATTTTCAAGAAATAAGGAAATTTTGTTTTAGCATTAGGTTTTATTTTAATTGCAATTGGGGCACTGGAATTCTACAGCAGTTTTCTGAGCCGTCCAGTAAATCGTAATAATTATTTCTAAAGAGGTGCCTTGAGAAACAAGTTGTTTAATTACGTGTTCACTCTCGTACCTCAAATGTCATCTTTCTTTATTGAAATAAATGGAAATCTCATTAATCGGTTCGAGCCCAGTTGAAAAAAATACATAAAAATACTACCTAAAATTTTTAAAAATCATTATATATCATCTCCTTCACACATGGCTCATTCTTGTGACATTCAGTCGATCATGGGGACCGAGTCGGCCGTGAACAATGAAAATCGGTGTGTAATTGACGCCCATTGAAATGATTTGGGAAAAGAAACATTCAACATATATTTTCCACAAAGAACAGGAGGAAATGGGTGGGGTAATACAAAAAAAGAAATATCAACAGATATTTTTAAAATATTACAAAAAAATTGAAAACAAACCCACGAATATGTGAATACATCCACGGGTGCCAAAATGTGAGCATGCAGGGTTGAATCTACAGATACTATATACTGTACTGGAGGCTCAGCTTTTCTCTCACCTTCTCAGTATGGCTACTCTTTGTAGAGGATAAAGATTATATACCTGTGAGCATTGTTTTATCTTTTACATGTGTTGATCGACTGTTTGTTTTCATATATCTGTTATTTGAAGTGTAACAGCACGGCTACATAGATGCTAACTGCTAGCCCATCTATGGCGTTTTGCATCATGTGTTACCTGAGGCTATGTGGTTGTTTTTGTCGTGCAACGTCAAAGGTGTATGTCTAGATTGACCGCAAACTTCCGTTTAGCATGGCAACAAACATCTTTTGCCAAGTCAAAGAAGAAAAATCGTCCAATTGGTGGGAAAAAAATGGGGATTTACTCTTCAGTCACACTTGTTTTGACATTTACAACGTCATGCCTTTGTTTGCAGATTATGCAACCACCAATTTCCATGAAAACGGGTGGAGCATACCAAGGATAACGTTTTCTTTTTTTTGTTGTCATTGTCGGTTAAAACTTTCTGTCCTCTTTTTCAGAGCACAAGAATGAATCTTAATGACAAAATTTTGGCATCTGCAGAAAGTGATTATCTTGCAGGGAATAGATTTTGGTACTGGTCCAAACTACAGCATTGTCCGGCCTTGGTGGAGGTCAGTGCATTGCTGAGTGTCAATATTTTATGATAAGCATCTACTGTATGTCTCTACTCTCTTGCCACTCCGAGAATTATCTTGTGGATTCGGCCGTGCTTATAACGAGTCTGCCTGTCAGGGGCGATTCATCAGCACCTGAAGTGGGACTCCCAGCAACAGGAGCTGTTCTTTCAGCACCACCGTGGACAAGCAATACTCCTACAGTGTAAAGCAAGGCTGACCAAACTTTTGCCACTGAGGCTTCAAAACATGAGCTGTGTTGAAGGGAATGCGACAGATGTGGCGCTGACGGACGAGAGGTGTGTGTCTGTGCGTGTGCGTGCGTGTCTGTGCGTGTGCGTGCGTGCATGTAGTTAAACACCTGAGACGGACTGCCCACGCATTGTCATGTTGACGGCAATTGTTGATGTCAAAGACGCTGACTTCATCTTCTTCGTTGTCTAATTATTTAAATGTGCAGAGCTGCAACAGTTGTGTACACGGAAATGTTCCGCTTCTATGGGTTGTCTAAAAGGAATGTGCCAGTTTTGCAGCGAGACAGTGTGTAAGGGGCTATTGAACAATTACAATGACATTTTATTATGGTTTTGACCCATTCTTAAAAATAATTAAAATACTGTAGCTATGTCTGGCGGTCCAATAATTAATCAAGCAATTAATAACTAATCGGTAATCAATTAATTAAAAACAATTGTAATAATCAGTTAATGTCATGTAAATCATAATAAGACTTTGGCAAACATCTGCTTTTACTGTGGAAAACAACATTTTGGCTGATCTTACATGTTACGAATCAAACCAGTAACTGAATCACAATAAACTGGTGGAAATAAATAATAGTCACTTTAACTTAATACAGAAATCATCAATATTCACCGCCACAGTATGAATAACCTGCAAGTGAAATGCAGATGAACCCGAAGCATCCTCAGAAGTGGACATCAAACTAGTAGCCGTTCCTGGACATTAATCAGTAGCCACGAAGCATCACTCAGTTTCAAAAAGGTTGGCGAGAACAACATCAGTCCCATTCTTGTGATATTGTTTTTTTGGGTTTGTAATAATCACTTCATAAACAGTAATTGGTGAAAAAAATGATTTTGCTGCAATGCTTTGATATGAGTGCGCTTAATTTTCATTTTACAACATACTGTGTGCCGATATATTTTTCTTTTTAGAGAGCTGCAAACTGCCCTTAGCCAACTTTGTAGTTTGACGTTGGACCCTCTTGTGTATATTGAACGGGAAGATTGTGGCTAAAATGATAAATATGATTAGTATTGCAGTCAAGAAAGTTATAATGCTTAGTAATCACATTTGTGCATGTACAGTAATGTTTGGGAAAACATATTTTTTATTGTACTACATTTCAGCAAACCATTTTCAATGGAAAACGACACCCAAAGCAAGAAAAAATGATAAATAAAACAATTTTACCCTGATGCTCCTTATCTCCAATTTTTCTTCTCTTGACATGACTCACGCTCATCAGTTCACCGAGTGACTTTTGGTTCCCACTTGAAGGTCCACTTGCTTTTCATTTAGGCACCTACATGAAGCCTTCCCTATGTGTTTGCCACCTGGTGGTTGGGACACCACTAGTTGACAAAGTGCTTGATTAGACAAGCAGCAGAGCCTGCACTTTAAATGTAAATACCGCAGACAATCAGGTTAATTTATTCATGGCAGTCAAAATCTTGATCACGATTCAAATTTGATTCATCGCGTAGCCCTGGAAGTCACAACTTTTTCCAATCGAATCCACCAGAAATGAGAAAACAAATCAAACTGAACATCAAGATGGATGAATCCTTTTTAAGCACGTCTCTCTCGCACTTTGATGTTTTCTACCAGTGATTCCCAAAAGCTGTGCATTGCTCACATTGGTGAGTCATAAGAGAAATTATCCATCCATCCATTTTCTATACTGCTTCTCCTGATTAATGTTGTGGGTGACTTTCCCTCATCATCATCAATGTAATATGCAGAGACGCAATGAGGCATTGGGCCCCAAGCTGAAGAGGGCCACATCAATGGCACGGCTTAATTTAGAAACTGCAATGACAACACATTGGGAATCCCCCGCACAGGGCTCCTCACTAGCTGTTGCTCGCTAGGAGCTCGGTGGGGACCCTGAGAGATGGCCACTATCAACGACGCAACTGGATACCTCAGGAAACAATGCAATGATATGTCGGGATTCAGAATATCCCAAATTAGCACCATGAATAGCAAGCTTGATTGTGAATTTGTCATCCTGCAAATTTTGCACATTTGTTTGTTTGCTTTTTTTTGTTGTTGTTCATCTTTACAATGTGTGTAAAGTTTAGTCTGTGGGTTTGTAGTTAGTTTATTCATTTTCTATGTCAATTATAGTGGTGCCTTAAGATACAAGTTTAATTTATTCCATGACCAAACCACTCGTATCACAAACCATTTGAAATGTGGGATACGCCATTTTTTCTGGCTCAGCCTCCACCATTAAAAAATATTTATATATATTTGTAATGTAAAGAATGGTCCTCCATTACATTGTACTTTACAAAACAAAACTGCAGTAATGGCATAATTTAAAAAAATGTAAAAATATAATAGCTTTTTAGACATTTTCTACTTCATTTCAACTTACATTGTGCTGCTCCTTCCGCTGAGCACACCTTTGCCACCCAGGTGCAGCACAGTACAGACATACGGACGTACAGCAAAATGACTCAGGACATGCCTGCGAGTGTTATATTATTTTTCTTCATGTGTTGCGCCACCATTTGTGTTCAAATATCTGTTACTTAAAGTGTTATAACACTGCCACACTCATGCTATTCATTAGCCCATCTATGCTATTTCCCATTATGTTTTAGCATTAAGCTAGCACACTTCAGGGCAAATTTACGTTATGTAATGTTTTAAATACACGTAGTGTAATTCTCTTTGTTTTTATGTTTATTTTGACAGTAAACTGGGAGCGGGAAGAAATACATTGAATCCGCATTTTTGAAGATTTGACCACTATCTGCCGGAGTGCTACTTATTCTGAGTTGAGTTTTCTGCTATAGCATACAGCGCTTGTGCCTCGAGTAAGCCAAAAAGACGGGTCGTATTTCAAAGAAACTCATAGGTCCTTGTATCTCAAAGCACCACCTCTTTGCATATGCAGTGTCAAGAGTATATTATTTATTTAATTATTTTTTAAATAATTTATTTATTTATTGGGGGGGGGGTAGGGTGGCTACCATGGTCCGGGTGTAGAAACGTCCCTGTGTGGCTATACTTTTGTGGCATTTCTGTTCAGTTTGGTAGATTTGTCAAAAGTATAATGTGTACGGCGCCTCAAGAATGGTTGCAAAACCTCGTTTCTATGCGAAAATGTAGTTTTCACTTGCCTGGAAGAGGCGTAGGATGTTGGCAACCATGATCGATACCGAGCTCGCCGAGGCTCCGATGACTCCCACCACTTTTTCAGGCTTGACGAAGACCGGCGGCTCCCCGTTGGTGCACCTGACATCCGAGGTGTCCTTGGTGATGAGGGCCTGCACGAAAGTTAGAGACTGCTCCAGCGCGTAGGTATCCCTCGAACAAGTGTCCAGCACCCGGGCGCCAAGGGTAATGTTGGGCAAGAGTTGCTCGTCCTGGTTGATTTGGTCCAGCGCGTACATCATGGCTTCGAGCCGCTGGATGCCGTTCTCCTTCTTCAGGTCCCCGCACGGCGCGCTGTCCACCCCCCTGGCGTGTACCGGGAAAAGTCCTCCGAGGGTCAAGTCGCCCTCGGTCCGGATTGAATGCGGCGCGTACGTCTCCTGTGCCAGCACCACATCCAGTGCAGTCCGCATGAGGCAAAACAAGCCCAGCTCGGCGAATAGAACAGGACGAGCCATGTTTTCACTTGAAAGATCGACAGATGAAAGGTGCAATCACGAGAAGTTTTGTCAACGCGAAGTCATCGTGGCTCGCTCGTCACCGCGGAGGAGATTCAACAAGCTGGGCAAGACTGCAAGCTAGACGCGGTCCGTGACGGAGGCTCGCTGCGCCCATCGCCTCCTCGCTGCCAGCTTGTTGAATGGCGAAGCCTCTCGCGGAAATTCGATTCTAATAACACGACTCCGGTCGCGTCCAACTGGGTTCAAAACCCAAATAGGCTATCACGAAAAAACCAAATCAGCGCACGCAGTGAACAGCAGATGCGGTCAATACGAGAAGCTTCGCTCCTGCAGAAGTCGGTGACATTCTTGTTGTGGAGCAACTCGTGCACGGAGGTGCAACATCTCCTTCCCACTGGCTTCAGACAGCCGAGGGAGGGGGGGGGAGCAAGAAAGAGAAGACGAGTGCGCGGTTGCCTTGTCCACTTAGTGGCGGGAAAAGAAGAAAAAATGCAGCTAATTAAAGCTTTCCTCTGTCGCTGCAACCGGTCGTGAATGAGTCACAGCAAGGATTGAACAGTGTTGCAGCCCCCCTGTACTCCCCCCCCCTTTTTTCTGTTTCCCACGGAGGACGACACTTGGCTTGGCTGCGAGCGATTCAAAAGGCGAGTGTAGCCTGTCACTCCAGGGTTTTTAGAAAGTAAGCAAACAAGACGACGAGCTGAATAATTGCTCCTCGGAGAGCCCGCTCATCTCGACATGCAACGTCTCCGCACTTCCCCGCCCTCTTTTATTGCCACGCGAGCACGGAAAGTCGATTTAATGGTGACACGCAGCTCAGATCGTGATGTCGACTGCCGAGCAGCGATGACAATGAGAGCTTGCACTCGAGCTCCCCAAGTTTTTTCTATTCATAATGGTGTACCTTTAAAAGAGGAGTAAGGGAGGGGTGATTGGAGGGGGTCCAGCCTGGTCTCCAAGGCAACGCATTTTTCACAAGACATCCCTGATTCATCCTCCACAGTCCACACACACACAAACACAGAACAGAAGGAATTAACCACACCTTTAGGAGCAAGAAGCCCCTCACAAAACACCATCCTCACCAAAAACTGCACAGATGGTGCTTTTACAAACCTGACCGAGTTCCCGGCAATTTCATGCGCAAGCATTAGTCAGGGAGTTTCTTGGCAGAGCTGTCGCATTCTAAAAAGTAACTGTGTTATTCAAAGTAGAAAGCAAATCCAACATTTTTATTGCTAAGTTCTATTTAGTCAGTGTTTCCCAACCTGTATTGAGTCAGTAACCTTCCGGCAAATCTCATTGCGCACAACACAACCAAGCAAAAATATTGGAACACTGATGACCTCGTCTCCATTTCCTCACAAATCTAGTTCCTCGATGTGAAAAGTGACCCTGTTAAATGGAAAGTAAATTTAATGTACTTGCAGGAAGTCATGACTTGCTTTCTTGGATGAATGGCATCATGCATATTGTACCTTCTGTTCACAAGAGCATTTTCTGTATGTTGCTAGCATAGATGGATCAAATAGGACATAATTCATAACCATTTTCAAACAAATGATGTAAAATTTGAAAATCTGCATTATATCAGTCTTTACATTCGCGTTTGAGAGCTATATGAAAATCAATCAGAATTGGAACTCAATTTTTTTTTGAATGATTTTGGATTCATGTTGATCAATGTTGATGTTTAATTTTTTCCAAAGGTAAAAGCAGATGTTTTCTTTCTCTTTGTATTTCTTGTTAACGTGTACAAAATCATTGTGAATTTTAATCTATAGTGAAGTCATGTTCTTAGCATCATCTAAAATCAGCTTCGGAAGAGATGTAGTTGTCTCGATACATTTTGGGCTGATGTCAAAATCTGGAGTTACTAGTTCCCAAAACAAAACAAGAACTCTGCTGCCAAGTCTTCCACATCGAACAAGCGAAGCGAAACAGGACAAACATGATGTTGCTTTGAACTGCTTTCAAATACCGACATCTTGCTGTACTTGCCAGCGATGCGCTGTTGAATGTTGAATGTCATTGTGACAATTGAGAGATTTATTTATTTATTTTAATTTGTATTTTTTTTAATGGAATGATGCCAGTGTTGTCGCCAGACTGATGGGGCACGTGCGCCAGTATTAATGAGATGTGACCCAGTATCAGGCTCAGACAGGCCATCGGACTGGCAAGAGTGGAAAGAAAAAAAATAAAGAAAAAAATCAAATTGCTGCTCAGTTCTTTCATATGTCACAGCCACCCACAGTTTTTCCCTACATTCATGAATTTGTGACCTGCTCGTGCTACGCTCTTTTACCATTCCCTCCACCCCTTATCCCTGCCTTCCTCTCTCCCACTCATTTTATGTCAAGCGGTACTGGCAGGTGGGCCTCTCCTCCAACAGGCAGCTCATATTGGTCTGTATCAAGGACACTACTCTAAAAGGTAATTGCAATGACACGTGGGGCGTCATAGAGCCCTTTATTGACAGGCTTGTTGAAAAATATGTCAATAGCACATCAAACTAAGACAGTAAGAAGCAAACTGATCGATCGGGATAAGCAAAAAGGAAAAAAAAGAGAATAACGAAAATAACAAAGAGATGGTGGTGTTTGCTTTCTGTTATGTGATAAAAGCAGTGCAGCCAGTTTGTTCCAGTCTCACCCACCATCACAATGTTGACTGCCCGTCACGAGCTAACATTAAAATGCAGACCAACAGATGTGACAAAACAGGATGTTTGATGTCTGTTTTAATTTGTTTACGCAGAACAGTTATGTTCTATTATTTACCATGCTGCACGAAGTTAAATTACATTAAATTACAATGTGTGCAAGCCAAATATTTTTTTGTGGTGGATTTGGAATGATAAACTTTACGCCTCAAGGTGTTATTATGAATCCCACGAGGAGAAAACACACCGCTGCAATTCAAGTGGCTGCTGCAAATAAAATAAAATAAACAGTACTGAAGCAAGAAACGCGAAAGTGATGATGTACTGAATGATGGATTGATTATCAAAATAATTGTGAACTGGATGATCGATTTTGTCCATTAATTGTCGCACCTTGCATGACGGCAATTGGAACTTGTGGGTGGATTTTCTAGTTGTATTCCTCTTCCCCCATTAAATTGCCAAGCTCCAAATGCTGTTTCTTCCAATACTGTGATTTCACATAATTTGGTTATAGATGATACAGCAACCATTACACAGATTATAGTTCTTTGCTATCAAGGAAATTTATCATCTCCATTAGAAATATTTGCAAATTGCTTTGAGGACAAGCCACATGGCAGTGTCCACGAAAAAAAAAAAAAACAGAATGATTCTTTCACAGAATGTGACTTTGTTTTCAGGTCTTTACATTTTAAAGCTTTTGGGAGACATTACAAGATGCAGTTACTCAATTAAAAAAAAGATGAATCATTTTTTAATCATACTTCAAAAATGACTATGGACCATTCATGCAGCAATCTACAAGGCTGCAGTTTCTGAACAAACAAACAGGAAACATTCAAAAGATTACGGGATAAATCATTTGCATGATCAGTTTGGTTGAGAGTTTCTGTCTGATGTAGAAAAAAAAATTACAGTGGACCCCTTTTTAGAAACATATTGGTCCCATTCTTTGCTGTTCAATTAAAAGATTAGAAAAGGCAATGTCGTATTAATTGAAACACGCATGTCCTATTGACATTACAAGCTTGCATGGCCACATTTCTAATTAATTAAGTTGAATAGAGACTAATTCAGTCTTAATCCTGTCATGCAGTGTATTTATCTCCATTAGCTTCTTGAATATTTTACAACAGGCACATCATGCAAGTATGCTAACACAGAGCATGCGAATGTGGGTTCGGGTTCACATTGTGCGCGCTGAGGCAGGATTCATGACACACGCGGGGAGAAAGTGTGGGAAGAAGAGTCGTGAGAGGCGAAGGAGGCAGATGGCCTCCTCTAATGCGAGCGCGCTGAGACAGGCAGGCGAGGGGGAAGCGGCGAGCTTCTCCACAAGTGACAGCCAGAGAAACTGGTGTCGCCATGCACAGCACTAATTTCACCGCTCGGACTCTCCGATTTAAGAGCCCGACTCCCACTTCCACTGTCAGCTTGAAAGCTTACTTTTGAAAAATGGGGCCCTCTCCATGATTTAATTCACTGACTACCCTTAGGAAGAGGGGCCTTTCCCCAGGGGAGGTTCTGTGATTTAGACCGAGATTACACCTTGGATTGGATCTTCTGCCTTTTTCTTTCCTCACTCATTGCGTGGTCACACCGTTGCAAATCGGCAAAACATGCAGCCACTCAAAGAATTCCATTTCATTTTCTTCACGTGGTGAATTACCAAGGGAGCACAGGCAGGTGGAGAGAAGGTGTGTCGAGTCTTTATATCCAATATAGACATGAAAACAACCCCCAACCCCCAAAAAAAGACACGGTTTCCATATGCCACAGGTGCAAAATAATTCAATATATCCGGCCCTAGATAGACAATGCTTTCCTATGAGAGGCCCGGGCCTTTGTTTCAAGCATTCAATAACATGTCTGCTCACTACAGCCTTCTTCAAGTCAATTACAAAGCTGGCTCAGAGTGAACAACAGGCAACGGAACAATAAAAAGTCAACCTTCAGGACAGGAAGCAATACACTTTCCTTTTAGGCTGACATTGGCCACAATGGGCTCTGTCTGTAAAATTAATTAACCTGGAAACCCGTTTAATTCCCAGACTCAAATGAAAGGGCCGTTGAATCCACAGGAACAGAACAACTCCACAGCAGAAGGTAATTGCATGTCGAGCTGATTTGTTCGAAAACATACCGAGCTCCAACCCGTTTGGAGTCACGCATATTCTCTGCGCGGCGAGGTGAGGTGTTAATGTTAGATCAATGCAGGGGCAATGTTACATTAGCAACGTGAAGGTCAGCAAGTTGCAGAACCCCTGCGTCTCATTGCCTACCATCTGCTCGGGAACAATAAAATAAATTAGGCTATGTTTTTATTCATCTCTGTCAGCAGATTTGGCGGCTATGTCGGGGGGGGAGAAAAAAGGTAGAAAACAAGAGTAATTTTACAGCCGCGTGGAATGCTTACCTCCCGTGTTGCTCATTCCAAAGACAAAGCTGGTCCGTAGCAAAAAGGACAATGAACTCTCTATGCTCTTAATTATGACCCTAATCCATCAGTCATACCTGCACCACTCTAATTACATTTTTGTATAGACAATGCTGTGAGCTCATTTTCCATTGACACGCTAAAATATACGAAAGACAGACTAATAATGCACACGTGACCGGTGGCATACAAAAATACACCGAGCAGGGCTTCTTCACGAGAGTAAAAGTGAGTCAGACCTTCTTTTCACGAACCGGATAGCACATGGCGATATTTTAATGATCTCGGAAAAACTCATACATTGGGTCACTGGCATCTCAAGGGACTTGAGACAAAAAGAAAGAGAACTGAGCAGAGGACTCTCACTATATACACCAAATACATTCAGCCTCATTGGGTAATGGGGGGCTATAGAATTAAAGGGGAACTAAAGCCCGCCTTTGTAAAGCAAAAATACTTAGTATGTGCCAGGTTTACACAGTAAAATTTGTGGAGTACATTTTACTTTAAAAACAAAAGCATAAAATTCTCAAAGTAAATTTGGTTAGCACGTCTGCCTCACAGTACAGAGGTGAAGGGTTCGATTCTGGCTCCAACCTTCCAGTGTTGAGTTTTCATTTTCTCCTGCGTGGGTTTTCGCCAGGTTTCCTCCCACATTCCAAAGACATGCACTGTAGCTTCATTGAACACTCTAAATTAAAAAATATTTCCAGATTTCGAACATTATGTTTTGACAACATATGTTTAGTTCCCCTTTGATTATTCAGTTATTTTTATTTTATTTCATCCTGAGCATCAAAATCTGCCTTCATGTGAAAGTGGTGTGTGGCACAAAAAAGATTAGAGACATGACAACAAGTCTCACTTGTTAAACAGAAATGTGGCCTTTAAGACGGAGTTGCTATGTGCAAAGAACCCTTGTTATTTTCCCCACTGATGTGACATCTCCCTGATTGGGTGCCTGCCGGGTAATGATCACCTGTATTACATGTGGCAGATTAGGACAAAAGGGTGTCGACCTCCCACCCACACAGTTGTGGAATCTCGCAGAGGGCCGATTAGCGGCTGACAGAGCCTTCGTTCGGATGACCAAACTCATGCTTCACGAGCCTTACACGATAAATGGACGCAGCTGTGTTTGTTAGCCGAGAAGACTTTAAAGCCACAAATTTGATAGTGATCACAAATGTCTCTAACCTTGTGGCTGTTAATTTGCTGGCTCTTTGAGCAGTGTCTTCACACTGTATTGTGTCGGCTAAGGTTTTATCTATGGCCTGTTTGAATGACTCATAACAATGTCACTGTGTGTGTGTTTTTGTTTGTGTGACTTTTGGGATAATTGGACATGGTCACTAACACACAGTTCTAAGGAAATCCAATGAAAATATTTTTCCATCCAGCAATGTAGCCACCACTTGGCCAGCGCAAACCACTTGAGTAACATCCTCCAAAACAATGGCCTCACACAAAACCACTTGAGTGACACACTCCACAACCGTGGTGCTACAAACAGTGGCATATTGATGGCCACTTGAATACACCTTCAATGTTTTGTTTTATTTATTCATCCAACGCTGTTAATTTTAACACCGTCAAAGAATGTACTTTCTAAACATCGATGCCTGGTTGCTTCCTTGCACTTAACAAAAGATTAGCATTGCTATATGTCTGAAATATAACCATCGTCACTGTATTTTTGATTATGTGGAGGTGATCTCATGAGCTCACGTTTGATGTCAATAAATCTAAACTATTGTGTGGAACGCTTTTTGACTTTCACAGGTTGAAGTGGACAGGTGAAGTCATGTGGATTTGCATTTTGGTGGCGATCGGCCGCCGTTTTAGACAACAGAACTGACAAAGCAAGCAATTTTACCTCGCTTGCCTCCCTGCTGTGATGTAGACGCTGAAACCGAAAAAATAACATAACATCTCATCACATGAAAAAAAAAAATCTTGAGTCTTTTAGGGGGATATTTTAGTACTGATTTAATTTTTACAAGCAAACCTATTATATAAGTGTAAATGTCAATGAAGTGTCCCTTTAAAAGTAAAAGTGTGCCAGATAATATCTTTGGAGCTCATTTTAATCTGCATTGGCATTTAAGAACAAAGTAAAAAAAAAAGTGGATAAAGATAAAAGAACTAATTAGGGATTAGAAGCCGCAAAATGGCTAACATTATTCACACCTGTATATGTTTACGCCAATCAACACTTTATATTGCTCAATAATTTGTAACATTACCACCAACACACGTGGACTGAACAATATTGTAGATTTGTTAAGAAAA
This sequence comes from Idiotropiscis lumnitzeri, assembly GCF_059441095.1. Lineage (NCBI taxonomy): Eukaryota > Metazoa > Chordata > Actinopteri > Syngnathiformes > Syngnathidae > Idiotropiscis > Idiotropiscis lumnitzeri. The sequence continues at coordinate 25,553,674 of NC_142393.1, forward strand.
AAAAAATCAAATTTGTGTATTGGGACTATTTGGACAACAATATTTATCCGATATTTCATACATTCATTTATATAGCAAAATCAAATTGCGCATCAATCCTTGTGTCAGAAGTCAAATATAAATCTGTAACTTTAGTGTATTGTTACAGTGCAAAGTTTCATTTATTTTGACTCATAAGCTTGCACAGAAGTGCCCACAACATCTCAAAGTAAACTTTCACCAACTCACCAGAGACTTTTCTCAAGTTAGGAAGAGACTAATGTGCACAATCGGCATGAACCAATTCTGAAGAAAGATTGCAGCCAAACAAATAGACCTCCTCAAAAATGATGTGCTGTGGCCCAAGCCACACAAAACTATTTAATTTACTGAGTCAGAGCCGAGCAAAAACACTGGCTATTTTTCAACATGTGTAAAATGGACAACAGGAGACGCATTTAAGCGCAACTCGCTGTAACGTCCAAAGACACTTCCTTCAATGCTGACCGTATTTTGATTTCCAAAAAAGAATGATACTGAAATGATAATATTATGTATAAAATAAAAAATAGAATACAAGTGTTGCATATTGCAGTATTGATTTCCTTGAACATGTAGCTAAAGCACTTACATCTATGTAATGAAAGAAGTACATTTTTTGTATGCGAAAAAATATGAATGCATTCTTATCTAATCAAGTTCTTTGGTGATAGTATTGTCTCCAGATACTGTTCTCCTATTTGGGTGCCACATTAAAGCTTATATCAGATTGGTCAAAGTTAGACTAAAGTATACTATACAATTCCATCTGAATTTACTGCACGCCTTGTACTTTCTCCACTGGATGTGCCATTATCACAATGGCAATATTTTTTTCAATATATCGTGCAGCCCTAATTTCAATTATGCCTTCTCTGAATGGGTGGAAAATAAAACAAAAACAAAATAATAGCTGTCTTTTGAAGTTAAATATTACCTCTTCTGTTAAAAAAAAAAACAATTTTTAACAAAATATTCTTGCTTTCTTTTATTTATGTAAATAATAAAACAGTAGTCTCAAAAGGATATTAAAATAACAAAGAAAAAAATTGCACTTCAGTCTTTAGTCAATTATTTTCATCTCCATCCTGTCTTGCCAGGTCAGACAAATCAAGGAACTCAGTCAACTTAAACTCTTTCCTGATCCAGCTTTTTTGCGTTTTTGTGTGTCCACGTATAAGCATTGAGATCTCCGACAGCCGTCAAACAGAGACGCATGAAACGCTTCATTCCATCCCTTTCAGCAACAAACGGTTGACAGACCTTCTCCACATACTTGTCCTAATTGCAGCTACTTGCCTTCTCTTTCGGGTACCTTACCGCCCTGCCGGAAACAGTGCACTCCACCTCTCCTTTGTCGCGAAAAACGTTAGTCTTATGAAACACTTGCTAATGGGTCCCGTGAAAGCCAACTACAGCCGGACATTTTCATGAATTTCTAAACCACTCACAGGCGCCCGAGCCAGAAACTAAAAAAGTAGAAAGAGAGACAGCACGCTGAACTGGTTGCCAGTCAGTCGAAGGGCACACGGAGACGAACAACCTTTCACACTCACATTCCGACTTTCATTGAGCGAGAGCCTGCCTGCACACACTTGAACTGATTTCATGTTGACCAAGTTTCTGATTTTTATTGCAATTGCACTGGGTTATTGTGGTTCATGCAACTATTACGCCGGACTATACAGCAGGGGAAAAAGTGCTCTGATTTTCAACTGCATCAACTGCAACTCATTTCAACATGCCGGTGAGTGCTGCAGTGGAAGGCAGGCCTTTTTTTTTTTTTTTTTAATTCAAGATAAGTGCCCCTGTAGTCATTACCAGACTTCGAAAAGGTTGTATTAAGGTGCGCCCACACACAAATGTACTCACAGCAGACGCAAACATTTGGAATCAGAATTTACTCAGCTCCCTCCTATGCTGCCGCTCAATTCATCATGGGAATGAATCGCTCAGACTCATTAGGAGGAAATTAACAAATCACCACACATAGCTTTCACACGAGATGGAACGATAAATCACTTCATCGTGAATAGACGCCATTCACGGTCGCTGCTCCTGCACTCGAGCACCTTCTTTGACTTGAGTGAACCTGAGTGAAATCATGCCCCATTTTGACCATGCCTGAGGACTGTGCAATGTGACAGTAATCCCACGAGTTTATCTGTCCGGGGAGCTCAATGCTTCATGGTCCCCCACGATCCATCCCGTCTCTCTGCTTCCCTCTGGACTTCTAATGGCTCAGCGGTCTCACAGGAGCCCTGTGGAAACCACGGGTCACTGAAGTATCATTTTCCCCAAGGCACATCCGATGCAGGCACACTGGGTGCGTTTTGGGGCCAGCACAGCTGATCTCTTGAATGCAGAAAGAGAGGCAAGGTGGAGAGTTGCATAAATTCATACACAACTATACAATTCTGGCCTCCAATTGCCATGGCCTGTTTGAAATACGAGAAAATGATCGCCGTCTTCATGGTCAGGTCAGTGAGCCAATCTTTGATTGATGTCTCGTGCAGAAGAACTGTGGCTCGGAGTAACAGTGAATGTGGTGTGTTTACACAGTTTGGAGGGAGCAATGACTGCGTATTGTAGTAGCTAATAGCGGCCTGACAGTGCTGAGTGAAAGTGAGCGTTGTCAACACAGAGCACATCACAATGCACAGTGCAAAGAGACGTCTTATGGTCGCTCAGGGATTGAATAAAGCCCAGCTCATTTGCCGCATATCACATTTTGTTGCATGCTTTCAGACACTTTCTCATATTTCAAATCCAGAGCCGTTAATGGGCATTTTATATGCTTCCCACATTTTTTCAGCTCACTTTAAGCTTTCCTATATCACGATGCCATTTCCTCCCACTTCTGGAATTTCTTGCTTTTCAGGTGACAACCAGAAATTTAAAACGCAAAGGCCATTAGAGAAAGACATTAGCACGGATGGTGGATTAAAATCTTTTTCAAAGCTTCTCATCAAGAATAAAGTGGGAACAAACATGGTACTGAAAATGGTGGTCATCCAACTGGGACTGAATAAATCTCTTTTTTTGTTGCTTTCTGTCGGGTCCGTCTCAGTGGGGAAGACAAGGAAAAACAACCTAATAGCCATAGCCTACGCTGTATCTCGGCTACATCAAAGCAGCCTCGCGCTCACCTGTTAGCGCGGGCTACAGGACCACTGCTGAAACTATTCAGCAATATCCACCTCTGGAAGCTAAAAAAAAGAAAAAAAACATGTCCATCTCTCACTTGCTAACAACTTTGCAGAAAAGCAGAGCGAACAGGCCTCAGGAAGCTGAGATGATTCAGAAGTGACGCGGAATCAGCAACATTTCTGGCCAGAAGATTAGTGAGGCTACGTTGAAATTTTGCTAGCGCCTTTACATTTGCAATCTCCCCCTGCGCCTCTCCACCCCTTTCAGTCACCAAATATGTAATATTTAAACTGCAAAATGCTTCCTTTGGCAATAGCACTTAATGGGCTCCTACCCGACTGCGTTTTGCCATCCAAATGAACATAGCCTCCAGCTGTGGGCTCACCTGCCACCTTTCTTTCAAACATTGCCCCTGAATTAAGTTGTTGGACTAACCTGAGTTGAACTTGATTTGCATAAAAGATGATGAATAGCCAAGGTGCGGGAATCACTAATGAGTTTGTACACTCAAGAGAGACACTTACTTAGATACATCAAAATATGACATAACAAAAGTCTGTCAGAACAAAAGCAGCTCGTTTGGAGGATTGTTGGGAAATAAATGCCAACCTTGCTGAAAATCCTAATGTTTAGCAGTCGTCCTTTAAATTTCTAAGGCTAACCTCTGACAGAATGTGATGTCTTTGCAGCAAACCATTTCAAAGCAATTTCAGCAAACTATTTGCAAAGCAATATCAGCGGGACAATACTACAGATTAACAGTCTCATGATTTTCATACTGTGGATATCAAAATTGGTCAACATGTAATTCTTTGGACCACCTGCAACATTGTGATTTCTCTTCAAAGGCAGGAATGGAATTAGAATACCCAATAATAAGAGTGCCTGAAGCTGTATAAACTCGTCTTATTTTTATGTATTGTTGGCTTCACCTTAACGTTGAACTTAATTTGCATGGAAGTCTGTGATTAGACTGCAGGTCTATAACCTCTAGGAAAATTAATCAACGCAAACCGAGGCACGGACTATCACATAAGTGAGTGAATTTACCACTAATAACGTGAAAAACGAAGATAACTACAGTTTATAGCCAGAAGAACAGATAAAATGGGCCTGACTCTTTTTATGCTGGAGCTGGTAGATAGAGCAGTAAAGCATCAAACACGAAACCATGCTGACAGTCTCTCAAGGTCATCATTGACTGAATAATAGAACATTTCATTCTTTCGTTTTACCCTTGTTGCTACTAAGAAAGCCAACTGAAATTTGACAATTTATACAGGGTGTTCGGAAAGTCACTGCACACTTCTATTTTAATCACGATTACTCTTTCGTCCAAAAATAATCTTAATAATCTGCCCCACTGACCCCACATTAAGAATTAACTACTACACCCCTTTCAGACCTACTCTAAGTATGACATAATGAACATCTGTGTAATTTGTGTCTGAATGTAAATAATAATAATAATCACTCTCCTTACGTACAACAGACATTCACCCAAATGTTTATAATTTGATGTTCTGTAAAAAAGCGTATTTTGGATAATTGCGTGCTTATACATAAATATTTTTCAACTCAATGTTGCAAATAGATCCTTTGACAGTGACAAATTTATATTCTATTGCAGTGGTTTTGGTTTTAAGTGCTGTTCAACTCCACTGCATCATTCTGAGTTTGCAATAGTTTGGTTACGTAAAAGCGGGGGGGGGGGGGAGCTTGGTCCCATTTCTTAAAATCTTTCAGTATGACCTGACAGTTTGATAAAAAATCCTCTCTGGCCCCATTTTGTGCCTCTCATTAAATTTTAAGAACACACCATGCACGAAGAAAAACAACTTATCCAACTCAGAAATTATGACTGATGGGGTGCTTTGTGTTTTCCTTTGCTGTGCACTAACGGGCACACCACTGCAGCCTCGTGCTGATCAGTTAACTTGGCTTTCAGGAGCATATCTATATATCAACCTGCGCAAAATAAAACAATCCCCATCCCTCATTTGCCAGCAACTGCACATACACATAAGCAAAGCTGAAGGCCCTCAAGCAGCTGTGCGGATTGAGACACGACGCGGAAATCGCAACATTTCTGCTCAAAGGGTCCATTTCTCACCTCTTTATGATTATTAAGCTGTTATGTTGGGCTAGATGTTCATATCCCTCAAATCGGCATACTTTGAAATCAAGTGGGATGTTCAATTGAGTGATGGCATCCCTTAGGTTGGTGGCGAGGCTGGCTTGAGCCTTGCTCTCACGAACAAACGTCTGGTCTGCCAGCAAGCTGCGCAGGGTGGTCGGCATTTGTTCTCGACCGTTGACACTCCAGCACATAGGCAAGAGAGGCAAAACACTTTTACGCCTGGTTGTGACACCCGGTGTAACGGCCTTGAGTGAGGCACGCCAAGCATTCCATCAATATGTGCTTCAGTGTTGCTGGAGTTGGGCGTAATGGGCGCTTGGGGTCTTCGGTATGTCGCTGGTTTAGGTTTGCAGTAGAAGGCAGGACATGTATGCAGCTTTGATGGTAAAATTTGCCAGAAATGTCACCATCTCCCACATTTCTTTCCAGGTCATCTTGGCTTTTCCACCCCTTTCCATACCATCGCTGCCCTTGCTTTGCCTGCGCCACAGCTCGGCCACAAGGTCGAGCTTCCTCTTCCTGACGTACCTCCTGGATTACCAGTTTGCTTCTCCCAGATGTAGTGGCCCGTGGCCATGCGAGTGTTCTGGCACCAAGGCCAAGACCCCTCCTGCCCTCCTGCACCCACTGCGCAATTTCCTTGTGCCTGAGTGCTACCTTTGCTTGTTCGGATGCAGCGGGTGAAGTTGATTTCCTGCCAGTGGCCAGAGTGGGGGCAGCTTGGGTTACAAATTACTCCAATAGCAGCATCTCCAGTTTGACTTTGGCGCATTTGTATTCAACTACCAGGCAGGGAATGAGCAGGTGTAGGATCTATTTGCCATAAAGCCTGATACTGCTTAGACATATGAGCTAACCATTCTTTCCAGCTTTTCCACCTTTGAGAATGAGACTTCATAGAGGGTCAGTGGCCACAGGAGTCTTGGAATCAGTCTGTACTGCATGCATCAGAGCTTCAGCTTGCCAGGAAGTAGGTTCGGTCTATATTATCCAGTCCTCTGGCTACCTCCCTCCTGAGCTGAACCACTCGTGTCTTATCTTTGAGGGAGGCATCATACCAACGATCATGGCTCTTTACGGGCTCCTCTGAAACCATTGGGATGGTTTCCTCGCCAATGTGGAAGTGGTGGTCTGACAGCTTCTCCTTGATAATTCCGATGCTTCTGCTTTTGCTCGTCTTGGTCTTCGTGTGAGCCTGCTTTGTGTTTTCCTTCAGCTTTCTTAGCAGCCATGTAGTGTAGGCCTTGGTCATAATGAGCATGGTGAGGTCTTCTCTGTAAGTTATGACCGGAGGTCACCTCAATCCAGTTCTTAAAAGCTGTCCGCCAACCACCCATTTAGAGGCCCGGATGATAACCTCCATGGCCAGGATGAAGGCCAATGGGGAGATGTTGCACCCGGCAATGATTCCCACTTTCAAATGTTGCCCTGCTGTGGTATACTCTGATGTTGTCACACAAGGCTGGATGGTAGTAGGCCCTAACTAGGATTGTGAGCGCAGTTGGAACCTTTAAGTAAGAGAACAAAGGTTTTCGCAAGGACCAGGAACACCACGTGAAAATCTCTTCCCTCTTGATGTGAAAAGGGGGATCCAGATCGGTTACCAACTCAGCAAATACTTCTCGATCAGGGGTAAGGAACTGAGTTTCCTGGAGAGCCATATCCTGCCCTCCCAACTCCAACATATCAGATTCAAATGATCGTTTCAGGTTTCTCTTGTTGATGTGATGATCATTTGAATCAACTGTGTTGTACTAGCAAGAGATCTAAAACAGGCAGGAGATGGCTTTCTAGGAACCGGAGTTCCTTACCCCTGATCTAGATGTATTTAATGAGTTGTGATCCGATCTGAATCCCTTTTTTGCAACTCTTTCACATTAAGCCCTCAACAATCAATCAGCCGACATTGTTCAGCCCACTTTTCCTAAACTACCAGTCTGAACCAGCACCGGCATTTTGTTTACATGGTACCTGGTTGCAACAATGCACGTTATGTGACATTTACAGACTTAAACAATGTGGGGAATGCTAGTTGTTGCAGTTTAAAAGAGAACATATTTTAATCCCGTTTCCTGCTATTGTTGCCGGAGCCTGGAGTAAAAAAAAAAACAAAAGTCTAGTGACAACTTACAGCCGCATGTTTAGCTGCTTTCTCTGTCACTTCAGACGGTGAGGCAATGAACAATCTCAAAAGCTCTGAGGCGTATCATTAGAGTAATAAAGTTGGGCGCGTTTTGTTGAGAGGATGGGCGCATGCTTATTTACCTTAAAGCAGAAATAAGACCCAGCCAAAACCTTGATCTTACATCAAACCAACCCTTCCCACTGCATGGTAACCACATCACATATATGCTCAAAAAAAAAAAAAAAATAGATAAACCTGGTATTATATGAAAATTATGATTAAAATACTGAATAAAGAAGGCAGCCGTTCGAATCACAAAGTGACAAGCGTTCTTAGGAATTACATTCTCATTCTTAAAAAGCCTATACTTGACGAGTTAACAAGACCTTGCGTTCTTGATACTCAGAAACGTATAATGATTTCACCCCACCATGGCACACCGCTTGTTATGATTTGCTACTAATTTTGTTTCATTCTAAATTCCATGAGCATAATATTAGTAATTACAGTACCATGTTTTGACTAGTGCTGGCATGTATTCTTGCTTTAACATTTTTTGAGTTTAGTTCTCCTGTGACTTTAAGACAGAAAAATAAATAAAACCTCAAGCTGGTGACATTTAGTGTTGTAGTAGCACTCCCTTCGAAATAAGTCGTGGAACCAATGTAGCAGTCACGGCTAACATCCGCTTGTTTACAGTTGCTAATTTGAATTCTCTGTGATTATTTATCACGAGTACACTCTTCTATAATGATTTGCCACAATGATTGAAAGTCATGATAGTCGTTGTTGTGCACTTAAAGGCACTTTGGATGATCTTAACATTGGCGCGTAAAAATGACATCAGTACTAAAATGACCCCCTAAAAGACTCTGTAGTGATTTAAGTTTTATTTTGTGATGAGATTTACGACAAATTAGCACCAGTTTCAGCGAGGACGCCGACTCCACAGTAGAGTGTGTCCGCATTGCAATTTATAATTTCGGCTGTTCCATTTCAAATTAAAAAAATCTGGGGCCAATCCTCATCCAAATAAATGTGGAACTCTACTCACTCCCAATTCAGTTTCTGTAAATATCCCGACTGGTGCTTTTATGCTGTGTGTCCTCAGCAAAGAAGCAGCGTGCCGCGTCCTCTCAGCATAGTCTGTGCACCTCTGCTCACTTCCACAGTTCCTCATTCTCATTTAATCAGCCACGGAACGGTTAATCCTTTTGATATGTTGAAGTGATCAAGGGTCAGGACGTCCACATGAATTTTTTTACCAATTGGCCACCGCTTTTGGGCGTTATAAGCAAAGAAAGTACAATGATTTCCAATGGAGAGGTAGTAATCGGTCCCTGAAATGACTCTCACAGTACCCTGGAGAGAGCACAGTGGGGCGTGGCCATATTCCTCATTAAAAGTAGGCATTTTTCAAGTTGTCACCTTTTTCTTAAGTTTTCCAAAATGTACAGATAAAAAGAAAATGATAACTAATTTCAGTTTCCTGATTAAAAAAATACGTAAACTGAGCTTGTTAGTGAAAAATGGGGCATCTTGGCTATACAAATACTATAAGTGAGGGACACGACTTCGGTCAGAGACTCAAAGGGGGGACTAATGAATTGAGGCTACAATTATCACTTGATAGCACTGTAAACTCAACCTATAATTAGTTACAGGTGGCATCATAAAATGAGGGTGCAAATCTCTGGTGAAACCACTGAGATGAACATCTAGCAATTAATTTATACGACAAACAAGGAATCTTGGGCTTTTCTACATAGGAGCGTGTAAGCAAAGTTTGCAGTCTAAATGTTCGACCAGAGAAACAACATTAACGTTGCAGCATTTCTGCTGGCCCACAACTTGGAGACCTTGAAAGTGGATGTTTTCAGCTGCAGAGCTGACTGTCACAACGCTGCTTTCGCCACTCACCCCTGACCATGTTTTCTTTGCCCACAATAAGCAACAGTAGGCTGGAGTTACTGCACTTCATTTTATTTTATTTTTTACACTCTGCTTGATTATTTGAACATGAAGAATTTTAGACTGCAGCCTGAGGCTCAAACACACTGTCCCTCCTAACTGGTCGCTCCACGAAGACTCTTTTTCTGATACTTTAAATAGAGTTTTTACTTGGATATATTGCCAACTGGTAGATTAGCAGGGAAATGTGATTCTCAGAAACAAATGCCACACACAAGCTGTTTACCTTTGAAGACAAAAAAAAAATAAACACACAATGATTTTGGACACTCTAAATTGCCCCTGGGTGTAAGTGTGGGCGAGGATGGTTGTGCGTCTACGTGTGCCCTGCGATTGGCTGGCAACCAGTTCAGGGTGTCCCCCGCCTACTGCCCAAAGATAGCTGGGATAGGCTAAAGCACCCCCCGCGACCCTAGTAAGGAGAAGCGGTACAGCTAATGGATTATTTTCTGACACATATTTTGTCCCTGCTAATGGGCTCTTTGCACGTAAGCTCCCATGTTACCGAAGTACGGTTTGGTCATTTCCAGTTTGTTATTAATCTACATGGCGTTTGTACAGGACTTGACCATGACAGTCATAGTCATAATGAGACGAGGACTTTAAGATGGATGCTTCTTCTTACATCCATTAAAGTGTAAATCAATATTCTTCCCAACATTGTGGTTACGCTAGATATAGATTATTAATACACTCATTAATAGTTAGTGATCAAATATGCATGTGGCAGTGTATTTATATTAGGATGAACAATCCCAGCAGAAATGATCTTAAGTTGTGTTCTATGAGTTTTTAAATTCTTAATTTTTGTTTTAAAGTGAGTTTTGGCATTATTAGTGTCAAATAGAGACAAGCAGACATGAGGAGGGGAGAGGCCCACCTGCTCCATCCATTCAGAGGCACGAGAAAAGCGAACAGTACAAATGAAGGAGTGCTTAACGTTATCTGTCGCTTTTGTCCAATTATTGGGAATCACTGCGGAGCCACACTCCTCCATCTTCAGTGTTGTACTTCAATGAACAATGAACAAAAGTTCATGAACTTGTTCATATTTTAGGCAAAACATGAACTGAATATAGTGTTTCTCTGCCTAATGAACGATTTTGTAAATATGCTCATTGTGGTGCCTCTTGACTCTTCATTTTTTTTCTCAGGAGTGTCGGGTTTCATTAGTCTTCATATGTAGGGTGACGTGTGTGTCAATATGTTTGTTATTTCCGACCTCAGCCTCGTTCATACCTTTGATTGTATTTGTGCTTGCACATTAAAGAGTACGGTCCTCTTTTTGTTTTATTTTATTTTTTAAAAAAGGAGCCTTCAAACAACTAGTTTTTCCTCATGAGATTGTTGGTTGAAACTTGCAGCTGTCTACTGGAGTTAACTGAATGGGGCAATGCCAGTGATCTCAAGGTAATGACGTGGAGTAAACATATGAAAACATTGAAAAAAAAATTGTTTTGAATTGTTGAACTGAACAAGTTCATTAAAAATGTGTCAACAGAAATTTGAAGCACTTGGCAAGGTCTGAACTTTCCCAACACTCGCCATCTCCAACCAGACTTCAATGTCAAATTATGATATGGCGCAAACAAATAATTGGCCGTCAATTCCACAGATGTAAAAGGCAAAGATAGGGGGCTCAAGTCAAGAAGAGAAACGGTGAGGTTGAGTGAGAAAAGCTGCCTTAAAAGGAAGGACCTCTGGACCTTGATTTGAGTCTCTGATGTGTTTTCATCCACTCTGTGCTTGATGTGGTATTATTCATCTTAGATAAGTCTGAAGTGGAATCTGCTGTGACGTGTAGTTGAAAGCTGCCAGGAGAAGCAGAGGCTATCGCAGTCAAACATTATGAGTCATGTAAAATCTTGACAGGCTCTTTGCAGAATTTTAATTTGAGCCATTCCAAATGCCTACACATATATTACACCCTCGATGACCAACTAAGTAATAGTATTGATTGACGCCCTGCAGATCTTTTCATATAATGTCAAAACTGATGTTGATATTGAATGCTAATTTCAAGCAACGTTTCTTAATCAAAATGGAGCTGAGCGCTCAGGGCGGCACAAATAGATTTTTCTGCTCCACTTACATGGATCAATATTTTTCTTGCATTGTCTTGAGATGTGGGAATATGCGGTAGCCGACGCTCCTCACATAATCACATCAAAATGACTGTTGCATGAAAAATGATATGTCTGCTACTTTTCTTCACAAGACCCCTCTACAAAAACCAGCGCCAATCCGACTGCAGTTATAAATCACAGTGCCACTCTGGCACAAAGACAGGAAAGAAAGTCATGCATTCCTTTTAAGTGAAGGCTTACAGTTGAACCTCAGGCACTCCAGTCCATAAATCGCAGCATCAATTATTAACCCAAATCTGTTTTAATGTGCAAAAAGAACCCCCAGTGGGCAAGCTAATGCAACTAGCAGGAAACGAGGAGAACAGATAGAACGAACCCGAGCCCTTTTACGTCATGGCGCTGGTGGAGAGTGCAGGAAAGCATCAAAGATAACACCATGCTGACAGCCACTCGGGGTCAGCAGGAGCCATATTAGTGATTGAATAATAGACATCTCCATTCATTTGAGAGTGGAAATGCCTCCAGAGGGATGTCCAGACAACACGACGAGGTCCCTATGTTCACTTTTGGCATGTTCTCAGGAATGGTGTCAAAGTTCACTCAGCGTTACAAGTGATTTGACAGTACAACCAACAAACTCTGTGAAAATAAGAACGCAATCTCAGCGTCGCTGTTAGGATGTGAGTACATCATGATCACAGACTGAGAGCAAGAAAACGCACAGTTATTCCCCTTAGTGTCAGTCATCACTACGTGGCATGTGTTTTGCTGTTTTCTCAACGTGTTCTATGAATGTGTATGTGTACAAACCTGCGGAAAGAATACTAAATATACTGTTGGGAAGGGGAATGCAGGCAAAGTCCATCTTTTCCTGACGGCAAAATACATTCCTGACACACAGGAGGCACAGATCCAAGCAGATGGATTCCATCTATGGAAAGAAAATATTGTATATTAAATTGGAAAATATCTCTCTGCTTCAGGACAACGCTAGGACTCAATATGAGAATCACATAATTGTTACGTTGCCTCTGTTCTCGCAACATCACATGCACCCACTAATTGTTTTACATTTTCATAGAGGAAAACCTTGCTCAGAGCAAAACACCCCACTGCAGCACATCATTTTAGGACGTCTTGTCAGCGTTCTCAGTGATCCTGGATGAACTCCGATCTCTGTCCCAATCTGTGGATGCTAAATGAACACGCAAGTAACTGAACTCCTCTGCTTAGGACCCCCAGATTGACTGAGGCTGTGCAAGGCTGTAAACAGTGGCAGTGATAAATATCTGCTGTCACTTCTAACATGACTCACTTGTCGCTGCACACAAAGGAGGCTGGAGCTCTGCATGCACACAATCTTGCAAATTCTTTATCTGATTACACAAACCAGAGGCACTCCAAAATAGTTTCTATTACAGGGAAGTGGGCTGAAGCAGGAAATAGTGCTCCATCGAGTAGTGAATAATGAGTCGAAAAAGCGCACACAAGCAATACAATCACTCTCACGATGAATGTCTTATGTGCTTTTCAGTTCTGCTGACTCGGGTCCTTGCCCTCAATTGTAACGCCATCAGACAAGCACCGGTTGACACGGGAAAAGCGGTTGGACTTTGAAATCACACAGACACACTCTATTGGCGGTAAACTCACCAACAAGTGACTTTAGCCCATTTTGGGCACCTCTAACTGGAATTGAATCCCAACGCCCCTAAAATTTGAGAGATTAACTGTATTCATTTACTTTTTTTAAGCGAGCTAGAAAAGTGCATAATCACTATATATCAGTACTTAGTTGAAGTGAAATATTTTAACCACACCGCACCCTACTCCTGCTTTGTCCCACCCAAACCCTCCAACCACTGAGGCACTTCCTGTCCAGGGCAATACGCTGCCTTCCAGTGTTATGCAATCGTGCTGAATGCACATAGCTTAAATTAAGATATGTGGAACATGACTTAAATTCCACTGGTCAATACAACAACGTTTTATCATGAACATTTCTCATTTTTGCGACATTTAATCTTACAAATTGACTCTGCTATTAATGTCACATGCATGTGATAATATTAAAGTAAAGATGCTACTGACAAGCTCACTGATTGGATATGGATTATTAAAACTAGAAGTAGTATTAGAACACAGAGAGAGGGGGGCACAAAGAGAGGCTTTTACGAGTTAGTATTCACAGAACGCACATAAATCACTTTCTTTTCATGTGTTTTTCATGTTGTGCATTGCATTTCTAATAAAAGGCCAAGGTCTGTTTTTGTTTGGATTTTTATTTTAGTTCGCACTATAAGAGGCTGATTTACTTGAGGAAATCACACACACACACACACACACACACGCAAAAGGTCACACACAACCTGTTAATGTGTACGTGGGGGTGCCGCTGTATCAATATGAATTGTCTTCCCCCAGAAATGAGTAACTTTACGATGTGTTAGTTTTAAAAATCCAATTCTCCTCTGCTGTGCCTCAACATTTAATTAACCTTGATCAGATTTGATTTTGTTAGACTTTCACAAAACGTGTTGTATTTCTCAGTCAAAGAAATAGTTCAAATGTACAAAACGGTCAAATTTATCTTGCTTGCCAGGAGCTCAGCAACCCTAAATCCCATATTGTTGAATCACCTTTCACCAACAAATACAGTGTTCAACTCAAAGCTGAAAAATATATAATATATGATATTAGATATAATAAACAATGAAGACAAAGCAGCCTGGTATTGGGTGGGCTTCTTCATTGTGTCACATTTCATATTTTTAGTGCACCCTTTCAACTTTCATCATTGACAAGCCTGAGAAGAAATTCCTGAAAATAGGTTTCACTTACAGCAAATATTACATGACAATAAATTTAAAATACAGTACAGTATTCAATGATGATAATGATGATGGAAAACATTTCTGATGGACATCTGAATTGGTAAAAGTGCTTGACATAAAGAATAAGAATGACTGTGAGGTCATTCACGATCATTTCTGTCAAATGTAAGCACAAAAACCACTTTCAGACTTGATGCTGTGTTGGCATGGTTACGCTAATATGAGGACCGGCACATGAACAGGTGTCGCACATTCTTGCGTTTTGTTTCAGATACGTGATTTGTGAGTCAATTGGCCAAAACAGTAGCCAATGTTAAAACACAGATTGTGCTTCGTGGACATCACACGACCAGATTACAAATGAGAGATTTGAAAGAACTGTTTTTCATCCCCACAAACAAGTGTTATCTCATAATTAAGTGTTTGACATTCTGTACACTTTGCCTATGCGTGCCCATGTTCCCCCTGGCCCAAACGCATGCAAATTAACAGGATTAATTGCTGCAAATTACCAATAGGTGGAAGTGTGACTTATTACTTGTGTCTGTGATCACTCTGTGATAAAGTAGCAGTCTGAGCAACATATTTGTCAGCCTTTAAACTAGACTAAACAAGCAATGATCATGAATCTGAATGAGAAAAGAGACAATCTATTAATTTGAGGAATTGCATTTGCATTGAAATGCAGCGATGGCGGGATGCCCCCTCCGCTATTGCTTTTAATTATCACCAAAGTATGAAAATCATTTACTGTTAGAATGAATGTTTGACATGTTGCTGAGGAAAATACAAAGAAATATCACATTGATGTTTTATTTGTTCTGTGCGGCACGGTGACCGACTGGATAGCACGATGGCCACACAGTGAGAGACCTCATCGGCCGTGGGTTCAATCCCGGCTCCGGCCATCCTGTGTGGAGTTTACATGTTCTCCCCATGTCTGCGTGGGTTTCCTCCGGGTACTCCGGTTTCCTCCCACATTCCAAAAACATGCATGACAGGTTGATTGGACACTCTAAATTGTCCCCAGGTGTGAGTGTGAGCACGGATGAATGTTCGAATATGTGTGCCCTGCGACTGATTGGCAACCAGTTCAGGGTGTACCCCGCCTCCTGCTCGAAGACGTCTGGGATAGGCTCCAGCACCCCCGCGAGCCTCGTGAGGAGAAGCGGTACAGACAATGGATAGATGTAATTAAGAGTATGAGTCACCTAATGTCCGGGATAGGCAACTGGTGGCCTACGGGCCACATGTGCCCTGCGCCAACACTCTGAGTGGTCAGGTGATTAATTTTCACCCCAAAAAAAACATTTATTAGAAAAAAATATGTATAGGGAAATTATAAAAATGTTCCCTCCACTATAGTTTTAAGTTGTAGTATCACCGTTCGGCACTGAGTGGCAGATATTGCTGAATTGTTCTTGCACCATGTCCACAGTACGAATAGGTCTAATAATTTGGCGATTTTGAATGACATGCAGGACAAACATAGTACTTGAATAATATTGGAATTTTCAGTGAATTGCTTTTTGTGAGCAAATTAGTTCTTGCACTTTATGTTGGTTCGCTGTTCCACGGTTTATGTTTGAGAGTTCTTTGCACTAGAATATCTCATTGCACTAAAATATAACACACGCACACACACAATAAAATAAAATGGATGCACACATTTTGTCCATATTTAAAATGTATTTTTTTTTCTCCCATGCATCTGGTTAGGAAGTGACTGGTCTCTATGCCACCCCCTCCAGTAGTGCTGCAAAAAAATTGTGGCCCCTTCCATCAGATTAGGGATAGAAAAAAAAAATCACACCGCATTTTTAACTGTCCGTATCCTATTTTAGGGCCATCAAAAGCTCAAAATTGCCTCCGTCATCTTTTACTTGTGCACCCATCTTTAAAGTCTTCACTTTGCCTTTGTGGAAGCTCAACTATATAAGTATCAGACACATGGGGGTCCTGCAATCCTGCACATATTCTGCGCAAACTCTGCAAGTAATAAAACCTCTTTATTGAAGAATTTCCACAATCAAAGCAGAATAATAGTCCTGTAATCTCTGTCCTTTATAAGCAAAAGTAAGCAAGCGCTCCCACATGCAATAATTCACTTTGTTTGTTTAAAACTTGCCAAGTGGCAAAAAAGCAGCTGCTATCTCGGCAGACTCAAGGGCCCAGTTAATTTTAGAAAGATAATCTCCTGCAATATGATGGGGGATTAAGACGTTAAAAGTCCCAGCATAGGAAGACGATAAGGCTCCGTAGCATCGTGAAGCATCAAGTGCATTTGAGGAATGCTGATCAGCGTGCCAATCAGCGAAAACAAACACCAGTTGTTCAATGACATTTCATTGCAATTTGCCACTAGCCCTCTTTCTGTGAGCCACAAATGATGATTGCGGTGCTGAGTAGTTAATCCTCGACTATGTTAGTATTATCTCCTAAAGCTCTCTTGCAGTTCCTTCTCAAATTACCTGCAGAAGCGGGAATGCCTCCATGAAGAAGGGGAAGCACTGCGTATGTCTTAATCAATGCCATTTGCATATGCGGCATAAAACTAATCCTAATCAGAGGGCGGCTCTCCACCTGAGGCCCTTTCTTGTCCTTGCCAAGCAATCCTGCTTTTACTAAATGATCCCTTGACAATATTCACCTTGCCAGCATGAACAAAAGTGTGCCATCTTTTACTGTGCAAAGGGAGGGAATTCTTTTGGGTGTGTGGACTCAGCATGAAAGCTGGGTGCGATGCAGAGAATAAAAGACACAGGCGGGCTGAATGTTGGAGGGTTTGCAGAGCGGAACCAGAGCGTCGCTGCTCGAGGCCTGGAAGGCAACCAAAGCGGGAATTCTAGGTGCAGAACAATGCGCAGGTTCTTAGTGTGCATAAGCACAGTTGGCTTTGCCTGGCTATCCGTGCTCACTTCCTGGGCTAAAGCCAAAGCTTTCATACAGTCACCCTGGGGAAACAGTTGGGGCTCCCCTATTTATTTTTAGCTAGACAGCAGAGCAAAATGCAACACATAGAAGCAACCCTAAAAAAAAAAAACAACGTACCCAAAGCAAATCTGGCAATTGTGATGTAGAGCGGAAAAGAAGTAGGTCTCAAAACAGCCCATATTGTGGAGACCAAGTGTCATGACTCATTTCTGTATTGGATAACATATATTTTCATACAAAAAAAAAAGTAGAAAAGATAAAAAGAAGTCACATTTATTTTTGCCAGAGTGGCAATTGCAGAAAAGGAGGCATCATAGGTGGGGAAGGCTGATAAGACGGCAGCCGGGGTTGGAGCGTAGAGAAACACAGTGTGAAATGAAGATGACAGAAATCAGCAAGGATGGGATTTTCCTTTTCAAACATCCGCAAACAGGATGAGATTTGAACAGCGGTGACCCGCCTGCATTACACTGCTGTTCTTCTTCATGCAGCTTTCTTTATGGTAATTTCCACCCCTGGGTGCTGTTTGGCAGCATTTCCTGGCTGGGACTCACAAGAATCTCACCCTGTTTATAGACTATCAAATGCATTACGGACTCATTATCAACAGTGTCGTGTGGCCATGGAACCCTGTCGCTTTCGCCACATTTCCACTGTGTAAGCCACATAGGCCAAGGTGTTTGTTTTTTTTTTTCTGTTTATGACTGCGTGTGTCCAATACACAGAGAAAGCTGCTGCACTGAAAGCGTGTCTGATCCCGTTCAACACAGTGTCTCATTTTGAATTTGGAGCGAAGTGATTGGTCATTGAGTTTACCAGCAGACCAAAACTTAACTGAGGCACGCAATTACCTTGAAATACGCAGCAACAATCTATTTGCCGGCATCTAATTCTTTCTCAGCTTTATTGTAGCGAGGTGCTGTGCAGCCGTGCTGCGCCTCGCTCTTGTCGTGATGTAACGTGACGTGAAACTCTCTGAAGGTCTCGGCTCAGCGACCGCAAATGGGAGACAGTTTAACGTCAGCAGCCATTATGAATCTACCTGGGGAAGGTGACGGCAGAAGAAAGTAGTGTTACTCAGCTTGGAAATGACAGCATTGACCAGAGCCTGGCTAAATCTGATTGATGATCCTTTTTTTTCTCGCCTCGGGCCACAGTAATGTAAGGGTCTGGGATCCACCAGGACTGCGGAGACAGATGGGACCTTGTCTGCTTTGACCTTGCTGAGCTAATATTTCTCCCAGGCCTTGTCTGTTGCTTCATCATTAAAGGTGCCGTGGCCATTAACGGCGAGGGAATACTTCAAAGACAGTTTAATCGGACAGGACACGTTCCGGGCAAAGACAAATCACAGCAGTGCAGCAACAGCAAGGGATCATTCTTCATATTTCTGATACTTTATTAATCATTCATCACTTTAATAAATAATTAATTGATTGAGTAATTGATAAACTACTGTGGGCTCAGAACACATCGTAAGAATAAATCAGGGTGGGTGTGTGTGTGTGTGTGTGTGTGTGCGCACATGTATACACTAGTGAACCAAGTTGTAAGTATTCTTTCAGTAATGACAGAAATATTCACAAGGTTCACAAAAATAACTTGAAATTGACAAAAGCAATCATGTCACCTGTATCTCAAATCATCTTTCCCCATTCAAATGAATGGAAAAGACGTGAATCCATTTCAGCCTTCACCAAAAAACAGCAAAACAGTGTAATGTGTATTTTAATGAGGAAAAGCAGTACTCCATAACATTATACTTACAGAAGCGGTACAGATAATGGATGCATAACATATAGTAATGACATAATTAAATATAATTAAACTGCTTTTGTCACTCTACATTAATCGAATGGCCATTGCGCTGCTCTTTCTGAAATGCCAGGTTCTATTGATGCTGAACTTAGTATAGCTTTTCAACCGCTAAACAGGCCGGTTATCGCTGCAAGGTTAGCTCTTTTCATTATTAAATTGCTAGTCAACAAGACACTGTTGATTAAGGACATTAAGATTTATGATCTTGACTTCATACTCTAAAATGTTGTAAAAATATTCAGAACGAAGCAGCACCATAAATTGTTTCATGAAAAAATGTTGAAAAGAATATGTGTCTTATATTGCCTGTTTACATGTGCTGTTGCACCATTTGAGTTCAAAACATTGCTTAGACGGTTATATCTGTCACGATTAGGCACGGTGGAGGAGGACCCAAATATAGGGAAGCAAGGCAGGGAGTGTTTTAAACGGGTATTTAATTTAAAGAACCAAAAATGCAAACAAGGGAATGAAAAAAACACTGAAGTTCAAAATAATAGGGATCAATGCAACTAACAAACAACACTAAGAAAAGTTAATGAAAAACTAAAGCAGCACAACATGGAAAGGGCATGAGAACAACAGACATAGACACTAGACAATGAACCAGGGAATTAAATACAAACAAATTGACAGGACAACAAGGAACACCTGGACCCGCCACAAAATGTTGGAGGGAGCTGAATGGTCAACACAGGAGATTGGGTCAACGAACACAGGTGGACACAATAAGCATGACGAGAGACACACACCAAACACAAGGAAAAACATGAAACTAAATACTCAACCAAAAACAACAAATACAGGCCATGACAAACGCACTACAATGTACATTCTATTTAACATTAGCATTCAAGATAACAGACTGAGAAGCAGTTATGTACTTGATTTAAATGCACGAAGCGAAACTTTTTATGTTAAGTTTGTTCAAATTTCAACCACTTCATAAGAGGCATTAAACAGCTTGGTTCATTTTATTATTATTTTTTTTTACTGAATATATTTGCCAGACTGACATATCACTCATATCTCAAGTCGTGTCAAGGCGACAAAATAATAATAATGTTGGCAAAATGACACATCTTGAAAAAATCCGTAAGCAAAGCCACTCGTATCTCAAGGCATGGCTGTTTCTTGTATCTATGAAAATGGGATCATTCCAAGGGTATAATTTAATGGGATTAAATAAGGGTTTTATACTAATGTGGCATCTGACCACGATTACAGTTAAATAAAAAACGTGCATAAAGACGCATTTTTCATTCCGTTCTTTTGATTTAATTGACAGGTGCTCTCAAGTGGCCAATACTTTTACCACTGCAGTAAAAGCAGGAAATCCAAATTTCAAGGTGATCCATTTGAAGATAGATTACTCAACAGAATACTGAATTTGGCCACGTGAGTTCTCTTTCTCGTTCCTTTTCTTGAAAATCATTAATCATTCAATCAATCAAACTTCATTTGTAAAGTGCAATCACAAATGACATTATCAAGTCACGCGTCAAACACCCACACGCACAAAGACACAAACACACATACAAACATAGGCAAGATAAAAGATAAGAGAGCAATGACTGACCAAAGAGCATCTCGTGACAAAAGAGCATCTCATGGAGCCATCTCCACCAGGACGAGATAAGAAGCCGCAGCCGCAGGCCACCAACAGTGAGTCCCCACAGCACGTTGAGCATGCACAGCAACCCGGGGGCCCATGCGGTGGGACCACGGCCGCGGGAGAGTGCTCCTTATGAGCAAATACGGAAAACTGTCGACTATTGCTAAAATGGCTGTGCACGAATATGTAGCGATTAAAAAAAAATTTGTTCAAAAATTTAAAAGAGTAAATAAATATTGGGTAAAAACAAATTAAATCGGGTCTTTCGCCTGGATTTGAAAACAAGATCATTCTCTGCGGCCCTGAGATTCGCCGGTCGGCTGTTCGCTAAATGGGGGCCGCATGTGTGTACTGAATTTGGAATGTCTAAAAGGCCGGAGCCAAAGGACCTCAGAGCTTGTGAAGATTCAGAGGGTAAAGGGAGTTCAGAGAAATAGTAGAGACCATTAGGACAATTTAAAGAACAATAAAAGAACCTTCATATCGATCCTGAAACACACGGGAAGCCAATGCAGTGATTTTAAAATCGGTGTGATATGCTTTTGCTTTCTGGTCTTCGTCAGGGTGAACGCTTCTGTAATAAGTGAAATGTTTTCTTGGGGGAGGAAGACCGGAAAGTGGGGCATTACACTAGTCAATCCGATTGGTGAGAGAGAAAAGCCTGCCTTAGCGTCTCCGTGTTGGCCCGAGAGAGAACTGGACGGACTCTGGCTAAATTCTTCAAGTGATAAAAATCTATTTTCATTCATTTTATTACTCTACCATTTGAGCATTTTTTTTGTTGAAATCCAAGAGGGGCCACTTACAATCACATTGAGCGAGTTGAATATTTAACGTGACGTCCATTTTAGTTTTAGTTTACGAGCACTAAAAACTATTGACGTTCCGCATCCAATTCATCAGTACACCCATTGAACATGTTTGCGAAGGTAGTTTGTTCTCTAACATTGCTTTTATTGAGGAGTCATCCTTTTGCTGCTTTGTGAGATTTTATGGCCAAGAATAAATCGACTGACAGTTGGAATGGATGGCGATGCCCGAGTGAGGCCTGGAAATATGGCGCAGGAAGCAATCCAGCGGGTCACTGTTACTCATCCCCCAGTAGGTAAAAGAGCGATAAGGATATAATCAAAACAGTGAGGCGAAGGCCAACTGTAGCCAGACTGCAATGACAGATGAGTTTCCACTTTCCAACTCTTTCTCTTGACACTGAAGAACAAAATAAGAACATCCCGCGAGCCCAAATTCACGTTAGATTTTTGCAGGGTGGAATTCGCCGTTGAAATGTGGTTTCATTTTGCAGCTGTGTGTTTTTTTTTTTCTTTTGTAATGAACTCTGTAGAGTCCCCCAAAGCACCACAGTGTAGATAATGCACAGTGGGTGGTAACAGTTGTGTGATCATTCAAAACCAAATTCGAGCCCTGGAGCCTCGAGCGACTCCCCAGGCAGACTCGGTCCCAGATGTTTGCTGAGTTTATGATTTGTTCTGGAATACAGTATGAGCAATAAGTAAAGCCTCCCTGTGGCCTTGCAGCCAGATTGCATTGGAAAAACATGTTGCACCTGATGTGAACGGAGTGGGAAGCAGCAACGCCGCTGATGTTGTTGGAACCTTATTGCAAATCTGATGATGATGCTGACTGAATAATACGGTGGCATTAGTTTGCTGATGCAAACTCAATGTCTGCATCACTTCTAAATTTAAAATCATCGACCTAAATTAAATCAGCAGAATCTCATTACAGTGTTTCTTTGACTTATGAGTTCCGTGATCACACTTGCATCTGAAATTATCTTTCCCCATTGAAATGTAAGGAAATGTCATTAAGACGTTCCAACCTTAAACAAAAAACCAAACAAACAAAATTGTAATGTGTTTTTAATGCAAAAATAACATTCCATAATAATATCCTTGATTTAAAAAATATAAAGATATACAGTAATGACAATTAAATGCAATGTAAGGAAATAAAAACGTTTGCGACTTAACTATCTGCTACACATTGCTTGGCCATCTCACGGCAGTACAAAACAGACATACAAAGAAAATGCAGTTGGATTTTTTTTATTTATTTATTTTTTTAGTTAATTATTATTATATATTATTAGTAGTAGTAGTCGTAGTAGTAGCATTATTATTATAGATTATTCAATTATGTATCTACGTGTGTCGCGCCATCATTTGTGTTCAAATATCTGTTGCGTATAAGACTTTAAAACTGCAGCACCAATGCTATTTGTTTGCTTGTCATTGGGGTTTTTCATTTTTTTTTGTTTGCATTAAGCTAGTAGAACCCTGCCTAGTGCCTAAAGATAGCTGGGATAGGCTCCGGCATCCCCCCCCCCTTATCTGTGCAGAGTGGTCGCGGGAGGTGCTGGATCATAGCTGACTTCAGGCGAAAGGCGGACTACACCCTGAATTTCCCGCCAGTCAGTCGCACGGCACACACAGAACCCATGATGCCTGCGCACAAGTCAGGCGAGTATAACACTACACCATCAGTGATCCACAACGTCGTTTGAAATTGGCAACATATAAATGAGAGGGATTCTGTATTGTACTGGGACATTAACTGGATTTAGAATGTACACTTCAAAGAAGAATTCCCTTTCTTCTTTGGCTTAAGAAATCTTTTTACAACCACTTTTGTTCTGTTTTGGGGTTTTTTTTATTGAATTTTACAATAAATATTTAATATAAAAAACATTTTGCTCAAAATTAGACTGCTCGGCTGCTTGCTGTAAACAAGAACATGCTTGAAGCATGTTTTATGCTTCCCATTTACGGGACAGTGTAACGATCCAGTAAAGCCACAGGGAACATTAAGATTTCAGCTAATGTGTTTTCTTGGAACCCAAAGAACGTGCACTACATGTGAAGTTCTATCCAGCAATTCAGTTGTTGAGGCTGACTTTAGTAGGAGACAATTTATTTGTAGTTTCATTCAAAATGTCTGCCAAATACATCACCTCGGCTGTGCACCCTTAAGGCGTTCAAGTCACGTTGGCACTTTCATTGGGGTACATTTGCAATAATTAACGGAGCTAACATTTTTTGATGAGATTATACATGGAGATGAGGGTAGCATTCATTGAAGTGCACATTAAATTGGCTTTTTTTTTTTCCCCACTTCAACATGTCAACTAAAATTGCTCAGTAGGACTATAGAAAGGTCAATGTGATCATTCTATACTTTAGCTAAAGGACAATTATGAGACAGTCTAATAAGAGTAATTTTTGTCATGTGGAGTGACAGCTAATTCTATCTGTGCAAATCATTTTATATTGTTTTTTTTGGCCACGCTATAATTTTAACAAGCTAAATGTAAAACGAAATGTAGCAAATAAAATTGAGAAATAATTCACATTTATGCACCTTATAAGCCTCTTTACAAATTCACTCCAAATACAGTCTGATTCTATTCCCACTCAATTAAATATGTTCGGAGCATGGGTAAACTTGGGAACGGTTCCAGAACACCGACTCCCCATCTTGCGAGCTTCGGCCGTCAAAAGAACCATGATTAAAGTCAGTCTACTTTTCTGATTGAAAAGAAGGGAGAAACAACCCAGCACATCTCTGCTCATCACAGTCCGCTTCCTCATCTGTAAAACGTGGTGGTGGGAAAAAAAAAAGCCTCCCTTGACCACGTCCCCTACTGTTGCACTCGGCCACTGTGGCCATGCTCGGTTACCTCATCTCATCAGTTGGGAAAGTGTTTGTGCCTTTCGCACTAGAGAAAGCAGCCACAAGTTAAATTGAGTTACCTGCTCGGAGATGGTTTCATTTTCCTGGGATGGCCCCGGAGATTCTTGATGGAGCCGCTAACTGCTCGTCACCCTTCTTGTCTGCTCGTGTTCATCTGAGCGGTGAGCAGCGACAGCACCTCGGAACAGGTGATTCGGGATTCTTTACACCGATTCAACCGTGGAGAGCGATTAGATAGAGCACGCTTGACATTTTCTCTCCTCGACATAAGAGTGTTTAGTACTTAATGCGAGCTCCTATTTCAGTTTCATATACGGTACGATATGCCTTGAGATACGAGTTTAATACAATGCGTGACCAAAAACACTGAAATCATCTTTTCTCATTGGAATGAATGGAAATGCCATTGGACAATTCTAGCCATTAAAATAACAATTGATATCATTCTTATGAGGAAAAATAGCACTCCATCATAGTGTACTTCATAAAAGCATACAGTAATGACATTAATAGAACCAAACAGAATTAAACACTTTTTTTTTAACACCACAACAATTTTATGGCCATTGTGCTGCTCCTTATAGCGTGCCCTCCTTGATCCCCTGGGGGCAGTATGGGACAGACATATAATGTTCATTGAGACGTCTGAATGCCTCTCAGCTCATCAGTATGGTGTTAATATTAGACATTCTTTGAAGAAGATAAAGAATATATGACTGTGGCCATTCGTGTTCAATAAATTGCAAACAGGTTTATAGCACAACAACTAAAATGCTATTTAGCATTAGGAGCGTTAATCTAGCGGCCTGAATCTTAACTAAGCTAAAGACACATTCTCTTTATTTTGTGTTTAGTTTGACAGTAACCTTAATTGGGAGTGGTAATACCCATCTTATAGCCTCTTTTTTGAAGAATTATTCATGATTCGCCAAAGTGCTACATATTGTGATTGAAAACCTTTGAAAATCGAGTCACTCGTATTTCAAGGCAACACATTTTGGATTGCGGACCCCAGTCAAGCTAATTGTTGTGAAATTGTCATGTAATACAAGCAGAACACTGTAAGATTAAAGAATGCACTGCTGCACCCACTGAGATGCTCATTCATTAGCATCTGGAGCCAAGTCAAAAGTCTATTTATAGACAAAATGAAGTTGGAGAGAACATGCTCAGCACACCGAAATATTTCAAATGTTATAAACCTCTCCAAGTGCGAGAAAACTTTTACATTTAAATATAAATACGCAGAGATTAGTATGTAAAGTTTGGCCTTTTTTGTTTTGGTTTTTTTGTCAGCCTGCCCCAATTGTATTTACTGAGACCCAAATAACCTCCCCAATATTGCTGACTATTGCTGTTATTCACAGCAGTGCTGTGATGTCCCATCTTTCCAATGCCGGTTCTTTCCATCACAGTGGAAATTACGCAGACTGCAAATTAATGAGGATAGGCTGCTAAAAATCAATCCATTCTCCACAAATCCTAATGCACATATAATTGGTCCATTTGTGATTCCCAACCAAAGTCAGCAACTCTGCAATTATCTGATGGTTTGAAAGACGATCCTGACTTATTTGGTTGCATGGTGTGTGTTACCAGGTGATGAACTAACAGGTAACCTAGCATCTTCTCATTCTTCTCTATATTTTCGGGAGGTCTGGCTGTTATGTGACTCATTGCTGCCTGTCACTGGTCAGTCCAGGTACTACAATCAATTTCCTGTTTCGGGGACCAGACTCTAGATTTTAAATGAAGATATTGTTATGTACAGTGCGTGTTGTGTAGTACAGTAATAGCTTGTTTATCGCAACGGTTATATTGCATTCCAGACCACCGTCGTAAAAAGAGTCCATGAATCAGCAAAAGAAAGACCTATTTTTGTCATTGAAATATTTCAAAGTTTAATACTAATAGAGTGATACCAAAATATATTTATGTAAGGTCCAGGTATTAATTTTGTCGACTTGGAGTCACCATCCTCACACACTACCTTAAAACATCTGTGTGGTCTGTCATTCGTCTTCTGTAAACGGCCTGAGTATCCGTCTGTCATTCACAAACCGTCCTGCAATTGTCAGTTGGTCAGTCCGTCAGGCAGTCTGTCTACTTCATCAATTATTCCGACAGAAATCTGTCGGGCTGTCAGTCAGTCTATTTCACATAAGCTGCAGGTAGTTTTAACTCCTAAAATGCCCACAAAATTTCAAAAGTTTAAAATGGTTTTCTTTACTGAGGATCCAGCTCCAACCTCTGGTAATAAACGTTCGTCTTCTTCTTCTTCTTTGTCTTCCTCTTATTCTTCTTCCCCTCATTCTTCTTGGTTCATGGGCTCCTTACAGCTCTTTGATGAATACCGCTACCTGCTGGCCTGGAAGCGTAAAGCATTTCCATATATATTCAATGCCCTGCAATCAAACACACAAGACAGTCTTCAATATAAAACATTTCAACAAGATTTAACAGAAAGCCAAAACCCAAAAGGTTTATCTCCAATTTAATATTCATAGATGAAATATTTGACTCAGACAAACATTCTAGATTCATGTGGTCATAGCAAAGTAACGTGCCATCTTCTGGTTCCGCCTCCTTAGTCAATCACAACCAGCCATCACAGTCCTATTGAAAGCAGAAGCACTTTCTCTCACACAGAAATAGTCAATGCAATTCTCTCTAAGAACCCCTTGCAAACAAACATACGAGACAGGCGGGGCTTATTTCTGTCAGTTGTCAGCAAAACGAAAAGACTGAAAGGCCTGTTCGTACTTGACCCGATTAGTGACGATTACAGTGAATATCGACTATACTTAGCAAAACGAGTGTCCGTCAGTGATGGACTGACGAACCATTTCGTCAGTCTGACAGAACGCCCACCTCGGGGAATTTGCATGCTAGGCACAACCCAGATTCACCGAATCACAGATTCTTTTACTCTGTAGCGGAGTTAAGATGCCGCTCTGTGTATTAACAGGCCTTTTACACCCTCTTGGACAAAATCTTTTTGTCCTTCGTGGGCTGTTTTCATTTTTGCCCCATTAGGCTGTTAAATCAGGCAGACCTGAGAGTTTTCAGTCCTGTGCTCTGACAATTGGCAAATGTTTGAGTCAAATATTGTTGCTCCTTCTTGTAGAAAGCTCAGGGTCAATGAACACTTGAACCATTGCCAGCTCACATTTGCGATACTGCCGTGTAAAAGGACACTGCGACGTTGTCTGCTGTGCGTATCGCTGAAATTTTTGCAGGATTTGCAGAGTTCTTAATATATCAGACGCTACTCTATCACCTCAAAGTCAACTAGCAGACTCACTCTGCAGACTCACACGCGCGCATTTCAGCTATTCTCAATCAAATAACAAAACACACACACACACGCACACGAAATAACCCCAAAAAATAAAAAAACTACCTTTTACCATTTCGCTGTATGCCATGAATGTCACAAGCACTGTCATTACTGCCACCACCCTCGGGCACTGTCATAATATTCCTGCATTAGACAACCTACAAGTTTATTCATTAAGTCTTCTGTATCTTTGGAGTTTTAAGAGGAAAAAAAAACAGTCAAGCTGTTAAGTGCTTGCACAATTCTAGGCTTTACACGTTAAGCTTGACTTGTGTACTAAGTGTAACAAGTGAATGCAGAGCTAGAAAATGACTGAAATGGGAACATTTGCATTGTTTGACAGCAATAGTGGATACAGATTTTTTTTTTCTTCAGACCAATTTTAAATATAGCACCACCTCATCAGTGAAACTCGTGGTCATGCCGTGGTGTGGGCATGTATGGTGATCAATGGAATTGGTTCCCTTCTATTTATTTATGACGTAACTGCTGACAAAAGCGACAAAATGGATTCTGAAATGTTTCACACAATTTAACCGGCTCATACTCGGTCAAATGCGTGAGTACACATTGGACAGTGTGTCTCAGTGCCGATGAACAATAACTCAAATCCTACTGCAAAAGCAGAAAAGATGGAGTTTTCTTTTGGAAAAAAAGTGAAAAGTTATGCACTGAAAAGTCATCTGACCCCAATTCAAATTAGCATATGCATTTCACTTGCTGAAGACAAAACTGAAGTACAATACAACAAGGCCTTCTGTGGAATGGGATACGGATCCAAATGTCAACCGGCATTTGCAAGCTGTGTTGGACCAGAGCACTTTGCTTGTATACATTCTTAATGTGGAATAGTTAATTGTTGCTTTTATTCAACTAGTATGGTTCTTATACGAAAGAAACTCTTGCCCATGCCCCTCATCTAATTTGAAAATACCTGTGATCACTTAAACCAATAACTCCCATCTGTGGTGTTTTTTTCAATAATTCCTTGAGAAAGCATAGCAAAGATAAACCTGCCATTCAGCACTATTAAACCCAGGGGCACAAGTTCACATAATCAGCTATTTCAGATGATATACGTACATAACATTCCCCAATAATATGATAATGAATCTTTTTATGATTTGGATTTATCTAAATAAATTGTAAAAAAAAAAAATAATAATCACTATATTATGTACATTAATCCATATTAGATTTGACAAAATGGATATTTAAGATATGTCAATCTATCTTAAGTAATGTGGAGGATGGGATTGGCTTGTGTCCCATCTGTCCCTATAGATAACCTCAAGTGATGATGGCCAAATTACGCGGTGCTGTAAAGAAGTGATTTGTCGAGATTGGACTTCAGCGAATAAATGGAATGAGGTGATTAGAGGATGGAAGGAGCAGGAGGCAGGTTTCGTTGACGTGCACAGTGAAGATATGAGAGCTGAGGGGAAAGATGAGCAAAATGGGAAAAGAAATGGAATGGCTGGGACGTGAAAGGATAGTAGACAAAAGAGGAGCAGACAGTCCGCCACCCCACAGTCACATCTCACAATTTACTATGTTCTGGCTCATAATGTTTTATAGTACAATCACTGATAGTGCAGTAGTCAGTAGTGATCTAATTTCACAACTCATATCCTTCAGTAATGTGAACACAAAGGGAGAGGCAGAACCATTAGCAGCGTCCAGTGCTCATCTGCTGCTACTCATGCATAATTGGCTTCCACGGAAGAGGGGGAAAAAAAAAGGGGGGGTAAACAGCGAGCGATCATATTAACTCGACAAAGTTCTAATTGAAATCGGTTAACAATCAGAGCAGATGATAAAGGCCAAGGAGACAGGCGCCCACAGCAAAGACAAGTTTGGTTTATAATCTGACATTTTACCCCATCTGTCCACTTTTTACTCCAAAGTCAGCTCCTGGCCACCTTCACAAGTGCATTTCGGCTGTTTCAATTTCAAAATGACCTCTGAGGGTCTGCATTAAAGTGAGGTGACATCCATGAAATATGAACAAATAACCGACCGTCCCTTTGCAAAAACCCACAAGAAAAATGTAAACCAGCAAACGCATTCACAAACATGCCTAGTAAACATAAAATTTGATGGGGACTTCTAGATAAAAATTAACGCAGTGTAATATAACAGCCCTCCAATAAAGCCCCCTTCATGAGGATTTTAACGTTCACTTTTATTGGAAAGGGGCGTTTGATTTATTTTATTCATATCCACGTGGATAATTCTGCTTTGTCACGAGCGCTGCCTTCAGAGGCGTTAAGTCAACCATGTGTCAACACAGCAAATGAAATTAAACATCAAGATCAATTGTGACTTGATACTATTAGCCGTTTGTGATGGTTTGCAGCCATCAGACAACGGCCTTATCCGGTTTTGTGTTATTTATAGGCTATCATGTGGCATCTGAAAGTAAAATGGTGTTTTGCACCACTAGATGGCATGCGTGGCTCTTCACATTGGAACTCCAGCCACCAGATGTGATGAGGGGAGAAGACATTGGTTTGGTCTGGATTATGCAACACAGAAAAGCCTCTCTCAGTTGAGTAGAAATGTGTGTGTAATACACAAAAGAAAATCTCCCTACCTGCACCTTCTTTTCAACAGAGAGCTCATCATGACAGCAATTTTATCAAGTGAGAGAAAAGCAGAAATAAAACTCAATCTTCTGAATCTTTATTGAGGCCCTGACTCATTCATATTTGAGAGGCTAGCCATCATCCGTGCTATTGAAACGCATAATAAATTGTGAAAGGGGTGCGTGTGTTCAGGTTCAAAGGGTTCACAAGAGGCAGATAAAAAGACAACATAAAGATAAGATGCGGTCACAGTATTTGCGCATCGGAATTATAGCGCATTAAAACACTGACATGTCGTCAAATGTGGATTCAATAATCAAATTATCACGATATGTCTTTGTCCTCACCTCCGATTCAAATTATAAAAATATTATGACGGCTGTCAAGCTTGCTTTTTTTTTCCTCATTCAGTCTAAGTACAGGATAAACCGTGAGACTCAAACATCGAATTGATAGAATGAGAAATATCCATCCGAGAATATAAAGCATTATATTATTGACTCGGTGAGCTTCACTGCTTCTCAAGGGCAAGATAAGATGCATTTTCCTCAGTTGCAGGATGTCCCTGTTCTTTCTCTCTCTCTCTCATCTGCAGCAGATGGTGAATAGAAGATCGCTTTCTGCCTGGGGGGCTAGAGACGTCAGGGTCACAGCTTAAGCTTTGACGTCCACTCAAATCCGGGTTGATTTGACGGGACTGTTTTGCAGACAAAGTGTCGGTCAGTCGGTCCATTCAAATAAATGCAAAAAAATTCAACTTGATTCGGTTTAACAATCACGAATAGTTTGGCACAATTTTAGGTTGCAGTGACATGGACCATATCGACATGAGTACTGTATTTATTCCCCGCACAACAACATTTGAAGGCCACACTGTGTGCCGAGATGGTGACAACAATGGAGAAAGCATTTCCTCCCGCCCACACTGGCATGAAACCATTTAATTCCTTTTTAACATTCTAAGCTACTCTCATCATGAACGGTCGCTGTGCAGAAGATCAATCACACGGATGAGGCAGACAGGGGTATGATGACAAAATCAAGCTGAATATTCAATATGTACAGTAACATTTACAAACATAACAGAAAATTACATTGTACCATCTCAAGCTTTTAAGCTAATTACTCTAATAATGCACGGAAAATAAAGAGGTTTTGTTGGGCTTAGCAAAGCTACATTTAATTTTAAAAAATGATTTTGAGTAATTTTGTGACATGATTGTGTAGATCTAAAAAGTAAGTACAGTAACTGTATCCGATTCATTTCCGGGTTTTGAACATGTGCTATGTAGCGTTGCTATTCTTGTATCTGTAGATACTGCATTTGTGAATTACTGATCCTAGACCGGCGCAATGCAGTTTAGGTGGGCTTCAGACAATTTTCTCATTTCAAATTGGGCCATGGCACTGAAAGCATGGAAACAAGTGGGTGCGTTTGATTCAAAGCATGTCAGAAAATCGGCAAAAATATTGTTCAAACCAAGCTGCTGTCCATGAATGTCTTCTGAGAATTTATGGACAATGTGTTTGTTTTCAACTAGAACTAAAGAAATCACAAAGTATATGAGCTGAAATCATCCATCCATCCAACCTGTATCCAAGCTGCATCTCCTCAGGAGGGTCGCGGGGCTGCTGGAGCCTATCCCAGCTGTCTTCGAGCAGTAGGCGGGGTACACCCTGAACTGGTTGCCAGCCAATCGTAGGGCACACATGGACAAAAACAACAACCATTCACACTCACAATCACACCTAGGGCTAATTTAGTATGTTCAAATAACCTACCAAGCAAGCTTTGGAATGTGGGAGGAAGCTGGAGTACTTGGAGAAAACCCACGCAGACACGGGGGAACACGCATTTATCAAAACATGCAAACTCCACACAAGAAGAGTGGAGCCCGGAGTCAAACACCACACTTTTGAACTGTGAGGAAGACATGCTCATCAGTCATCCACCGTGCCGCCAGACTGAAATCTCATAATCAGACAACCAACCAGCACCTGGACGAGAGCTTCTGCGAGAGAAGAAGGGAGGGTTATGACAGATCAACTCATGGCTGCCCACAATGCCCTGAGCATCTGACAGTTCCCGGATGAGAAGAGCTGCTCACCCAACCTGGCTCCGTGTGAGAAGGTCTTAAAATTGATTTGACATTAAGACTGGCATTTGAAATACAGCTTTTGTGAGAATAGGCCTGGAACTCTTTTGACATTTCTACCATTGTAGTCTAATTAAAGACCAAATGTGAGGTAAGCTTAACCAACCGTATTTTGAGTAATCAATCTATTCAAAGAATACTCATGTAAGTTTTTTTAATGCAAACGTCCTAGATTCATGAATAGACCCATAGCAACGCCCTAACAACCAAAATGCTTTTCTTCAGCAATCCACGCTATTTTTCGGGCATCACTCGCAGAACCATGAGCTGCCAGTCGCCATTGTACTGCATTGTTTAGTGTCCGGTGAGCACTCAACTGAAATAGTTTTTGTGTTTTTTGGCGAAATGCCTCGGCGGTGTGTGGTGATGCATTTTTCACATTCTGGGAAGCATGTTTTTGACTGGCCCAAAAAAAAAAAAAAATTGCCACGCAAATGGTCCAATTTAGTTCTGGCAAAGAGGGAATTTGAAGCCAGTGTCGACGAGTATTCTTTGCCACGAGCACTTTGAATATCTCTGTTTTCTCAACCGTTTTGTTCATGATAAAGGTTTCGCTGAAAGGTAGTTGTGATTACAATCCATTTTGAAACCTGTGTGGTGTGTTGCATGTATTGTGACAGCTTGTGTGTCACCGGCGGCTGTGATGTATGTATGTGGAGTGCGCATGCACTGAAGAAGAACGGTGAGAAAGGAGGAAAAGAGATGAGAGCGAGTGATGACTGTTGTGAGAACAAGGAACCGAGGAGAACGAGTGGGCATGTGTAAAGTAGAGAGTTAAACCGTAAGTGTGTATATATACCTTAAATACCATACCAAAAACAAACATAGGAAACCAACCCACTATAACGTGTGATCTCAGTACTAGCTGAATAAATGGACCTGATCTCGTCATTTACAGCAGAGTATTGAATTTAAAACAATAACGCAAATCTAATAACATGAGCCTCAACATTGATGTAACAAAGTTTCTTTTTTTTCCAGACAAAAACCTTTTTTCCTCTGGAGAGCAAAAAATTCTTACCTCGCTGATAGTTTCCGCTTCTGCCTTCGTCAGAGCTGTCACACTTCCATGCGATGTGTCTTAAAACAGCTGATCGGCTCGGGGAACCTTCAAATTAAGGGTCCCGACCCGATCAAAACGGCGCTTCGACCCATCACACGCAGGGGTGACAGCTCTGATGAAGGCTGAAGTGATTGCCGAAACTATCAGTGAGGTAAGAGTTTTTTGCTCTCCAACAGAAAAAAAGGTTTTGGGCCTAAAAAAAGAAAACTTGAATCCTATTGGAAAAAAAAAAAAACGCTGGTGTGGGCAAACACATGTGGCCCCGTAAAACGTTTTGATCCGGCCCGGTGAACTTGAAAAAAATTAAATGAATAAACCTTGTTAATGTTTTATTTTCTAAATACTGTGGGCTGTCAAAGACATATTTTGTTGTAATGCTTTTGTTCACGCTCATTTAAAATTAAATTTATTTTTTTTCTCCGATGAGGTGAGGTTACCAAAAGACTCCATCCATCTGCTCCTGGTCAGGCCGCTCTGTCAAATTTTAGAACCCATTGTGGCCCGCCAATCAAATATTTTGCCCACCCCTTCCATAACGCTATATATCTTACCATTCTTCCAGTCTGGATGAGTCGAGACTCCACTCCATGTCCGATCGTTCAAGCACAATATTTTCGGTCTCCTGAGCATCTGGCTCGTACATGTATGGTCCAACAAATAGAATATCAACAAGCTCCTCTTCGTCCCCTCTGATACGTTTGACATTTCGCTTTCTGAGTCAATTTCTGACTGGTTTAATACACTTTTTATGTGAGCTCTAACATAAATCCCTTGGTATGACATCACACTTCCGGGTTTGTCGCTCGGCAGAATCTAACTTCGGGAAAACTATTATTTTGTTAAATATACAAAAATAAAATAATAATAATAATGATCCTTTATTGTGTGTAATTTACTTGGACAAAAAAGATTATATTTGCCATTTTCTGAACTGACTTCCCACTGGGTCTTTAATGTCAATGCAAAAGTTTTATTTGCTATTCGCCAGTTTTACTTTGCCAAAATGACTCGTGAAAAGGTCATCAAAACAAGAATTCTAGTGGTAGCGCAAAGGAATGTGCGTACACATGTGGCCTTCTTGCTAACAATTACGGTACAAGTGGGGACAATCAAGCAAAAACATCCACTTATGGAAATAGGCATGCACAGCATGCTCCGTATTGCGGTTCTCATTATGGCTTCAATGAAATGATTTCATGACAATGACAAATGATTGCATTTGAAATTGAATGGTAACTTACAGTGTGCATGTCAATACAGAAAATAATGAAGCGCACAGCAAAACACATTTCCCTGCGCAGTAAACAAATGGGAAGAAAAGCTTTGTTTGCTCACACTAAGCAGAACAAACACTAAAATTGTCCAGCTTATGCAGATGAACATTTCCATATGATATGATTATATTTCTTGAGATGATTTGGTGAAACCCATTCAACAAATAGGAGCGTTATATAATACCTTGAGGCAATCAATGAAGCATAAATATTTGAAAAGCTCTTAGGGTTTCCATCCAGTGGGACAAAGTTCAATTTGTAGGCGAGCAGAAATACTTGATTCGCCATTTTAACCAGGAAACAAACATTACACCTACAACACATAGCGTGTTGGGAATCATTTTCCGACATATTTGCAGTGTACACGTGGGCGTATACATTCCTTACATGTTCCAGCCAAGCTGTTGACTTGCCTTGGGACAAGATTGTGGGAAATGCCACAATGGCAGACATGAGAGTGTTTTCATTTGAAGACAAATACATCCGAATGCGCTTTCTTAGCCTTAATCCCTCCAAAAGAAAAAAAAAACCCCACCAAAAACAAGAAGCAACACTTACATATAAAAGCATCACATAACATTCCCCATTACTGTCTACCCGTCCACAGTGTCCACATCTGTCCACCTTTTGAGCAGTGAGCCCCATTCAGCAAGTCTGAGTCCATGATGATCAGGTGAGGCATGAGTGGGAGTCAGTAGAAGCTTGCAGCATTCACAAGGATGCGAGTGGAGGATGATGGTACAGGGAGGGGGGCGGGGGCCGAGGGGGTACACCAATGCGGAGGTGGCAGCTAGAAGGCAAAGCTAATTTACTGTGACAGAAATCAGAGCTATCAGGACTACCGTGACCAAGCAGCACGGGCAGCATATATCGCGCCAAACCCACGGTTTGAGTGGAGGGTGGGGTGATTGGCACTCAGTAGGAAGAGAAAAAGATGCATTCAACGAGACATTACAGTTTATCTGGTATCGACTCTGCACATGGAAAATAGAAATGACATTAAGGTAAGAAGAACCCTTCAATCAGAGAGAAGTTTTCAATATATCTAATACCGATGGAGGTTGGAAGGCTACGCGGGGACAATTTTCAACTAGGACTGCCACAAATGATTATTTTTGCTAGTTGATTAATCACCAACAGAAGTCGCGATTAGTCAACCTAATTGGATCAAATCCAAATCATATATTGCACCAGCAAGCAGCTGCTCCGATATGTGCATCATTAGTGTACAGGCCAAATTGTTTTAGGTATGTGCAGACTAAAAGAAAAGACAATTAAGATAATAGTACATTCAACTTTCATTAAACTTTTCATCTTTTACCAGAATTCCTGACCTCAATAATGGTGCAACATAAATTGAATGCCTCCAAGGGTTTGGCTGTGAATGTCTAGTGCATTTTAAAATGGAACCAACAACTACACACTATGCATACCTGCTCTGTGAATAGTATGAAAATCGATAAAGACAGAAAAAAAATAAAGAAGACATCTTTCACTGTTCTCTCGTATCAAGGTTTTTTTTCTAATGTAGAAGAGACTGAAATCAGAGTAATAAAATTGGGGAAGGCACTATTTGAAAGAAAAGTAAAATAAACATTTGTATTGGTTTTTATTTTATGTAATTTATCCAAAACGATTTGCTTCGCATCACCATGATATATAATTTTAAGATATAAAATGATATACAAAATCCAAATGACATATGCACCTGAGATGGAAAAAGAACTTTAAGATTAGGAGGAAATTTTTTTTTCAACACTGTATTCAATTACATTTTAATGAACTCGGTTATTTGTGTTATATGGTGAAGTGCATATTGTGATACTTTGAGTACTCCTTTTTCGGAGTCTGTGAGTACATCCCTCTCTTCGTGTGCACGGTTAACATGTGCGCTGTTTGTGTTTCGGCATCCCTACGGCCATACAGTAGCTCTGTTTTGTTGGAAATAAATGTGAGTTTACGGATGAACATCTCCCGTGATCGTTGCAGGACGTTGCAATATATTGTTTTCAAGATATTGTTTGGGAGAGCCAGACAGCATGCCTCGATGCAAGATAAAGTCCACTGCCACACCAAATAGCTAAAAATGCTACAAGCTACAGTCCACATATTGTCATTGACATAACATTTGGACATATAAAACCTAATGCAACCACAAATAAATTTAAGCTTACAAGATTGTCTGTGGTCATGAGCCATAATTGGTCATTATCTGAGCCCAGAGCAACAGTGATGTCCTTTTGAGTTGATTTTAGTGACAAAATGGCCGCCCCTGAAAGGCTGAAAACGGGTGGATTTTACTGCTTAACTCATATTGCATAAACGCAATATTAATTTTGACTTGTGGGGCTGCATAGAACATATTCTTGTTAAGAATACTTTGGGGTTGACTGCCCCTTTAATACACACTATAGACTACATGAGGAACAATTAGACTAAAATTTTGAATTGAATATTGATAGACTCATTGCCAACAGTAAGGTGAACACACACCCTGTAAAATTCATGAGGAATTCTTAATGGTTGGGCCAAATCTGTCAGTAAGCAAAATACTAAAAGTTTAATGAAGCTGAATATGAATAGAACATGGTGAGAAAGCTGATATATATGAGCCGCAGAGAACGGGCCACAGCGGCATCATTATTCAATGACGAGAGAAGGAGACACAAGGCTGGTCTCTAAATGAGACATGGTGGTGGCGATGGAGGAGGAGGGAGGAGAAGGAGGAGGAGGGGATTGTGGGAGATTAAGAGAGCACTGTGGTGATTGTTCTACACCACATTGCAATGCAGAATGTTTGGTAAGCAGCAGTCTCGTTTGGGACCAGGAGAGAACCAGGAGGAGGACCTCAAGCTTGAAGCTGAGGAATCAGGAGGGAGCAATGAAATTGTTCCTCCACCGCCTCGGGATTGAGGCTCAGAGAAGCAGATAAAAATTAGACTCCGCCGTTTGTTGCCATTCACAGAGGGGATGCTACTTCATCAAAGAAAAAAGCAGTACTGAGTTGGACTTTCATGTCAATTGGCAGTTTATTTTCGGGTCACGGTTCAGAGGGACTTTCTCTCCTGTTATATGCGGGATTAAGTGAGGACAAATTGCTCTCGTTCCACGAACTTTTTGACCATCTTTTAAGTTTCCTTATTTAAGATCACTTGCAGGAAGTCATCTGAGGCAAACCGAGAAATCATCTTCTCCATTAAGGTAAGGTATTTCTTTTAAGGATCTAATACTAATACAACAGTAAACGCACAGCTTTGAGAACAAAAAGAATGATTAATTGCTGTTGTCACTGAACGTTTCATTTTGGTCACACTGAAAGATTCTATTTTGAATGTGATTCTCATCCATGCAGGAAAAGCTGGAAGACTTTCCAACTTAAAAGTGTCTGTAGAAACATGATCACCGCAAACAATCACGTTCCTGTCCTGGTGCTCCTCTGTCTCCTCCCCACCACGACGGAGACCTGCCCTTCCGTGTGTCTTTGCACATCCGACACAGCAAGCTGTAGCTCCAGTGGTCTCACCAAGATACCCAAGTCACTGCCCTCGTTCTCCATCACGCTTGATGTCAGTCACAACCAAATGACGTGGCTGCGTCCAGGGAGCTTCAGCAAAATGTCCAGGCTGGAAAACCTCTGGATGGCCCACAACCAGATCAGCAGTTTAGCCTATGGGGCATTTCAGAATGCCTCCAGTTTAAGATATCTTGACCTGTCTTCCAACAGGCTCCAAAAGGTGGAGCAGCACTATTTTGAGGGGCTGTGGAGGCTGGAGGAGCTCATTCTCTTTAACAATAAAATCACACAGGTAGATGCCGGCACACTGAAGGGCCTGAGCAGCTTGAAAAAGGCCTATTTCAGCCTCAACCGGATTACACAATTCCCGTTCTTCTCCATCCAAGACAGCAGCCACCCGTTTCTGACCATGCTGGATCTCTCCTCCAACCTTATCACCCGTCTGCCGTGGCAGGATGTGAAAGCATTGCCGGGATTGGTGCAGCGGGGGCTCTACCTTCATAACAACTCTCTGATTTGCGACTGCTCCATGTACGGTATGTTCTGGCACTGGGATCTCCGAGGGTATGACTCGCTGAGGGATTTCACAGACGAATACACTTGCACAATCTACGGGGAACCCCGAGCATCGATCCGGTTCCTGCGACACAATCGCTTTTTCAACAACTGCACCGTGGAAAGAGCCGTGTCGCTGCCGGTGACAGTGCTCCTCTCCAATGTTTTGGTTTCAGAGGGACAAAGGGTGCGTCTGGACTGCCAAACATCCTTGAGTAGTGCCAACCTCTCATTTACATGGCTTTCCCCCAGCCAGGTGTACATCACCCCGTCCAACATTGATGACACTCTAATGAGCTTGTCTGCTAATGGTACCTTGGAGATCCAAGCAGCCAAGGTCAATGACTCGGGCCTGTATGTGTGTACAGCAGTGGATATTAAAGAGGCACTAAACGCAACCAGAGAAATAAATGTCACAGTGATCTTGCCTGAAGTGGAGTCGTTCAGTACGGCTTACACAACGTTGTTGGGCTGTATGGTGACGATGGTCCTCATCCTCGTATACCTCTACCTGACCCCGTGCCGATGCCGCTGCTGTAAACAGCCCAACCCTCCAGTCATCCCCGTCGCAACATACGATCCTGAGAATTCAATACCCATTTTGACCCCCTGCGCAGCAGACAGGGAAAAAAGCCACTTTGACAAGCATGTAGCATTTATGCAGCCGATCTTGAGTGAGGAAAGGCCTGATTGAAAGCTGATGCAGAAGAACAGAGACTATCAAATTGATTTCTCTTCAAACACCATCTTTCTCTTCTGAAAGTCTCCTGCTGTTAAAAAGCACAAAAGTACCTTCAGCTCTCTTGCTATTAGCCGCTCGAATTGGCCGTGGGGTTTAACAGTGAACACAGGAGCGCTACCTCACCTTTTAATGTCACCTCATAACTATTTGGAGCAGCGCAATGATGGGCCCTCCGTCAAGGGTGACGCGAGATCACGCTTGTAAAGTTTTTACACAGTTAAGTTGATTGTAAATGTTTGCAGCCACCAGGTTGCAACAAGGCTGTTTTTAACTGTTCATTTACTAAGGTAGAACATGACACAAATTGTGAAGTAAACACTTCATCTTTCTATCTATTTTAAACAATAATAAAAAAAACATGTTCTCAGTGTTCCTAATAAATGAGTCTGCATTTTTAATCAACTGCATTCTCAACAGTACTATACAGTACAGTACTATTGAAAAACACAAAATATGGTATGAATTCCATAAAACCTTAATTTTAAGCAATGATGAGAAAATCCATGCCATTATCCAAGGCAAGTCAGGCAAAAAAAAACTAAAGTCACAAGTACATCTTTTCAAAGATGGTGGTACTTTGATTCCAAACAACACACTTTCTCCAATAATTGCTCTATTTCATTAGACAGCACATCTGTAGCTGGCCGCAAATGCTGGTGGATCCAGATTTCCGTGCCATTTTATTGTTTTATTTTTAACCTTCCCACTGTGCTATTTGCGGGGTCACATGAATGATTGGGAGTCGTACACGTGAGACGCTCATGTATGACTTGTGCAATGCATTCAAAGGGAATGAGACAAGCCGTGTTGATTGGCCATAACTGAAGTCAGATGTGACCACTCCCAGCAGTGCAGACCTCCCTCGATCAGATCCTTAGCCCTGCACTTTTCTTTTGAAATTACAAATACTGAGCCTAAACCACCTGCAAGCACTGTTACGCCGCATACTACACATGATTTACGCCGTTCAATAAAAAGAATAGAATAGAAAAAAATAGAGGCCAATAAAATGAATGCAATCACAATATGGAACAGAAGTGGCTGATGCTTCAAGCAGGTATTATGCAAGACCAAAGGTTGGCAGTACATTTCTTTTCCTCATTATTTGATGACATTTACACACTAATGTACAATGAAGGAGAAGAAAAGCGTTGATGTCTTGCATCAGAGCGTTTGCAATATGGAGGTAATCCAGAAATCTTTCAGTCGAGACGAAAGAACAAATAATTTCTTCCATTCCAAGCATTTTAATGTTTTGAGCCTATAGTTTAATCGTAAAACAAATGCTGGATCCAAGTTTAACAGGATTAGGTATAATCCTTCATGTAATGTTCAACAGAAATCATCTGAAACAGCGAGGCTCATGAGAGCGGGCCTGTAATTATTTCTAAACCCTTATCCAAAACTGACCTTTAAAGTCTAACAAGACTAATATCGTTGTATAACCCGCATAAAAATTCACAAACTAAACAAAGGTGCAGCTTTAAAATTCTAACGAGCCGCTATGCACAAGGCTTCCCGCCTGAGCGAAGTTAAACGGCTGATAAAATCTAACTACCGGCACACACTGACATACCTGTACATCTGAAGCAATAAGACAGTTATTTCTGCATGGATGTTGGTTGTTTTCTGTTCTCAGTGCCTGTCTGACTTGAGCTAATGATTCCAAGGTGTAAGCACAGTAAGTGATTAAAAAAAATCCAATTAGTGTCTATCTAATTACATTTGTCAAAAGAAAAGTTCACATGTTCTTTTTGTGTTCCATCTGTCTATGTCTTGCCTGCTGGCCACATCCAAGGTTCAGTGATTTAGGGCCTGAGAAAAGTCAGTGTGGAACACAATTGTATTTGATGCGCACCAACGAGTAGCAGTATTTACAATCTACAGCTGCTGCTAAAATAAAGTGCGCATGCGTTCAAGCATGTGCACAAAATGTGAGTAGCTGACCAAAACTCCGGATTAATGCAATAATGGCATTCAGGGCAAAGACAGAAATGACTGATGAATACATGATTTTCTTTTTATTTAACAGTGCCTTGAATTAAAAGCTGAATTTGTTCTGTGGCCACACTCGCAACTCAAAACACTTTTATCTCAAATCGTCTTTGCCGATTGAAATAAACGGAAATGTCATTAATCAGTTTTAGTGACCCAAGCAACAAAAAAAGGGCTTTGAAAATTTGCATTAAAGAGTTTAAAACTAAATCGAGTAAAAACATAATTTCATAGATTTAAGGAATTAAACGGTTTGTGCTTTGTCTAAAATGTAAATAGCTAAAGGGCAATATAGGGGCACTTCATTTTCCATCTGCCATTCATCAGTCAGCTGTACGCCTTGTCCACCAGGGGGCAGTATAATACATAAAGACGTAGACGTAGATTTGGAGAAGAAAAACAGACAAAGACCGGCTCATCTAAAATGCAATAATAGTATTTATTTATTTATTCATTTTTTTTTACAGATAATAAAAATGTATGTCTGTGAGTGTTGCTACCACTTGGGCTGAAATATTTGTGGGTTTTTTTGTTGTTGTTTTTTTGGTAGGTTTATAATTGGAACATCAATGCTCGTTTTGCTAGGCTGTTTAAAGCGTAGGGCATTTTTGGGTTAGCATTAAGCTAGTGGACTTTCATAAGAAACAGTTCATATGATTTGATAAAACACACAACTAAGTCATTACTTGAGAAGTTAGACGTAGTGGTTGTTACTCAATTTTTCTCCTGCAACTAAAGACAAAAACAATAAAAGGAAATTGTCAGGCGACGGCAACAGTTGTCAAAAACTTGCATGTCGGGTGTCTTATAAAACAAGCTACCAATCTATTCAAGTCATGGATTTAGTATTTTCAATTTGATAGAGTACCTGCTCAGGAGAGTCAATCTCAACGATACAAAAGAGTAATAGGGCTCTATATGATGACATGTTGCCAGAATCATGTATTTTCTTATAATATTGCAGCTTTATTCTTATAATGTGAATACTTTTTTGGGGGGCAATTTTGACTTTATCTTCGCAATTATTTTCCCATTTCTTCTTAATGAAGCCTAAGACTCCTTCATAACTCCTTTTTTACTGCCATTGACTGAGCCCCATCAATATGAGGCAATTCGAAGTGAGAAAATTATGTTCATGTTAATTGCACTCATCAAATCTATTTCATATGTGTGAAGGTGAGCCTCTCCCATTCCTGTTTATCTTCTTTGACATGATTGTTCATTGATTTTTGTCATTGTCATGTTAAAAAGCAATTAGTCTCGTCCCCGGTTAAATAAATGGTTTCCATTCAAACTAAGTGGTTTGTAAATGATCCAAATTAGAAATGATCAACATGTGAATGAGAATGACATATTTCACTGCGACATGCTATCGCAGCAACTTTGTTGGCCTCATTTGAAACAGTAGGCAGTGTCCTGATCACATTATGTAATGTGCCACCATGTGCGTTGGTTAGTGTTCTGCAAACATTGCATGGTGTGATGAGTTGGCCTAAGGTTGTAGAAGATTAACAATGGGATAAAAGCAGGTGCTATGTTTCATTGTCTTTAAATCCCTCTAATCTGCCTGCGCTTTGTGGCACAGCACACGCAGCTGCCTCTGGATTTATTGTTTCTTATTAACAGAAGCGAAAGGATATGATGTAAGTAATTCCCTCTGTTGGACTGATTGTAAACGGGGGACAGGTGATTAACCTCTGTGCGGGCAGCATGAGACTGATAGGATGAAAGGAAACAACATTTCATTTAACCTTGTGACAGATACTGCTTGATTGAAAGTCACATGGGACAATGTATTTGCAATTTTAACAAACTGCTAGTAAGGGCTAGATAACATTTTTTTTCAGAAATCATTAGTAAGAACCTCAACAGTAGGCAAAATCTATAAAATCAACGAGCATTAAAACTCCTTTCAACAGATAAATACAATTCATTTGCTTGGTATTTTGGGAAAAAGTAGAATCTAAACATCAGCGCAAATCGGCAAAATCGCAAACTGATGCGACACCAAAATCACCCAAGAATAATTTAATTACCCTCTCAGATAATCATACAATTAATAATAATTGAAAAAACAAAACGGAAACGGTTCAGCAGCAAAAAACAATCAACTAGCTAGCTGCCTTGACTTGAAAAAAAAAATATTGTGCAATCTGTGCTATCTGAATTACAGCAAATAATCAACTGCTCACTTCAGTCAAGCGCGTTTCCATGAAAGTAGCTGTTGTCAAGCCACTTCTAAAAAAAACAAAAAACAATATTGGATAGTTCCTTGCTGGCAAATTATAGATCCATGTCAAATCTTTACCAGGATTGTCAAGCAGG
The DNA here is from genome assembly GCF_059441095.1 of Idiotropiscis lumnitzeri. NCBI lineage: Eukaryota > Metazoa > Chordata > Actinopteri > Syngnathiformes > Syngnathidae > Idiotropiscis > Idiotropiscis lumnitzeri. The sequence goes on from NC_142393.1 coordinate 25,597,629, forward strand.
TGTTCTTTAATCAACTCAGCAATTTCTTAAAGTCAAATAAACTCTTCGATAAATATCAATCAGGTTTCTGATCTCATCACAGTACACCGCTTATTAAAGTGCTGGCTGCCGTCAGATTGAACACTGACTCAGGAAAGGTGTCAGCTCTAGTCTTACGGGATCTCAGTGCGGCATTTAATACATCCATCCATCTTCCTAAACGCTTATCCTCCTGAGGATCGCAAGCATGCTGGGGGCTATCTCAACTTCGGGCGATAGGCAGGGAACATCCTGAACTCGTCACTAGCTAATCGTAGGGCACAAATAGATGACAACCAACAACAAACAAACTAAAAGCTGAATGAAAAAAAATGTCCTTAAATGAAACCAAAACAAAACCAAGCAAAGAGCAAAAAGATAATTGCTGTTAGTAAACACTTGGCGTCACCATCTTTAATATAGGGATGGCTCAATACCAGTTTTTAAATTCTGATATCAATATGGAGCATCAATTATTGGCTGATACCAATCTTATACTGATTTGCAGAGTTGGGCATTCAGTCCCGGGGTCGGAACAGTCCGCCCCTCCAGCCCGGCTGGATGCCCATTTTTGGGGGACTTATGAATAAGGACGGAAGGGCAGGGCCAGAAGGCTACCCAGATCGCAGCCGGAGTACGCGGGACTGACTGGCAAAAAAGGGTCAAGTGCCCAGTTCTGCTGAGCTAATTCTTTTTGTCGCGCTTAAAGTTCTTAATAATACGTGGATAGAATTTTCTTGATACTGTCACTGTCCATCAACAATTGTGCTCCCCTAAAGAAAGATGAAAAACACATGTACTATATTTTACTGACCATTTGGCGCACAGTATTATTGGGCACAATATCACTCGCCTATTAGTAATACCAAAATCTGCTTGGTATGTTTGTTTGTTGGTGTTCTGCTTGTTTTTCAATTCTGCTCTTTTTACCTTTTGAATTGCTCTTCGGGGACAAATGAAGTGTTTTGAATTTAATTGAATAATAATGAACCGGTCTGTTTGAAAACATTTTCACCACACCGGGGTGTAAGGCACATTAGCTTTGTGATGCATGTGTGTTAACTGCGAGTTTATTATAATTGTACTGAATGTTTATTTGTTAGATTTAGGTCTATTATGGTAGATTGAGACCGGACACAAAAAGTCTTGCTTGCTTTTTTTGGAGTTGCTTCGAACGAAGAAGAGGAGGGGATCCTCTGGCAGATGAAAAGGAAAAAAAGTTTGAACATCGCTAGTGAATCGAGTGACTAGTGGTTGTGTTATAACTTCGGCTAATGCTAAATGCTATTTTGGTTGGCAGCTCAACAGCTGCAAACAAGTCAATGTACTCAGCATTATGCAACATTTTTTTACTCGGTGATGGCAGCTACTCGATGCTGGCTGTGTTGTATATAACACTGGAAATGTGCAGCCAGAAACGCTCAGCTTGCGTTGGTCTGCTTGCAGCAAGAGGCTAGTAGAATAACATGTCCCATAATGTTTGGACACGTAAGCAGGAAGTAGTTGTCCTTCCGTTATGACGAAAACCTAGACACTTGCTAGCCGCTACATAAAATGAAGTTGAGGATATATGATATAGTTTGGGCTTATGGATTGCAACAGAGTGGTTCTAATAAAAATAATGATCCAGTCATTTTGGCCTGTATCAGACCCAATACCGATGCGGTGCAGCTCAGGTTCAGACCGGAACAAAGAGATCCGAACATATTAGTCCAATCCTAAGAGCTTTACACTGGCTCCCAATATAATAGTAGATTTTAAAATTCTGCGTGTGGATGGTTGTTCGTCTCTGTGTGCCCTGCGATTGGCTGGCAACCAGTTCAGGGTGTCCCCCGCCTACTGCCCGAAGATAGCTGGGATAGGCTCCAGCACCCCCCGCGACCCTAGTGAGGAGAAGCGGTACAGAAGATGGATGGATGGATGGATTAAAATTCTGCGACCAGTATAAATTGCAGAATGGATTATAAACCCAGTAAGGCTCTGAGGTCTGAACACCCGAGTGAATTTGTGGAGCCCAGAGTTCAAAGCAAACATGGTGCAGCAACATTTAGCTGTTATGCTGCATCCAAATGCAGTAGACAAAGGGGAAGTCATCTATAAGTGGAAATGTTTGGTTATAAACTATTTTCTTTGAAATAAAGCTGCATTACCTTGCCTAGAAATGACAGTCAGTGTTAGCACAAAAATCTTCAGGTTTCTGCTAGAAAGCAAAATAAAAAACAAAGCCTACTGGAACACCCTAATATTATTTGGGGTTAATCAGGGGCACTATAAATATGTGTTTTGCAGGCTCCAATATAACCGGAATGTCAATGTGATTTGTTTATTCTGAAGAGAGCCATATCCCAGTGGTGAGAGTGTGCACACTTGTGCAGTTAGTTTTTATATCAAGAGTTGAGTTAGACAAAACATTGGCTCATCAAATCTGATCCAATGTAAATACTGGAAAATTCTCTCGTAAGCTGCAATCAAACTACGTTCAGTCAAATAAGATCTTCAATATATTTACCTAATGTCACATATTAAGTTGCTCATTTGCAGCAGTTCAGCTTTCACAAGTGAACCATACAACTGATTTGTTTTTCAGTTTTTGACTCTTAAGCTCTGTATTAACACTCGCCAACTTCAGACTTGAAAGGTTTTTAGGGTCTTTAAATCCTCATTAGAATTTTTAACAAGCAACAGAAGTGTGTAATCACGGGTGCTTCCTCTAAATGATCCTGAACAGATAACAAAAGACCCAGACGTATAGCAAGGACCCATTAATGCTGAAAGATGCCCCTATCGCAGAAAACACTTCAGCGAGCATCAATTAAAAACGCAATTCCCTTCCCAGAGTAATTGTTGTCCCTCATTGACACGGCCTCGAAAGGGAATAAAATAATTTTATTCAAGAATCTAATTAAAGGTGAAAGGGAAGTTTTACTCCAAACAACAAGTTTCGATTGCTGACGCGGCTGTCAACTGGGGCAATTACGGAACTGTCAAAACTGTCACCAAGCCCCAAGTCGAAGCAGCCATCTGTGGCGGATATTTGCACATTTCACAGACGCTAGACACCCACGTACACAATAAATACACCCAATTCATTCATGATTTAATTCCATTCTAATTTACTTGGAGTATGAGTCCACTAGATAGAGATTTATGTGTTCCTCAGAAGTGCCCACAAACAGCAGAACTGAATTTGCATGTATTTTAGGACCTTGGCACAGCTCAATAAAACAAAAACCAAACAACAATTCTTGAATGGCGCTGGATAGACCTTGACAAGGCAATCTCATGTGTATTAGCACCAGAATCCTGGATATGAATCATAATCAGAAGTTAATCGGGTTGTCATTTGGTCAGATCAAAACTACATAGTAAGTATTCACAGCTTTGACATACGAGTGACCCACGACCTCTGCATTGTGAGGCCATTGTGCTAACCAGTCGGCCACCGTACATAATAATAATAATAATAGTAATAATAACAATATAATAATAATAATAATAATAATATACATCAGATTTATTTTATGCTTTTCTGACAAACATGATGCACTATCTGCTAATCCTCTACATTCATGGAAAATATTGCTCTTCATAAAAACATCTAGTAAAAATGTGATTAAATCAAAGTTAAACAGTTTGTACATTATGGCCTAATGTAACGAGGCTTCAGGATGTTCAGTGGTAGTTTACTTCAAAAGCACCAAACTGTGAACTGGATTTTGTCAATTGGAACGGGCAATCACACAAGTATCTTTGGTAAAATTATTCTATTACAGTGTAGTCTACAAACACCCAAAAATGTGTTTTAACTAGCATTGGCAGGATGTTGTACATTAGCGAATGAACAGTAATTAAAAAAATTAAAAAAACATGCATTATGCGTCTGCCGGCTCATTGGCCGTGTTCATGTCTTCAAAGTATTCCAGCTCCGATTGGCAGTAATTATGTAAAACTTTGATTTTGTCCATTTTTAGTTTACACTCTGGACATCATTTTCATTTCTTTTGTCGACCATTTTTTTGTGTTCGACTGAGCTGATTTTTTTCCCTGCCCTAATTTAATGCTGCAATTCAACTAATTTTTCAGCTCCACTTGGTGTTCCCCCTTTGGCCACTGAGGGGCAGCATAATACAGTCGTAAAGACAAACGACCAGCCAGCGTTATTATCAGTGACTCAATAGATTTAATGAATGTATTTTTTTCATCAGGGCTATCAAATTTAAGCCGGTGAATATTGAGATATTGTCTGTCTACATTAACAATTTATTCAGGCTTTGTCCTGACTCTGTCCCAGCTTTTTTTTATAACCACATATTGACAGAACGACTTGTTCTCAATGCGCTAACACTAATTAACAAGCAAAGCAATGTTTTATTCTGGACTTACATCCAACCATCAATGCATCGCTTCAGTGGGACTGCTTCAGCAAGGTTCAATTTGATCAGCTCTAGTACAGTGCACAAAGGCCGCCTCAGTGATCTGATGAGATTGGATTAGAATTTGTGAAATGGAAAAGGCTTGTAAGCACATGGGATTCGATGCACATCTTTAAAGTCTCCCCCTTCCAGCAGAATAATGCAAACTCATTTTGTCACAACAAAACTAAAATATTTGTCAAAAGAGAATTGGGCAAAGCACTCTCCAATAACATCTTACAAGCAATTCCCCAACACACTATTGCCAACCAAATTGTGCTACAGAAGTATGGCTCTGAATCATTTTTAATCACATGACATTTTTAACCGTTAATGAGGACACAGAAATGCACAAACACAGCTGTGGCCAGTTGAGTGTTTAGTTTTGACTATTTTATGCCGAGCTCATTAGTTTCCAACAAGCAGGTCATCATCAAGGGTCACAATATACATGAAGCAATGAAGTTGCATCAACAGTAGGGTGGCAGGTAAGATCTTTAATAGAAGAAAAACTGTTCAGATGGGGGAGAAATTCTATCCGTGTGGATAAGTAGTCGGGCTGAAAAGAAATTCACTATCACTGCCATCAATTCATGCGTTCATGGCAACGATCAGAAAATCAACATGTGGCACTTGCTTTTACTAACTGCAGAATGTTTGTGATTCTGTATTTTAACCGTGTGCAAACACTTTGTCAGTCTTCACGGTGAGAGGTGATAGATAAATCACACGCTCTGATTTACTTACTCCCACATGCCGAACATGAAATTGCAGTAAAGTGAAGACTCCTTTAAGCGTTTATGTGAGTGCGAATGGTTGTCTGTCTTTAAAGCTGCTCAGATGAGAAGCGAAACGTCTACTAAGACGACCAGAAGTCTACTTGCAACCCTGGGAGTACAATCAAAGCCATCTAGCAAAGACTCCAGCTCACTCATGACCCTGAACTGGATGACAGGCAGAAAATGAATAGCGTACTGGGGGAGAATGAGAGTTGGGCAGGCAAGGATGACAACTGGTAGACGAATAGTTGATAGAGGACAGAAATGTAAAGAAAATGACCAGACGGATGAGAAATTCCCCAGCGGAGGACTGATGACCGCTCACAGGAAGATGCAGTAACAGCAAGATGGAAAACTACGACAGATGGAGCTTCAAATTTTCACTCACTGAGTGATGTGGCAGAACATCACTCGCTGTTAGAAGATTTCACAATTGGTAAAATGAGTGAAAAAGTGAAAAATCCATTTTTAGCTCATAAGCAAGCACCGGAACACAGCTGCCCACCACGCGCCTCCAAGCGACTGAAATACAGAATTTGCAGTGTACATATTGTGTTTAACAAAATGTAACCATATTTAGAATTTCAAATGTACCTGTGGATGTGCTATATAAATAAAGTTGTATTGTGTTGTATAAAGATGAAGCTTGTGGTAAAATATATATGCGAGCACCTGTTCCATTCAAATGAATGAGAGTGAGCACCGCCTTTTAATATATTCCCATTTCTTCGTATTCATTCTCACCCTTTTCCTCTTTCCGTTGCAACCTGTGTCTTCCTTGACTGACACTCCATTTTTTATGGATTTCAAAAGTGATACAGTACAACATATTGTATGAGGATTCTCAGAACGCGATACAGGCTCGCACAGTCCACATTGCAAGTTCTTATATTAAATCAACCAATGTGCAGGAATGAGTGGCTGACTGTCATTTTTTGCAATGGTCAGGTCGTAGTCAATTTTCGAAGCATTTGTGAGATTAACATCTTTGTATGTCGGTGTTGTATGCTTAGCCGGGGGGTGTCAGTGAAAGTGTCACGAGCAGTGGGGCCCGAGTGCAGCACACCGAACCGCCGGACTTGTGGGAAAAGGCTTTTACTATCGATCTTGACAGGTTCAGTGACAAATGGTTGAGTAGTCACACAGTCAACTTCAAAGTCCTGACACTTTTCAAAGTCCCAATACAGAGTAGGTAACTTCACAGCCTGGACAGACATGGCTTTGGAGATTGAAAATGGAATCTTAGTACCAAGTACTGATAGGCTCTGCACTCAATAGAATGCAGAACAGGGACACACACTTCATTTATTGTGGAAGCAAAATTCCTCAAACAACCACAGGGACAGGCAAACGACCAGGCTGGAAATTCAGAGGCTGCCGCTTCAGTAACAGAAGATCAATCCACAGAGATGGGTTGGAAAGTCTTTTGGTCCACACATAAAGATAATCAGGTAACTTTTGTCTCGATTTTGATCCTTCCTGAGCAAGGACAACAAACGCGAGATTATATGATTAGCCTATAAAATTATCATGTGGTCTGAAGTGTGTTAAAATGAAATGTGCCCTCATAAAAGGGTCGGAAATGGGTTGGAGCCAACAATCTCAAGCACAATTATTTGTCATATAAAAAAAAAAAGATTTCTTAAGATTTCAAAAATTCTAACGTGTGGCTCACGGGCAGAGGTGGGCGTGGCTGAGTGGCTGTGACTGGTTGACTGGCTATGACCAACTGCGGAAGGAAGTTACGGAGAGAGTTTGGTTCAGTTTTTGTTTTGCCCTAAAAAGTTTTGATTGTATTTAAGAGTAAAAGACATTTGCAAAGCTGCAGGCAATCTTTCTTTCATTTTCTCTAATTTGTCACATTTTTTTTGTTTAAATGAAGCAGCTTAGACAAACACTGGTCCACTGTTTACTTGCTCATGGTGCAATAATCAATTGGCTGTCCCCCCTCAGTTCTGGAGCTTAGTTTTCCATCGCTGGTCGATTAAACCTTATTTACCGAACTAAACTGGAATGGGGAAAACGAGCAAAGCAAAAAGAAGCAGATGAAGTTGACACAAAAGCCCTTCTCGATGTGGCACCACCTCCATTGGACAAAAATCGTTTACTCTTTGATTGGGGATATGCTGTACATTTGAATGTGTCAGCATTACAATTTAAGAGTTAATAGTAATAACTACTTTCACACTTTTTCACATTTTTTTGTGTCCCCCACCTAATAGGCCAGTTAATTCTGCACCACATCTATTAATCTAGCTATGCAAGTGACATATGCTTATTTTGACATTTTGGCTCGGTGCTGCGCTATGAAATATTTCTGATGTAAAATAGCGTCACCTTCTAAACATAATGGCTAAGTTAAGTCAAAATCAAGACAAATTTAATCAGCTCTTAATCACAGAAACGTCTCAAAGGGCTTCACAAATTCTAATGACTTCCCCTGATCTTAACCCCCTAGAGGTCAAGGAAAAACTACAACAACAAAAATGTCTGGGGAAACCTTGAGAAGGGGCCGCAGATAGGGGAAGCCCCCTTCCTTTGAAATAATGTGAAAGTCCATTAAATCAGATGAAACGCTACAGAAAGACCCCGTGGGTAAAGGTGGTCCAGGCCCAATTCCAATTTGGTCATCCTCACCTCGCAATCTCTCCAAGCTGCGAAAGAGGGGGCGGGAGAGAGACTATAGAAGCGGCAGTCAAACCAACAAGTAGTTCAACTAAATGCAAAATTATATAAATAACTATTTACTCGTGTTTTAAACATTTCTACTGAGGTAGCCACTCTCATATCCGAGGGTAGGGCATTCCGGATCAGTGGTGTTCCAGTGATGAGGCTGACTCCACAGCCGAGTGTGGTCGCATCGGAACACTCCATTGAGTGGCGTATACGTAGCTGACGCGTTCCAAAGAATAAAATGGCGGGTTGTAGTTATGTCGTCTACAGTCCAAAAAAATCCTCATCTAAATAGACGTGTCTACTCATTACCACTTTCAGTCACTGTAAATATCCCGACTAGTGCTTTTATCCCATGCATCCTCATTGTGTTCAGTAAAGAAGCAGTGTGCAGCGTCCTAACAGCAAAATCTATGTACTTCTGCTCACAGCCGCAGTTCCTCATTCTCATATAAATCAGCCACGGAGAAGTTCATCTTTTTGATATGTTGAAGTGGTCATAGGTAGGGATGTCCACGTGAATCTTTGTGCCAATTGGATGTTATAAGCAACAAAAGTACAATGATTTCTATTGGAGAGTTTGTAATAATGACTGAGAGTTTGTTTAATGACTTTTAGTTACATGGCGAGTAAAAGGGGGGGCGCGGCCATATTACGCATTTGAAGTAGGGTGCCTTTCAAGTCGTCCCTCATTTCCTAATTCCTCCAAAATCAATGGGTAAAAAAGAAAATGATATCTAATTTAAATTTTTTGATTAAAAAAATGTATAAACTGATGAACAGAGTACTGGGGGAGAACGAGAGTTGGGCAGGCAAGGATGACAACTGGTGGACGAATAGTAACTAGCAGACAGAAAAAAAAAATGGGCCATCTTGATGATGATGAGCACAAAACAACAGTTTTAAATAGGTATTCGTGTTGTCTGGTTTTCATTCTCAATTTAATTATTTTTTTAAAGAGTTTTGAGCGACGAAATTTTGATTTGTGGATATGAAATTTCCCCAGAATAACTATTACATTCATAACAAAAGCTTGAGAGTGAAAGCAGAATCACTATTACCATTGATCAAACGGGATAAATCCTCTAGAATTTTTGTAGAATTTAATAGTATACTGCCAGAATATAAGTATCAATGTTTCGGGGGAACTTTGTTTTGCAGGATACGGTACCGTATGCAGTGAACCAACTGTAGTTTCAATAACAAACCAGCAGAGGGACCTAGTTGGACATGGTAAGTGATGTGGGTTGATGGCATTGTTGCAATGAACAGATTGTGCACTAGGTTACAGAAATATAACTACGCCCACAAACTCACATGAAATGCTTTATTAAAATATTTATTCAAAATATGAACAATAAAACAACGAGTCAATATATGTTTCTTCTATAAATACATTTGAATTTCATTTGCTAAAGAAAGATCACGCTTGACTCATGAGAGACCACCGTCCATTTATTAAAGAATCAGTTTATCCAAGATGATCACTTGTAATTTGCAAATATATTTCTGTGCGATTATTTATATCTTGATAAATCCGGTGAACTCTGTAGAGGACACTACTAGGTTTTTCCATGCATGCGGTGACTGGGATTCAACATATATTTAAAATTAATAAAATAAAACACAGCCAAATAAAAGCATGTGCATTGCTGTTGATTTGTAAGGGTAATTATTGCCTTTTCCAAAGATTCTAACAGTATTGTACAAAATGGGCTCTGGAGCTGAAAACGTCCACCTATTTTCTTTATTAGCGAAATGGCGTCCTCTGGTGTATGTCAAGGGCAAATTGGTTGAGAGAGCAATCAGTGGGTGTCTCGTGAACTCAAACGACCCTCTACCCAATAGTAAAGATATGTGACCATTTGATTGCGCCGAAAATAATAAAAACGGTACTTAATTTGATTTCATAGACAATCACAAGGGATTTTAACGTAAAAATGCTCTTGCCACACAGAATCATAGATTGCTTTGCAATCATGCACTACATAAATAAAATTGTATTGTACCATTCGGTTTTGGATTAAATAATTCAAATTGGAATCATTGGCTAGAATAGCATATAGAACTTTAAAGGAGACGTCAACAAAAATATATATATATAATAGAGAGAGAGCGAGAGAGAGTCTATGTAGCCCCACTACTCTTAACGTGACATTTTGATTAATATTGCATTTCTTAAATACGAATAAAGCAATAGAAAACAATCAATTTTTAATACCTCTCGAGCAGTTTGTAGCTCACGGCTCAGCTTGCGAAGGTCACATGCCCAAACACAGAACAACAGGTGAGCAGGATTTCCCCACTCTTGGGCAGTACAGTGGGGTCAACTGGGCCAGGTGGAACCGAAACTTGATTGCTTGCAGTTGGACAAGTGCTGGTCACCGGCGGCCCCCAGTTCCCCTCCCCAGCTCCGCTGAGCGTCCTGTCTGCATGTTGTGCTAGGGTACAACTAGCATTGATGGGAATGCCAGTCATATAACTTTGCTTGACTGTGGCTACCTGAGCCATGACTGACTGTGACGTCATATTCAGTCGACAGCAACTAACAAATTGGCCAGCCCTGATATGGATAAAAACAAGTGGGTGTCGCTGCATAAGTCGTTAATCACAAACACAATATTTATCATAATAAAAGTGTTAGAATTGTGTGGCTGCATTGAACATAGAGTAAAGATTTTTTTTATTAGATGCTTTAACTCATCTACAAATGAGTTCAGAAATATTCCATTCACACTCGAAGCACATTGAGACCACTGATTTACTGCACATTAGAGTATTTTTTTAATGGTTGGCTTATCACCGTTTTCACCCAACATTATCACGCAGCCAATATTTGAAATGTTTTATTTCACAGAATTTAGGACAACCAACTCCATAAAACAAAATGAAAAAAAAACAAGTGAAATTGGTCTCACTTGATTATTATTTTAATAAAAAAATATCCTTTCCCCTTGTCCATAAACCGTTTCAAAAGCAGAATAAACAGAAATTACAGGGTAAATTCAGAGAAGCGGAAAGGCCAATAGCATTTTTTGGCAAATATAAATATAGTGGTTTGAACTGGGTGTCTTGACAGCTCACATGGAAAGAGTGCATACATACAGTTTACGCGACAGTAGGACACTCGGCACTGCCTGTATCAATCTTTATTAATGTAGAAAACCAGGATACTTATTTACCAATTCAAATAATCAGGTTTATGACAAGGAAATATATATATACATTCAGCCAGTTCTAATAGTCTCTGGAGTATGACGTTTGTGTTGCCCCTTGCAACAACTTGATTGTCTACTCAGGGGCATAATTGTGAGAATATGTGTAGTCTGTGTAGTAATTTTGCGTCCCACCCCTGCCTGTTGGGTAACCCCAAGAGCAAGGACCCCCTCCGGGTCCATCCGGCCGTTCATGTCCTCGTCCCGGTCCCAGTCGTGGCCAGAGTCCAATCGGAGGAACTCCTCTCCCCCTGAACGGCCCAGGTCCCCTCGCACCCCTCATAGGCCCATGATTCATTGGTGGGGGTATGCCGCCACCTACATTGCTGTAGCCCATGCCACACATTTGCTGTGGAGGAAATTTAGGTCTGACTGCTGAGCCCCCTCTGGTGGCTACTGTGGGAACACCCACAGGAGCTCCAGGTTTGTCAGTGCAATTCACATGAGTCCTGCCACTAGGACAAGCGGCCTTGTTAACGCCAAGGATTTCCCCACTCTTGGGCAGTACAGTGGGGTCAACTGGGCCAGGTGGAACCGAAACTTGATTGCTTGCAGTTGGAAAAGTGCTGGTCACCGGCGGCCCCCAGTTCCCCTCCCCAGCTCCGCTGAGCGTCCTGTCTGCATGTTGTGCTGGGGTACAACTAGCATTGATGGGAATGCCAGTCATATAACTTTGCTTGACTGTGTCACCGCTGTCTATATAAGGGAGGGAGGGAGTGAGCGGCGGAGTCCCGGTAACTCCAGGTCCTGCAGGGTCAGAGCCATACGCGTGACCAAGCATCATGAGGTGAGGTGGAGGAGGGGGTTTGACCTCTAATGGGAGGGAGGCCAGATTAGCGAGCGGTCCGACTGTGGCGTTGACAGTAGGGGGTGTATTCGGGGTTGGGACTGTGACCACGGGGCGGTACTCCTGTTCTTGGTTGCTGCTGCAGGGTGAGGCAGGATAGGCCGGCGAGGCCGCATAACTGGATGAGCCAGTATAGGAAGACCATGATGCAGAGGGACACAAGAAACTTTGGTGGGGATTGACAGGAAAACCTCCAGGAGATGAGTTTCCCAGTTCTGATGAGCCGATGCCTAACTGGTTTGCAGCTTTGAACTGAGAGATGGCAGTTTTGAGAGCGTTGTATTCAGACTGCGGCGGAGTTCCATCAGGGGTGGCATGCTGGTCGGGGAGTGGTGGACGGAACTCTTCTGTGTTTGGAAGAGGCGGCTGTGGCAACATCACTGCATCCGCTTCGGGGTTCTGCTCTTTGCCGTCGACGACAGCGGGCGTCTCACCGTCATCAGAGTCTAATGACATGTCCTCCTCTCCCTCACACTCATCATTCACTACTGAGAAGACAGAAGGAGGTCAAAATAGAAATGTTTGGGGAAAGATTAAAAAAACAAAACAAAACAAAAAAAGAAACGAAAAAAAAAAACTGAAATTGAGGTGCAACAATTACTCATTTAAATTGACAACTAATCGATTATAAAATGAGTTGACTATTATGACAATTGACTAATTGTCTAAACTTTTTTTAATGAGAAATTTCCAAATATACTGATTACAGCCAACAGTAAATATTTTCAGATTAAGTAATTGAAAAAATATAATCAAACAGTTTAATTTATTATGACAATAATTGTTAGTTGTAGCCGAAACTGAATACAGAGCATAACTGTCGGAAAGACTTGGCTCTTTATGGAAATACCCACCAGTAGAGGGCGGCGTTGGGAGCTCATTTTGACTGATTGAGCCAATCAGGCTGTGGAACGCACCCATAATATCATCAATGCTCGCTATCATTATTCCATTCCTGGAATACTGTAGGAACATCTCAAAGGGCCTCTCTGAGAGAAAAAAACAAATGTCATCCAAATAAAATTTATATTTATACTCAAATACCTGAGTCTAATTCAAAATGAACAGACCTGTGACAAAAATGAGATGCCGCTGTTGTGTGTGCTGAGCTTGCAGCTTAATCAGGCATTCGAGATCAGGAGCCTGACGTGACTGGGCGTCGCACTCGTGGTATGGAAGGAACTCTACAAGGTGCTTCTTTTGATAGGCTGTCAGAAGGTTGAGCAGCCCCATCGCGTTGGTGTTCAACCTGTGACACGATACAATAGGTTAGCTTCCACAATGTCCTTGTCTCATCAAAGCTCACAGTTGGCCACACAGTTTTGGAGGATCTCAAACTGACCGGCCCATTTCTTTAAGCTTCTTCTGTGACTTGCAGTGCACCTTCCACTGCCAGGGCTGCTCAGGGGTACTTTGGTCCTCCAAGAACTTCAGCAATGCCTGCAAGCGATCTGAGAGAAAAAAAAAAAAACAATAAATAAACAAACGAACGAATCAGCTGATGACTGACCTTCATAAAATATAATGTGTTAAGAAGAACAACTAACCCTGTGTGATGAGGTCAGGACTAAGAACAAACTCATCGGACACCAGGAAGCCTCCAGACACAAACAGTTCATTGTAGGTGTGGTTCTTGACATCATCCAGAGTGTCAACACCAGCGAAGCTCACTGAGGGCATCTTCTTCAAAGATACCAGCGCTGGGATCTACAAGTTACAGATGACAGCCAATTGGGTGTGAAAATCAATTCATGTCCATGATAAATCCTATATTAAAAAAATGTATCGACTTTTATGAAATGTAGAATGCAGCGGAGACCTTAAGGATGAAGGATGTAGTATTACCTTGTGCACATGCGCGGCAATGTGTTCATTCTGAATGATGATAAGGAGTTTGTCTAGGCTGCTGCTGTTTTCCAGAAACATCTGCGGGGTGCATTCGCTGTTGCCAAGACTTTTCAAGTATTCCTTCAGGACAAAGAGAAACATTATTTTCTACTTGGAACTGTCGCCTCATGCAAGTGCTGGCCAACATAAGGAAGCATGACACGGAACGCCACATTAGCAATGTTGAACTGCCTTTGTTGGGTGGCGCATGTAATATTCGGACATTTGTTCGTGTTTATTGCAGTAATTCTCAACTTGTGATACGCAGGCTACCTTCAGTGGTCCACAAAGGAATTACTGAATTGAGGACTTTTCACGCGGCACTTGCTTTCTTGGCATTTAATGTAGGGCAGGGGGCAGGGATAACAGCACTTGGGTACAAGCATGCCCATATTTAGAAGTGGTTGCTTAGCAGCCTACCAGGAACTAGCATGGATCCCTTTCTCGGAGGTTGATATACTGCTGTTACCACTCTGAAGTCACTTGGTCAACCGCTCTCCTATTGGATGTGCCGTCTGATGTAACAGCGAGGAACATTTTTCTACTCGAGGCACGGCGCTCTCACAACATATACACATCGAGTGGGTTTGTCGACGGTGGGCTACGCCAGCTAAGCGCAGAGTGAAAAGGCCTTAAGGACAAAATTTGCCACATTTAAAATGTGAAAAAGTCATGCCAGTCAAAAAAGTTTCAACTTGGATTGCCTTCTTCCTCGTTGATCGTGAATTCATACTTTTTTACTGTGTTGCAGCCTATTGCAAACTTTTCCATAAGCTTTTTTTTCAAATTTTTTTTTTAATCAGGTATTTAAATTACTCACTTTTTCAATTTTTGAAAAAATATAAACTAAGTCGGAAAAACTGAGTAGGGCTCATTACTATTTGATTGTCACTCTATAATAATGGATTTGAAATCAACAGCACAATTTTTACTTTAAAGTGTTTTATTTCTTAAGGTAAAATTAAAGTAAAGTAAAATTTTATGTATTATTAAATGTATGTACAATAAATTTGCAATTAGTTTTTTATCCCTATATCTAAGAGCAACCATAATGTTCTAACGATATGCATAATATTAATTACATAAATAATTCATGGGAATAAAATGTCGCTCCTTTTTCACAACAACTTTACTGTTTACATGACTGTTTATCATTATGTAGGTGCTTTAGGAGCCAATCATTTTATTGTAGTGGTATTTGGTGTAAAAAGTGAGAAGCACTGACCAATAGAATAATAGTGGACAGAATTTTGACACTCTGAGTATGCAATTCTACTTTCAAAAGGCAAGAGTTTCTAAGACTTAGCCTTAACACTTGATTAGCATCTAAATTCTAAATGGAACCTCACACTGATTTCACAGTAAAGTAAAGAAGATGAGAAAGGGACATTTGTCGGTATTTCTGAAAGGTTATTACCTTTATCTCTTTGCAGACAGTACTTTCCTCGCCCTCATCCCCGGAGTAGATGTAGAACTTCACTGTATTCTTGGTGACGTCCTTAAAGATCTCCACCAAACTGCTGAAAACTTCTGGTTTGAGCTGACCAATGATGTTGCCCGGCATAAGTCCAGTACCAGTGCTGGCAGCGCCGGCAGCACCAGCGGCGGCACCAGCGGCAGCACCAGCGGCAACACCAGCGGCAACACCAACGCCAGCGCCGGCACCAGCGGCAGCGGCAGCACTGGCACTAGCGGCGACACCAGCGGCGGCGCAAGCGCCAGCACTGGCACCAGCGCCAGCGCCGGCACCAGCAGTAGCGCCGGAGGACGTAGCAGAGACTGACTTTTGGGATTTCGCTGATAACTCTGGGGGAATCTGGGAGGGAGAATAAGCCTCTTCCACAATCTCTGATGAAAGAGGATCCGATTTGGGCATACTTTCTGACGCCTCTTTTACAGGAGGACCTTGATTACTAGTCTGAGATGAGTTTGTGTTCATCAGGGGGGGATGTACTTCAGGTTTGTTAGTTCGCATGGATGACGGCATTGGTAAGTCTGCTATCGCCTCTGCCGGCTCCGGGGAATAGGCTTTGGGTGAAACAGGTGGGGCTGGGATAAACTTTTCCAACTGCTTACTAAGTGCTTCAACATGCTCCTGCACGGAGACAGGAGTGACATGCTCCGTGACAAAATCTGAGAAGGAGCTCCTATGCTGCCAAGAATTGAGCAAAGGTAGCCGTGGAGGTAGCTGCGAGTTGTATGCGATGCAATGACTCTGCATGATGTTTTTAATGTCAGAAGTGAGGCTGTGCATTTCCTGGTTGAGAATGGTGTCCAAGCTGATAGAAGGCCTGAAAGGAGCTTCCTCTGCTAACGGTAACGTTGGTGCCGTCTTTTTCACATCAATCGGCGAGGGCATCTTTGGCTCCAACCTTTCCATCGTCACAACCTCTGGTTCACGCTCAGGCTCAGGCTCAGGCTCAGGCTCAGGCTCAGGCTCAGGCTCAGGCAGGGACTGTATTTTTTCTGAAAGAGACCCGAGTGCAAACTCCTCAATAATGCCCAAAGAACTACAGTGAGGACCATAAATAATGGGACAGGGACACAATTGTCATATGCTGGCTCGAAACATCACTGCAAAGGATTAGATGCAATGTCCAAATATTTATGGACCTATCTGTACATCCAAAATTTGACAATAAAATGAATGAATTTACCTTCATTTGTGGGTATGGCACAGGTTGTGCTCGCTGAGGTTTGAGCTTGGTCTACTGGAGAGCCTGCGCTTATAGCACTTCCGGGGCTACAGTCCATATCCTCCTAAACAGACAACATAAACATCATGAGCTGACTTAACTAACACCACTATGTGTTGGAAGCAAACAAATGTCAGAATCAGTAGTTCACATCTCACCTCCGTGTAGTTTGTTTGTGATGAAGGCTCAATTTGTTTGCGAGAATTGGAGGCTGGAACAACGGGTTTCACCTTTTCAGGACCTGTTGACTGCTCACCGTGGTTCGATTTCACAGATATTGATCCCTGAGCAACGGCTTTATTGAGAGTGGAGAGCAGTATCTTGAGAAGACGCTGGGTCTCGTGAACTGCTGTTGTATTGGTGTTGCCACAAGCCCTCAAGTCAGTGTCATAGATTCCCATGCTTTCCATTACTGCTGTCAGATTTTCATTCTGACCACCGTCTTCTCCCGTCTCCTCTGCTGGTGCCCCTAGGAGGAGGAACAAAATGTGCGAAAAATGTAACAATTTTTTTTAAAAAATTGCATTTGTCCAGCATACATGCAAGGGCCCCAAACATGAATAAAAACCCAAGGCTCAAAATAACCTTTTGACCCCTCACCCTCCTTTGAGGATCTGTTTTGCGCATCAATGGCTTAATTTGAGGACCAATTTTGTACTTTTGAGAATATTTTTTTTTTGCAGATTAATCCCAGGGATTTGAACCAAGGCTTTTATTAAACAATACAAATATGACAATATAATAAAACAAATGATTTTTTCCCATTTTTTATATAATCAACTGTTTTTATTTCTTTAATTCACATTGTGAATAGCAACCAACTATTTTGTTGCAAAAACATTCAGTGGGGCAATTTTAAACACAAATATACATTTAGTTTCCTTCAAACTTGAAACCCTTGAAAACTATTTAATTATTTCTAGTTTATTCAAGCAGTGAGTGATTTTAATATAATCTGGAAAATCTAGTGCAATTAGTTAGACTTAAGAAAGTTGCATTATTTGAAATTAAATCAAATTTTACTTTGAAGATACAAATGGGAACTGAACGTTTATGCTGTTTTGGTAATTTTGCACAAATTAAATCAAGTAAGTGATACTTTGAAAGACAGCTTTTTCTTAAACATTTTCAAAACGTATGTATAACGAAATAGCCCTGTCCACACAAAAGCACTAAAAATGAGCAGGAATTGTGTAGATCACAGGTCGCGCTGAAATACTGCCACATAAATGGCCAGAAAACAGTAACAGCGCATGTGTTGTGCAGAAAATTCTTTGGACTGATGACAAAGTTAAAAAAAACACAAAAAAAACCTACAAACAAACTTGACTGGGAGTCTCTCTGACGGCAGATTGTGTTGTGACCGTAATGCAGATTCTTCTTCACCAACGAGGTAAAAAGGACACTAAATCTATTTTCATTTAGATCACAGAGCTTTCCTTACTTACCCCTGCTGCTGGGTTCGCCATTACTCAATAGATCTGTGCGTTGATGTTTGTTCTTGTCTCCCCGTTCTTCGCCTTCAAATTTCCTCTTGAGGTTGTTGGACTCCCAGGCTCCATCCTCTTTTTCTCTCACGGGATCCTTAACTAGTGATTTCTTGTGGAGTTGGATCAGCTTCAGTAACTGTTTCATTTTGTCTTTATCGTAGTCGCTCTGTGATAGCAGCACCTTCGCTGGCTGTGGTTGTGACGGGGGCTGGGATTCAGTGTGGGACTCGTGCTGCAACTGGGCACCGTTTGAATGGGCCAACCCCAGTCCCTGTCGGTTGGTCTCTGAGGTTGGATTCTCCTGTGCGAGTCGTTCTGGTGGCGCTCTTTCTGACAGTCTCTCAGATCGGTCAGAGCCACCCCAATCAGAAACGGGGCTGTACTCTACAGGGACTGGGGCAGCGACAGGTGTGGGGTTGCTTAACCGTTCGATTATGTCCTTTGCCTTGTTCAGGGGTAAAGTGTAGTTTGATGAGTTGTGGATATAAGACCGCAGTATGGCTTCCATGTTCCCTTTGGGTCTGGGTAAAGGAACCGTATATGGCCTGTCATCCACATGATATTTGTAGTCTGGCAAGATGAACGGTCGCACTCTTCCCGAGTCTACGCGGCTTAAATAGTCCGTGGCTTGTCGCTCCACACCGGAACTTGGGTCTTTGCCTGCGCTTGGGCGCAATGTGAAAAAGGCGTAATGCAAGGCAGGGATGAAACGTTCCATAGATTGGAAATTGGTGTGTGGTCCCGCTGTCAATGGCTCGGGCGTGGATAGTCGGGATGCTGCGACAGACAAAACAAAGTAAGGCCTAATATAAGATGATAGCTTATTATTAAGTACTGACTGAAGCTTGAAACAGGACTATGCCTCATCAGACCACAGATAACCTGTAATCTTTCTACATGAGTAAACACAATCATCAATCAAGAGTTTTGCATCCCATTACTTTGATAGAGCTTCCTCCAGATGCTCACATAAAATATAGATAAATGAATGTGAATAACTCACAATACTTGAAAACCGCCCTTGACTCGTGAAAGAGGAATATTGCTTGCAGGCTCTTTTCAACCCGCCCCCGCCGTTCTGCAAAAGAAATGGAAACTTTTTAAAAGCGTAATCCTCACCGGAGCTAACAAGTAGGAGGCAAACTGGCAGTTGAGAATGACGTATGTGATGATAATAAAAAAGAAACAGTTGCTGGCACCTTTGGACTCCACCATCTGTGATGAGGACAACAGGAAGAGAAAGCCCCGATCAAACAGGGACTTCACCAGCACCTACAAAAGAAGGTAGACATCATGGTTAAAAAAAAAAATTACAAACAAAACTAGTTAGTGTGTCATTATAAAAACATGTGAGCCATTTGCTGCCAATTTTCTTATCCCATGTTAATCTATGTTGCTAAAAGCTCACACTGTTTTCTTTTGGCAGTGCTCACCAAGAGACTAAGATGCTGCACAGCAAGCAATGTGGCCCAAACTGAATGGTCACGCAGTGTGCGGGCTTTCATGAGTGGACGATGATCAGTCACCTGTTTGGCTGCGATTCAAAATGTCAATCGTCGGCATTGTGATATTGCCGAGGTAAATGCCGATCGAAAATGCACAACCTTTCACAAAAAATTAACTTCAAGCGCAAGCGGTGTAAAAAAATTCTTAACTGTATTTATTAGGGGTGACCCGATCTGATATTTGTATAATAGTTCGGTCCGTTATCAGCCAAAAAAAAACAGATTTATTGGTCTACATCCAAAATCTCCCAGATTAGCACTCATAGGCAAGCAGTCCAGTCCATAAACCACTCCTTGTCTTGTATCCAGCAGCCTATGGATCTAGCGTGCAGAGCCCAATTGATAAAAAAAACACTCCTGTAAAGGAGCTAACAAAGATTTCGGCTGTGTGGGATTCACCATATTTTACATTTTTTTTTAATAAATACTGGCGCTGACATAAAAATATCCCGAGCGCACGCACTGCTGTCATTCACTTGAATGAGAGTCGTAGCGGGGCTCCCTCGGTGGTCACCCGCACAACGGTCATGGTGGAGGCTTCAGCTGGCGGCTGCAATGTGAAGATTGATGACCAGTGCCTTTTCCTTTTTAAATGTATTTATACTTTCGCTGCTGGACTTGATAATCGTGTCGACTTAATCAACATTGGATTACAGTACAAATTGATGAGTTGACAAGCACTTTCAAAATCCCGAAGGAGATTGCGCAACCGGCGGGATCTACGTGAATTGCTCTGGCAAACTCTTTAAGCAGTAAACAAAAGTGGAATGACGGCGCTAAGATAGCAATGCAAGCCGCCTCTTCCAAGTCTCTACAGGTGATTTGGAACAAGAACTAGTGGGAAATGGCCATGTAAGTGACAATTGCAGGTTATTAATTACTTAAACCTGGCTACATGCTCAGATTCTCCACCTTTCGACGCAACTGCACTTGAGGCTCACCGCAGCACAAAGTGAATTTATCATCACCAGCTGACGTCCGAGATTGTGCAGAGGACAACAAACGACACCTTTGTTGCATGATTACAACCCCGGTGGGGTTAAGTGCTTCAGAAAGTGGATGGATGGACGTCGTAATAGTCATGAATACTTTTTGGAAGAACGGACGCAATGCAGCTATGTTGAGTGATATTTCAAATTACTTATTTTGGTACATATATAAGACCTTCATTTGAAAATGACCACCAGCACTGAAATAGGGTCCTGAATTTATTTAAAAATATGACGCATGTGCACAGGTATGTGCTATGCGCATCGTTGAAAGGTCAATGTCAAGTAAATAATTCAGTGATTTATTCAAGGGATCAATCTCATGTGCAGTCCTGCTGTAATGTTCCTGACAGAATTATAAATTAAGAAAATTAACATAATTTTTTATGAAAAAAAATCACTAAATTGCCAGCTCTGTGAATGTGATTCAGTCATAATTTTTTTAACATTAGCGCTGGTGCGACCAAGTAAAAAAAGTTGGGCACGCCAGCTTACAAGTCAAAAATCAGTCTACAGTGCTGCTTTAATTTATTTTTCATTTATTTTATTCAAGTACAGTACATTTTTATGTTTTGGGGTTGAATTCATGTAACCCAAAAGTTTGTAATAAATGGGTCATATTTTCTCATAACTACGGTTGCCTACTAATTTTATTTGTTAATAGTTCAATTTGATCAAATCTTTTCTAACAATTCATGAAAAAAAAATAGGCATGTATTATCCCTGCTGATATCGCATAAGGCAATATCGGTCACAGACATCACTCCAGGCCGGAATATCGTTATCGGATCGGAAGTGAAAAAAGTTGCAGTGTCGGTTGATGTGTGGGTCTCAATTGCTTGGCATCGCCGACTGAAATTTTTTTGTTTGAATTTTTGACCACATGGCTCTTTTAATGTCAACAATTTTTGAATATTTAAGAGTCGATACCAGCTTCTTTGGTTTCTTTACTTTAAAAAAGCGGCTAATAAGTCATTTGAAGGGAATCCAATTTTGTGATTTGCATCATTAGAGGCTTTTACAGGTAGAGAGGTGACTCACCATCCGATCTTTCTCCAATTTGTTTATCAGTGCTACCAGACTGCCACTGGTCGGTTTTCCTTTTCCTTCTATAACCTCAAAAAGGCTGCTTGACATCCCATACTTCACCACTGCAACAAAAGAAAACGTGTAACTGTCAAGCAAATGATCATGCCTGTAGCACTCATGGTCCGATCATTGTATGTTACATTTGCAGAATCTCTGTGTTACTGACCTTCCCGTGATGTGCTGTACGTGTCCCAAGAGAAGAGCACTGCAGGGATCTTTCTCTTCACCTGGTCAAGATGCATGCCTTGATTCATCTCGAGCTTCTCGGGACTGTTGAGTGAACCCAACATTCCATTTTTACCAATGAAAGTGTTAGTAGCATTTAGCTTAGTTCAAAGTCATTGCTTAGCACTTATTGATAGCATAAATTATTTGTAATTTCTCCTAGGGTGTCAACCCAAATAAAGCAATGTTTACATTTGCCATGAATACAGCCAGTGCAAAATTGACTACCTCATTCAAACAAAAGCCAAGTTGCATTATGGGATGGGGTTGCCATTTTGGGCTGGCTGTATCCATGGTGAACATAAACAATACCGCATATGAAAAGACTGTAACGTGTTAACTGGGGATGTAAAGATTCATCGAAAATTGATTTTATATCAACTGCAACAAAATAAATAAATAAATCAATCAAAGAAACGATTCGCAACACTATGTTAACCAGAGCTCTCTCATGTCTGTGCTGGAAAACAAACTGCATTGCTATGCAGAATTACTTTATACAATGTAAACCTCCCTTTCATAGCAGCACAACAGTAATAAATGAGCAACTTAAAAAGGAAGCTTTGCTGATGCTTGATTTAATTTCTGACAGGGACGGTCATGCTCGAAAGAAATTAGAAATTTAGAAATTAGAAATCCCTTTATTGTCATTGTACTCAAGTGTGCAACGAGATTGGAGGGCTCCCCTCTCCAGTGCAATACAACAATAATACAGACAAATATATAAATTAGATAAGCTAGCTATAGTTAGGATGCACAGGCTACCCTGTGCGTCTGATGGAACACCGCACACGATGTCCTGTTGTGGTACGCTAATATTGTAGCATCTACTGTGGATTGTGGCGCCATTTGTCAGCGAACTCACGTGTATTAAAAACCAAAACACTGTTTTTATACACTCGATTTTGATAATGGCTGGATGACATCGAAATACCAATCTCACCAAGGTACAACATGACGCATTTGCCACATGCCATGAACGGCAACACCCAACGATAAAACATAACCTACCTAGGTTGTTAGAATATACTAATTTACAGTGCTAAAAAATATTGGGAAAAAATGGATTATGCGTGTTGATGTGGTAAGAGTTGTGTTTTGCTGAGCTATGTTAAAACACGTCCCGATACAGTGTTGTCATGTATTTCTATAGTGTTGTATTTATTTTTAACCACCCAGTGGTTAAAAAAAAAAAAAAAAAAGTAAATGTGTCATTCTGCGACTAGAACGGACTAATTGTATTTTCATTCATTTCAAAGGGAAACATTTCAGAACGATTTAAATGCGGAAAGCGAAATTCCACTATATATAATGTATACTCACAGTTTGAATGGAAGGTAGGCCCGCGAAGATGATCGTAAACGGATTGGGAATAACTCCTGACCCTTGGTTACCAGTGGACCACTCCACACAGAGTAGCAGCGCCGCCCTGCAATTGCATCAAATGCAAGTTATCACTTTAAAAATGATACAGCTAGTGATAAAATATTTAAGACGATAGATCTATTAGGTTGTCTCTAAAACGGCCTGTCAGTTGGATTGGGTAGATCGCTTTGCACTTGACTCTTATACAAGACAATTAATCGAACGTTTTTTTTTTTTTTTTCAGAAATCTGCTCTCAAGAGTCCCGACTAAAACCCCATCACTGTTTTGTGGGTTCCACTATTGTAATTTACCACGGGGTGTCATTCAATATATTTTACAAAGAATGTTCATTTGAGATTTGAGACTACCAACAGCATGAAAGCCTACCTATCAAAAGTTAACTTTTTTAAAGACAATTCAAAGATTGATTTAAGATATGTTAATGACAATTAAGACCTTGCTTTTGAATCTGTGGGAACCATGTTGGAAGTATGAAGCTGCTGTCTGGACTACACATTCCTGGTTTAATGTAAGTAATCAGAGTAAGGTAATAAAAAAAAAAAAAAAAAAAACTTTCGTCTCTCCTGGTCTAGTATGACAGACTTATAACACTCACAGATAACAACAAATAATTACGCGTGGCTCAGTCTTTTACAAACTCATGAATATCAAACATTTTACCTCGACTTCCTTCAGAGGAAATTACGCCAAGCCTATTAAACAGAGAATCACAAAGCCTGTTAAACAAAAGACCGCAGGGGAGACTTTGCAGATGTTTTTCACTCTGAATGTTTTACCTGTGTGTCGATAAAGTGGCTGCAGCATCCTTGCCTTTGTACTGAAAAGAAACTACAGCATAGGGGCACACTTGCCTGGGCCGTGCTTTGATTTCATCAAATGCAAACTCGAAAAAATATTGCTGGAAGACAAAAAGGCAGTTATGTTAAAAACAGAGAAGCGAGGCATTCCATCGACAGCGTTTGTACCTGTGTGAGCTCAAATGCTCTGTAGGACAGCAAAGACGTAACCCGATTGGCACTTTTGGACAAATGACAATCAAACTTGGTTGCCGGTTCCTTAGCGTTGTTTGGCATGTTCTCGTGGATGTGCTTGACTCTTCCCTAAAAGGACAAAAAACAGCTACAGTTAGCTCTGGAACCTTGACAATGTCAAGAAGTAAGGTAAACATGAAATACTTACCCTCATAACTTTAAAAATGATTATGTCCCCAGATGAACCAACTTCAAACGGATTGATTTGTAACAAATCAGAGAATTTGGAGAGATATACGCCTACAGTGAAATAGAAATTGGATTGAGAAAAACATTTCACAGAGCAGCGCATGAGCAGCTGTCGCTTATGCAGCCATGTCACTTACCCACTGATGCATTTCCTACTGTTGTTATCCTTGAGTGTCCCACGGATAAGCCCTTCTCACAGGTCCACTGAAGCTAAAACATTAAAGGGAACAAATTGTCAGGAGACCAAAATTCAGACTTTCCATTTTATACGTGTGTAAAGTACCCCGACGCTGAAACAATACCACTGCAAAATCCAACATCATCACTCAAAGCAATGGAATCATTGATTAAAAAACATGGGACATCAATTCATGTACCACAACAGACATTACTTTCATTAGCTGTGGCATTACGGATTACAGGTTAGTATATTTGACTTTTGGGAACCAATTGGTTGGTGACCCGCCACTACTATTGTTAGGTGCCTTGGAGCCTGAATAAAGTATGCTACATCCTACTATCGCGCGCAAATACACATTATGCATATCTTACAGGAGTGACTAATAAGCAGCTTGGTGCAGACACACTGCTGCAAATGGTATCATTTCACTTTTGACGACAAGCTATTGCGGCACTTTTCGAGTGCCATATACATGCAACCCCACAAATGGACACGTACAGCTCAGAAAGAAACATTCATTGTCCCCTTTCCAGCCTGCCTCTAATGTGTGAACAAGGACGAGTAGCAAAAATTACCTTGGATTTTTCTGGGTATAAGAAGCAGTATGATTCTGTCAGTTCTTGTTCTGTCCGCCCCTCTTGCTTCATCTCTCTCCGCTTCTCGATGAACTGAAAAACAGTTGAGACCAGGTTAAATTGGAAAACATCACAAATTTAACATAAATCCATCGCAGAGTACAAGGCCGGTAATTAAGACTTCCCTTCTGTCCACAAAACTATTTATGCAATTAAAAACACAGGTTTCTACTAGAAATATTATGACCTGATTTGAAATGTGGACTGACCTCCTTCTCAAGAAGCTCATTGTGAATGAGCCTGGCCTTGCTGTAGGAGAACGTTCCTCTCGATGACGCATCCAGGTAAAAAGAGGAAATAAGCTTCACAAGGTCGTCCAACTCACGACTGTCAGGTGGCAAAAGCTGGAACAAGCCTGTGCACACAAGTAGAAGGCATGTGGATTAGAATGGAGCTGTGGAGATGTATTTATGTTATTTAATCTTTTAAGGTTCAAGGAGCTATGTTGAGAAATATTCACATTATCACATTTTACGAGCAGGTTGTCAATCGGCGATACCACACAAAACATTCCCCAAAAAGGCCACGTCAGCAAAAAAATCTATTTCTCCGGAACCTATCATCCAATTTTCAAAATTCTTTGTGTTATTTTATTGTTGAAGTGGCCGTTTCAAGACCCTCCAATTCAACATACTTTGATTTTGGTATAATCTTGTCACGTTATTGTTAATAGGTCACAAGTTATACCCAACGTTGGAGAGAGTGAAGTGAGTGATGTGCAGTGACCCAGCAGCCTTCCATCGTGCAGATTAAAGAGGAGAATGTCCCTACACAATCATCAAACGTAACGCGCCATCACTAAAGCTTGTATTAAACCACACAAACACATGCAAAGACGTTAACACACTACACTCATTGTTACGATTACGATTATTTTGTGTAGAGCGAGTAGAAGGCAAAATACAAAGCTTTCAGTTGGGTTCTTGCCCAATAATTGACAATTTCATAAGCAAATGGGATACGTTAGGAAGGTATGGCCACATTGATGAAGCCTTCTGTGACAGTATACACATAGAGGTGATGCTTCACAGGAAGCTTTGTGACAACTCCAGCCCGTGGGAGCATTTTACACTTTAATATTTAGTGAGACCAGAGGGTAATCTATGTCGAGAATGTGTGTCGGACTTGTGATGGCAAACTGGGATCTCCATTTCAAAGAAATGACAATAATGGCAGTGCCGTTATATGAATCCTTGACTATCAATGGGGGTCAATGTCATTGTCTGACCTCCGCAGTTGCAATATTTAACCCAACGGGCGGGTCAAGAGGACCAGTAAAAGGTCAACAACCCAAATAGTGTGGGTTGGGTGACTTGGAAGGGTAGTTCTCAGAAAGAAACTTTAAGGCACCTTCACAGCAACGCTGCTTGTCCTTACACGAGACACTGGTCGCCACTCTGTTTCATCACGTCACAACAAATGACTTGTGTGTGTATTCCACTGGGAAAGCACCGTTTCGATCAAGGGCGACGAGCATTTTTTTTCAGTTAGCGCGGACAGTCGGCTAGTTAGCAGGCTAGCAACATGCAACAGCAGCGGCGGCAGACACTCGAAAGACAGGACACGCTCTGTTCCAAATAGCAGCCACACGGAACCACCTTTCCGTTCTTTCTTCCTCGGGATTTGAAAAGGCTTCCGAGGCCGCTCCTCGCTTCGTCTCTGGCCCGGCGTGGGGGAGCCGCTCCAGCTCCGGGCGTCCGCCTGCACGCTGTTGTGCCGCTCGGGGGCTTCTTGCTCGGGTATTACACAGTCTCCACAGCCAGGCTGATCGCCATTTTGGTTGGCTGTGGCCGAGGTGGCGGCTGAAGTCTTCTGGGGCTCGCCGCCTTCCTGGTGTGAGATGCCCGTATTGGTGTAATCCGACTCCCTTTTCCCCATCGTGCTGGGGTTTAGGGCCATTTTCGGGGCGCCGTGCACGACTTCGGGCGATGCAACGTAGGCCTGTAACGAATACGAGCCGCTTGTCTCACACACATACGCCGCTCCTCAGCCTGCCTCCGCCATTGTGAAAATGACGTAGACGTTCTTCTCCACTGCATTACGCCAGCGTCACCGTGTTTACATACCAGCAAATCTGCGCCACCTAACGTCAGAAAGAAGAAGTGCGGAATGCAATGACAGTTGAGAGAAGCGTTGGCCCACTGGTGTGCAAAGGGGTCCATATGCGGCAGCCATTTTTTTTGTGGGCCTGCTATTTATTATTCATTCAGTTCAGTTCAATTCAATTAATTCGCCTTTATTTAAGATCAAGTGCCTCTGGGATTGCCCTTATTTGCAGTGACAAAACGGTGTGATTAATAATTAATTTAATAATTATAATTTAGGCCACCTTTGGGGTGGATTTAGATTATTAACCCCAGAGCAAAGTCACATTCAACCCATTTGGACGTGTACAATCCCGACCCAACACTCAGGGTCACACGCAGCCCAACTGGTCTACAGTAGCCACTGGGGCAGTCCAATTTGTGTTGGGTTGCCCACATAACCCATAATGGGTTATTTTTAACCCAACAGTTTTAAATGTGAAAAAGTGAATTAGTTGGTTCTTTGTTGTTGCTGTTGGTGCATGTTGTGTTGTTGCTAACAAAATGTACAGCTTTCTTTTGGGATAATGCTGCAAGAAAAAAAAACTGGTATGCGTTCATTTAAGGAAATAAGAATGAAAGGTTGAATGTTATGATATTATTTGAATTTTTAAGTGCAAAATACGTGAATTTGTTTTATTGTTGAATTGTAAAACATTTGAACGTTACAAGATAACATTCATTTTGGGTAAAATAATAAACTAAATAAATGACGAAAAATACACTTTACACGTATCACAATAAATTTATGCTTTTTCACCGATAAACACATACCCACAGGATACTGTTTATGGCTTTTCATACATTTAACTGTTTAGCACGTTAGTTCACATAATATTGGCTCGGTTTCAGCATTGCTAAACACAGGTTGACGTTGCCTCCTCGTCCCTCAAATTTTTTTGTATTTGACATGAAGTGGAAAATGTTTACCATCTCCGCATTAGACTTTCTAGTACATTATTCGGTGTACGCTGTCTGAATGGCACTTGCAAAACGAAGGACGCCATCTGCTGGGGAAATATTTTATGACAAGAAGTGATTTACTGAGCTCATAAGCTTTTCACAAATGTCATGTTTGCGTGCGTGTATTTATGTGCGTGTGCGTGTGGGTGTTTTATACTCTTATAAATACTTGGGTTATACTATTAGATTAGATTAGATTATACTACTATTATAATACTTACTTTATATTTTGAGGTACGGATACAATTTATTCATTGAAATAAAAGTGATGAAATGCATACTATACATACAGTGCAGCATATATACAATGTTTTTTTATTCTAATTTCATTTATGTTTTTATTTGATTAATTGTCTCCATCTTTTATTTACTTGTTCATGCTGAAAATTGGGTAAAATTACAGATTTGCATTTACATTCTGACAGGAAAATTACTGACAACTGTTAAATGTAACAGCTCACGATAACAAGTGAAAGAAGACGAGAAGACACCTTAATACTATTACTACTACTACTACTACTACTAATATCTATTATTACGTCTACGACCATTCTCTGTGCAGTAGGCCTACTGTATAGTACTAATTCTTTCTAAAAATAAAACGTAATTGTGCAAATAATATTTGGAGGAAAATCACAATATCTCCGTCACACAAAAGCTCTTTGTAGTCCGGGAGTCTCAATATGATTCGTAATCCAGGAGTTTCAATATGATTTAAGAGGCGGTTGTAAATTTATCGAGCAAAAAGCTGTTAAATGTTTTAAAAACGAGATGTGTTTCTGATGTTGGAGTAAAATATTGGAATTGTGCAAATTGGAAGATGTGTGAATCACTTTCATTGAAAAAAAAAACACACACACAAAAAACGTGAGTTATTTTTGAAGGTTAATTTGAATAACAATGCATTGCCTATTACTATTTTATTTTTCGTTTTTTTTTTTTAAATAATAATAATTTGCTCACAGTTTAAATTGGTAGCAAGAAAAAAAATGACCAGGTTTAAATAAGCTTGAGCTTTAGGCTATGCCATTCTGTCACTAATATTTACTGTGGATTGATATATTGTGTATATTGTGGAATGTACTGTATGATGACAGAATAAACAATGTAAACAATAAAACAAACTATATTATTATAAATCTCAACTATTGGGAAAGACGTCGGCGTATACGTCTGACGTCAGCAACGAGGGCACGAGGTGTGTCTTTATACAGACGCGAATCATTCGTCTGTCGTCAACGGTCACTCGAAAATGGTTGTAAACATAATCGTAATCAATTGCGTTTCGCTTCACCAATAAAGTTTAGATATAAGTTTCTCATTTCCAGAAAGATGGCAACGGAGGAGCATGAACAAGTGGTGAGTTTATTTTTATTTAATTAAGAAGGTCATTAGTTTGATGAGCTTTTTGTTGTAAATATTATATAAATCTAGCCTACTGTGGCATACTTGTGATGTACTTTTATTGACAAGATGGGAACACTTTTTAGTTTATATTAGTAAACTTAAGTATAATTGTATGAATTGTATTGTGCAAGTGTAGAGGCATTAAACGTTAAGTATTTTTTCCACGATAATTAAGTCTCCTACTAGTGCAAACGAGATATATACATGTACAGACCAGTTATTGCTGTCTAACAAGTTGTGTAGGCCTGTGCAAAAATAAACTACACTTAACTCATGACCTCTGCTTGTTTTACGACAATGTAAATATTTATCCATGTAAATAAGCAACCGCCATCTCACAATAAAATTCTGGAGCGACGATGGAGGAAAGTGCAACAACAACGACTCCATTTACCAATGTATGTATTCATCTAATCGTCAGTATTCAGTCATATCAATCCCTGCATGTGTAACCCACAGTCTGGCACTCAAATTGCAGGCCAATTGGCTTCTTGCAAAGTGGCAGCTCGATGGCTGTGTCCCAAGCAGTGGAAGCTTACAAACAGAACAAAGAGAGGGGGAGAGTTGTGCGCAGCCCATCCCCAGAGCCTCAATTCCCTCCAAGTGTAAGATGTACAGTATTCTTTGTCTGTCACAAATCATACATAAACATAAAAAAATATAATGAATGAACGAAAAAATATGTGTTTTATTTCAACATTTGCATTGCAGATGCAAAGTGAAGCTCGGAAGCAAAGAGTGAGTTTACCTTTTCAAAGCAAATTCAAATTGTGCAATGTTGTGTGTTCATTCAAAAAGTTGAGCCACCTATTTCCTTGTGGGCAGATGAACTACATATTCTTGAAGCAATGTGTAGAAAGCCGCCCAGTCATTCCAATTCCGCAGGAGTGGTTGGACTCCATTGACGGTCAAATCCCTCCTCAACTTAAAGATAACCCTCTGAAAAACAAACTCCTGGACCAGCTCCTCACGGAAGTCAGTGACAACTTCCACGATGTTATCATCAAACACACAGGTATTGACAATTACCAGTGGGTGGGTGTGTGTGTGTTGTCCAAAAACACTACAACTCACGTGCATTCGTTTAAGTGGACACATTCCTGAAGGATCCAGAATGTGAAGAACCTCCTCCAGAAAAACAGACGTCTCTTCCACTTGAGTGAGTGTTTTATGGCCACATATATGATGTGTTCTCGTTGAAAATAAGCCGTCAATGGAGTTTGTTTGTCACCTTTGTAACATGACTTTTTTTTTTTTTTGGAGTATTCTTGAATATTCTCAAACACGACGCGAGACCTTTGTCACAAACCGAAAGATAATGAAGACAAATTTGCACATTCTACATCCCATAATGCAAACTGTTTTGGAAATTGGACACACAACCTTTTCTTCAATGGCCTTAGTGGACCTTACGGGTTATAGGTATGTAAACGGCCTGAATGCAGAGAACGTCAAATAAGCAAGTACCCTGTTGAACAAACGTTGCTGTTGTTCATTCAGGGCTTTGGGACCTGTTGATGGCAAAGTGTTGAATAAAGACCTAGCTGTAGAATGTGAGACAGCTGAGGAGAACATCATGAATACCTGGTTTCCTAAAGTCATCAATCTATTGACAAGTCCAAAAACACTGGGGTCAGTTCAAGAAAATGTCATGGATGCCTTCTTTGACTGCGCATGCACCCTCATATCCAATCAGGTGGAGTTCTGCCACCATACCTCGTCCAACATTCTTTGTCTTTTTACAGTTTTTCATTGGCTTCAGTTTTCCACAGATTGGTGTTTGACAAATTTGTATCCTATTTGTCCTTTCCAAATTCCCAGCTGAAAGCTCTGCTTCAGAGGAGTGTGGAAGGGTTCGTCTTCCCATTTCATCCTGACAATTACCACTTCTTACCCATCTTTCATATGTCCCTGACATTTAATGATGAAAAGATGGGAATCTACCCCACCTTACAGGAACTTGAAGCAGATGTTTTTGAAATTCTTAATGGCATCACAAACACACTGCAGGTGAGCTCACATATATGCCGAATGCCCCCCCATGTCAATCTGCATATTGAAATGTATTTAAAGATTGTTTTTTCATCCACAGAAAGTGCAGACGGTTCAGTCGTGGCTGGCAGAATCCACTTCTGAATTTGTGGATGCCAAAGCCCCTGATCACACGCTTGCATGGGCTCATTTCACAGTCACAACAACTGTGCGGCAGAATCTAGAAGAACCTGACCGATACTTTCAGAATTATGGTGTTGGAAATATTATCTCAAATCATTTCATCATCCACTGAATCATATTATAGCTTGCTTTCTAACATACATTTATTTTGTAGTTGACAACTATGACTGGTTGGTCAATGGCATTGCTCAGACACGAGTTGAGACATTTGTGGAAGAAACTCACTCATTTGCTGAATATATTCAGGTGAAAATTCACGACTTCAAAGTGTAGGGGGCCAGTGCTTCCTATTGACTGTCATGTGTGATCTGATTGTGCTTTCCAGCAAGTGGAAGAGTTTCGTGACTTGTCAAGGAAGCTTGGCAACCTCCCAACTAAGGTTCACTTTCCAATGGTACAATTGTATTGTGAGGATCTGAACCAGGGACTGTCTCAAAAAGCAAAAACATGTGCTGAAATACTTATCAGCAACATGAAAGCTAAACACACTGATCAAAATTTACAGTGAGTATCATTTTTATTGAAATGTGTCCCTTCATGGAGAATAAGGCTCTTTTACTTCATGGAAGTGTTTCGTTTCTGTTGAAAGAATCATCTCAGATTTTGAAACCATCCGAGAAACTGCTTTGAATGTACCAGAGACTACAGATGAAATGGCAAAGATGATTGAATATATTGAAATAACCAAGTCAAAGGGCATTGCACTTCTTCACGAAAGGATAAAGGTGCAATTTACAGATGTACTTATTTCATGCATTTTCACTTGTGTAATTGTTTTTGCAAGCGCCATGATTAATTAATTTTGATCTTCTAATGCTTTTGCTCTCGTTATCTGGCAGAAAGCCTACAGCAGACTGAGCTACCTTCTAGATGTCCACATATTTGAACCAGAAGATCTTGAACTCAATTCAACTGTTTTCATGTGGCCATTGAAAATCCTAGAGGTGTTTGAACTCAGCGATGAGGTAATGCTCCTGTCTAATCCAATGTGGGTGTTAAAAGATAGTTTTCTTTTCAAGTATGATCATGGAATGGATATATGCGTTTTTAGGTTTTCCAGGAGGCAAAGAGGAAAGGGGAGAAGGAGATGCTCGCTAAAAGAGAAAGGGTCACGGTTCATCTGGCCAAGCTTCAACGAAGGGTTGACGAGTTCCCTCACTGCTCTGAGCTTGATATGATGCAACAGGTACAGTGATCAAAGAGAAAGAAAGTCTTGATGTGCTTCATACTTAGTCCGTAAATAATGGTGCCCATACAGAGGTGTGTTAAAACAGGCAAAAAAAAGAAAAACACTTTGACAACCACTGATTAAAATACAACAAACCTGGTTAAGAAATCAACCACCTTTGTAATGAATTCTTAAAATTATAAAGAAACTTTATGGTCACCATGTACAATGAGGCAAATCCCATTTTAAGCATGCAGAATGTATTTTAAGTCCATATTTATATGTTGTATACAGTGTTTGAGAAATTGAGATACATTGGTTTTCAATTTATAGTCAGCAGACTGAGCAGCAGCACTGAAAGTACATGGAGTTTTGAAAGACTTGTTGCAGCAGTCTTTATAATCCTACCTAAATGTAAAAAGTCACACAACTATTTTGTGTGCTTGAAATTTAAACCCTTTTTTTCCTTCTTTTGGACAGTATATGGCCGATATCAGAACAGTTCAGAACCTTCTCCAGGAGGCTGAGGAGTCGATTGAAGACATCCACAAAGATGAAACCTTTCATGAATGGGACCAGTCATTTTACCCTGAAGTTGAGATCATCAGACAGAATATTGATCCATATCAAAAATTGTTTTCGTTTATACTTAGATGGCAGCGTGCAGAGAGCAGGTTTGAATTCAGTACTATGCATTTTGTGACGTCATTACTGCACTTCCATTAAAGCTTTCTAATATCTTCTCTGCGAATAGTTGGATGGATGGTTCGTTCCTGGAACTCGATGGGGAAGGAATGGAAGTGAAAGTGGATGAGTTCTTCAGGGAGATCTTCAAGACGCTAAAGTATTTTCAGCAGAAAAAGAGCAAGAGTGAACAGGCTACTAAGAAGATATCTTCTGGAACAACCAGACGACGTCGTGGGGAAGAAGAAGCCAAAGTGGAGAGTCCTACAATTGTCTTGTGCTCCACTGTATTAGAGCAGGTCAAAGAGTTCAAGGTAGGCAACGTCAACGCTGAAAGTGATGCAGCGATTAATATCTCGTGGTAATTTTTTTGTTAACTCTAAACCGTTGTGTTTTTGTTAATAGGAACATACTCCTTTACTGACAGTCCTGTGTAATCCAGGCATTAGAGATCGTCACTGGGAGCAGATGTCAGAGATTGTTGGGTATGACCTCACTCCTGATGCTGGTACAACACTACGCAAAGTTCTAAAACAAAACTTGCATCCTTACCTGGAAGAGTTTGAATCAATCAGTGCTGCTGCAAGTAAAGTAAGTGTTCCTGCAGTTTTACATTTCAGATGAAAAAGTCATCGATTAATGTATATCGTCTTACTTGCCTGTTGCAGGAGTTTTCTATGGAGAAAGCCATGAAAAACATGGTTACTGTTTGGGATGGTGTTTCTCTCCAGCATCAACCATACAGAGACACTGGTGTGTCCATCTTGACTGCTTTGGATGAAATTCAGGCTATGCTTGATGACCAGATTGTGAAAACTCAGACAATGAGGAACTCACCATTTATAAAGCCCCTTGAAAACGAGATAAGGGTTAGTTTCCGGTTTCCGTTAGCATGATGACTAAACAATGGTTTATTTGATTCACCGCATTATTGTGAATTTATTTTACCAAAGATATTGATCTCTGTTTGGTGATTAGGTTTGGGAAGAGCGTCTTCTTCGTATCCAGGAAACCATTGATGAGTGGCTGAAGGTGCAAGCACAGTGGCTTTACCTTGAGCCCATATTCTGTTCTGCTGACATCATGCAGCAGATTCCAGAAGAAGGTCGACTCTTCCAAATTGTTGACAAAAACTGGAAGGAGGTCATGAGGCACTGTGTCAAGGATTCAAAGGTAGATGTCTACATATGCCATCAGCTGTGTGCCATCAATAGCGGGCTATGGATGACAATGATTATGAAATGGTCTTCTACCAGCTTCTAGAGGCAACCTCAATGCCTGGACTACTAGAAAAACTAATAGAGTCCAACGCCCACCTAGACACCATCATGAAAGGACTGAATGACTATCTGGAGAAAAAGCGTCTGTTTTTCCCAAGGTGAACAAAACATTATGTTCTATCAATTTGACAGTTTTTTTTAATCCCAAATATCAATGCCCAGTGTTAATCATTATTGTAATACTACTTGTCACCCAGGTTCTTCTTCTTGTCCAATGATGAAATGCTGGAAATTCTTTCTGAGACCAAGGATCCACTGCGTGTACAGCCCCATCTGAGGAAGTGTTTTGAGGGTATTGCCAAGCTAGACTTCCTACCAAATCTTGATATTCAGGTAGGAATTCACACAGCACACTTGCTGCTTGACAGCAGAATCCTTGATTGAAAGAATTCCTCGGATGCTGACTGTTTTTCTTTTTAACTCAGGCTATGTACAGCAGTGAAGGGGAGCGTGTTGCCCTAATCCAACTCATATCCACAGCTGAGGCGCAAGGAGCAGTGGAGAAGTGGCTGGTACAAGTGGAAGACTTGATGATTCGCAGTGTCAGAGATGTAGTGGATCGTTCCAGAACGGTGAGACAATGTCACTGAAAAAAATAATATGATTGATCTTTTTAATACAGGGAACTCCATTCTATACGGGAATATTTGATCCACAAAATTAGAAATCCAACACTATGGTTTTTGGCTTCTATTTTTCATAAGTAGAACTTAATGTAAGAAGATCGCAATTATTGTCTAACTATGCTGTGGAATTGTGAAAAAATAACCTCCTGAATAATGTACATTGAAAGTCCACATAGGATGTAACAGAAGAGGTGTGGAGTGTTCTTTGTTCTTCTGATTGTCAATTTTACCACCTTCACCATCTATAAGGGTGAACATTTTAGAGTGTGTTTTAAATTATTCATCTTTACTGATAAGATATGTCTTTCTGACTCAGATTTAAAAAACTATCTGTGTTAATACCTAATTTGTCAGGTGGATGCATTATTCCAGAAATGAAAGATGTTGTGCTCCAAATCTGAGTGAATTCCTGAGTGTTTTGCTTCCCGGCTGTATTTGTAATTTTGAAACCTTTGACTTCAGATTGGGGTAGAAACTGTTCGTATCAAGTGGAATGGTTGTTTTCACAGGCCTATGCTGAAACCCCACGAAACCAGTGGGTGAAGGAGTGGCCTGGGCAGGTGGTGATATGTACCTCACAAATGTTCTGGACCTTGGAGGTGCATGAAGCCATCAGGGGAGGGACCGAAGTAAGGTTTAGTTATCTTCTGTATTCACAATAAAGAACATTGAAGATGAATAAACACACTGTTTAAAATGAAAAATGTTCTTTTTAAGAGTACATGTACCACAACTGTCTTTCAATAGCTCTTTTCACCTGATGTGACATGAGATTCTATTTAAAAAGTAAAGTCCAATAAATATGATGACCGTGTCTTTTGATGGTCTCAACAGGGTGTGAAAAACTACTACCAGCAACTCCAGAAACAGCTGACCGATATTGTGGGGCTGGTGAGAGGGAAACTCCCCAAGCAAACACGGATTACTTTGGGAGCACTGGTGACAATAGATGTCCACGCCAGGGATGTGGTTATGGAGCTAATTGAGCATGGTACCTCATGGCACAAAGGATTTTGTTAATTTTGCTGATTTTGTTATTTTTTTACCAAATACTCTGTAAAAACAAGATAAAATAAGTGTATTTAATTGTTTTTTACAGGTGTTGCAAGTGAAAATGATTTTCGATGGCTAGCACAGCTTCGTTACTACTGGAGTACCAACAATGTTCGAGTTCGCATCATAAACTGTGATGTTAAGTATGCCTACGAGTACCTGGGGAACTCTTTTCGTCTGGTTATCACCCCACTGACTGACAGATGCTACAGAACTCTGGTATGATATGAGTCATTTTTTAAAATGAATGATTCTATTTCATTCTGAAATTACTTTTATGCCTTTACAGATTGGGGCATTCTACCTCCATTTAGGTGGGGCACCTGAGGGTCCAGCTGGAACTGGAAAGACAGAAACCACCAAGGATCTAGCCAAAGCTTTGGCTGTGCAGTGTGTGGTCTTCAACTGTTCCGATGGACTGGATTATCTTGCTATGGGCAAAGTAACATTAGACTCCCCCCCAAAAAAGATTATTTATCCGATTATGATTTTTGCTTCAAACAAAACTCAGTGTTTTTGTGCATTTTCTCAGTTTTTCAAAGGTTTGGCTTCATCTGGAGCGTGGGCTTGCTTTGACGAATTCAACCGTATTGAGCTTGAGGTCTTGTCTGTAGTAGCCCAGCAAGTCCTCTGCATCCAAAGGGCTATTGAGATGGACTTGGAGTACTTTGACTTTGAAGGAACCATGCTTAAACTCAACCCTAACTGTTTTGTGTCCATCACAATGAATCCTGGTTACGCAGGACGATCTGAACTCCCTGACAACCTAAAGGTCTTCTCACTTAATCAGTTACCATCCATGGGCTATTTTATTGCAAATTGTGCAACAAAAAATGCTTCTTTGGCATTAATAGCACTTGATTCTGAAATTAATCAACATGATATGATCACAACTTTTATGTTCCTCAGGTGTTGTTTCGAACAGTGACCATGATGGTCCCCAACTATGCTCTGATAGCAGAGATCTCTCTCTATTCATATGGATTCCTCAATGCCAAGCCTCTTTCTGTCAAAATTGCAATGACTTACAGGCTGTGTTCAGAGCAGCTCTCCTCCCAGTTCCATTACGATTATGGCATGAGGGCTGTCAAAGCTGTACTTGTGGCTGCAGGAAACCTCAAGCTAAAGTATCCCGATGAGAATGAGGACATACTGGTATTTGTGCTACGCTTGATAGAACCAATATTTTTCTCCCCAAATCTTCTTTTGTTCTGTTTATTGATGGAGATTTTCTTCGTTAACGTCTAGCTTCTGAGGTCTATAAAAGATGTTAACGAGCCCAAGTTTCTTTCGCATGATATCCCACTGTTCAATGGAATCACCAGTGATTTGTTCCCTGGCATTTCCCTTCCTGAGGCTGACTATGAGGTAAGATGGATCAATGTCTTATTTATCTATTGTCTCAAATATCCATTTACGCCTGCAGATTTATGCTAAGTGGAACAGTCTAGATCAGGCGTGTGGGCAAACTACAGCCCGGGCACCACATGCGGCCCGTGAAACCTTTTAATCCGGCCCGCCGAACTTGAAAAAAATTAAATGAATAAACCTTGTTCATGTTTTATTTTCTGAATACTGTGGTTTTTCAAAGACATATGTATTATTGTAATGTTTTTGTTAATTTTCATTTAAAATTAAATGTATTTTTTTTCTTTGATGAGGTAAGGTTACCAAAACACTCCATCCATCTGCTCCTGGTCCGGCCCCTCTGTCAAATGTTCGAACCCATTGTGGCCCGCCAATCAAAAAGTTTGCCCACCCCTTGTCTAGATAGTATGTGTTGTATATTTCATGCAATCATGTCTTTGGCAGCTATTTTTGGAAGCTGCTCTGGAGTGCTGCGAAAAGCACAATGCACAGTCAACACAGATCTTCATAGAAAAGATGATCCAGTCATATGAGATGATGATAGTTCGGCATGGGTATGCTATTTTTAGAATTCCTAGTTGTTTCATTTATATGTTTTGTTTATTATTTTGGATTAGAAATGATTGTATTCCCACTACTTGGATCAATGTTGCATTACATTAGGGTACAACCTTTATGCTTAAGGTTCATGCTGGTGGGAGAATCATTTTCTGGGAAGACCAAAGTTCTCCATGTTCTTGCTGACACGCTCATTCTGATGAATGAAAAAGGCTACGGAGAGGAGGAAAAGGTCATCTTCAGGACACTGAACCCTAAGGCGATCACCATGGGACAGCTCTTTGGACAGTTTGATCTTGTTTCTCACGAGGTGAGACCTTAGACTTATGTTATTAAAGTTCATATCGCCTTAGAGATCTCTTATTGCCTTCTTTTTTCCCCTTTGCTTTAGTGGACAGATGGTATCGTGGCCAACACGTTTCGAGAGTATGCATCGGCTGAAACGCCAGACCGTAAATGGGTAGTGTTTGACGGACCCATAGATACGTTGTGGATTGAAAGTATGAACACTGTGCTGGATGACAACAAAAAGGTATACACAGTATTTGTAATAAACACGATATATATATTCAGGTGATTTTGACCGTGATTTGTTACTAACACCTCGATTGTTGCATATCACAGCTGTGCCTGATGAGTGGAGAAATTATCCAGATGTCCAATCAGATGAGTCTAATTTTTGAAGCGATGGATCTTTCACAGGCCTCTGTAAGTTTGGACTGACTCAATAACTTGCAAATATGTTTCAAATAATGTTACTACAACTTAAAACCATCCATTGGGCATTATCACCCAATTACAAGTCTGATGTCATCGTGGCAAATCTTTCCCATGGTAGCCTGCCACAGTCAGTCGATGTGGTATGATCTACATGGAACCTTCTCAATTGGGCTGGGAGCCTTTAATGATCTCCTGGATGAACACACTTCCTGAGGTTTTGAAAAATCCTATCCATAACAATCTGCTACTAGAACTCTTTCACTGGTTGCTGCCACCTGCCCTCAGGCTGGTGCGTAAACACTGCAGAGTAAGTATTATCAAACTCTGAAGTTATCAAGATGCAAAACCCCAAAGGCCAAAGAGTTTTCACCATCTCAGAATAAACACGGATGCTTTAATCGCATTCATTTCTTTTGGACAGGAAGTCGTGCCCACAACCAACTGGAACAATACTATGTCCTTATGTAGACTGTTTGAGATGTTGCTATTGGAACCACTAGAGACAGAGACGAATGATAAAACAATTCGAACCTGGATCATGGTACCAATATTTATAATTTTTCACGGTATTATTCATAAACTTTTGCAAAAATGCTCTGAATGGCATATTTCCTGTTCATATTTTATATTTCATTTGGCTTTTGTGCAGTACTTATTTGATTTCGTTTTGCAGGCAGCCTTTTCCTTCTCCATGGTGTGGTCTGTGGGGGGGAGTTGTGATTCAAAAAGCAGGGAGAATTTTAGTGAGTTCATGAGGGATACTGTGGCTGGAAGGACAGCGGGTCATCCAGTTCCTGAAATTGTGAACAAATGGGAGTGCCCAGTAGATGAGAAAGGCCTAGTGTATGACTATTTCTATGAGGTACCACTGATTATATCAGCCAGAAACTTTGGTCTTCTAAATCACTCCTTAAAAATCACTCCTGTGCAGTCTAATCTAATATCTTGTTCAGTTTAAAGGAAAGGGCAAATGGATTCACTGGAATGATGCCATTAAAAGTGTCAGCCTCGGAGATAAAACCACCAAAGTGCAAGACATTATTGTTCCCACCATTGACTCAGTTCGCTACACCTTCCTAATGGACATTTGCATCACCTATGGAATGTATGTTAATATTTTCACAGACATATGAATGGCATGAATTTGATCAGTTGTGTGAACTGTTTCACGATCCTTTTCTCTGCTCAGGCCTATACTTTTGGCTGGCCCTACTGGCACTGGAAAATCAGTGTATGTGATGGAGAAGTTGATGAACGGTCTAGACAAAGACCTCTTTTTACCCCTCTCAATCAATTTTTCAGCCCGCACCACTGCCAACCAAACGCAGGTCAGGGGGACCCACTGATGGCTATAAATCTTTTGCACCCTTTCCTGGTCTCATTCTTTTCTCTTTGTGTTTTCCAGAACATCATCATGGCCAAATTAGATAAGAGACGGAAAGGTGTGTTTGGCCCTCCCATGGGGAAGAAATACCTCATCTTCATAGATGATGTGAATATGCCAGCACTGGAACAGTTTGGAGCTCAGCCACCCGTGGAACTTCTTCGACAGTTTATGGATCACAAGAAGTGGTATGAGCCATTGCCACCTCAGCACCAAACAAAGAAAGAGATTGGATGGTATGAGGGTAAAATACATTTCTTGACCAATCCATTATCTTCTGGCAGGTATGACCTGAAGGATACTTCCGGCATCAAATTAGTTGACATCCAGGTCATTACAGCCATGGGTCCTCCCGGTGGCGGCAGGAATGCTGTGACATCTCGCTTCCTGCGCCACTTCAACATTTTTAGCATCAATTCTTTCAGTGACGAGACCATGGTTCGAATCTTCTCCATTATGGTGGCATTCTATCTTAAGAACAATGAATTTTCGCCAGAATATTTTACTATCGGCAGCCAAACAGTGACAGCTACCATGGAAGTGAGTGCTCCTGATAGGACCAATACATTTACGTTCCTATTGACAAACATTTATCTTTCCAATACTTGAGTTTTCCAAAATGTTTTTTCAAAGGTCTACAAGCAAGCCATGGAGAACTTGCTTCCGACACCAGCCAAGTCTCACTACACTTTTAACTTGCGCGACTTCTCGCGTGTTATACAAGGGTGCCTGCTTGTGAAGAACAAATCTCTGGAGAACAAACGCACTATGATTCGTCTGTTTGTCCACGAGGTCTTCCGCGTCTTTTATGACCGTTTGGTGGATGACAAAGATCGAGCATGGTTCTATCAGCTGATGACCAAGATACTCAAAGACCACTTCAATGAAACCTTTAACGTGGTGTTTGATCACCTGAAACAAGGCACTAAAGTACGTTGGCTTCCATTTTTTTTTTTCGTTTAGTTTTTTGCTGTACTCATTGTGGATTTAGATCTTGGTGGCACAGCCTTGTCAATATTTACGATACATGAGATAAAAAAATTGATTTTTCTTAAAATTCCGATGATAAAACATCAGGTTGAATGTCATTTTTGGTGTGTTCTTATTTGGTTAGTTGGTCGAGCAAGACATGCAGACTCTACTGTTTGGCGACTACATGAACCCCGACGTCGAGGCTGATGAGCGCTTGTATGCCGAGGTGCCCTCTGTCGAAAGCTTTGCTGAGGTGGTGGAATCATGTCTTGTTGAATACAACCAGATGAACAAGAGTCGCATGTATCTCGTCATCTTTCGGTAAATTAAAATTGCAGTACACGGTCAATTAAGACCATTCTGCATTTAATTTCAAACTTTGTCATTGATGCATGCACAGCTAAATAGCATAAACATGGCAATCACAATGAATATGGAAGAAATTGTGTCTGATGTAGCTATGTCCTGGAGCACCTGTCCCGTATAAGCCGTGTGTTGAAGCAGCCAGGAGGACATGCTCTCCTAGTAGGAGTGGGAGGCAGTGGGCGCCAGTCCATCACTCGTTTGGCTACGTTCATCGCCCAGATGAGTCTTTTCCAGCCTGAGATCTCAAAGAGCTATGGAATGGTAGAGTGGAGAGATGACCTCAAGGTCAGCATTGCATTTGTCATCAGCATACATCATGTGGTATGTCATTTGGTCTCTGAACGTGATGCAACACATTTTAACATTACATTACAGAAGCTGCTCAAGGATGCAGGGGTGAAGGGCCAAAGAATAGTTTTTTTGCTCACTGATGCTCAGATCAAAGATGAGGCTTTTCTTGAAGATGTAAACAGTGTCCTGAACACTGGAGAAGTGCCTAATATGTTTGCTATGGATGAGAAACAGGATATCATTGAGGTAGGACATTTAAATCATTATTGCATTTCTTTGCATGGTGTTCTTGATTCTTTTGTAACCTCCTCGAGGTGTCTGCGCAGCACGCTTGGAGACAATTTGGTTGACTGACCACTACTGGGACGGTTCACCACTGTTGCTAATTTTCTCGAGTAGACTGTGGTTTGCTGTAGTTTCAAAGCCTTTGAAATGACTTTGCAACGTTTTTGAGACTATAGGCAGATGGAAATGACAATGCAAACGTAATAGGAAGGTGTTTGTATTAAAGATGATGAACTGAAAAGCTAACATTCTAAGTGTGCCTCATGGTCAGAAAAATACAGTACTGTTTGTGATTTCGATAGTCAACAAATCTGGCAAGAATCAGACCTGGCAGTGGTGGTCAATGAAATTTAACTCAGAGTTAGTTAGTTACAAGGGGAGGGGCTCTTACTTCTTTACATGGGGCCAAATATGATTAGATTGAGACTACAGATGATCTTTATGCATTTCATATTTACATGGGATGTGTTTGTGGATAATTTAAATGTTTGTATGATCTAAAACATGTAATATATAACTGTATAAGCACGCACAAAGTAATATGAAAGTGGGCAAACACTTTTTGACGGCAGTGTATGTAATCATGTCTGTTGGTAGCCAGCGACTCCGTAATTATGCCTCTTATACTGTTGACCATCACAAGTATGAATGTCAAAATCTGTTTTCACACTGCACTCCACATAAACTCATTCTCTTCCCATTTCCAGACAGTACGTCCTATTGCTCAAGCGAAGAATAAGAGTGTAGAGTTGAGCTCTTTAACTCTGTTCAACTACTTTGTGGCACGCTGCAAGCAAAACCTGCACATCGTTGTGGCCTTTAGTCCCATTGGCGAAGCCTTTCGTAATCGCCTGCGCCAGTTTCCATCTCTTATTAACTGTTGCACCATTAACTGGTTTCAGGTATGAAATATGAATTACAAATATACATATATATATATATATATATATATATATATGTATATATATATATATATATATATATATATATATATATATATGTATATATATATATATATATATATATATATATATATATATATGTATATATATATATATATATATATATATATATATATATATATAAATAGGCTCCTGCACCCCCCGCGACCCTAGTGAGGGGGCGTCACGGTGGCCGACTGGTTAGCACGATAGCCTCACAGTGAGAGACAGCATCGGGCGTGGGTTCGATCCCGGATCCGGCCATCCTGTGTGGAGTTTGCTTGTTCTCCCAGTGCTTGCTTGGGTTTCCTCCGGGTACTCCGGTTTCCTCCCACATTCCAAAAACATGCATGGCAGGCCGATTGAACACTCTAAATTGCCCCGAGGTATGAATGTGAGAGCAGATGGTTGTTCGTCTCTGTGTGCCCTGCGATTGGCTGGCAACCAGTTCAGGGTGTCCCCCGCCTACTGCCCGAAAATAGTTGGGATAGGCTCCAGCACCCCCCGCAACCCTAGTGAGGAGAAGCGGTACAGATGATGGATGTATATATGTATATATATGTATATGTACATACAAGCACACACCACACACCACACACACACACACCCTCACATACTATAATACGACAACACACACTAATAAGTCACTACTTTTAACATTTCTTTCCACCTTGAAAAGCATCAGCTCCGAGCTAGTAAGACCCATGCTAATGCAAGTTGAGGTTATTTTTCCTCCAGATGGTATCCAGGTAGCTTGAAATAAATGGAAATGCACAAACAATTTAAGCATAAAATCTACATCATTTGAATACCAAGACTGTGTACTTTCCATACATGCTAAATACTTCTAGGT
Source organism: Idiotropiscis lumnitzeri (assembly GCF_059441095.1). Classification (NCBI taxonomy): domain Eukaryota; kingdom Metazoa; phylum Chordata; class Actinopteri; order Syngnathiformes; family Syngnathidae; genus Idiotropiscis; species Idiotropiscis lumnitzeri. Next base: position 25,642,055 of record NC_142393.1, read on the forward strand.
TACTATAAGTCATAGGTGAAGTATCCAGATTTCGATCATTGATTTTCTCTAAAACATACATTTGTAAACTTGCTTAGGATGGGTCATCTAAATACTATTAACGCCATCAATTTTACTCAGATTTATGCATGCATCATCCTCAAATGTGTGTGTGTATGTGTGTGTTTTCTCCGGATTGGATATACAGAGTTTAATGCTTGTGTTAAAAGCTTGCAAACAGTTTTATCTGCATCCTGACAGCCTTGGCCAGAGGAGGCTCTTGAGCGAGTAGCCAACTCTTTTTTGCAGCCGCTGGAGATGAAAGATAATGAGAGGAAGGAGGTAGTACCCATCTGCAAAACATTTCACACCTCTGCCAGTCAACTTTCAGTGAGGTGTGACTCTAAACAGAACTACGAAACTAAGAGTACATATATTGGCTTCTGTTTACACTTTTGTTTTCTTTGCAGATTCCTTGCTGAGCTAGGTCGTCATAATTATGTTACACCCACATCTTATTTGGAGCTCATGGCAGCTTTCAGTCAGCTCCTCACGAAGAAAAGAGATGCTGTCATGAAGGCAAAGAGGAGATACACCAATGGCCTGGAAAAACTAGCCTTTGCTGAATCTCAGGTATGTGATATGTTGTAAATTGATGAGATTCTTTTTCTCCTAAATATGTAATGGTTTCAAAGTTGTTATTTTTTAAATGGAAAAATTATGATTTTTTTTTTCTCCAAAACTGAGTTGTGACATTGCAATTCAGTGAGACGTGTTAAATAATACATTGTCTGAGATAGACAGATTTTTGTTTATTAGTTTTATGCCCGAAGGCATGAGAAGGCACTTGCAAGACTCATTTTATATACATACAAAATGTTCAAATGTCGTTCTCTATGTTACGCCCCCTTTAACACTATGTCCCTTAAGGTTGGTGAGATGAAACTGGAGCTGGTTGAGTTACAGCCCAAACTGGAATTGGCACAGATAGAAAATGAAAAAATGATGAAGGTAGCGACATTGAGCAGCAACAAATCAAAATTGCATGTTATAACCTGCAAAAATCTACTAAAATATGCAACGTGCACTGTGATGACCCATAGGTGATCGCAGTGGAGTCTGTGGAAGTGGAAGCAACTAGTAAACTTGTGAGTATTGAAGAGGAGGCTACAGCTATTCAAGCTGCTGAGGCTCAAGCTCTGAAGGATGAGTGTGATAGTGAATTGGCAGAGGCCATCCCTGCCCTAGAGGAAGCAACTTCAGCTTTGAACACCTTAAAGGTGACAACAGTCCTAACTAACCAACTTAGCCTTCCACGTGACCTTTTTGTTGATATTCAGTTACCTTCTTGATTGCAGCCTGCTGACATCACCGTTGTAAAGTCGATGAAAAATCCTCCCGATGGAGTAAAGCTGGTGATGTCGGCCGTGTGTGTAATGAAAGGATTGGCTCCAGATAAGGTGGCAGATCCTGCTGGGTCCGGGAAAAAGGTTTACCCTTTTAAATTATCACTAATAAAAAAAAGAACAGAAAAAACAGCATTTGCATGGCACAAGCAACATTGGTATGAAACCATTGCATTGGTTTTACCATGGAATGTTCTTCATTTTCTAGATTTTGGACTACTGGGGTCCAAGTAAGAAGCTATTAGGTGACATGAACTTTTTAAGGGATCTGAAGGAATACGACAAAGACAATATTCCCGTGAGCATTTCCGCTGTAAATTGTGATTCTAAAAACATTAGGAAGAAAACTTCATTTTTTTTTCTCTGCTCTCTCTTTATGACAGGAGGAATCTATGCAAAAAATCCGGGCTACCTACATGACTAATCCTGACTTCAGTCCTGCTAAGGTGGCAAAAGCCTCCTCAGCAGCAGAGGGCCTTTGCAAATGGATCAAAGCGATGGAGTCCTATGACAGGGTGGTGAAGGTGTGCCTTTGCTTCTTTTGCGCTTAAAAATGAAATGCAGTTGTGTGTTCAGCTATACTCACCTCTGTGCTTTTAGATCGTGGCTCCCAAAAAGGCCAAACAAGCAGAGGCTCAGGCGACTCTCGCTGCTGCCATGGCCACACTATCAGAGAAGAGAGCCCAACTAAAGGAGGTCATGGACCGTTTAGCTGACTTGCAAAGAATATCTCAGGAGAAGACAGAGGAGAAGGCCAAGCTGGAAGCCCAAAGGGATTTATGCCAACAGAAGTTGGAGAGAGCTGAGAAACTCATCGGCGGTCTGGGTGGGGAGAAAACAAGGTGATGAATGACTCAACATTTGTTTTCATGAGAACAATTACAACAATGGCAGTGTGCCACGAAGTCACCATGTTTTTCCTCAGATGGTCCAAGGCTGCTGAAGATCTGCAGAACACATATGACAACCTTACCGGGGATGTCCTTATCTCTGCTGGTGTCATGGCCTACCTCGGCGCTTTCACTGCGAGCTTCAGACAGGACTGCACCAGTCAATGGATCAAATTGTGTCAAGTAATTCCTCTAATTCCTTCATTGATGCAAAAAGTCTTTCACTTTCATTTCTGACACATGTTCTATGCTGTCTTTGTCGTTTTATTTCTGTAGTCTAAACGCATTCCATCATCAGATGACTTCTCTCTCAGTAAGACACTGGGAGATCCCATTAAGATTAGGGCGTGGAATATCGCCGGCCTTCCCACTGACTCTTTCTCGATTGACAATGGTGTCATTACCAGTAATTCACGGCGATGGTAAGAAGCAGATTATGCTCATGTGACGGCTGCTACCTTGATTCAATTACAAAGCCAGTCAGGAGGAAGAGTATAAATATCCTTTTGCTGCCATAGTGGTGTAGTGAAATATTTAATCATCCAGACTCAGGCCTGTCCTTATGTATCCCTGCTCTTTCAGGCCTCTGATGATTGACCCTCAGGGTCAGGCCAACAAGTGGGTGAAGAATTCGGAGAAAGACAACAAATTGAACATTATCAAATTAACGGATGATGACTACATGAGAACTTTGGAAAACTGTATTCAATTTGGAAGCCCCTTGCTGCTCGAAAATGTAGGAGAAGAGTTGGACCCCTCACTGGAACCTCTTCTCCTCAAACAAACCTTCAAACAAGGTGCCAACATTTTGGCACAGCGGCAAAAAGGGCACCTGAGATTGAAAACAATGTCAAAACTATTAATTGCTCTCATGCTTGTTTCACGTAGGTGGTGTGGAATGTATAAAACTGGGGGAGAGTGTGATTGAGTACTCCCCCGAATTCCGCTTCTACATCACCACAAAGCTGAGGAACCCTCATTATCTACCAGAATTGGCCACCAAAGTGTCTCTGCTCAATTTCATGATCACCCCAGAGGGCTTAGAGGACCAGCTGCTTGGGATTGTGGTTGCCAAGGAAAGGTACTACATGTTTTACTGAGCCTGCACTCAAATTGGTGGGTCTTTGAGTCAAGCTTTCTTCTTCTTGGTCTGCTTTGCAGGCCAGAGCTTGAAGAGGAGAGAAATGCGCTAATTTTACAGTCTGCTGCAAATAACCGCCAACTAAAGGAAACTGAGGACAAGATCCTTGAGACTCTTTCATCCTCAGAGGGAAATATTTTGGAGGATGAGAGTGCCATTCAGGTCCTCGACTCTGCAAAGATCATGTCCAATGAGATTACAAAGAAACAAAAGGCATGTGCCTTTCTCGACGTGAGCGATCTGTGTTGCTGATATGACGCATTTCTTCTTTGACTGCAATGTCTCAATGAATTCTCCAGATTGCAGAAGAGACTGAGATCATGATAGCCGAGTCTCGAGAGTGTTACAGATCTATCGCCAAGCACTCGTCTGTCCTGTTCTTCACCATTGCTGACCTGACCAACATAGACCCCATGTACCAGTATTCTCTCAGCTGGTTTGTCAACCTCTATATAAACTCTATCCAAGACAGGTGAGCCATGTACACAGTGATTCTCTCTAATGAGTATGTATCGTTCTGGTCTCATTGATGTTACTGTGCGTTCTTAAACATTGTGTTTGTTAGTAAATCGTTTTGAAGTAATTTATGGTTTGAAGATCCAAGTTGTAGGTTTTCAGTTGACTACATGACATCAAGCAACTGGAGTGTGCTGTCCTCTCCTTGTTTTTGTGTAGTAAAAAGTCCAAGATCCTGGAAAAGAGGGTCATGTACCTGGTCGATTACTTCACTTATAACTTGTTCTGCAATGTCTGTCGCTCGCTGTTTGAGAAGGATAAACTTCTCTTCTCTTTCATCCTCTGCTGCAATCTGCTTCTGTGAGTGTCACAAACCATTTTGGGATGAGAACTGACTTGTTTGGATCATTCTTAGGCCTGGTGTAAATAAAAGAAATACTGCCTTTCCCTTCAGGGAAAAAAATGAGATTGAGTACTCTGACTTGATCTTCTTGATGACGGGAGGCGTGGGCCTGCAGAACACCCTTGCTAATCCTGATCCTAGCTGGCTCCAAGATAAGAGCTGGGATGAGATTTGTAGAGCCAACGAGCTTCCTGGCTTAAAAGGAGTGAAGTGAGAAAATTACTTCACGTTTATTTCATTGTTCGGAACTCTTTTGGTTGAATATTACTCAACCTTTTTAAAATGTTGCACCTGAATTGTATTTACTCCACAGAGACACTTTCATTGCAAGCCCGGAACTTTTCAAGCCTGTTTTTGACAGCAAAGATCCGAGCAATGTTCCTTTGCCCTCACCCTGGGAGGATAAACTCAATGAACTGCAGAAGATGATCGTTGTCCGCTGTCTCAGGCCAGACAAGATTGTGCCAGCTGTGAACAAATATGTAATAACTAAGCTGGGGAAGAATTTCGTTCAGCCGCCTCCCTTTGACCTAAGCAAGAGTTACATGGACTCTAACGCCACCATCCCGCTGGTTTTTGTGCTTTCTCCTGGTGCTGATCCCATGGCTAGTAGGTTTTGCAGTTTATTTCTTAAACCTCATGTATGTTGTAACACTGACACTCCAATATTCATGACACATTACTGCTCTACAGGCTTACTGAAGTTTGCAGGTGACAAGGACATGGGTGGGAACAATTTCCAGTCCATTTCTCTGGGGCAGGGCCAAGGACCAATTGCTTCCAAAATGATATCTACAGCCATGCAGAATGGGACATGGGTGTGTTTGCAGAATTGTCATCTGGCTGTGTCCTGGATGTCTACCCTGGAGAAAATCTGTGAGGACTTTAGTCCTGCAACATGCCACGAAGACTTCCGACTTTGGCTCACAAGCTACCCTTCGCCCAAGGTAAAGTGGAACGTTATGTATGGCCACCTGTACAGCAATTTGGTTTTATTGGGTTCGGGCCCTGAAGCTGCCTCTGCTCTGAAAACAGTTTCCAGTGACCCTTCTGCAGAATGGAGTCAAAATGACAAACGAGCCTCCAACAGGACTGCGACTAAACATATTGCAGTCGTACATGTCAGATCCTGTTTGTGAGGAAAACTTCTTCAATAATTGCATGAATAAAGAACTGGTGAGTTAGGGGTGCGGATTAAATGGTTTGGCCACATTTTAGTACATCCAAGTTTATTTCTTACAACAATTTAACTGTATCGGGTTTTAGGTCTGGGAAAAGCTCCTATATGGCCTGTGCTTCTTCCACGCGCTTGTTCAGGAGAGAAGGAAGTTTGGCCCACTTGGCTGGAATATTCCATATGGCTTCAACGAGACTGACCTCCACATAAGTATCAGACAGCTCCAGGTAATCATTCCCCAGCGCAATATTTCTCTCGTCTCATCTTAAGGCATGTCCTGTGTCTTTCTCTGTAGTTGTTTATCAATCAATATGATGATGTGCCCTTCGAGGCCATAACTTACCTGACCGGAGAGTGCAACTATGGCGGCCGCGTAACTGACAACTGGGATCGGCGCCTCTTGAACACCATGTTGGCTGACTTTTACAACAGGGATGTTGTGGATAAACCTTCTTATCCTTTCTCACCGAGCGGTGACTATGTTGCCCCTCCCAAATCTTCTTACGATGACTACCTGCGATTTATCAAGGTCCAGCTTTACATCATACTGCTTGTCGTCATGAGTTGGTTTGCGAGACTTTCAGCAGCGTAAAAATACCTTTTGCGCATCCCAGGAGCTTCCAGTCAGCCAGCACCCAGAAATATTTGGGATGCATGAAAATGTGGACATTTCAAAGGACCTGCAGCAGACCAAGCTGTTGTTTGATTCGTTGCTTCTCACCCAGGGAGGAGGCTCTAAGGGAGGAGGCAGCTCTGGGGGTGACAATGCGCTATTTGACATAGCCAGTGGCATCCTCACTAAGGTAGGCTGGAATAAATTTTTTTCATTAGTCCATCTTCTAGAGTGGTAATGGCATTCCATTATTGACTGTTAACTATTATATTAAGGGAGTGGGTGTTTATTTGGATTGATTATGTATATATAAGCCTTTCGTAATCCATCTCTTATTAACTGTTGCACCATTAACTGGTTTCTGCTATGAAATATGACTTATTTATATATATATATATATATATATATATATATATATATATATATATATATATATATATTTAGGACTGTCAAAATTAAAGCATTAACTCTGGTGATTAATCCAAAAATTACTCTGTTAAATAATTTCACTCAGTTAACTCAGTTTGATTTCAAAAATAATTAGCATACTTTGCAAATATTGCACCATATTAGCTGTACATCTTTAGCACGCCTCAGAACAAAACATTGTGTTCAAGTTACCACTGGGCCTTGCAAACCAACTCTGCTGGAGTGTGGCGCTTGTGGGAAGTTGTGGGAAATGTTTAAAAAAAAAATGGCTGTCAAGATGTCTCCATTTAGATTGGATTCAAGAAACAAAGAAAGCTTTTAGAACAGTCTTTGAATTAAATATACTTCATATTTGGTGATTTTGCATCAATTCCAAGATATTATTCAAGTAAATCTGTTACAAGCTTCGCAAAAAATTGTAGTTGAAAAATGTGATTAATCATGGAATTTTTTGTGATTAATTAGTTAAAAATATCACTTGATAGCACAAATATATATATATATATATATATATATATATATAGAGAGAGAGAGATATAGAAATATAAAATATTGCAAATGTATTTGCATGTATGTCGTCAGTTTTAGAAGTAACAATAGCATTTATTCAATCTCATCAGCTTCCAAATAATTTTGACATTGAAGTATCCCTCACAAAGTACCCGGTGCTCTACGAGGAGAGTATGAACACTGTGCTTGTCCAAGAAATGGAGCGCTACAACACGTAGGGGCACACTCTTTGAATCAAATTTATGTCATGTAAACTACCTGATCTCACCAGGTTTTCCTTCTCAGGCTTCTCACTACCATCCGTGTGAGTCTTCAGAACCTGCAAAAGGCCCTCAAGGGTTTAGTGGTTATGGATGCAGAGCTGGAGGGAATTGCAAATAGTTTGGCAGTGGGCAAGGTTCCAGAGCAATGGGCCAAACGCTCGTACCCGAGCCTCAAGCCCCTGGGCAGCTACATTAATGACTTTCTGGCAAGGCTCAAGTTTTTGCAGGTGAGTCACAATTGTCTCAACATGAGGATGTCCTGCCCACTTCGGTTTACACCTGAATTCAATGTGTCCTTAGGACTGGTTCGACTCTGGTAAGCCCAGTGTGTTCTGGCTGTCGGGATTCTTCTTCACTCAGGCCTTCCTTACGGGAGCAACGCAGAACTACGCCAGGAAATACAATGTTCCAATTGACTTGCTGGGTTTTGACTTTGAGGTCAACACACTTTTTTTTCAGCACAATCCAACTGTCAGTTGTTATCTTAAATGCACATAACAAACTTGTTTGAGCCATTCCGCGTGTGATTGAGATTTGATCCTTTGAGCCATTCCGCGTGTGATTGAGATTTGATCCTTCAGGTTCTATCAGTTGATCAGTCAGACTCGCCTCCAGAAGATGGTGTCTACATTAATGGATTGTTTCTCGATGGCGCTCGTTGGGACAAAGAAAGGTAGAGTGGTGCACAGAAGGGTGTTTTATAATAATGATCATTATTTAAAGTGGAGGACAACCACTCGAAAAGTAGCCTAATACATCTAACTGTGTTGTTTCTATCTTCAGCGGAGTTTTAATGGAGCAACATCCCAAAATCCTGTTTGACACAGTCCCTATTATCTGGATAAAACCGAGTAAGTATGCATTCCGATACGCGTAGTACACTGACAGCCACTTGTGTTGTTCTGACTCCATGATCTCAACTTCAAACCCCCCACACCACGCTTTCTCTTCAATTGTTACTTTGTCTCCAGGTTGTCATAATTTCTTTGCTTCTCTATCTCCTCCATGCAGCAAAAAACATCCCGGATGAATCTGACAGTCGCTACCTTTCTCCTCTCTACAAGACAAGCGAGAGGAGGGGCACCCTGTCTACAACAGGACATTCCACCAATTTTGTCATTCCAATGTTGTTGCCCACCGCCAAGCGCTCTCAACACTGGATCAAGCGTGGTGTGGCACTACTCTGTCAGCTTGATGACTGAGAGTGTCACAGGCCAATTTGGATTATTTGTTTCAATCATGTGAAAAGGACAAGATACATTATTTGCATGCACAACTAATTTGTCTTTGGTTTTGTATTTGGGTTGATTAGCAACATATACTTTTTACACAAACAGTGTAGCAACACATGCAGACCGACTTACAGTACTCATGGGCATATATTCTTTATCATCTGCGAGAAATGACTGAAAATGTATTGCGACTTGCTGTGACCGTCATTTTCATAAATTTATGTCTATATTATACTTCTTCATGGTGTGTGCACTAGATGGATAGATAGAACAATTATGGTGATCAAAATGTTGAATTCTTTACATTCTATTTAACTTTTTACTGTGTTTTTATAGACATACAATAATGTAGATGGATATTTTTCATTTTCCAAAAATGTTATATTTTTCATTTTTATTTTTTGGGGGGGCTGGGTTAATGCCTGAAACACCTTCAAGCATAGACAAAGTATTTATTTCTGGAATTGTGATGTTTGGTTTAAATTGCAACGGATTTGAGCAACGTCCTCAGCGATAGATCAAAATTAGATGCAATCTGCATGGTAGGCGCCACAATCTGTTATTTATAGTTGAGAGCTATAAACAGCTGTAGTGTGTGACTCCAAGGGTGTCCAACTACACTGCTGTTAGAGCCCCCAGGAGGAGCACAGCCATTCAAAAGAAGGTAAACATGACAAAATAAACATCTACAGAACCTGGGTATTTCTGCCATGGAAAATTAATGTTGCCAGTTTAAGAAGTATATATTTTGTGTGTGTGTCCACATTTCACTCTGGCTCTGTCAGGATCGCGGGGTCGGCGAGGAGGGGCAGGACCCAAGAAGCGGGGAAAAGGGTAACTTAAAGGGAATTTATTAAATGAATCAAACAAGGACAAACAACGTGGCAGGGTGCAAAGTAACAAAGGAGGACAGAACGTGACTTAACCTAAACGTGACGGGGAACAAAGACAGCGACAAACTAACATGAACGCGACGAGCAATCGGGACAAGCGCATATGGGGGGTGTGTAGGGAGCCAGAGCGAGAACGAGATCGGGGAGCGGCCGTGACAGTCCTGGAATGGAGCAATGTTCCGACGCTGAGTTGTCGGCACGGGGTGTTTAAATAGACGGTTGATTAGGGGAGCAAATGGGAGTCAGGTGTGAAGGCTAATGGGGAACCGGTGTGTGGCTGGTGGGGAACGAGCGCTGAAGGAAACGCCCCACTCAGCTGACCAAAACAAAACAACAACAAGGACATCGCATGGACGGTGACAAAATAATAACAAAAACCTGACATGACCGACACGGGTCATGACGGTAACCCCCCCGAAGGGACGGATCCCAGACGTCCCAAAAACAAACAAAAAGAAAAAAGTGTCCAAAAACGAGGGTGGGCGGAAGGCGGGACCATGATCCGCAATCGAAAGACTGGTCAGGCGGGCGTCCGGGAGGCCAGACCAGCGAGTCCAGCTGTAGCCATTCAGGCGGCCGGCCGGGGTGTGTTAGGATATGTCACCAATTTTGTGTATTCATAATCATGTTTTGTACACTATTTGTATCACTAATAATTGTATACACAGACACTCATTTATAGCTTTAGCGCACATGAGCACAGCTTGAACACGCACACACACACATTCGGAGTCAAGTTTCTAAATCTTTGAGCTGAAGTTTTAAACTGACCAATGTGATTGGTTGTTTACTGCCTGCCTGCTAGAATTCTAGAAGACAGCCCCCTCTTTGGCTCTTTAAGTCTGGAGGGTGATAGGGTCGCTGTCCGGCCGAGGCCGGAAGCGAAGAGTGAACTCCACAAACGCTGACCACAAGAAGAGTTTCAGACCAGGTATTTATTGGGGCCGACAGAGAACAATCAATCCATATCCTCACTAGGATATGGACTAGTGACAAACATAGATTTAGGAGTATATATACAATTACAAGCGTCGCGAGCGACGAGAACAGAAAACGCTGGTGGACCGGGTCGCACCGGGAACCAAAAACGAGATTTAACTTAAAGCGCTTGCATAGCAAGGATAAACTACAAAACGATAATGGTCTTACCACAGAAGGGAAAGATGAATCCAAATAACGAAAACGAGAACCAAGGGCGAGCCGAAAAGTAGCTGAATCAAGAAACACTATGAACGAGAAAATCAAGACATGGAACAACATGGAGCAAACGTGAGCATAAACTATGAGCGTGAGCATTGCGGGATAATTATCCGACGCCGAGTGATCCTCGGCGACGGCTTATGTAGTCACGGTAATCAGCAGGTGATGAGCGTCAGCTGCGCGGCTGGGCGCGTCTGCCCGGTGACGTGCGACGGGGAGCGCGCGGAGGGAACGCCCACTGCTGGACAGAGAAAGACGGATCATGACAGAGGGGAGTCAGAGGAGGGGGTCAACCTGTTCGGCTTCCCATCTCTGTCTCTCTCTCACCAATTCGCGAATTGTCAAATAAAACTTTTCTTGATTAACTTTGGACATTCAGCCATCATTATTTAAATAATTCCCAGTGTAAAAAAGGCGTCAGGGCCGTTTTAAACCTGACAGGTGCCAGACCAGCGAGTCCAGTTGTGGCCATTCAGGCGGCCGACCGGGGGGCCCCGGTCGCCACCTGGAGTACACCCAGGCAGGAACTTGGAGCGGACGATGGACGCGCTCCGCCGCAACATGGACTTGGGGCGGGCGCAAGACGTGCACCGCAGCAACATGGACTTGGGGTGGACGCAAGACGTGCACCGCCGGAACATGGACTTGGGGCGGACGCGGGACGTGCTCCGCCGGGACATGAGCTTGGGGCAGACGGCTGGCGGGGAGCCGGAATGGGGCTCAGCAGCTGGCGGGGAGCCGGAACGGGGCTCAGCAGCTGGCGGGGAGCCGGAACGGGGCTCAGCAGCTGGCGGGGAGCCGGAACGGGGCTCAGCAGCTGGCGAGGGGCCGGAACGGGGCTCAGCAGCTGGCGGGGAGCCGGAACGGGGCTCAGCAGCTGGCGGTGAGCCGGAACGGGGCTCAGCAGCTGGCGAGGAGCCGGAACGGGGCTCAGCAGCTGGCGGGGAGCCGGAACGGGGCTCAGCAGCTGGCGGGGAGCCGGAACGGGGCTCAGCAGCTGGCGGGGAGCCGGAACGGGGGCTCAGCAGTTGGCGGTGAGCCGGAGTGGGACTCTGGAGGCTGCAGCCGGCGAGGGGCCGGCACTGGAGGCTGCAGCCGACGAGGGACCGGCACTGGAGGCTGCAGCCGACGTGGAGGCGGCATTGGTTGCAGCAGCTGACTAGGAGGCGGTTTGGTTGCTGCAGCTGACGTGGAGGCGGCATGGCCTGCAGCAGCTGACGTGGAGGCGGCGTGGGTTGCTGCAGCTGACGTGGAGGCGGTGTAGGTTGCTGCAGCTGACGTGGAGGCTGCGGCGGGCCGGGCGCAGCAGGCGGGCCGGGCACAGCCGAGACAGGGGACCTGATCTCTATCAGCCTGCCGCCATAGGGATTCAGGAGAACAAGAGACACGAGGGACCGAAACTACTGGTGCCGGTGAACGTGAGCTATGAGACGCAAGCGGGACGTGACAAGGTGCGGAAACCGACGGTGGACGACGTGGCCGTGATCTACATGACTTTGGACGTGAAGCGCGCGAGGTAGAGTGGGAGGTGGACTCAAAAAATTCAAAAGAAAAAGGTGTCAGAAATTGTTCGGGGGGAGGAAAGTGACGGGTCCTGAATGACTCCGAGTTGCGCTGAGCGTCTAAAAGATAATAAATATACTCGAAGTCATCCTCGTGATCCGAGTCGACCAGAACGTGAGGGGCATGGTGCTCAAAATCATATTCATAATCGGACTTAATTGAAAAGTGAGGGGGTGAAAAGGCAGGGTGCTCAAAATCGTCGTCATAATCCGAGTCTATGATCAGGTGGGGAGGTATGACGGGTAGGTAGTCGATAACATTACCGTGAGACGAAGGGGAAGAAACAGACGAGGTACGAGAGGCGGAACCTACGGGAAGGACACGGGGTTGGTCGGCAGGATGAGGGGGGTAGTCCGAGCGGCGACGACGACGCCGCCGAGAGCTTCTCGCTGGGTCCGGGTTTGGTCGGAACATTCTGTCAGGATCGCGGGGTCGGCGAGGAGGGGCAGGACCCAAGATGCGAGGAAACGGGGAAAAGGGTAACTTAAAGGGAATTTATTAAATGAATCAAACAAGGACAAACAACGTTGCAGTGTGCAAAGTAACAAAGGAGGACAGAACGTGACTTAACCTAAACGTGACGGGGAACAAAGACAGCGACAAACTAACATGAACGTGAACGGGGACGAGCAATCGGGACAAGCGCATGTAGTCATCTATTCCATCAACAGGAAACAGATTTGGAGCGGCAATACCCTGTTTGGCAATTCATTGCCGTCAGCCCCAGTTCAGTAATGGGATGTGTGTAGCCGGAGATTGTACCTTACCATTACCAATTAAACACTGACCCTTCATGGACAAAGTGATGAACACAGAAGCAGAAGATGATATTTTTCTATCTGAAGATGACTCAGATGAAGAGGAAACAACCCAATCTATAATAGAAAAAAGTCTCAACGAATACAGAAGGCTCAAGGGACTGAAACCAAGGTGACTGTTGATGCAGTTTTAACTTTACTATGAACCATTTGTTATTTTACTTCCCTCACTACTTATTTTCTTGCCATAGTCATCAGAAGGTTACCAAAGACCCTGATGATATATTCAAAGCGATTGCAGAGGGTAAGATGCTTTTCACTCTTGCATGCTTCATCGCCTTAAAAGGCATTCTCCATTGGTATTGCCTCTAAAACATTGGACAAACATTTAGAACAGCTCATCAAAACAAAAAATAAATTTAGCTTTTATTGTTTAATCAAGCAAAGAAAGAGGGCGCAAAAATTCATTTTGTGGTACTCAAAACTGCAAAGTCATGTGGGAAGCGACTAATGATTAATGACAAACCAAAAAAAAACTTCAACAAGTCTAAATCCTGGGATTTGCTCTGAAAGTAAATTTAGATTCATCAGGTGTAACACTGGGTGGCCAAGAAGATACAGGAGGCTTAAACACAATTTAGAACATTCACAGTGTCATGCGCAACAATTTATGGAAAAAAATAAACTAAAATAAGACAAAGCAAAAAAAAAAAACATGGCATTGATCAGATCCAGAGTCCAAAAAAAGAAAGTATAGAACAGCGTTTAAACCCTAAAGGATTGCGGCTAGAACATTATTCAAAAAAAAAAAAAAAAGGTTATCAAAGTCAAGAGGCGACAGGTGTGGACCTTTTTTTTTTTGTCGGTACAGGCAGCATAGTCATTGGCGAGTAAGACCAAAGTAGTGTCGGTCCAGCTTGATCACGTAGGTGCTGCAGTTCTCATCTGGCTACCACAACCACTTTGGGACAAGGCCTGCAGCAAGCAAAAAAAAAAACTTGCATCAGGAGACAGCACAACAAAACTTTCCACTGTCTCGGTCATTGGCCCACCACGTAGCACACATTTTTGGGGGGCACTCAACTCACACCAATAGGTCCTCACTGGCACTGCGGTTGGATCATGTTGTGACATTCTCCAAACATGCCAACGAAACATCAATTATCAACTCTACCACCTGTTTTCTCCTTTCGACCCCACTACCGTACATCCAGCTGTGTATCCTGCTGGATGGTTACAATTGACCTCTGATTGGCTGAAGTGGTGCAGTCCTTGTTCCCAATTGGATTGTCCTTATTGAGCTCCACAAGAGAAGCTAATTTAAAGTACTAAAAAGGCAACAAAGTACAACATGGATAAAGTAAGAAAATAACAGACACAGGGTGACAGACACTTGACAGGAGACATTAACCCGACAAGAACTGAAAGGAAACAGGGAATCCTTCCATCCATCTTCTGTACCGCTACTCCTCACGCGGGTCGCGGGGGGTGCTGGAGCCTATCCCAGCTATCTTTGGGCAGTAGGCGGGGGACACCCTGATCTGGTTGCCAGCCAATCGCAGAGCACACAGAGACGAACAACCATCCGCTCTCACATTCATACCTAGGGGCATTTAGAGTGTTCAATTGGCCTGCCATGCATGTTTTTGGAATGTGGGAGGAAACCGGAGTACCCGGAGGAAACCCACGCAGGCACGGGGAGAACATACAAACTCCTCACAGGATGGCCAGAGCTGGGATTGAACCCACTCCCAATGCTGTCTCTCACTGTGAGGCCATCGTGCTAATCAGTCGGGCCACAGTGCCACCTAAACAGGGAACTAAATGCAAACAAATTGATGAGACAACAAGGAACACCTGGACAAGCCACAAAATGTTGGAGGGAGCTGATTGGTCAACACAATATTTGATCACGGCTACCTCAGGGGAGGAGCTGGAAGACGTGATGGCCAGGTTGTGGCAGGGGTCCAGGACAATTTTCTTTGCCCTTGTTTTGGTTCTTAAAATGTGCAAGTCCTCATCCAGTATACAGGTTATAGTTATCACAGCTACTCTTAACACCTCTTAGATAATCACATATTCTAATATAGGTTCATAACATAGATAATTGTACTTTCATTGTTATTGTTTACTGAACTGTATTAGCTAATAGAAAGAGAAAGGAAAGTGACGACTTTCTCCCCAGATCGTATCTGAGAGACGGCAATAAATTCCCATCTTGTTACTGGCCCGAACCTGGAACAATTCGACCAATAACTTCCACTTGGCATTTTCCATGAAAAAAAATGGATAAATAAAAATCTTTACCATTAATGCAGTGAAAATGATCATTTCAGGGTGTCACGCCTGGCTTGCTCACCACTCATGCATGCGCATTCGCATTCCTCCTTCCAGACAGTTGACATACCCACCATGTGTATCCTGGGAATTTGTATGTAACCACCAAAGAGGCGTGATTTATTCAAGGCAGGCTGAGGTTGGCTGTAAATCAAGAAGCATGGAGTTTAACCGAGGCTTGTAAATGTCATAGAAACCCATTTGTAAAAGATAGCACATGTTACACATTACAAAATACCTTATTATAGATGCATTTCCAATGTTTAGGACATATTGTTAGCTCCCTAAGTATTTGCATTAGAGTTTGATGGTTTTCCCCATACACTTAATAATCCAACCGCTTTTAATGCCATTTTGGCATACATGTCTTCATGTAATTAATGTCTCCGTACAGGTGATGAAGGTGCACTCAAAAGACAAACAGAACAACCAGAGACTCTCTCCAGAGTTTATGAACAAGGATGGATTCCTCTGCATGCGGCCGCAGTGCAGGAGAGCAAACGCATACTCGAGATCATCTTTTCGGGTATAGTCTTCTCTGCTTCTACTCAACAATGACTAATGTTTGACAACACAGCTGATGTGAACTGTTGTTTGGGTTCCAGCTTCACCCTTCGGGGCTGCCCAGTGTCGGACATTCAAGGGGGAGACACCATTGTTTTTAGCTGTAGTTTATGGCCGTATACACAACTCCACATTCCTTTTACAGAATGGCTGTAACCCTAATCTCCAAGATGATGAGCAAGATTCTCCATTAATGGCAGGTAGTTCCCGCAGGTTTTTCTATATTACATAAGTATTTCCCCACATTTTTTATTTATCTGTTGCTCCTTATTTCTCAGCTATTCTAAATGACCAGTACGACCTGGCAACACTATTGCTTCACTATGATGCACAAATGGATCAGCTAGGCCCGCTAAGCAGGACGGCCCTGCATGAGGCTGCCTTTCTTGGCCTGGAGAACTTTGTCTCTCTGCTGCTTGAGTCTGGTGCCAACCCTAATGCGTGTGACATAAAAAAGAAAACACCACTTGCTCTGGCTGCACAAAATGGGCATCTCAATGTGGTGGAGCACTTGTTGCTGAAAGGTACAACATGATCTGCCATGGACGCAATTGGATATTAGCAGATTTTAATTTGGGATTCTTCATGTCCACGCTGATTAGTTTTTGTGCAACCATAATGCAAATGAATGTATGTTTTGTAGGAGCAAATGTTGAGTGGGAATCCGAATCTGGCAGCATCTTGTTTGATGCAGCGGCACCAGGAAACCCTGATGTAATATCCTTGCTGTTGGAACATGGAGCAGATGCTAACTTGCCCTTATACAGTGGCCACCTTCCAATTCACCGTGTGGCATACCATGGTCACATACTGTGAGAAATATTCCCAATGACACATTGTGCTGTTCTCTTTTTAGTTGAACCCTCTGCTTTGTTCTAACCTCACCTGTTCTTTGACAGTGCATTGCAGCGCCTCATCCCAGTGACTAATCTGTGTGCGATAAAGGAGAGCGGGATGAGTCCTCTTCACTCTGCAGCAGCCGGAGGGCATGCACATTGTTTGGAGTTGCTGCTCAAAGCTGACTTTGACCCAAACCAAACGCTACACCCGAGGCTGCGCCGCAACTATGATGATGAACGCAAGTCTGCCCTTTTTTTTGCTGTGTTGAACAATGATCTTCAGTGCACTCGCCTGCTGCTCAAGGCGGGGTCATTGGTGAACCAGGACCCTTTGAGTTGTTTACAGGTGGCAATGAGACAGCGCAACTATGAGCTCATCAATACCTTGCTGAAGTTTGGTGCAAATGTGAACTACCACTCCCGTGTCAATACCACCCACTTTCCCTCAGCCCTGAAGTATGCATTAAACGATGAAGTCATGCTGAGAATTATTCTGAACCACGGCTACGATGTCAAGCGCTGCTTGGACTGTCCGTATGGTGACAGTTGCAGTGACTCGGGTCCATGGACAACACCTGTCATCAAAGGTTTGGTGGTGAGAAGGGTCAAAAATTGTGGAAAGAAGCGGTTCCTAACCTCTGGTACCGTGCTTCAGACAACATGTAGATCCCAAAGCAGATGCAACAATTCTTGGGCAATTTAGTCATCTTTAATCAACCAAGGATAAACTGTGTGATTAGGCTGAAGTGCAGCTTGTTACCAATAGGGGGTGCTAGTGGTTTATATATGCAAGCTGACGTGAGTGCATATGCTCATTAATATCTCAAGATATTACATTTGGAATGCAAGACAAAATGATATAAAACCAGAAAACAATGATGACAAAATGTTGGCGGTTATTAAAAACAAATATGATGTATGATCAATCTGATGCACTGTGACCAAGTTTAAGTACCAAACGGCAATAATTTCTGACGCGTAACAGAGAAGCTCACCAGCAATTCCGAAAACGGTCAAATGCAAAATGATAAGACAGAAAAAGTAGCTACCTAAAGCTTCCAACAAAAATACATCTGTCTTTACAAGGAAATAGATCGCTTTTGACCATGTGATCGATGTTTGTCCACCATATTGGAGGTCAAGATCAGGAGGATTAGTGTGGCTTGAAAGACTCTGAGACTGACTCGCATTCACTTGTTTGAGTCTTTTTTTTTGTGTGACGTGTATTGATGTGCTAAAATGATGGCTGAAAGGTTAACAGAGTACAGAGAAACTGACAAATGTTCCATGGTCCCTCTCACCCGTATTGTTACTACAAAAAAAACACCTAGTAATTCTCCATTTATTTTTACAAAGCCTATAAAATATAACAAAATTACGGAGTGGACTGAACATGAAATTACCTCAGTTTGGGACCTACTTCATCAAGAATACTAATAATAAGTGTAATGATAAGTTAGATTTGTAACTATTTTCCATTTGTTTCAACGCTTCTAAATTACAGTGGTGCACTGAGAAACAAGTGACTTGACTTATGTGACTTTCAATATACGAGCTATATTTTGCTTTGACTTGCGAGTTCAAACTTGAGACATAAAGGCTGTATGGTGGTGGTGAAGTCAACTCAATTCACTTTACGACAAGTAGCAGTGTGTCAACTTGTGAACAATTCTTCGACTTGAAGCTGATTATTGCCACTCACAGCCGAAGTATACATATGCAAACAGACAATATAAAAGTCAAAAGTCATACAGTATTTATCCAATGCAAAGGAGAAGTAATATTAGTGCCTTCCGTGCATCAGAAAGAGGAGCCAGTGTCCATTCAATTTATGGACAATGACAAAAACTGTTTAACTCGTTTTAATTGTACTTAATAACATCATTAATGCATGTTTTTATAATGTACAATATTATAGAATGCTATTTTTCTCAATTAACAACAAAAAGAAAACTATATATATATATATATTTGACCATGAAAATTACCATGCAGATTTCGTGTTAAATTTTTTTTTCTTTTTAAATACAGCTCACTCGCACCAACCTCACATGGACATTACAAAGAAGAAAACATCACGAGAGACATCTTTGTCTCCAATGAAAAAGATAACAAATATATATATTTTATATTTTATTTTATTTTATTTTCATGAGAATGGGCCGTGAACAGATTAATGGCATTTGCATTCATTTCAACAGATAAAGATGATTTTGGGATCCAAGTGTTTTGCGTTATGATCCTGGTCACAGAACAAATTAAACTTGGATCTCAAGGCACCACTGAATTGCTTTACATGAAAGTGGTCCATCGTGCAAAAATGGTTGGGAACTGCAGAAACACTGGGAAAAAAAAATCACAGGATGTCTATCTGTTAGCAACTTGATATGTTTTTCCCTCCACAGTTCTGTGAGGTGGTGTCAGTGTCTTGGCTCAAGCACTTATCAGCTCAGGTGGTGCGAATCATGCTCGACTATACCAACCATGTTTCCTTCTGCACCAAACTGAGGGAAACCTTACAGGAGCAGAAGCAATGGCCACAGATCTGCCACATCCAAAGTTTGCACTTGTTGTTACCTCCTCAGTCATTTTAGGCATGGCTGACCTTTGACAAACTTCCTGATTGTATTGTTTCCCAGGAAATGCTCGAAGTTTGAAGCACCTATGCCGGCTGCAGATTCGAGGGCACCTTGATCGACTACGTTTGAAAACGTCAGTTTTTATCAGCTACCTCCCTCTTCCACCCAGACTGAAAGAGTACCTACGTTACAAAGAATTTGATGTGTACAACAGGGGCAGTATAGAAACAGTGGGTTCCCTCATGTCATAAACATTTCAGTTACTACATTATATTATACCAAGTTGCAAGGCATTGCCATTCCCCATATGATTAAAAGTGTCTTGAATGGACGTGATCCATCCATCCATCTTTCCAAACTGGAATCTATTACATCTTAAATGGTACTTGCATGAGAAAGTAAATTTCATTTACAATATTACTGTCTTTGTAGAGTAATGAGTTGCTCAAGTATAAATTATTTATTTGTCATATTCATTCATGTTATACTGATTTTGACACTGAAGGGAAAATTTACAACCATACTGGCAAAGTTAACTTGTAATGAAAATATTTAATCGTATAGTGTGGGCTATAATATTAATGAATGAGCAATATTTTTTATCAGATTATAAATATTGGACCTTATTAACACACTCAAATTTATACCCCAAAATTAGTGTTGGAAGCCGTATAATTGATAAGTCTAAGAAAACTGACAGATCGAAATGGCATGTCTTATAAAAGCTAAAATACTGTATGTATTGATAAAGTCAAAACTGACCTGACTAGTTTTTTTTCTTTTCCATTAAACAAACAAAAAATGTCCTGCCCGGGCCACATTATGTTCCTTTTTTTTGTCTTTCTCCAAGTTAAGTTTTCCTAATGTTTGTATATATGTTTGAACTTTTTTTTTTTCTCAGTGCCTTGTTTGCCGTTTTTCCCCTTAAATTAAATACCCTTTAATTTACCCTTGCCTCGCTTCCCTGCATTTGGTCCTCCACAACAAACCACCTCCACCTGAACCTAAACATTGCTGTGTTGCTTGTGTACTTGCTCATACTTAGTCACTCACCAGCTCATATGTGCTTTATTTTTAATATGTTTAAAGTCAGAACACATCATCTAATAACCTATGATTCTGTCAGGCATCAAGCTGGCAGAGTAGTGCCACACCACGCTTGATCCAGTGTTGAGGACGCTTGGCGGTGGGCAACAACATTGGAATGACAAAATTGGTGGAATGTCCTGTTGTAGACAGGGTGCCCCTCCTCTCGCTTGTCTTGTAGAGAGGAGAAACGTAGTGACTGTCAGACTCATCTGGGATGTCTTTTGCTGCATGGTGGAGAAAAGAAGGCAAGGAAAAATTAAAACTCTCAATATTGAGATGAAACAAGATAGGTTAAGTTCCTGGAGCCATAAAAACAGAAAACGGCTGTTATGTAATTGTACATCCAAACGCATACGTACTGGGTTTTATCCAGATAATGGGCATCATGTGAAATAGGATTTTTGGGTACTGCTCTGCTAAAGCTCCACTGATGATAAAAACAACACAATTAGATGATTTTCAAGTGGTTTTCCTGCACTTCAAATAATGATCATTATTGTAAAAAAAAAGAAATCCTTGCATGTACCACTCTACCTTTCTTTGTCCCAACGAGCGCCATCGAGAAACAATCCATTAATGTAGACACCATCTTCTGGAGGCGAGTCTGACTGATCAACTGATAGAACCTGAAGGATCAAATCTCAATCACACGCGGAATGGCTCAAAGGATCAAATCTCAATCACACGCGGAATGGCTCAAACAAGTTTTTTATGTGCATTTAAGATAACAACTGACGGTTGGATTGTGCTGAAAAAAAAAGTGTGTTGACCTCAAAGTCAAAACCCAGCAAGTCAATTGGAACATTGTATTTCCTGGCGTAGTTCTGCGTTGCTCCCGTAAGGAAGGCCTGAGTGAAGAAGAATCCCGACAGCCAGAACACACTGGGCTTACCAGAGTCGAACCAGTCCTAAGGACACATTGAATTCAGGTGTAAACCGAAGTGGGCGGGACATCCTCATGTTGAGACAATTGTGACTCACCTGCAAAAACTTGAGCCTTGCCAGAAAGTCATTAATGTAGCTGCCCAGGGGCTTGAGGCTCGGGTACGAGCGTTTGGCCCATTGCTCTGGAACCTTGCCCACTGCCAAACTATTTGCAATTCCCTCCAGCTCTGCATCCATAACCACTAAACCCTTGAGGGCCTTTTGCAGGTTCTGAAGACTCACACGGATGGTAGTGAGAAGCCTGAGAAGGAAAACCTGGTGAGATCAGGTGGTTTACATGACATAAATTTGATTCAAAGAGTGTGCCCCTACGTGTTGTAGCGCTCCATTTCTTGGACAAGCACAGTGTTCATACTCTCCTTGTAGAGCACCGGGTACTTTGTGAGGGATACTTCAATGTCAAAATTATTTGGAAGCTGATGAGATTGAATAAATGCTATTGTTACTTCTAAAACTGACGACATACATGCAAATACATTTGCAATATTTTATATAACTATATCTCTCTCTCTCTCTCTCTATATATATATATATATATATATATATATATTTGTGCTATC